>NC_139920.1:26460217-27075217 GCF_963514095.1 Eutrigla gurnardus | reverse complement strand
ATCTATCTATCCATCCATCCATCCATCTATCTAGAAGGAACTCATTCACTTTCATCCCTCATGGACAGAGAGAGTTTAGGGATGATTTCCGGGTCATCTCTGTTTAAAAACTGATGTGTCGAACAGCAGGGAGAAGCTGCCAGTGACCTTCTGATGACCTTGACCTCAACAAGTCATTAGCATGTCAGGAAGTCCTTTAAGTGAGCTGCAGCATGCGATCTGTTCACAGCTCCATCTCGTACAGGACTGCCAAAAACAAGCACCGTGGGAGCTTTTCAAGAAGATTCGTTTTCCTGTGATCCAAACCACAGATCTGCTCTACGGTCGGTCGGAGTTCACTCACCCATTTGATTGGCTGGCTGATTGCGGCGCGTCGCTGTTGTCCAGCAGCTGTAACCTGAAACAGAGAGACAAAATCGAGTCTGTTAGGAAAGAGGAACATCTCATGGGATGAAAAACCAGCTGAAAGGCCAACTATTGTTCGGGGGGGAACATGATCTCGAGGGCCATAGAGACACTGATCTGCGTGGACACTCCCACGCTGCTTGTTTCTTTGCAATGACAGGTCGAGGACAATAAACGTGAAATCGGTCTGACGTGGCGACATCTTAGTTGTTGGTAAACAACAATCAAGTTTCACAAAAAGACTCAAAGACAGAAAATACACAAATATTTTAAACTCACTTGAAGTCTGTGATGATCGGATCCAGTTCTGGGCTGTTTATGACTGACAACCTGGGAGGGAAAATAAATAAATAGAAGTCAGTCAGTGTATAACAGCGTGTCTATAGGAGCGAGGAACTCAGATGTATGTCACACTGATAATAACACTTTTATCAGCACTGAGAGCAGACGCTTCCTTTGTGACACAGCGGATTTTTGTCTGAAGATAAGAACAAATAACGTACTGGCTGGGGGAGTCCTGGGAGTCCGCGCCGTCGGGGATGTCTTGTTCCTGCATGGCGTCTCTGTGAAGAGGTCAAAGGTCAATTTAGCGAGAGCATAAGAATGGATCTCATGACGGTGCGAAGAAGAGGCCCGTTTGGATACTGGAAGTGCGACCTGACTCCAGATGGTTTTAATAATAATAGTTGCCAGTAGACTGCAGGTAGAATATACAGTATTGGATTTTTTTAATAAAGTTTAGAAGATGTAACTATTTAATGTTGTTTTTGTATTTTATATATTGTTTTTTTCACCTTTTCTTCAAATAGCAACATATTCTACTGGTGCCATGACAACTTAATTTCCCTTCTGGGATTAATAAAGTATTTAGTTATCTTTAATATGCAGTATTTCACAAGAAAAAACAGGAGCACAGATTAGAGAAAAGCCAATAGGTAAACATGATCTGGTGATTAAGTGATTTCCATCTTGATTTTTTTTTAATCCATTGTGTTCCTCCAGGTTTAGAATTCCTATATATTTGTTTTCTCCCTATGAGTTTGATATATAAACTGAATGTAGAGACAAAAACAATAACACAAAAAGAAAAGCACAGTGCTACGAAGCCTGCTTGACCACATCATGAATGTAATGTTGTCTAACAGGCTGCAGACTGGTGTCAGCACACTGACGAAGCTTAATGGGATGAGACGAACAGAACGGCGTCATCTTAAACATAGATTTATTATTATTTATTATTATGACTTCTCTGTCAAACTCAACTTCCTGTCTTTTCTGACTGGTGGCAGCTTTTATGAGAGTAAAAAAACAAAAAGAACCCACTGAACTCCACAGACCAGATCAGAGAGAGTAGGTGTGATCCGAGGATCCACGAGGGCCCTGAACGCAACCTCAGTGTGATGACAAGATAAGGCACGATACTTCAGACAAGACAAGTACGGACAGGGTCACGGTTCTTCTCTCTTTTCTTTTTCCTTCTACTCACATTTTGCTGTCATTCTTCTTCGTCGAGTTGCGTCTCCAGTTGGTAATAAAACTCATTCCACTGCTCTGATATCCGGTGAAAAGGGGCAGAATCTCCCGGGGACAGCGGGCATGGATGGGCGGACGGCCGGGGGGGAGAAGAGAGACTTCACGCTGACGCAAACGAGGTCAGGTGCTGCGCGTCTTCCTCCTTCCTGACGCGGAAAGGTGTGCTGCTGCTGCTGCTGCTGCTGCTGCCTGGCATCGCCGCAATAATGACTTTCCTATTTAAATGCATGGAGCCGCTCCACACGTCCTGGCTTCAGGGTCCTAGAGCCCTCCGGATCACACGCGCAGTCACACTACACTCAGTGTTACTTCAACAAACATGTACACACATGAATAAAGTTATTATATTTGACTCATTTTATTTTTTAAATTTATTTTCATATGTTTCTAAATTTATTAAAATAATAAGACATATTTGAAGTACAACCTAATACGTTATAAATATTAACAAATGTATATGAATGATAATATGTGTTTGTATTATGAAACGGGTTGTATATGTGGTGATTTTTAATGCTACATTCTTCTCGTCAAAACCCATGTTTTATTACTGCACACTGCTACACAATTTGCTACTTTCTGTTTGTACTTTTTTAACATCAAATGCTACGTAGAAAAACCTCAGCTTCCTAATTTCAGCTTGTAAAAAAACAAGATGACGAATAGACTGAGCTACCCAGTAGTACATGTATGTGAAGTATGCCAGTTAAACGTGAATAGGTAATAAATCAATAAAATAATACAAGGCTATTCTGCAGATAATGCTTCTGTATTTTTACTCAGTGGTATTTAGATGATTTACTTCAGTAAAAGTACCAATAAAACAATGCAAAATACAAAGTTCCACATTAAGACACAAAAGTGAAAGCACAGATGTACCTGTATTATCAGACACATTTACAACTATTGTGTAATTGGATCATTATTACAGACACATTATTATGTGTATGCATAATGTCTATAACAGGGTATTGTATTTCATCAGCTAGGGGTGTATTTGGAAGTTTTAGATAGTGAAAAGTACAATATTTCCCCCTGAAATGTAGTGGAGTATCAGTATACAAGTATACCTCAAAAAGCAGTACTTTTTCTAGAAAAGGAGTATATTTAAGTAAATGACGTAAAACTCAAAAATACAGTAACATGATTTGATCTCAGTAAGAACAAAACAAACTGCAAAACTACATGTTTAATATTTATTCTGTTTCAATTAAATGCATTACATATTCTGGCCAAACCTCCAAATAATGATTCTTCTCTTACACGTTAGAAAATACAAAATAAAAATACAATTAGCTTGAGTTTTAAAAAGCCTTTTTTACGAGGGAAGCCTTCTAAACATAAGTGGTTCTTGATTTGTTAAAGGAGTCTGTACAGGAGACAGTGACGGCCTTTAGACGTGAGAGAGTTTCACTGCAGAACGACGACAGACTCGGCTGCGATGGTGAAGAAGAGACGGCCGACTCCGTCGCTTGTGATTACAACAAACATGAGCTGCAACATGAGAAGGAAGTGCAGTCTCGAACACAGACAATTTGTTAAAGAGATGAGGAAACTATGACAACGCTCATTCTGAAAGCCGATAAGAGGAGAAAAAAAATATGTCTGAACAGGAAGAGATACCAAAACGCTGTGCGGTGTTTGGTCAGAAATCAACCAATAAAAGAAAAGCTCTTCTAGGGAGCCTTCCCTTGTGTAGAAACCGCCTATCGCACCTTTAAGTAACTTAGTGTGAAGAAGAAGAAGAAGAAGAAGAAGAACTGGCCGGGCGACTGCTGTGTGGCATCAACAGGCACAAAAGTTTGAAAAAAAAAAGGAAATCCGCCACCAAAATGCAGAGATGTCAATCAACCTTTACCGACTTTGTGTAAGACTTTGAAATCCAGCTAGTTTAGCATCTACTGAAAAATAAAAAAGTTCATACAAATGCTACCTAAAGGAGCTTCTAACATGGGACCTGGTGTTACAGTTATTAAATGGATATCGACTACTTGAGGACGTGGATTCTCAGGATCAAGTGCTTTAGGGAGACTACTGTGCACCTCACCTCGGATCAATCAGGTAATATTAACAATATTCATTTCATGTTTACAGAGCAGGTTAAGTTTTCACACTTAAATTAAATCCAGTTTTATTCTCAAACTGTTTTTTTACCCACATTTCTGCAACAACAAAAAAAGTTCGTACTAATTAAAAGTACTATTTTGTGTTGGACTCAAAAAAAAAAAAAAAAAAAAAGCATGGTCTTGTTTTGTGCAGTCCCTTGTAGTGTGCCCTGAAATTAAATGCTAATTAAAATGTAATCATTGCATGCAATAGTTGTAGTTTCATTCCTTTCAGTATCTCCTCCCCAAAAAAAACAACAACTTTCTAACGTTGACAGACAGAAGAGCAAAGCATTACTGAAATGTAAAAGAAATTAGAGTATCGAGAAGCTGAATGTAGTAGCAGATGATGGGATTTGTTCTATTTTAGTATAAATCTGCACATGCATTTCACATATCAGAGGACTGGGAACTTCCAGTTAAACAAGTAGAAATGTTCAATTCTGTCACCCTGTCTCGGACAAATAGGGTTTTTTTTAATCTCATAGGCCCTCTGCCGTCATACGGGAATAAAGAAGTTCATGGTCACTCTTAAATATTGTTACAGTGCCTTTAAAAAAAACGATTTTCCCCCCTCAGCTTACATTCTTGAAAGGAAACGGTTCAAGATGTAGTTCCAGAAAATTAACCAAGAGCTGGAAGGGAATTAGGGGGATTTCAGATGGGGCTCTATAAAACGAGCAAATCTCTAATTCAAGAAAACCTCAACGTGGCCTCGGAGGCTGGCGTGGGCCGGGCTGTGGGTTAGTGAGAACCGTTAGTGGACGAAGACGGGACTTTTGACGAGGCCGTTTGAAATCTAGTTCTGAGTGCATTCAATAAATTACATTCTGGAAAGTTAACGTGGCGTTCGTAGCGTGACGTTGAAATCAATCTCTAGATCCGTATTCACTGCATTCCAACGATCCGTTCTTCATAACACACGTTCCATCTCGGGGGTCCTCTCCTCCCAAAACAAGCGACGGGATGGGGGGAAAGAAACACACAATACTGAGATGCCAGTGAACCAGTCTGGGGAGAAGGAGGGGGGGCGCTGAAAGGTTAGGAGATGGGTTTGTTCTAAGAAAGTCTCTTCATGGGGGTCAGTCCTGTACAGTCCCCACTTTGCTTTGGTGCTTTCTGTGCTGGGGCAGGCTGTGCCGTGCCGTGCCGAGCCAGGTCAGTGGACGAGGGGAGGAGGGAGGAGGGAGGAGGAAGGGGAGGAGGTGAAGATGACCTCCTCAGGAGAGTTCAGACTTGCTGAGAGCGATGGCCAGCTCCAGGTCCTCTTGTTCCTGCTGGGTGAGCCTGGCAAGGCGCTCCTTTTCTTCTCGCTCGCTCTCGCGCTTTGCCCACTCTATCATGTCTTCCTCTGTTGGATACTGCTCCATGAACACACACAACACACACACACACACAACACACACAAGGGGGGAGGAGAAAACACACATGTAAAGAAATATGTGGGGCGGGAGGGGGAGGAGGACACCAACAGACAAACATATACAGTTAACATATTCTTAAAGATAATGATGCTGATAATAGATGACTATAACAGCAGTAATATAATGCATGCCATATCAATAACGTCATAAATAAGTGCTTATTGCAGGACTACATTACTACAAGTGTTGCTGTTGGCCCTCAACATCCATCAAGGATTTATTATTGTTATTATACAATACAGGACGGCAGCGTTTACATTTTGACTAAACAAACACATTTTCAATGAGAATCTCTTATTTTTGGTTATTTGTAATCATCATTATTTAACTTAGAGCTCCTGAAACTTATGTACTGCAGTTTCTGAGACGTTATGCCAGGATTGTAAGATTAACGGACATGCTACGAGTTCGTACCAGCATGCATCGGTTAACATGGTAGGCATCTAAGCACGCTGCCAACGCCGATGTATCCGCTATATTGAAGTTAGTGACAGCACTAAAATCCATCTCTGTCAGCAGGTTGTGTGGTCTACAAATCCAAGATGTCAAAAACGTTCCCGTTTCTCCACCAAAACACGATCAAAACCACAAAATTAGCCGTTTAAATCAGATTTGACCGTGAAGAGAAGTGTGCGTCACTACGCGTGTCATGGAGGAATGAGGTCAGGGGTCGAGATGAGATATGAGCATGATCTCAGTTGATGGGAAAAAAATCACATTTGTAGGTTCACAACAACAAAAAGGCGAAGCGTGAGATCTTTAAAATACACAGAACGCTGTTTGACACAGTTAATCATTACAGAGCGGACATGCAGCGTTCCAACAGGTTCCTCATCCAGCCATGCAAATGAAAGGCGGCGGCGGTGACGGCGTTCACTAGCAGGTAGAGCCGATGAGTCGGTGTGGAACATGCATGATGAGAACACTGAAGAAACATGGATTTAGTAGAGAACATGCATGTTTTTACTTGTAGGTGGGACATCCCAGTGCTGCGTTTAAATGCGAGTGAAGTCATAAAACAATAAAGTGCTTAGCAGGAGGAATGGCGAGCTTTACAGCCAAACTTCCTTCCTCATAACTGCTACTTTTGTCTTTACCTTCTTTACGTTCACTTATCGCAGAGATTTAATGGGATTCTGACAAAGTATTTGAAAGGACCGTACCACATGCTTCATCCCATTTATCACAAATAACCTAATCTTTGCTGAACATTCACCAGAGCATGCCACTCTGTAGATTATTGGATATATGATATATGTTTTTATCATATGTGGCCACTACAGTATCCAAATATACACGAATATATGGGTTGAGATAAAGCTGTCACAGTTAATAACATTCCTATATTCATTTTTGTGCAAAATTTGCAAAACGGCACAACAAAGCTTCAACGACAGAACTGACAAACAAACGTCGGCAGCCTGAAAAGGTGGAAATGATCCTAAATTTAAAGCATGCTTTGACAAATGTCAGCCGTGATGTAAAAGTATAGTCACAACAAAAGTGTTGGGATGGTCCTTTCAAAGCACAGGCGGTGACAGATAGTGAGATCATGGATGCACATAGAAGCCAGAGAGGGTGCCCTTGATTAAACTCTTTATTCAACTTTTTTTTTTTTTAAAGACACACAGACAGAGAGAATATCGTTTTTCTCCACAACACGCAGCTGACCGGACAACGGGGCTGGATTAACGGATAAGTGACGCACAGATGCATGGGTGAATAAATAGTAAAAGGGGTGAAAAAAAAAATAAACACGGATTTGAGGGATTGGTGTAAATGATGATGTGTAAATGAGAGCCAAACACACAGTTAGTGCAGGTCAGGGTTCAACAGGGGCATGCGGGTGCAGTCATGTGATGGGAGACGAGAATCAATGCTATCGCTTAATAAGTCATCCATCCCAGATTCACAGCGTGACCGTGCATCTGTATGCAGTGTGACAAGAGGAAGAGCTTAGTGAGAGGGAGAACACACAAGGGAACTGCAATTCTTTTGTTTTTCCTGGTTAAAGCAATATAATTATCACACCGACCTGGTCTTTGCTTGTGAGGAGAAATTATTAAATGTATTATTTCTTAAAACTTCAGGTTGAAACCGTCTGAAATGAGATCTCATGATGCAGCAGGCGTTACTCTGCATCTCATTTGTTCAAGGTCACCTGATGAAATGCCTTTATGCCATAAATGTGTCGACTCAGCGACATATCGACTCTGAGCCCAGTCACTGGTCACACCCATAATAATAATACATTTACCCGAAAATGGGAAAAGGTGCATAAAATGAAACATTTTGCAATAAAATATATATTTTTATATAATTTCAGAGTGAAATGTGCACATGCACAGGCTGTAATGACAGCGTGCCGAGTCGGGATGTTTAAAAGTCAAATACAAGCAGCCTCTCATCTCTCCATTCACTGCCAACCAGGAGGGAATCACAAAGATAGTTTATTAATTTGTGTCTGTTACAACTAATATGTTGCAGAGGTAATATATCTGTGCATCTATAATTGATATAATGACATTCCTGTACATTTCCTCCAAAAAAAGACAGTGTAACTTGAATTCATGGGGCATAAATTAAGTGCAATCCCAATATAAATCAGTAACAAAAAATAATTATTACAAGTATAAAAACTCTTTAGTGGGCAAAAAAAATACAAACAAAGATTCACCAGCAGCAGACAGGATGCATGAAAAATAAACTCGTATATAAAGCTGAATAGCTTATGTTAGCTTCCCTCAAGAGAATTATAAAATGAACAAATGTATGCAACACTTGAGGTGATTAATTCACTTCCTTGGGACTTTTTAATGGCAGTGGATGGAGCGATTTACAAAGCTGGCCTGATTTGCTCGGTGGTTGTGAATTTTAATGAATTATTAGCAGGAAAAAAAAAGGAGAAGAGGGCAGCGACTAATGAGAGTCAGGTGAAGGTGAGGAAGAGGGCGAGGTGCTCACTTTGTCAAAGCTGGCAAATCGGTCAGCTTCCCGTACGTTGTGACGAGGAGGGGAGGAGGGGGCGAAGGGGTCGGCTAAAGGATCCTTGGCAGGCAGGGAGGAGGAGGAGGAGGAGGCCGAGGGGAAGTCTCCGGAGGGCTGTTGGAGGAAGGGCCCTCGTCGCTGGAAGGACTCGGACGACTCTGTTCTGGAGATGGACGATCTCTTACCTGACCATTCACACGGATACACAGAATAAGTCACACTGTAGAAAGACATATTCTAAAATTCAATATAATACTACTAGAGTGATAATACTGACCTGGAGGCGGAGGAGGTGGTCTAGTTGGCGTACCAGTTTTGGGGGGCAGAGCTGGGGGCACGTCAGGGCCGGCAGACTGGCTGTCGTCCTGGAACAGGTTCTTATTGTTGATGCCAAACTGGTCAGCACCGTTCGACTGCAACAGAAGATTCACACTATATGAAATACATACATTATAATACAGTGTATAGTATAGTCAAATGTGAAAAAACATGGAGCGGCTACTATGGATCGGAAGTGGAATCACAGCAGCCTATTTTACATGTTTGTTGTGTGAACTAATTAATGAGTGTAGTACCCAATTCCTCCACAGGGGGAGAATCACTTCCAAGTGTAGCTATTTCCTCCTAAAACCTCACAGCCTCTCTGGATGTTTTGGTTTGACAGCAGAAGTGAAATCACTGTGTCGCAAATATTTCTACTTCCACCGACGTGACTGACTTATATTCAGCATCTTTCACTCCTGAGAGTGATTTCTGATTTCAGCTCCGTGTAGGTGAAGCACGGGGCATGAACACCACCTCTCCATTACCTTTGTCAAAGCACTGAAGTCTGCAAAGCCCCCTCCAAACGATTCATTACCAAACACGGCAGCAAATGGATCTGAAACACACAAGCACAAACAGTAAATATAAGTGTATTTTATGGTTTCAATAGCTGCAGTAGCCTCTGTCCCCCAGCAGGTGGCGCTATATCACAAGTCATACCTGGATCTGAGCTAGCGTTTACTGTAGTACCACCTGGAGCGAACGGGTCGTTGGTTGCTGCGGTGTCCTTCTAGAAACAGAACACAAACACGATTACTGATCCCGTTCATCACTTTCATCTGAACAAACATTCATATTCAGCATATTTTTATTTTTCTGACAAGTTATACACGAAAATATAACTGATTTGTTAATACCTTTAAATGTTGACAGTTCCTTTTGATAACTTTTAATTAGGAGGCAACAGCGTAAAAAAATAATAATCAAACAACACTGTAAACTGCTACAAATCGTAATAATTAACAGAAAATTCTAGTTTTCCGTTATTATTTTGAGCCATTTTAATACCTCTGAATTAATTAAATTAAAGATATATTTACAAAAAATAAAATGTTAGGTTAGATGATGAAATTGTGCTTTTTGTTCAACTGGTTGCAAAATGATCGACCCATGAACTGCATCGGTTGGAAAACTACTGATTTAACTGTTCCTCATTAAGAATAAATACATCTGGGAGTGAGTACAGTAGCTGTGTTTCCGTTTTAAAGAATTGGATTACAAAAGATGAATGGAAATGGAAATGCCAAATTCAATAAAACTTAATCAAAGGTTTTATGCTGGTTTGAGATGTATTTTGTTTTTGTTGAAACGTTAAGTGCTAAATGGATTATGGAAACGTTATTATCTCACATGACTGATCAGCTGTTTCTTTTATCGGCGTCTCCTCAGATCTTCCTATAATGTGTGAAAGCTTGTCTTTGTCTCTGGCCGATACTAGCTGACATGAAAGAACACCTTTATAATGAATCCTGAAGACCATTTAAACATGGCTAATGTGACCAGATTGTAGAGCAGGCCGACTCACCACGGCCAGGTCAGAGGAGGCTGGAGAGCAGCTGAAGGGGTCTGACCCTCCGTCCTGAGAGCCAAATGGATCCGCCTCCCCGGTGGCATTCATTTTGCCTCCAAACGGGTCAGAATTGGCCATATTGCCCCCCGTGGAGCCGAATGGATCCTTGGCTGCTGACGCTGAGTTGGTAGGTTTGGAGGTGAAGGGGTCTGGGTCCGCTGCTGCTGCCGGTGCAGGCGCTGTGTCGTTTGGCTTCGCTGCAAACAGGTCCGGTTCTGGCACGCCGGTAGTGGTACCAAACGGATCCGCCGAGGCAGAGAAAGGGTCTTCTGAGGAAAAGGGGGCACCGGAGGCCTGGAAGAACGAGTCTGCAGCGAACGGGTCGGAACCTTTGAAGGGATCTCCTCCGAACGGATCTGATTTAAGCAAGAAACGTCATCAGAGACAAAGTGTGAAGGATGGATGTTGTAGTCTTGGTACAAATCAAACACATGTTGATGCATTTTGCCTGTTTAACTTGGAGAACTTACCTGCAACATTTGCTTTTCCAAAAAGATCATCTTTAAATGGATCATCTATCAAAAGGTAAAAAAAATCTCATCATCATCGGACATCAAGTAATCCGAATAGGCAGTTCGATCATTGCTTCTTAAGGCTGTGCCATCGTCACTTAAATTAAATACTAATGAGGACGTTGGCACCTTGCATGGCAGCCTCTGCCGTCGGTGTATGAATGTGTGTGAATGTTCATGTATTGTAATTTACTTTGAGTTGCCGCAAGACTAGAAAGGAGCTTTAAAAATGTCCATTTACCATTTTATTTATGTTTTGTGTTTCTAAGCTGCTTCCTAAGCGTGAGATGCTTGTGGGGACTCACGTTCAGTAAAGGGGTCCGAATGGAAGAAGTCCATCTCAGGCAGGGAGGGGGGGCTCGTCTGAGGCGGCATCGAGCGAGGTCCGACTTGAGGTGGTAACGAGGAGGCGGCGCTCTCTGGGAACTCCGCTGGCTCCTGCGTGCTCTCCGGCTCCGGGGATTCAGCCTGTTGGAACATCAACCGAGCTCAGCTGTCAAGCTTTAACGCAGCAAATGATGCGTTTGGGGACCATGATGGAAACAAGTGTCTGCACTTTTTCATGTTTTATCCCTTGGATTTGTCTGTATTCCAAATAAAAATAAATATATAAATCTAAATGCTGTGCTGCACAAAAGACAGATTTGGCCACAATAAATTCTTCATTTTTTTGCACGGTGAAAAACAAAATCATACCGGTTACTCATAATGCTGAAAAAAATTACAATATTATTTCAGTATCCCCCATTTTAAAACATAACCAGGAGCCCTGGTTAGGGAGCATACATATTTTCTGAAGAAAACTATGTGTAATATCTGGATGCATGTCAGAAATGATACTCAAAAAATACACATTAGCAAAAAGACTCATTCATTCAGGCCAGAAAGTGATGGAGTTGGTTCATATAACCCACTCAACCACGTCGGTCCTGTAGCTTTCAGAAAATGTGGACCCCTGAACGATATAGGTGAATAGCTCTGGTCTCTGGTGTAACAGCAGCGTTCACATGGCTAAAGAACACCTCAGTAAATACCTTTGACGAGCTCTCTTTAGGCGATTCCTCGGCATCATCGACGACCTCTGAGAACAGGTCGGGTGTAGGGCTACTGTGTTCCTGGAGAGAAAAACTAGTGTTACTCACAGAGTCATAGTCTCAGAATTTATACGTTATATTTCGTACAATTCTTGTTTTTACAACAAAACTGATGACACAAAGCATAAATTTAGACCCCTGGTCGTGCATGATTGGTGGGTGCAAAAATGAATATACAATTTTGTGGAATGTGTAGTTTTCACAACGAAGTACTGATAACTAAGGAGTGTATTAATTACCGTCAGCGTGGTCTCCCGTAGCTTGGCAATGGTCGACCGATTATTGTACATCTCAGAGGAGGCGAGGCTAGTATAGAGATCATCCAAGGCATCGTGTTTCAACTTGTCCTCCTCCGGAGTCTTTGGACTCTCTTCCTCCTTCTCCTCGTCATCTTCTTTGTCGTTCACTCCTTCTGAATGTTCTTTCTGCTGATTGCAGACCACGGCGGGATCTTCCTCCTTCAGCTCTTTAGGCTGGTCCTCGTGGAAAAAGTCCTGCTGGAAGAGGTCCCCCTGGCGCAGCTCTGCAGTGAGGCCCGCTGATCCGTTAACCATGACAGGAGAGCTGTCCTCCAGGGCTCTTTTCCAGGTGAGCTGGGCAGTTAATGACCTCTCCTCCACCTGAAGGTCGTTCAGTTTCTGCTGAACCTAAGAGAGCAGAGAGATAGAGACGTTCAAAGAATAACAGACAAAAGAGGAAGTAAAACACAAGGATTCACAGATTCACACAGACTGACCTGTGCAACTTGTGTGAAGGAGTCCCGGACAGACTCCTGCAGAGGTGTGAGCTGCTCCTGAGCGGCCTGGACCTTCTCCTGCAGCCTCCTGCTCTCCTCCTGCAGAGCGAGGAGCTCCTCCCGGGCTTGGACCAGCTCCTCCTCAAACTGACATATCTTCTGCTCCTGGTCCTCGTGCTCCGACTGCAGTGATGAAATCTGTGCCAGGCGTTACCATTATGAAGTCACGGACAGGAATGGGTTATCAACACCAACAAACGAATGCATGAATCTGTTGTGAAAAGAAAACTCCACCAAACCTACCAGATGGGTCTCTTGGCTGGTCTGCTGGCGAATATGACTCAGCTGCTCCTCCAGGGAGCCTTTCTGTTGGTCTAGCTCCTCCAAGGCCTCTTGGACCTTCTGACGCTGAGACTGGAGCCGCTGCAGCTCCACGTTCTCCCTCGCCACCTCATCCTGCAAGTCCTGCAGACGTCAGACAAAGAGGAGACGGAAGGAAAAAAGTGTTTTTTTTTATATATATACTTTCACAGGAAAACCTTTGTAAAAGAAAAAAAAACATGGATAATTAAGGAAAGTAAACCAAGTCTTTGTTTCTGGGCCCTGAGAGTGTGGAGGGATAAAAAAATGTTTTTAAAAACATCAAACATGCAAAATAATACATTTTTTAAACTCTGGAGAAAAAGCACAAAAAGAGGTGCAA
Organism: Eutrigla gurnardus; assembly: GCF_963514095.1. NCBI lineage: Eukaryota > Metazoa > Chordata > Actinopteri > Perciformes > Triglidae > Eutrigla > Eutrigla gurnardus. Next base: position 27,061,823 of record NC_139920.1, on the reverse strand, counting down.
GCAAAATATGATGAAAGGAATAAGGAATGAGTGAAGGTGTCAGCAAGGCGTAAGCGGCACAAAATAACAATACTTCCAGTTAACAGAGTCAAAAACATATGATGCAAAGGATGCAGCAGCAGTCTTTACAAGGCAGGCTTAGACTCAGAAATACCTCCACCAGTCTGCCAACGACAGGTAACTTCATCACCACATGCTGATTGTAATACAGGATGAAAACCAGGGTTCAAATGTTAAAGTTTGACAGTAATGACAGTCCAGAAAAAAAAAATATTATACCACTCAAGTAGGTACACAAGAGCAAACAACAAATGACGCATGTAAAAAAAAAAGACAAGTGTTGCATAATGACACGTGTGTACTGAACACGTTGTGTAAATGCAGCTGTATCTGTTTTTTGACTAAAATACTCCAGAAAAGCTTCTGAAAACTGCATGGTAACAGAAAGGGAGCGGGGGGAGAGATAGGGAGAATAAAATACAACAGCGGTTTGCTTCCATACCCACCAAAAATATATTTTGCGCATTAATCTCCCTTTCAAACATTTGAAAGAGAACTCAAATTGATTGAGCAGTCTTCCAATTAAGTGCTATCAAGTGCAAAATGCGCTGGAAAATGACCTTTAGCTTGTGAAACCAAAGCAGGCTTTTCAAGTGAAGAATGTAAGAGATCCCCGCCACGAATAAATCCTCAATGCTTGAGAAACACTGCAGTGGAAGGAGTAGTGGTATAAATCACAACAAAACCAAAAAGGACACATATGTGATGCCCAGGATCTATTAAGAGAACACAATACCGACTAAAAAAAGAGCACTCAAGGAAACCCTGAAGTGCTAAAGTCAGTGTCAGACTCTGGAGACTCACGCTGACACTCCAACAACAGACTGAATTCCCAAAAGGGGAGCAGTCTGGCCCTTTAAGCCATCAGCTCCCAAAATAGAGCCCATCTCTCAGGCTCGGAGACGGGCACGCCTACACGAGAACACCAGCCTCTCCCTCTGAGAAACACTAAATGTGTTTCTGAACAGGCGTCTCGGACTGCCGGCCAAAATGCATTATTGATCTCCTCCTCCAGTAAATACACCACACCAGAATTGAACAACTGCTTCAGTGAGTACAAAAGCAAGAGAACGGAGAAACAGTCCTCTTAAATACCGACAGGAACATGCCGATAACTCGCTCTCTTTGTGTCCACAGACACAAACTCACCGCAAGCAGAGACGGCGAGACCTTACCTGCACTTCGCTGCTGCGCTGTCGGATGGCCTCCTCCTTCTCCTTGATCTCCTCTTCCACGGTGCTCTTCTCCCTGGGGGTCCAGCACAAGAGACAGGAGTATTTAGCCACCGAGGACAGAGAGGGAAGAGCCGGCGGTCCGAGCCCACCCAGCCAGTTCTCCACTGAGCCCTCTTTGCCCGGCCCCTGTACCACCACCACCACCTGCTCTCCCTGAACCACCATGGTGTGCTGAAATCACAAGTCAACGGTACAGACAGGAGCCGCTGGAACGTCTGCGGCTACGGCAGGTGTGTGTGTGTCGCGATGTGAAGAAAAAGGTGGAGTGTGTGTGGCGTGCACGGCTCTGTATCCGTGATGAGTGTTGTAGAAAGTGAGAATGTGCTTGCTCAGTCAAATGTGTGGGAGATGAGGAGTGAGTGAGCAGATGGCTGCCTGGAGGATGGAGGGAGGAAGAGGAGAGGGAGGAGTGATGATGAGCCAACCTAAAACATCTATCCTGTATGATCTTCCTATCTCACTCTTTCATCGACACAGCAAGAGGAAATGGAACTGGGTGGGGCGAGATGTGGGGAGGCATATTGACTTGTGTATGGCAGATAATTAATACATGTGCTTTTCATTTTTCCACTATTACTAACCACAACGTGGCACACCAGAAGTGCTGTACTTGGTGTGTTAGTGTTCATACCGCAGACAGAAATAGAACTTAATTTCAGCCCATTTCTGTCTCACGTCATTAAACCTCATCATTAATCATGACTGATAGGAATCAGGCAAGATGACTGCAGTTTTGTGTGGAGATGTGGGTTCATTTTGCACCAGATTTGGATGTCCAACATTTGGTTGTGAAGTCAGACTTCTTGAACATTATTAAAACTGCGACGCTTAAAAGTGTGTTATTGAAAACACATGTATGAAAAAAGCACCCAAATTAGCAGCAAAGCACTGACAATATTGAGGAATGTCATCACAAATCTATATCTAAAAAGGCTCCATTCATATCTCACCTTCTATTAGCATAACACAATGATATAATTTACAATATTACGCATATATTTGGCATTATTGTTTCAGCTCTGAACAGAACTTGTCTTTCCTGGAGATTAGATTATATATTCAATATGCTTTATGTGCATTTATTGTGTAAAAGCAACACAGAGCACAATACTAATTATTCCTGTTCAATGATTTAGATTAACCAAAAAAAACAAAGAAAAAAAGAAACAGGCATCAACCTTGGAAAGCACTTATCTTTTGGCATTCATTTCACACAGGCTAAAAATAACAGCAGCTATTTTTGATTCTCTGTCCTCTCGCATCAAAATGCACAATTCCCTCGACAACAGCACATTCTTCTCCCAGCAAACCGAGTCAACTCATGCGGAGCGTCATTCCCATCCTCCTCTTACCCATCATCACCATCACCATCACCATCACCATCCCCTTCGTCTTGAGCAGAAGGTCGCTGCCACATTTTGAAGCAGTCACACATCATCTCGTCAAGCTCCCCTCGATCTGCCGCCTGTCTGAAGCTCTGATCTTCACTTAGTTTCTATCCATCTCACCTCCGCTTCCTTCCCCCAACAGCTGCCATGTCATGTGTACGTGCATGCGTTGGTATCGAAAGGCAGAGGGGGGGGGATGGAAGGCCAACTTTCTCACTTCTCACTTTCAGCGTGACAAAGAGAGCTACATTCTATTCATGATGAAAATTAACCAACCGAGACCGATAACATCTGCTTTTAAAACGAAGAAAACGTGAATGGAACAAAATTGTCATGAAGAAAAACCGAAAATTCTACTCTCGTTATCTGCAAATATTTTGGTATAAAAGGATGATGTGGAGCAAAAGTGTTAAATAAACATGAGGTCAAATCATTATTACTAAATGGCATTTCCAAAATCAGTTTCCATGAATGCATTCATCAAAGCTGGGCCTCGAAAATGTACCTTTTTGTTTGATATCATTTGATGCACATCAAATAGCATATCATCTATTTGGAATGATGAACATCGTGGTTGATCATTTTGTTACCACCAGTGATGTAATCTGGATTAACTACAGGCCACAGGATTTTGGCATTTAACTGTTTGCCGTTTTAAGTTCGAGTAGAACTGACCAATCACGTTCAAGCATTCACTGCTTGCCGGCAAACTGTCCCTTGTGGAGAACAAAAAAGGCGGAGTCCACCATGTACTGTCTGATGAGGATTTTGCTTCGGTAAACTGGAGATTTGTGAAACAATCCGGTCATTCAACTCCAACTGAAGCCTTGCATGTCAGATACTAATCAGACTGTAAACAATGAGCAACACAAGGAAAACTAAATCTTGGCCCGGATATCTGGATACGCCGGAACCTCAGAAATATAGCCATTTGCCCCCCAGAAGCTTATCTATCATCAGACCGACAGCTGATGGGCTCCGAGATTGCCAGCAAAATAACAGACAGCATTATGACTCCGGGAAAACATGCATGGTAACATGAGTAAAACAACAACAACAGCTTACTTTTGTAGTTCGACAATCTCGTTACTGAGAGAGTCCAGCTCCTTGATGGCAGAGAAGTCCGCTGCCAGGTTAGCCATGTTGTTCTGAAGAGGAAGCGAGGAAGAGGATACAAGAGAACTAAACCCACATCTGGAGGCAAGACACCATAACAGCGATGACACTTCCTATAAGGTCGGCTAAGAATGACCTTTCATCACATATGGAATAAAGACACATTTTAAAAAAATACAGTGTAAAACATTGAACCAAAGAGCTTCACTGATGGTTTTACAAAAGAAACAACACACTGATGGAGACACAAAATAGAAGGGATGGGAGGGAGACTGACTAAAGGGTTTTAGCTGATTGATTTGCATCTACAAACCAGGTGTGTTGTGGAGCATCCCAATATACTTTAAAAAACAGCATCCTCTGCCTTTGCAGCTTAGACATATTATGATATCAGGGACGAGTACAGATGTGAAGTATGATTTAGGTTTAGTAACAGAAACACAAATGATTTCAGACAAGGCAGAAAGGACAAAGAGAGGCAGCCTGTTTAAAGTAATGAGATGCCCCCAAGTCAATAAACTAGCATCCACTCACTCAGGTTCATCCTGCTGCACGTGTGAGTTGCATGCAGTGTGAAAATGGAGGACAGGAGAGCATAAAAGCGTTGCGTAAGTTGGAAAGGAAAGACACGCAGATGCAAGCTTAGAAAAAAATACAAAATGCACAGGAATGGGCTGAATGTCAGTACAAATGAATGGTATTAAAATACACACATAATATCAGTCATTTAATGCAGCATGCAAAAATAATAACCTGCAAGACTAGAATCTAGTAAACACGAAAAGAAAAAAACGCTGTATGAGTTATTAAAAAGTGAACCATGAGTCATTATTAGGGATGCCTCAGTTCTGAATCAGGTTTCGTCATGCTGTATGGAGATGAAAAATAGGATCCAGACATCCCTGATTATTATTCATAGACTTGAGCGCTCGGAGTGACTCACCTGTTTGATGTTTTGTCTGTCGGCTGGAGGGATCATCTCTGGGGAGAGACTCTGCGGAGGTTCCAGGCCTTTAGTCAGCCTCTGATTGATTAGATGAAGTGCCAAGGCAAACTGCTCTCGGGTCAGTTTCCCTATGTCTCCGATGTCACAGAGCTCCCTGAGAACACAAACGGACACGTGTTATATAAGAGAGTAACGATTTACACCTCAGGCAACGACTACTCGCGATAGCCTGACGGATCGTGATGTTGGACACGGGACAGAAACTAATCAACCAGGGAAGATAAAATCCATATGTGACGTGTCAGCACACACTGCAGTGCTATGAGAACTGCTGGTATCACCCTGCACCAATATCACAGAGGATTATTTGTATATTTTCATGTCAACCTTTATCGACAATGACTAAGTTCGACTACAATCCTTAATTTTCTATTGTGCGTTTATCAACTTTGAACAATCAGAATCAGCCTAAAACCAACAAAATGCAGTGTGGCAACTGTGATATTCTTTAAATATGTTTGTACTGCATTGCATGCCTTTGTGTCCTGCTTGTTCTTAGGTTTTTTAAAAGTTGTTTCCCCTTATCCAAAACTAAATTTGTGAATTTTAGCAGATATAGATATATTATTGACTATAAAATACAATAAAATAATGTCATAAAGACCAAGTTGATGGTTTCAAATCAACTGAATAGGTATGTGTTTACATGCTGTCAAAAGGAGCTGATCAGGTGATTTGCCTTCCTACCAGATACGTGCAAGTGTAGCGGAGGGCAGTCCAGTCTTCAGGAAGATATCTCTGACTTCAGGTCCAGACACCAGGCCGTCCATGTCACTGTCCGTCTTGCTGAACAGCTCATCATACTTTGCCTTTTCTGCTGGCGACACCACCCACTGCACCGGCAATAAAAGAGATTTTTAATTACCACCATCACTTTCTCACAACAGAATTAAACACAACCTACGCAAAATGACTCTAAACTTACCTTCGCCCTCCCACTCGTCTTGTTTTTTTGGAAAACACACTGAGCTATCCAGTTTGAAATCATTTTTTTGTTGTCGCGGCTATGTGGTAATAATATAAAGACATACAAAAGCTTTCCGGAGCGCTGCATGCACAGGAGAGACGGGTACCGTACTCACAGGGGCAGCTGCTGGTGCTGGTGGTGGTGGTGTTGGGGCAGGAGCTGGGGCGGGTTTAGGGGGGTGGGGCATGGTCTTAGAGGCAGCGTGGGAGGAGCGACTGTCTTTGACGGAGGGGGGCGAGGGTAACAGGGGCATCACAGGAGGCACCGAGGGTTTTTTCCTCTTGGAGGGTGGAACCAGGGGAGGTGGTAAGGACATGGGAACAGGTTCCCCCTCCAGGGCTCTGTACACCAGATACATGGCCTGGGAAAGGGCAACAAAAATCAATGATAAAGGGCAATTACCAATAAACATCCTGTAGTTCTGCCGTCCTCACACTTCATCCACATGTGTTATTTGTTCCATTCAGGGCTACAGTACATAGATGATGATGATTGTACATCAAATACAAGCACACACATATACAAAGTGTAGAAATCTATTCCTAAAATATCCAGATATGTCATGATGCTATCAGAGCTAGTCAACCGTGATATAATCTAGATGCCTGAGGGAATCAATGCTGTAATAATATTGATGGAAACGGTACAGAGTTTAATACATCAGTTCAAAAACAAACTAACTGAAACTAACAGACTGTAACCGTGACCTATGTGGTTACTTTCCAACTGTGATATCGGCTCATTTCTTACCACAGAAAATTCATCTCTGTCCAACATGCCATCTCGGTCGATGTCACTGAGCTCCCACACCTTCAACACACACACATTATTGGTGAGCATGCATCATTCCAAAACTGCATGAAACATAATAAGACTGATTCTCACTTCCTTTATGAACTTTATGCATCAATTTATTTCATTTCTCATCATTTAGACTGTAAAATATGGAAAAGACATGCACAAATCTGTAACAACTCCCCTTTAGTTTTGTCACTTTGCATGCATGACTACTTTAAATCACTTGAATCACCTGTTGACCAGGACTGCGAGGGTTCAGCCCACAGAATAAAGCATTGAAGGATTTTGGTGTTTTGGAGGATGAAGTGGAGGATTACTATCTGAAGAAATATCTCTGATGTTGCTTGAAGTATGAGTGTCCTTTCACACTTCAAGGGATTACTTACAGTTGTTATATTGTTATATGTAACAGTGATGGACATCCCTGTGTGACTTGTGGCGGCTGGGCAGTCATCGGCCTCTATCTGAGCCCAGTTCCACCGATTAATCAGTCGACCTCAAGAATTAAAACAGTGTAAAAGTTTGGTGTTTGGGCATCATACCCTTCCGAGGATGTCCACTGGCAGTTTGGAGTTGAGCAGGACGGGCTTGACCTTGTCTCCCGTCAGAATCCCTCCGACTGGACCCAAACTGTCAAAGATGGCATCAAACTTCATCTTTTCCTCAGGCTGGGGAAAAACAAATCAGATACAGAAATGGTTAGAGACTGAGGATTTAAACTTGATGCGTTTCTAATGCAGTTACTGTAAAAAAAAAAAAAAATTATATATACATTCTGTGTGCAGTGTGAGCCTCAATCACATTTAAGTAGCTAAACAAGTGCTTTTTGCAGCTTGGTGTTTTACTGGACATCCGCTATAAATTAGGATAGGTTCAGGCAGCCATTAATATTTGTTTTCTATAGGTCGATCATGGACACAGGGAGGCGGAGTTCAAAGGCTTAGGCATAATGCACAACAGAGATGTGGAAATCCTGCACACAAAAGACACCCAGCGTGTCATCCCTGCTGACGTTTGAAAACATACCCCTCGACCTCATTCCACACTCCCAGCAAACCTATAATAAGAGTGCTCTGATCGATTGGCCACCAATCGTTATTTTAATGGTGTGATTGGTGGTGTATATAAAAGGCCAATCAGAGGACGCATAGATTGTGATTGGCCCACAAAATCCTGATTGCTGGAATCATATTCCCTGTTATGAGGAGGGAGGCTGTAGCAGCAGCTCAATTTATTCTGGATACATACAACATTTTACTACGATGTTCTGTTGTGGTTCTCTTAAGAGACAGACAAGGATATCAAGACACATTACAAATAAACATAGATCAATATCTTACAAAAAGATAATAAACTCTCAGGTGCCTCACCTTGACAACCCAAGGAATGTCAACAGCCACTCCTCCTGCTAACTGTGGGCTGCTTGTGTCATGCTGGAGAGAAACAACAAACAGTTACTCTCTTCTAAAAATGTTGCATTTTAATGTTGTATTCACACATGTATTAAATAAGACAATATGCTTGTTATGCACAGTAGCAGACTCACAAATTTTGGTGGAGGAACAGCCACATTAAGGCTCTTGAGCGCCACCTCCAGGCCATTTTGAGCACAAGCCACCAACCGCAATGCTATAAAGAATTGCTGAAGGGGAGAGAGGTACAGTACGTGACATAAATCTAGTGAATCAATGCATATAAAACAAATAAATCCATCATGACGTGGACTTATTTATACCTGCTTGTTCAGAGCACCTTTACGTTCAGAGTCTGCCAAATCCCAGATCTATGGAGACACACAAAGTTCACGCATATGTTACCATCAACACAGACAGCAAGACAAAAGTGATGTAATGATGCTGCGCTGATCAGACTCTTCGATCACCTTCCCCAGGACCAAGTCAGCCAAGCCCGACCTCTTCAGGAACAGAGCTGCATCAGCTGCTGCCACCCGCCCACTCCCAGTCGGATCAACCTGCAGGCAAACAGCCAGACGCTGTCATTACAGCTCATACCGTCTTGGAAAGATTAGCAAAACATCTGCACCGCTGACAAAGACACAGAATGTCTTATTAGCCAACAGCTTTAGACCAAAACACTGAAAAATATTAGATTTGGAGAAAGAGGGAGGCAAATAAAGAACAAATGAAAACTGTGAGAATTGCCCAGTGGGATAAAAGAGTCTGTGAATTACTTAAATCAATACTGACAATAAACCAAAGCTATTTTCTCAGCACTCTATTAGCTTGGTATCGGATCTGTTAGTGGTCTTTCAGAGGCTCACAATGAGCTCCCCGGACATATTGGGCAAAAGGAAACATTATTAATTCATAGCGATGCTTCTTTTACCGGACGCACAAAGAGGATTGGATAGGAGGGAAGAGAGGGATCACTGCTCATTGCAACACCACAGTTTATTGAACCGGCCGAGGCTAGGTTGCAGTTTAAAGGGTCAGTGCACCCAAATGTATTTTTTGTACGAGCACCACCTCTTATCCAGATCATTCTAAAGCGCAATGCAATAACAGTCAATTCATCTTTAAATTACTATATCAAATAACAGTAATGGGCACACTACTTAATGATATACTGCACATAAGATATGTTTTCATTTGGAAAGATATCTCTTCATACCTGCCGATAGTATTTGTCATAGATAGGATTTCCACTGGAGAGCTGTAAAGAAAGGGGCAAAATTAAAACACATGTAAATCCTTGTAACCGTAACCACTCCCTTGTGTCTGCTCATGTGTCCTCCATACTGATACAACTAACCCCAAACCCCTAAAATAGTCTGACAGAATATAAACTAATACTTTTATAATGTTTCTCAATTCTGCAGTTTACAAGCTCAAATCATGAGTGGAGCAGCAGCTGTCAAAAAGAAAAGAAAAGACTGATCCTTTACAGATGTTGCTCTATTTTTTTCATCAACAGCTGCATTATGTTATTATTTGTCAACGGCCCAAAACATCTGCCGAGGGGGGAGAAATGAACATGGTGACTTTGATCACTGTTCAGACACATGGAACAAAAGGCAACATTTCATTTAGTTCACTATGCCAGAAAATAGCTCTTATATAGACCAGGAAAATGGCACTGTAGTGTATTATATTCACCAAACAAACATACAGCTTAAGGAGGCTAACCTACAGTGAGGATGAGGCAACTTTCGACTACATGACAGAAATGTCAAATTTTCTTTTTCGATTCATCCGTTTTAATGATTAATCGTAATCAATTACTGCATAAAATGCCAAATACATTTAACCAGTAAACGTTTGGCATGTTTGCTTGAAAAATGTCTTCAACAATTGATTAATTTAATGTAATATAATAATCAGTTGGTATTGCAATCACTTTTCTCAATCAACCAATTGTCTCTCCACAATTGATTATGAGGGGCATGGTCATTGTGCGTTTCCTGGCAAAGATCAGCACTGTATTTCTGGAGAAATACAGAATGCGTAACACAACATACAGTAAACACCCATGAGTCACGATGATGCGGTGAGTTAATGCCGGGCTGCGAGCAGAGGGAGTTGCGACAGATACCGAATAACAACGGTGAGCTGGACAGTTTTAACAGGACGTCACTCCAATGACAACGGCTAGTTTTGCCTTGGGTCACATCCTCTTTTACTCCCCACCCCCTATCCGGTGTTAACGTGGTTGTCCACCACTGGGCAGAACAGGAACATAAATCAGCATTTCCTTTTCCATATAGCTTGAAACTGAAAAGCGGTCGTGGTGCTCTTCGATCATCAGGTGCATTAAAGAAGGACCGTTATCGTCCGAGCTGTGAATCAACGAGCAGCTATTCGACCTGGGGTTAAAGCTGTCAGAATGACCCTTCACAGAGAAACGAATTGACGTGCAAAAATGACACCAAAAACAAGCCATCAGCCTTGTCACAGACTTAATCCGTCAGCTTTGTCAACTGCCAATTTACAGCGGGATAACAGTGTTATCTTTCTCTGCCCGATGCAACTTATTTTCAGCGACACACAATAGTGTGCCTGGAACTGTTGGCGACTGTTAACACTGCAGCCATTGTACTGGTGACTCTTTAATTGCATTGAAAAACAGAAAAAAGAAAAAGGAAAACACCCCTCAATCATCCCCCAGCTAAACCCATAGAAAACTGCGTTACATTACAGCGCGGGAGCCGACTCGACAGTCTAGCTTGTTCTGGAAATGCTAGAGAAAGAAACAACACATTAATGTCACTTGTAGCACCAAACAGTGGGGGGGTTACCAGGGAGTTGAAGTTTCACAACACAGATTCACAAAACACCTGTTTGTTGTAACTCATCTATGGGGGGGGTAACAAGGTGAACAGCTCCTGGCTGTTGTTAGGGGCAACAGTGGCTCAGGTAGCAAAGTCTGGGTCTGTCACCTCCTACCTGTTAGACCCGGCTGCTGTCTGCTAAATAACTTATTTACTGTGAAAACACAACATCTCTCTTAAAGTTAGCAAAAGAAACTAGCCTGTCATTTTGGGACAAGAGTGCTGACTGATGGGCGTTCAAGTCCACTTCCTCTTATCGGTTGCAAAACAACTGCTAACAATATTTTGAGTTTTTTTTTTTTTTGGACACAACATGAACCGCTTAGATGCTAACAGATAACACTGTCCACTTCATAAAAAGGTCACGGGGAGAATACAATACGGGTGTTTACGTCTAAGAATAGCGATAAACAGGTTGGTTAATCAATCTCACCACATAGCAAAGCTACGTAAGAAGCGAGAAAACACCCCCAACACAACGTAGCTTATAACGTATAACGTGAGTCGCTTGCCTAATTTCGTGTAGCGGAAAACAGAGTTAGCAGAGGCTCCCTCCTATAGAGATACTGACAGTAAAGCCACAGCAGAGCCACACATGACTATCTCGTATATTAACATCTCGTCGGTTGGCGACCAACTAGCCTGCAGCAAAACGAGGAAGCGCATGATTAATATTCACGGAGCCGAGGAGCGTTAACGCGGCGTATCTCACGTCAAAACAGCCCCCAACAGTGCACACAAAACTAGCGGTTAGCTGGCGAGCTAGCTAGCTAGCTACGCCCTTACGCAGTCCCCAAAGAGATTAGGCAGAAACTTTTCCCAGTCACAGCAGCACTAAACTTCCAAAAAGAAGGGGCGAGGGTCGCGGTAAGCTCACGTTTCGGGCTGCGCGGCTTCGCTAACGCCGTTGAAACGTCTGCGAGCGGAGCAGGCGGACGACACAACACGTTTGCTGTCGTTAGATTTGAGTTGTAAGACAGTGTTACCTGAGTAAGAGACAGAGTGGCAGCCATAGTGTTTCTGTTTCCCACTGCTTTCATGCTGCGCTGCTGCCAGACACAGACAGAGGCCGCTGGAAAACCTGGCACCGGATCTCCAAGCGACCGGAGTCAAACCCGGGACTGGTTTAATCACACAGAGCAAATCCTCTGTTGTCCCGGCAGAGCAAATCATGAGCCTGAAAAAATAACACGTTATTATGGAAGCCCTTTTGAAAAACACTGTCTCAAAACAGAAAAACTTTCTCAAAATATAGAGAAACTATTTATTTAAAATATATCAAATGAATAACTCAAAATAATGACTTGGTATATCAAAATATTGACTAAGTATCTAAAAAAATACTTAGTAACTAAATAATTACTTGGTATATCAAAAATAATTACTCAGTAACTCAAAATAATGACTTTTGATATCAAAATAATTACTTCATATTTCTAAATAATGACTTAGTAACTCAAAATAATGACTTGGTATATCAAAATATTAACTAAGTATCTAAAAAATAATTACTTAGTAACTAAATAATTACTTGGTATATCAAAAATGATTACTCAGTGACTCAAAATAATGATTTTTTATATCAAAATAATTAATATTTCTAAATATTGACTTAGTAACTCAAAATAATGACTTGGTATGTCAAAAATAATGACATAGTATCTAAAAAATAATGACTTAGTAACTCAAAATAATAAGAAACTTACTAGTATTACTTAGTATTTCAAAAATAATAGTTACTTAGTGTAGTATGCCATTATTCCAAGATGCTATGTCATTATTCTAAGATTCTGTCATTATTCTGAGATTCTAAGTCATTATACTGAGATACTAGGTAATTATTCTGAGATAATAAGTCATTATACTGAGATACTACGTCATTATTTTGAGAAAGTTTCTAATTGTTTTTGCTGACAGTGGTGGAAATGGGCTTGGATAGTATGTACTGAAGTAACAGAAGAAATAAAATAATCAGGGCCTGGGCATGGATTTTAGAAAATACAGAGCTTTTCTTGAATTACTTGCACTTTTATTTTTGATGCATCAATTTGCTTGATTTTGCTCACCAAATGAGGATCCATAATGGTGATTGTATTTGCATATTAGAACTGGGTGGCAACATTCTTGACACTGTTTAGATCTTCCAACGTTGAAAATATGTCTCGTTTAATAACTGATTACTGCATACCCCGTTGGGTTGTTTAATCTATACATATAGTCAGATCATGTATTTTGTATGTGACTTCTGATTCAGCAAAACAACGAGCATCTTGTCCCTCTGAAACAGGTCAATGTCAAAGGTTGTAAATGTACTTAGTTACTTTCCACAACCGTTATAATCAGTTGAATGAAGGAGAAATCGAATCAGATGCCATACAAGCCGGTGCTATCCATGCTAATGTAGCATTAAAAATAAAAAGCCACTTTAAATACAAAACAAAAAAATGAGGAAGACTTCTGCTCATTTTCCACTGGTTGATTTTATTGGACAGAACGTCTGTCTTCGTTTGTCTTGTTTTTTTAAACACAGCAACATGAAAATCTTCCCCACTTCAATTACTACCATTAGTACAAAATGTGTCTTTTACAAAAGGATCATCTCTCAGACTGGGACAGTGTGTTGGGGGGGTACAGCAGTGCAGAGGTATCATCAAAAAAAAAATAAAGAATAACAGGGAGAAACTGGTCGTGTACACCTACAATGAGGAAACCTAAAGTGAGCGCGTACCGAATGAACCTATAAGCCTAACCTGCTACGGGCGTGCTCTCAATGTACATTTGAGCTTGAGCACAGTTTATTTAGACACACTAGAGTACGGTAAATGCATTGAAGTGAAGAAATGTGTTACTATACAGTACAAAACTATGTAAGGGGTTTCATCTCAAAGCACCCTGTATTACCATCCTATGGACGACGGCGTTTATTTTCCATTTCAACGGGTTGTTGTATATATTGTATCAGTCCTCTCGTCCCCATGCCTCCTTCCAATCAAGACGTTTAAATAAGAACAGGGAAGATAATCTGCGTACTGATGTCTAACCCTGTCCAAACCTTTGAGATTGACAGAGCTTTTAAAAGAGGGGGAGGGGGAGGGGGGGGGGCTCATGACTGTAACATGTGACGAAGATTCATAAAACAAAACAAATGAGGTAAACGGAACATTTTCATGGTATCATCCTCATACCAAATATAGCTTTTCATGTCACCACAACACTTATACTTCATTAAAAAAAAACTCAGGTTTTCGAAGAACACAAATGACCATTTATATATATTTCTGTTGGGTGTAAACTGCAAAAAAACAATTTAGTTGATTGGTTTGATTTCCTGTCTTGACATTCGTTACGACGTCTTCATTCTTTTCATTCCTATTCCTCGTTTTATTATTAACAATAATAATAATAATAATAATAATTAATAGTAGTAGTAGCACATGGAAACAAGTAACAAAACAACAATTGCCCTTTTTCACCTACTGTCTTGCTTTGTAAACAAACAAATGAAAATCCCCACCCCAGGGTGCCAGTCATGAGGGTCTATCATCTCATCAGTCTCCAGCCTCGTCCCACTGGCTCAGTGACGGACGGTTAGTTCCTGCATGGAGTTTATAATTCATCCTTGAGTTTAGAGTCTGTGCCTTCATCGTCCTCTTCTTCCTCTTCCTGCTCTTCTCCTTCCTCCTCCTCATCCTCCTCTTCTTCATCCCCCTCCTCCTCCTCATCCTTCTCCTCCTCCTCCTCTTCCTCCTTGGCCTCCTCTCCCCTCTGCTTGTCATCTTCCTCACGTTTCTTCCTCTCCTCCTCCTCTTGGCTTTCCTTCATCAGCCTCTCTGCGTCCTAGAGATAATTCACAGGAAGACAACGCATTTTTACATTTTTACATTTTTTGCACATTCAACACACAATATGGAAATGCATGGACGCAGGCTTTGGGATAATAGTTTTATGGGCTGACCTTAGTTTTACCCCATGTGTCGTTGCCCACTTCCTCTGCCAGGGTCGGGTCGTTGGTGATCAGGAAGTTATCGAAGATGGTACCCGACTTCACCTACGTCAAAAAGAAGTCAACATTCCACCGTCAGGTACATCACGCAAAAAAAAAAACACTTTTTAAAGACGTTTCCTTTAACAAGAAACAAATTCTGTGGACCAACTGTGTGTCTAACTGGAAATAAGGGAGGAAAATGCCTAATTACAATTTTGTTGACCGATGCGATGGATGGAATGATCAATTTTTACAGCATTATTCTAAAACGTCAAATTATTATGCTGGGATTTCTGCAGGGAACCAAACAGTCAAATCAGTAGAATTTAAAATGTAGACCCACATTTCATCCTGAACAGATAAAGCGCCCCCTGGAGGCGACAGCGTCTCCTTACCTGCCACAAGTCCAGTCCAATCACGCCGATGCTGTCGTATTTATAGATCTCAGAATCGGCAGTATACTCCGGGTTGTCGATCTCAGGGTGGATCCACTTGCCCTTGTAGGCGGGATTAGTGATCTCACTGGGCTTCCACTCTCCCTATTAAACACCCACAGTGTGGTTGATGTCAGAGGAATCACAAAAAAAAAGCTAAATACATCTTGAGAAGTTTATTTGTAATACATAAATAAATAGATTATGGTCGTTAAAGTTAGCACAATTATAACTCAAGTATAACAAAATCATTACCTTAGTTATTTAGCCTTCAATGACATATGATATTCATCAAATAGACTCTTTGAGGACACTCTAAAGGTCGTGCAATAAGAACAATGTATATTAAGCATTATAATTATTAGCCGTTACCTTGTAATCAGGGTTAGTGACCATGGGCGGCTCCCACTCTCCATCCATCTCTTCATCCCAGTCATCAGGCTTCTTAGCATCAGGATCTGGGATGTTCTCGGCTTTGTCCCAGTCCTACCGAAGAGATGGAGGAAGAGGAACGGGCATCATACAAATGAAGATAAATATGCATGAGCAGGAAAACAATGGCGCCAAAAAGGACCTGACTCTGACCTCTGGTTTGTTATCTTCAGGGTCTGGAATCTTTTCCCTGTCGTCCCAGTCCTCTGGCTTTTTGGCTTCAGGGTCCTTAATCTTTTTGGTGGGCAGGAAGTCCCAGTCGTCCTCCAGAGTGCCCGACTCCACCTTCTTATTGTCGATCTTGACCTCGTAAGTGTTGTCAGGGTTGACGACCAGTGTGTACAAGTGGGAGTACTCGTCATCCTGCAAGGATTAAAAGAGGTATTATTCTGACTGCGTTGTATTCATTAGTGATTTAACACATTTATAATTCAAATTCTACCTTTTAACGGTTCGGTTTTAGGGTGAGAATAATAATAATAATAATAATGCTTTTACAAAAAAAAATACCATTTTATTTATCCAATAGCAATTAGATGTTTCCTAAGAAAGTATAAAAGCAGAGTACCATTTATTGATGGCTCACCTTGCACCTGATGTCCTTGTTAATGAGGTGGTTCTTGCCTTTGTAGTTGAAAATTACATGAACCTTCTTTGTGCCGGGACCACAAATGTCAGGACCTGAACATGCAAACAAAATAATAAGTAAAAATGTGCAAATCTAGTCCTTACAAGGCTTAAGGGATAAGGAATATATCAAATTTGTGAATTTCTTTATCATATTTTGCACTGCTTTGTTATTTGCTGCTGTAACCCTGTAAATCTCCCCACTGTGGGACTATTAAAGGGTAATTTCATCTCAACTTAAATCCATTTAAATGAAACCCCAAACTTTGAATACACTTTGCAAAACAAATGTACATTTTAAAAAGCTGATCACAGATCATAGGATACAAAAAAAGCTGTCGAGGTTTGAGAAATGGCTCCAACACAGATCTTCCAAACTATCCACACTCACCGAACATGATGTTGTAGACGGAGTCTCCGTGCATGTCCTCCTGGTTGAGGCCAGACGGGAACAGTTTAATGTAGCCTCCACCGCAGTCGATGCTCTGCTCGTGTTTCACCGTGAACTGGATGACGAGAGGCTTGCCGTCGTTGTTGAAGTCGTCGAAGCGCAGTGACGAGGCGTAGAAGCGTGCGTCCTGGCTCGTCTGCAGACCTGCGGCGGGAAAAAGAAAACGTTACTGCGGTCCCTCTCCTCCACGTTAAGCATAAGCCGCCCATGTTGTGTCTGTTGTGTGGCATCAACTTGTACAGCAGAGAGAGACAGCCTGTTGCGATGAGAAATATCCTGGAGCCGCTCCACAGAGAGTGAATAATGGAACGACTCAGAGACCCATGGTGACTTCAC
Source organism: Eutrigla gurnardus (assembly GCF_963514095.1). Lineage (NCBI taxonomy): Eukaryota > Metazoa > Chordata > Actinopteri > Perciformes > Triglidae > Eutrigla > Eutrigla gurnardus. The sequence continues at coordinate 27,044,700 of NC_139920.1, read as the reverse complement.
CGGGACGGAGGCCCATTTTCAGATTCAACACGACCAGCCCGACCAGTCAGACTAATCTCATTTGGGTAGAATATCTCACACAACAATGACATATGAGCACACTGACAGTCACTAATCCAGTCTCCTCTGAACTCTGGGGCAACTTAAATACAAAAAGTGTCACTCACCTCCAGCTCTACTCCCCAGGTCAGGGAGATAAGACTCTGGTTTTACGAGTCATTGTTCGTCTCAGTTAAATCTACTACTAAAGCTTATCAGCAAAAACCGGAGACAAACACACACACCCTTATTCTACAAAAACACACCCAAAACAATGTGGCAGCCACCCACAGTGGGTGCCACCCACTTATAAGCCTCCCTCCCCTCCCTCCTCCTCCTCCTCCTCCTCCTCCTCACCTTTGTCTTTCTCAGCATCACCGTAGAACTTCCCTGCACTCAGGACCAACTCGCCGTAGTCAGACTTGTGCTTGGATTCCACCCAGCGACTCTTCCAGGCGTCTGCACAAACAAAGTGTAGGTTGAGCTGCAGAGCACTCACAAGCTGATGACCCCCCCCACCACACACACACACACACACACACACACACACAGAATGTGTTACACTGCAGGAGCATGCATTAGGTGACCGCCTTCATCGTTTTTTTGCTATGAGGCTGGTGATGAAGGGACAAGACGTATAGGGAAGGAAGGGTAACAGTCAATGACAGGGGGGAGGGGGGGGGGGGGGGGGGCAGAGAGGGTTTGATGATAGCTGGGGGCTAAAATGGAGAGGACTGAGAGGAAGGGAGGGGAGATGGTTGGGGGGGGTCAGAAGACGAATGGTGCCCAAATGCAGCTTAAATGTATCTCAAACTGAAAATAAGACAGAAATGGAAATAATATTTCAGCTGTCATGTCAAATAATCCCCCCAGCCGGAGGTGAAGAATATCCACCACTCGTTCACGGACTCACATTGTAATATCTAATATATTTACAGTTTCATCAAATAACACAACACAAGAAATAAATGTAGGCTGGATTTTTGCTCACCTCCATCTTCAAATTGCTCCCGCAAATAGACCGCGGACTCGGCCAGCACGGATGCGGCGGACGCGGCCAACAAAAGCAGCGACAGGCCTGTCATGGCGACGAGCTGAAGCACCGTCAAATGAAGGGAAAAAGGCTGGCTGGAATTAGAGAGGAGTCTGCGTGATGTTTCCGCCGTGGAGGACCGAGCTCGCTAAAGGTCGGTGCAGTCGCTCATACAACAACGTAACAGTGGAAACCGCCGAGACGCTGCCGCTGCTCTCCTCTCGGCTCGGAACAGATGTCTGAATCCGATTGGACGGCGGCAACGAGGAAGCTTTACTCGCCTCGGCCAATCGGAGGGGAGAGAGTCCGGACGGATAAGCGGTGTGGCCAATGGGAGCAGACCACGCGTTCGCTTGATACACGCCCCGACGAAGAGTGATGCACCGCTGAATCATATCTGTGGGGGGGGGGATCGCAACGATTAAATCCATGTAAAACAGGTAATATAACAGTTTTAAAATGTTTTACATTGAATGTTATAATTCGACGTATGCTGCTTTGTGTTTGTTTACCAGGAAATGATTCAATGAACGACTTAAGCCTTCAAATTAAAAGGAGAACCCCACCTCTTTCACTCCAAATGTCCACATGATGCCTCTATAAATTGCACAATGGACCATGAACGGTATCTTAGTTCCTTGTAATGTAAATACAAATATAACGTTAACCTGTAAGATGAAAACTATGTATGTGTATTTATACTAATATATGCACTGTCCCTCAAATAAACAAATAATAAAAAATAAACCTTATATGATAGATGATAGATATATTGTCAAACATTATTTGTATAGCACCTTTCATACAGATTAGTGCCCATCACATGAATTAGACAGAACAAGTGTGAATGTTGACAACAGAGAAGTCACCAATTCAACAATTTGACACAATAAACTGATTAAATCGTGTTTTACGATATCATGTAAAGCTATAATTACAGTGATAGTAGCGTGAAATAACATAACAACTTAAATGCAATAAAATAAAATAAATACTTTCAACATAAATGTAATAAAATATCTGAATAAAATCATGTAAACAAATAAAACTCTGCCTGAGTATCATAGCTAAAAGCTGATTCAGCATGGGGTTGAGTGCTGCACTTTGGAACAACAAACTACTACAAGCCAGATGACCTGAGGGGCACACAAGCATGTATACTTGAATAAAATGATGTAAAAATCAATAGAGAAATGAACAGGCAACCAATGTAAGGACTTTTAAACAGTTGTAAAGTGTTCTGTCTGCAGACTGCAGAGTTCTGAAACAGCCAGAGCTAAATGATAACATTTTGGGGTTTTACAGGATGGGAAAGCGTTACAGTAGTCCAACCTGATAGATATAACAGCATGCTTAAGATGATAAAACACAGATTTGGTGACATACCTCACATGAGGCTTCGTGCTCAGATCTGAGTCACAGATGACACCAGTATTTCTTGCTTGTTGGCTTCAAGGAATTTAAATTTGCGACCAGTTTCTCTCTCTCCGAGCTTTTGAACCCATAGTTGAAATTCTGGATTTATTCTGGTTAAGCTGTAAAAAGTTGCAACACATCAGGAGACAAATTAAGGTGTATGTCATCTGCATAACTATGCTGTGTTTCCCGATGACAGGGTCATGTATTAAAAAGAAGTAGCCATAATATTAAATCATTGGGGGAACTCCACATTTTATTTTTAAGGTTTTGGAGAAGTTAATTGATAAATGAATTCTCTAACAGCACAACAAGAAGTAAAACAGTTAAAAACAGCTAAAAAACAATCCCTCCCTGATAAATGACCAACTACTCCACTGATTATTGTCTTAATTGTCAGAAATGATGTAAAATGCATACCATTTATTAGAGCCCAACTTGCCAGCGTGATGTTTCTTCCAACCGACATTTAAATATCTAAAGGTGATCCATTTATTTATTAATCCATTTTAACCACCACTGTGCTTCCAACATGTATAGAAATAAAAACATGATGGTCATTAAAAACATTTATATATAATTGAGATTGCTGAGATTGATTTGAGAAATGAATCCCCTCGAATGATTGCATTAAATATAAACAACTTTGTTGACTGTGGATGTTTATTTTCTCATTTCACATTCATCCTGTGATGTCACCCTGAGCTTTGCCACGAAAACAGAACCTCAGACTCTGTGAGAGGATTGGAAAGTGAATGCATGAATGACATATGTGAATAAAAATATGTTTGTTAACTATTCCTCAAATTAACAGCAGTACATTATGTAATCATGACACAAAGACGTGTGAAACGATGGTAACGGACAATAAAAATAATTATTAAAAGCACTTTTACACAAAGAAAATAATCAAAACTTTCAAATAGTTTCTTTGCTTTTGACACAAACTTTTTCACTTTTCAAGTAACATTTGCACGTTAGTTTCCACACACTCTTCACGGTTCACACTACAGTGCCATTGGATATTTACCAACACATTACAATACCACCAAAACTAAAAACATGTATCCCAATAACTCCACTAAAAAATAATCTGTTACAGTAAGATGCTCAATGTGGCACAACCTCCAATAAATAATAAGCACTATGTCTGACATGCAAATACTAACATATGAAGTATGCACACTTAAAAAAAAAGGATTTGGCCAAGGTGAACAGACAAAAATAGTGACCAAAAATCAGTATGTCTATGACCTACACTGCAGAAGCATTTAAACAGTCTCCATCTTGATGCTGTGAGGATTCAAACCAGGAAGAAGAGCAGCCACGCTGCACGTGAAGACTGTCTGACACTACTCATGTCTGCAGGGGTGGGCTGCACTGCCTCGCCCTCTAATGCTGGATCAGCCCTGCGGTCCGGTCTTCTCTGAGGGACCTAGACAGACACGTGATGTATCTGTTGGAAGGGGAGGGGGGGAGCAGAGAAGACGCATCTCCTCTATGGCTCTGTATGCAGATGGGCTGGTAAAGCAATCTCACAGCTCCGCCAGGTCTCTCCATCATCCTGTCCCTCCTCCTAGGGGAGAAAGAAGTTGATCCGCTGGGGTATGGACTTGCATCCCTGGGCCGAGAACAGTCTCTCCTCTTTGGGGACGTACAGCATCGCCTTCGCCACCTCGTCCAGCGTCGCCTCGTCCGTCTCCAGGCCGCGTGCCGCGTAGGCGTCCCGCGCACACAGCTTGACGTGGCGGTACTCCAGAGGCAGGAACGGCACGAAGAAGTCGATCAGATGGCCGGACATCAGCTCGCTCTGAGCGAACCCACCTGGGAAAAACAACCATGCTTAGAAGAACCAGGCAATTAAAGCGCCACCTGTGCTTTCACTAAGCTATATGTAGTTAATTATCTTCAGGTCAATTAGAACAGTTGAGTAACTTTGGCTCTCAGCCATCATCCCAAGCACACATGTATGTAGTAACACAGTTATTCCCTTTCAGCCCAGGGTGAAAAGCCAGAGAGCTGAAGTAAATGATTAAATACTGCTACTGCAATTAAACTCCAGAGAGAAGCGCAAAGCCAGCGCTGCAGCGTACCATGAGACTCCATGGTTTCAGCTCGTAGCCGATGCTCCAAGTCCTCCATACCGATGTCCTCTCGATTTTGACCCGAGTGCCAGAAGTCCAGCGCTACATCGTTGATTGTAGCGCCACCGATATTACTGTAAAGAAAAATATAATATTCATAGTGAGGTTTTCAGAAGGAGATCCTGAAATAAAACCAAGAATTGAGCCCAGAATGGACAAATCAAACACTGGTCCTGAGAGGGACAAATGGATTTCCTCCAAAAGCAAATGTTAAGCCAAGTTTGTAAAATATGATTTGAAATATAGGCTATTTAACATGTGGTTAACATAGTGTTGTAGAGATCCCAGGGCTCTCCTAAAGCATTTCTATATTTGACCTAACAGATTGTCCAATCTGTTAGGAAATCAGACATGAGTAATTGAAAACATGAAAAATCCATAAAGAGGGCTAATGGAAACGCAGTGAAGAACATCCTGCATGCGAGATGTGCTGCCGGAGTAATACATTTTCGGTTTCTGACCCAGCTTCAGCAGACAGGAAGTGCCCGATATATGAAGCCAACCTGAGAAAGAGGAAGATGGCTCTCCGGTAGCTGACGCCGTCTACGTTGTCGTAGTGATCCATGTAGGGTTTGATGGCGTCGATGAGGCCCGGGTGAAGCTTCTCAGCCTCGTCGAAGATGAACAGGGTCTGAGGGCAGCGCAGCACCATGTCCCGGATGGCCTCTCTCAGCTGGCCCTGGACGCACACAGGAGACCAAACGACAGCGCTGAAAATCACTCACATCTCTACATCGAGAGGAAAAGACTACATTGTTTTTTTAAAACTTTGAATCCGACACAAGTTCAAGTGAAACTGGAATAACTTTGAGGTGAAATTTCATATCGATTTAAAGTAATTATACTATCTGAAAGCAGCATCTGCTATCATTATAAAAATGTGACCTCTAAAAACAGTTTTTTTTAATAATAACTAACAATCTAAATATAATTTATCAGGGAGACTTTGTCACATTACATAGCAGAATCCTCCACACATGCAGACGTTGCAGATTTTGATAGTATTAGGGTTTAAAGGTCACCCTGCGTACTACACACTAAATTAAATAAAGGATTCATTTGTCTATATACACTGTGTCAACATCATTTTGAAATCTTATGCGGTGAATGCGTTCCCCGTGACCTGCTTGGACCGGCACCAGGTTCCAAAAAGCCAAGCGTACTATTTGAATCATCGGTTCAAGCCGCGACGGTTATCACTGATGAACTGATGTTGCAACACACAGACTAAACATAAGACTAAGCAAGCAAAAGGGTCCCGAAAGCACTGCCAGCGTGTCTCTGGAACAGGACGTCTATACCTTGTACGTGTCCACCAGTCTGGCGTGGGGGAAGTGGAACGGGGCGATGAACAGCCGGACACACTCGCTCTTGACCCCGTCGCGATAGAGGTTATCGGCGATGATCCGGGCCACGAAGTTCTTGCCGGTGCCAGACCAGCCGTGGAAGGACAGCGTCAGCGGCTTGTTGGACTCCGGGTTGCTGATGAAACCCTGGATGGCTTTCAGAACCACCGACTGAGCCAGGTGCTGACCGTGGAGCTTCGTCTGAAGGTCCCTCGCCAAACCTGCAAGCATGCACACAAAGAGAGTAGTTAACAATGGCACTAACAGATAATGATGCTGGGGTATTCAATCCAAATTTGGATGAAGACTCATGTTTTTTCATCTATACCAGTGATGTTCTGTATGAACATCTTGGCATATTTCTACAGTAAAGCAGAGATGCTGGTGTTAACACTAATGTTACAACTTAAGTCACTGTGAGACAGTTTGGGAAAATGAGAGCAAGTGACTTAAATATTAACTATAGCTGATTAACAGCTAATAAATGGAATTACATTTGCCAACCAAATATGGAGGAAACATCTTCACCTACCTCTTCCTCTCAGTATGGAAAACAATCTCTAACACAATTAAACCTATTAATTGTCAACCTGACAAATACACTACAAATCAAGTCTCACCTCCAATTGAATAGACCAGTTACAACTTGCTGTATGGACATGGCATGCATTTAAAATATATATATATATATATATATATATATATATATATATATATATATATATATATATATATATATATATTATATATATATAAATCATTAAATAAAAATGTAAACAACATGGGCAGCATGCACTAGACTAGATTTGTACTACAATTCTACAATTGTAAATATATATATATATAAAAATTATATATATTTTTTCTTTATTTTTTATATATATATAATTCTTTTTTTTATTATTATTATTATTTTTACAATTGTATGTAAACGACATCTAGTCTAGTGCATTTTTATTTAAATGTGTTATTTTTATTTTTAAGAAGACGTCTATTACAATGAAGAGAAATGCCAAAGTGTACATTTATAACTACAATAAAACAGGCAGAAACATGAATCCCCCTCTGATACGGTACATGCTGTGCTACTAACCATATGAATTAAACATAAATGATATTACAGCACGGATACCTGTGATGTTGTTGGTCATCCTGCAGTCTCCGGACTCGCAGCACTGGCCCAGGCTACAGTACCACCGGTACAGCAGGCTCATGTAGTCCTGAGGAAACCCTGCCAACACGTCCCTGGTAGGAACTGCTAACACCAAGACAGCCACTCAGTAACCCACAAACACGAGCCGTGCTACACACACACACGGAGGGCTAATGCTACGGCCGTGGCTCCACAGCCCGCCTTACCTTGCTGGGTAGCATCGTCCTGGTTGGGCTGACACTCCCCCTCCCATATATTGCAATAAATATAATTGAAGTAGTAAGAAGACACGTTGGAGATGCTGTCAAGGTAGTCGGCCTCTGCGGACAGAGCGCAGAGCACGGGCAGCAGCCAGCGCACCAACATCGGGGAACAGGACGGTCCGAGGCGGCCAAAGCTGAAACACCGGGTCCCGGTTCCTCTCCGGTTCACTGAGACCTGGCCGTCTGCACCGTTAGACGGGGGGTATCATCCCCCTCTTCCCCATTGTAGCGAAAGGAGGGACGAGCTCCCCGTTTGACTAGATGATGCGCATGCGCACCCTTAGCCCCGCCCTTTTAAGGGAACCACCACCACCACTTCCTGCTTTGTGGTTTAATCGGCACTTCACATCCCCAGGAACGGAAGATCCCTTCATATTAGATTATTCTAGATATCCCACAACTTTATTCTCCTTGGATTAAATTTTATACAGTTTCCCGTTCATCTATATGGTTTAAATGCCCCATATTATGCAGTTTATTCCTTCAAAGTATAATTTCCAAATCTAAATGGATGAACATAGACAAAAACGCACTGAATTTCTTTTAAGATTTTATTGTTAGAATACATCAACATTGATTCTTGATATTCAAGGGTCGTCCACAGGCTCAGGTCACCAGCCTAAAGGAGAAGCCAAGATTATAAAGTATTAATTTCACATTTTAGAAACTCAATTAGACACCATCCTCCAACTGATTTCTGGTCATTATGCAAGTTATCAAATTAAGACTGCTATATACTTTAGTAGTATTGAGGAAATCAAGATTTCTCATTAAAATGGAGCACAAAATGCCAACAGATGTTTACGGACCAGGCTGCCTCAGAATAAATGGAACGGTATGGAGTATAATCAAGGGAATTCATCTGGCAGAATCTTTTCATCACAGGTAGCGTGGAAAGTTGGCACCCACAGCAACTTTTATGCATCTGTAGCAATAACTTAAATTTGAGGAATTGCATACTGACCAGAAAATGCACATTTGTATTGAGAAAGCATAGTTTTAATTTTTCTAAATTACCAGCAGGCTTTTTCATACTCACTTGAGTAAACCGAGTCTGTTCATGCTTGCTCCTTTGGGCCAGAGGATTTCAGATGCATCCTTAAGGGGGGGGGGAAACAGATTTCTCATTAAAATAAAGCACAGGAAACACCAACAGATGTTTATGGATGATGCAGCCTCAGAATAAATGGAACGGTATGGAGTATAATCAAGGGAATTCATCTGGCAGAATCTTTTCATCACAGGTAGCGTGGAAAGTTAATGGCACCCACAGAACAACCTTTATTGGAAACATGTTTGCTGACCAATAGAGATTGTAATATGGGGCACTTTAGTCTAGTTGGAGTTAAAATGCTTACCACTGTCAGTCGGTCATCTCCAGCACCTTCCTGGAGAAACGTGAAAGAAACAACCTTATTAAAAGTCAATGACTGACTGATTTAAAGATTTAAACCACTGGGTTACTCAGTAACAGATTTGATCCACATTAAAGTTCAGGTCAGACATTTGTTAAAGCATCACTGAACCCCCATGTCATTTTGCATTTTGTGAGGGGATTTGCATTTTTCACCTGAACTCAAAGCATCTTCCTCGTTCCAAGCAGCCTCCAGAGTCTTTGATAACCTGAGAACAGAGGACAGCGTAAATCAAACATGCACACTAACTGTAAGGATGAATCGTTTGCACACCGACCAGGTCAGCTAGAGCTAATTTAATAGACTTCATGGTAAAGTCAGTCTTCATTAAATCATCACAGGTCAGTGTAATGAGGGAGATCACATAAGGGTTTACTATAACAGCAACCATGATCCAACTAATGTACAGCACTGTCAGACCCAGATGAGCCTGTGCTCGACAAGTCTATTTCACACTCACCATGTTCATCTGTGCAGCTGGTCTGATCCCATTCAACCTGCAAGGAGATCATATTTTCATGTAAGTTAATGTTAATTAAAATTGAAGGTCTTTTATTAAAAACTATTCAGATCAGAATTAATGCTAAATGTCCTCAACTGGATCAGAGACCTGATTCACAATCATCACATCTGATTCATGTCAGTTGCACAACCAGTCTGAGAAGATACTTACACATGGTGTTGAAGAGTCTCCAATAGTGAGGTTTTACACATCTGGAGGGGAGAAGAACCGTGTTATTATAGTTTAAAATTTTATAAAAAAGGTCCATGTACCAGTTGAATTTAATACATCAGATAGGAGCGAAAGACAATGCTAGTTAATCTTCATGGTTCATCAGCTGAACTATAAGATCATCATTGTATCAATGCATCATGGGTACTTTTCACAGGATGCATCAACATGTCATTGCAGGTTAAACACAAGCCTAGCATTAGTTAAGGCCCCGTTTCTTTTAGGTGGCCCTGGTATCGTCTATGGCCGACACTAGATGATGCATAATTACATCAGTTTACCCCGCCATGACATCAAAATGGCTGCTGTGAAAAGGGTACATTGAGCCTTTTTAACTCACCTTTGCGTCACCTTTTCTACTGCCAGACAGTCATGGTCCTGGAAAAAGAGGAACAATTTTGAGAAATAGTGTAGAAATCAAGTGGCTTCACTCCTCATTGAGGCCGACGCATCAGATAGGAGCGAAAGACAATGCTAGTTAATCGTCATCGTTAATCTGCTGAACTATAAGTTCATCATTGTATCGGACCAGTTTCACATTTTAAGACTAAAGCACAAAAATTAAACTCACCTGTAACCGATGTCGAGTACATTCAGACCAGATCCAAGAACAGAGGACAACCTGCAGGTCAAAAACACCAGTCAGTAAAAGCACATGTTGATTAACACAATGCATTTATTAATGGCACTGCATCAGTAAAAAGTTGTCTTTCACTCTTATTCAGAGAGATTCCCAATGTTTTTTCAAACATGATCATCATTGACAGTTTGTCGTTTGGAGGAGAACGCCATGTAAAACTACAATTACCTGCTCTGGATGTCACCGGATATCCGTGAACGTCACATCAATGAAAGGAAGCACACCTGTAAGAACAAGAATAAAATGAGCGGTCATAATCATCTCAAAACATGTAGGCATCAACATGTTAGTGCCTCAGAGATTCAACTGGTGGGTTGGAGAGTATCGTCATCCATCTTGTCAAGAGTAGCAAATAAATGTCATCATAGCAGCACGAGGAGAATGTGCAGATTAAAAAGGCAGACTGATGCTTCTCTTGGTGTGCCAAAGTGTAGCGAGCTAGTGTGTGGCTCAAATTTGAGTATGCACAGACTCAGCTTTTTTTTTTTTTTTTTTTACATACTTGAAGGATAAAAGCAAAAGTGTGACTTATTGAAAATTACACATTTGATTTAATTTAGCCTCTGCTCTTCCAAAATGAAGATTAAGTGGCATGTGCATGATGAAAGCAATATCATTAAAACCCAATGGGACTGCAGATGAAAATTAGCCTGCATGGCTAAATCTGGCACATGTACATGCGACTTTGTTTCTCTTGTTAATTTATGTGCATTGTCCCTTTTAAATAAAGCTTAAAATAGTCACATTGCATCAGTGGACACCAAGAGAAGCATTAATCCATATGCCGTTTAAAAGTAAAACTGGGCCGTACCTCCTTCACTCCCACTGTTGCTTCATGTTCCTTAACGTCCCATAGACCTGTGGATACACATGTTTTAGTACCATACTGGTTGTGTTTCCACAGAAAAGCATCTTAACTAAGAAGTCTCAGCAAAAAAAGTTCTCAGAAATCACATCTGTCCACTACTCTTATTAGACATCACTGACTTCCAGTTAGGATTCGTTTAAAATAAGCCCAACGTCTTACCTGTATGGTACACACACGGGGTCAGTCAACGCCTGGAAACTTCATTTTCAACCTGGAGAAAAAAAAGATTGCAATAAAAAGTTAAACACTGATTGGTGAAACGCACGTGGCAAATCAAGTAAACATGCTTTTTTAATTCAATCACTTCCGCTTGCTTACCGTCTTCGCGCCACGTTGGTTTTGCGTCGATCCTGTCGAAAGGCCTGCAATTAAGATTAAACATTTTCATATTAGTTTAAAAATATGCATCTACAACTACATACAGGATGCAATATCGCAGTAGGTTAACTTGTAAGTCTAAACTGCCATTACAGATCCCTCCATACTGTCCACGCAGCAGCGAGCAGGCCGGGCCTAGCTAACCTAGACCCAGACCCGAACTCGTTTCTAGCCTCCATGCAGTCAGAAATGTTGGCATTCTTCACTTTAAATCAGATGTCCCTACCAACATATGTCTCATCATATAGTCATGGGAAGGCTGCAGCGAGGGATCTCTTAACCAAAGGATTAGCTAGGCTGCTAACTAGCATCTCAACATGCGCAGTGAGGCACGTGGTGAAGGCCTAACGGGCCAGTTCACATTTATTCCCCCAAAGGAAATGTTTAAGCTATAAAGACAGTAAAGGTTCATAAGAATGAACATTAAAATAAAAGTCTCCACGACTAAAGTAGAGTAGAAGAGACTAAACACACGAGTAGACACTCACCATCTGTCGTAAGGAGGAGCGGAGGAAGAATGAGACTGAGCTATGGGCGCGGACGCATTTTATAGGGGGATTTCGCGCTGGCTGATGGGAAAAAAAACCTCACAGTTCAACGGATAGCGCCCCTGCTGGCCCTTTACGCAATTGAAATATACTGTATATTTCATATACATTAAAAAAGGTTATATTTATTGTTTTATGTGTATGTTATATTTATTATTATTATTATTATTATTATTATTATTATTATTATTATTATTATATGTATTTATTATGTTGTATTAAGTTTTATTTTTGAACTAACTCACTGTTTCTGGCTTTTTAATCATGTCTTGCCAATTTCCTCAGTGAATGTAGTACCGGTAGTTTGCTCCATGTCCATGAAAACTTGGCAAACTCAATCTGCTCAGGAAGGTTTATTTTTCTTAGTCAGGGTAAATTTAGTACAAACTAAACATTTATTACACGATGCATTGTGAAATTGAACAAAATTAGCACTTAAATAAAAACGTTCGATTAGAAATGTAATCCCTGTTTACTGAATTTTGTGCTGAATCTAATGTGACACAAATTATTATTCTGATGTCTGGACTGTATATCGATGTATTGATTTGATCTTACTGCTTACTCACAAAGGCTAGATGTACAAACAAGACCCCCAGGTTCACTTTGTGTCCATTTTGGTGACTTAATTAACTACAAAATATCAACTGTGGTCCTTATTATTAGCCAATCATCTCCTGCCCATGAGATGGACCAGAGTCAATCGGGTTTTACTGAAGTTTTTACAGTGTTTACATGGTGCACAATCACAAATACACATTTTGTGTTTAATCAAATGACTGTAAACTAATTGGCACCAGTTAATAATATCCCAGCATATAGTACGTGTTGGTTTCTGTTTGACTAATAAAGCTGTCATGTATATTTTTTACCTCTCCGAAGCTCGTCACCATGATTTGAGCAATGAGATGCTCATCTGAAATAACCATGACAATATCTCACAGGAATAAACTCATGGAGATTTAATATTATGCATCAATAAACAGGGAAAGTTGATACAATCAATGGTTATGATCAAAATGAAATAAAAAATACATTTTGATTGCTCTCTATCAGGCGATACTGAGTGATACTGAAATGTATGGCAAGGCCTCAATTCAATATAATTTCCAAAGACATAACACGGAGCGGGAGAAAAAAAAAAAAAGAAGTAAAAATGAACAACTTCAGCTCGGACACTTAATTTCACGTGGCTTATTTCTAAAAGCAGTTTGGTTTGCTTTGGAGGAGGATTAAATTCAACAGCTGCAACTACAGGCATCAATATACTTCCATACAAACAGCACCAGAAAAACGTTTGCCTTTGTAGATCCTTTCACCAGATTCATTGATCCTCAGATTTTCAGTATTTAAATCGACCAGATTCAACTGTGTTGCGAGCTCGCTCTGGCACTGAGAAATATTTCAGGTGAAAAGGGTTTTATTTCTCCATTTCCTCCAAATATCACTGCATTTAGATCAAATCTATGTAGCTGTAAATAAGAGAATGAATGTTGGTTTAGGGAAGCGGAGGTGTACAGTCGGATAAATATTGCCCTCTATGTGGTTATCTTGAAAAACATTGGACAAAAAGAAAATTGAGTTTACAAGAAAACACAACCGGTAGAACAATCTGGAAACAGGCGATGTGTGGGAACAAAAACATGTTTATAGACTCAGTTCTAGCCTTGCGTCCTCATCATGAACCAGCAATCCACAAAGACAAAAAAAGAAAATGTAAACAATCATTTGTTCATAGATGCCTTCAGGTAACTAGGAGACATTGTCAGAGGGTTGTTTGTTCTCTGCCCAGATGAGATAAAGTCCCTTTAGCCTTTTAATCTAAACCTATTTGGCATAATGGACACCCACGTTTGTCCTTTGACAGGCAATGTCAATGATCTCTATATTGCATATATTCCACAAATCCATCACCGACTCTCTCGATCAGCGAGTTCAGATGCTATGGCTTATGTAGGGCTTTTTGCTTATGAACGGTGTGAAGGACCAAATAGGCGGCAAAGATAACTTGAAATGGGAACGTAACACGAAAAAAAAAAGGGTAAATGGAATGATTCCTATAGATGTAAAGCCATCAACTTCATATCCTCAAATATTTTTTACAATATTGCCAGAAAGAAAAATAAACAAAAGGAGCATTTAAAAAAAAAAAAAAAAGAAAAGGAAAAAAAAAAAGAATATATATTTATATATCCATCATATGTATATCTATATATAAACAACAGTTACAACTAGTTGCAGGCAAGCGGAGAATGTCTCCCCCCGCCCCTTTAAGATCCATCCCTCCACCGTTATAAGGCTGTCAGACTCTCGGGAGGGGGCAGCAGCTTTCTTTCCTCAGATACACCAGATTCCCTGAGATGTAGAGCGCTGTTTTATTTGTCAAGGTTTATTTGATTCGAACACCATCAACCACACAACCCTTGCCCCCACCCCCCCCCACCCCCGCCCAAAAAAAATAAAAAAATAATTTGTGTCGGGAAACGAGTGCTGCTCCGGCTCATCCTGGGGAGCCGGCGAAGGGTGCGTTTGTGAAGCCGGAGGGCAGAGTTGAAAGACCAGTCGACCCTCCTCCACTCTGTGCTGCCGAGTCTCGTGTTGGCGGTGGGTTGGGGTGGCGATGGAAGTGACGCTGCCCAAATACGGAGGGGAGCTTTTTCTTACTAGATTTCGTCTTACATCTTAGATGCTTTTCCATTGGATTTCATTCATTCATTTCCATATTGTTGTTTTACAGTCAAATGCAAAGCCGTGTACATATTCAATCATCAGTCATTCCAAGGCTTGGAAAAGAAGTGTTTTCTCTGCAAAAGAGTTCTTATGAAGACTCTGTTGTGTGTGCATTTTCTTATGCATATGTGTGGAGTTGTGTGTGTTATCGGTGTGCGTCGTCTTCTCACTGCCTCTGAGTGGCTAATCTCTTTAATAGAGGCTCATCGTAGACCCAGCACTCCCCGTCCTCGTGGAATAGCTGCAAAACACACAAGCAAGAACGATATTTACACACAAGGATTTGAGCACATCCTAAAATAACTGCACATTTCTAACGCTGATCTTTCAAAACAGTGAAATTCTAGGTGTTGAATTTCATGTATGGAGTGATTATCACACAGCGTTCATGTGCTTTCTGGTAGATGAGGTCTCACCCTGGTCTCCCACTGCTGCTCGTTCTCCTTCCTCTCCCTGGCCTCGGCTCTCTGCTTCTCTTCCAGACTGTGTTTGGCTTCCGTTGCCATGTCAATGTCTCTGAGCTTCAGGTTCAACGTCACGTCTCTCCACAATCTGGTGAATTAAAGGGGGGGGGAACATCTGAAATGAAGGACTTTGTTCCCGGATCCTCAACAGATCACCCATGACCAGTTTAATTTCTCACCTTCGAGACTCATAGTCAAGCTGGTCTTCCAGCTTCCTCACTTTCTTCTTAATGATGCCTATCCTCCTAGTGTCTATGAACACTGTGTTCTCCTGGAAACACACACAAAAAAACACAGATTCATGTATTAATGCATTTATTTACTGATAAACTCTCTTTTAGTAGTTATTCCCCAGGGTAGTGAGGGTCTACTTTGTTTCATTTCAACTGATGAATGATGACTAACACCCAATAAAATGGGGGGTGTAGGTAGATATAAGAAAGACTCACTCCGGTTGCCCACTTTGCATACATCACTCCGTTCCATTCTCCTTCAATGGAGCAGAAAGACTTCTTATCATTAGGTGGACTGAAAGAGAGAACAAAAAGGTCAGACTCTTTTATCCATAGTCTGTTGATGAATTGTATTGCGTAACCGTTTTCCTCTTACAAGATCTCAGCGGTGATCCTGTGCTTCTTCCCTCCGTAGAAGGGTTTGGTGTGGAACACGATGTTAGCGCTGTAGCCCGACTTGGAGCAGGAGATGTTGCATTCCCCTCCCAGCTCCACCCACGGCACGGTGAGAATCGACCTGGGCAGGAAAACCGGGGTCAGGTTAGTGACGTTAACGACGTGTGTGGCGACGTGGACACGGGAGGGAACGGAGCAACACGCACCTGCCATATCCGTTAGGGAAGGTGAGGATGTAATGTTCATCATGCTCCAAACACGACACACAACCTGAAACAACGCCAGCAAATCAGTATCACAACTGCATGATGTTGTGACAGTGTAAAGATAAAGGAGTAATCATATTTTCCATACCTTGGCCAATGTTGTGGACGCCTATGGACATGCCTAAGAACTTGGACTTTGTCCAGATGTGGGCGTTGAACTGGATCTTCTTATTTAAACATTCTGCGTAGAATGCAGAAACTGCAGGAAGACGAAAGGAAATGTAGGAAAATGGAAATCTATTAAATGTATATTTTCAACATTGAGGCATGCACATTCAAGATGTGATCATTAACATTTATTTTGGTTGTTTTTAATCATCATTTTCAGTCATAGTTTTTAATTGCTGCGTCACTGTGTCACTTCCTGTCTGTCGTGGTTGTTTGCCTATTTTTGTTTTATTGTTTTTGTCGATGCCTGCATGTGAATTAAATGTGGCTAGAAGTCCTATAAACACACACTGCATCGGTTGCACGTTATTTTAATGTAACAATGCCAACATGTCAAATAAATCAACAAAATAAAGGGTTGGACACTCACTGGGCGGGTGGTGAGAGACCTGCTCTGCCACAAAACAAACACTGTTGGATGAAGACCACGGTACTGGACCCTCTGATACCGTCTCCTGGAGGGGGGGAGGGGCATATTTGGATACAAAGTGGTCACTTTTCACATATTGATATACAATAAATAGCATAAATATGAATTTTAGTAAGAAAATGTAAAAGTTGTGTCACTTGCAACATTTATCTGAAGGGAAATATTCAAAAAGCTAAAGCAGAAAAGATTTTATTCACACAATCCCAAGAGGTGAAGACCCAACAACAGCTGTGTGCTCGTCTCACCGTGACTGGGGAAGGCTCCTCCGTTTCACTGGGAAGATCCCAGTGGCAGTAGAAGACTTCTCCCAGGATTGGGTTGTAAGGTTTCTTGGCCACCGAACCTTTCCTCCCTGCATGGAAAGCCGACAGGTACCACTTCACCACGTGGACCATGCGGTCCCGGGCCTCCGCCTGCTCAGCGATACTAGTGAAACAGACACAAATTATTTTTACCAATTCTGAATTTATATTTAAATCTGCGTGATAGAATAACCTGCACTTATGAGAGACCATTACCTTACAAACACGTCGGGATGTGCAAAGAAGTCGGCGTACATTTCTAACAAAGATCTCCTCTCAAGGATGAAGGTGGGCAGGACCACCTGTGGACCAGAACGAAGGAGGAAAGCTGTAAAACTGTGGCTGTGTGGGTTGTTCAAAAGAAGACAGCTTTCACAGATGATGAAAGGGAGGAAAAAGATAAAAAAAACACTGTTGTGAGAGCCAGAGTCACAACTCATCTGCTAGTGAGGGGTGTTTACCTTCGTCAGGTCCATGCCCAATCGGACTTGAGAGAGAAGGTGCATGATGACGCTCTTGTGCTCCTCCACAGACTCGCCCTCACCATCATCATCGCGGTCATCGTGGCTGTCAAAGGGGTCTGAAGACAACGGCAGAGGACAACACTCACATGGCTGTAGTAACACTGGGTCCCCTGTAGAGGGATCTAGACCACCTCTAGAGCTCCATCTGAATGTTAAACGCTGTTGTCGTAAAACGTGTGTGTGTTTTCCCTTTTTTTACCTGCATCTGTGGTGCCGTTGGACATGGACGAGTTCAGGGACTCGGTGGTGTCCGGTCGTTTCAATGCTGTCGCTTCATTATCATGAGGTGAGGCAGCTTGAGGCCCTGAGGGACTGAGGGGGAAATAGAGGGAGTGGAAAAAGAGACAGGAAGGAAGCGAGGAATAAAGAGATAAAGTTTGAGGAGGAATTCATTTCACAAGACTTGGTTTTTATTTGCACCAAGTATATCTGACTGGCTGTCTTTGGGGAATTTATCTCGTCGCTGGAAGGCAGTTTCCAGACTTTGCTGCTGCAGTAAGTCCTTCTTTTTCCCCCTAGCGTTGGTAAATTCGTCGTGCTCTTTAGCGTGACGCGTCTTCAAATGTTTCATTAAGTTGCTGGTGTATTGAAATTTGCAACACTCGTGCCACCCCTCGAAACTGAGTCTTTGCATACGTTGCATGTGGCCGTCTTACTGGTGGGAACCTCCACTGTGAAGTACTGCCAAACCGCCGACATGATGCGCTAACATTAGCTCCTTTTAACAGGTGTCAGGTGATCAATTCTTCTTCACCCTCTTAAACAGCAGCTGCTGATGGCAGAACAGCACAACTGTTTTAAGAGAAGAAGAACTGTGTCAAAGCTAACGGAGCTAACCAGTAAATAAATTACTATTTCTTACAAATGACGTGGTATTGGATCGGTGCCTGGACTCCAGTACTCGCCAGCATTTTCGGCAGTATTGGAGGCATTTCCTATACTGGTATCGGAACAACTCTAATGCAGTGTCGGTTGCCAGGGGGTGACGTGGTTCTGTACTCACTCTATGCAGTGTTTGGGGGAAGTGCTGCTCTGGTAGAACTCGTCGGCGTCGTAGAACTCGTCCTCGCTGGACGAATAGGAGAAGTCTGGCACCGAGTGCGAGGGGAGGGGGATGTGAGTCGGGGAGGCGACGCCGCTGCTGGGGCCTGATGGGCCACTCCCTGAATGAAAAAAATATATATAATAATTCCCAACATCCTGTGTCATGTCAGCACTCTCGAAGATGTTTCATTTTCTTTTTATGGATCAAATTGGAGCTGCTTTTTTTTATTCATGCAGCTCGTGGTCAAATCAACATTATGTCGACTAAAGCACTGGTTTTTGATCCGCGTCCAGCTGGCTGTGTAAAGTAACACGAAGCCGTCTTTAACATAGTGATGGCTTCCTCTGCAGAGCGTATCGACAGAGACGCAGCCTGCCTCCTGAGTGCACAGCGCAGCGTTTTAATACAGCTGCCTCAGCACAGAAGACAAACAGGCAGGAATGTCTGCTTTTCTACGGAGCTTTTTCATTTAATATGTTGTTTGACACTGCACTCAGGGCCGAGTAGCGCAGTAATAATTCATGTTATTATTACTTTTGCTCTGATGGTTGAATTCTTAATACATTAGCCTCATGTTGCCTGTAAGTTAAAGGCTCTAATGATAAATAATAACATTCTGGAAGGAGCCACACTGTTTTTTTTAATGCAACTTTTGCAAAGATTTAAATAAATAAATAAATACAGAAAGCCGAGACAAGATAAGATGTTGATTCTTGCCCTTGGAAATATTAGTTGAGGAAACAATGGTGAAGATAATATGTCGAATAATGAACCTTAACATTTAAACTAATGTGGATGAAAAATCCTCTCAGTTCTGGACATTTGAACATCTTCATTTGCTAATGAAGATCATGTGATATGATTGAAAACAACAAACCAGCTAAAGAATTAACTTTAAATTAATTAATAAATAAACTTTACGTTTTGTTTAGACCAAAGCAGGAAAATAACTGCGGCTCCTAATATTAAATTCGTCTTGTAATCACTAGAGGATATGCGTGAACTCTCACCTGTGCTGTTGGGAGTTGGAGTCTGCAGACTGCCCATCACCGTGACGACGGGACCAACGGGTAACGAGGAGGGGCGTTGGTCTGATTTACACACCTGAGAAGCGTCTTTAGCAAAAAAGAAAGTAGATGGTTCAGCATCGAAGCCGGATCACATTAAAAACAGCAGCCTGGAATCCAGGAAGGCTGACAAAATGATTTGAGATGCTGCAGACAGAAGCTTCAGCTGTGAGGGGATTACAGTCTATTAAGAAACCCAAATTAGAACGGCCTAATTTGCATGGTTAATTATCCCAGCAGTCTAGTCATAGTCATTTGACAGAAATAGCTCAACACTTCAAGTCTAAATCGTGACGTGCCATTCAATGTAGTCAATTATTACATCAGCATGACTGTTATATTTTACACAATTACACTGAATGACAAAACAGAACATCATCCATGCATTCAGCTTCAGAGAGAACTATGCATGAAAAAATAAATATCATGGTTATGTTGGATAACATGTGATTGGACTCTACTGTAGATCCTCAACAGTAAGGAATTCAACTTCTATGGATTCACTTTGAAACAGAATATTTTTATCAAAACATTTATTTATGAAAACCCTGAATAATATATTGTCATCAAACTTTCTTTAATACCAAAGAGAAACATTAGGATTCAAAACATGACTCAATATTGACCCGTTATTATCTTTTCTCTTAGATTAAATTGCCCCCTAAAAAAAGAAAAAAGCCATTTCTCAGCAAACACTTCAGACAAAAAGAGACAAAATCAATTGTGTTAGATTGAGCTGGTCTGTCAGTTTACAGTGTGACCACCAGGGGGAGCTACCTCTCTGGAAGCAGTTGGGGCTGTGAAGCCTCTGAGGCCATGCACACATGTAAATATGTATAAGACACGGTGAGAATGCAGATGTCTGGTACCTGTGGGTAGTGTGGTCTGTGTTGGCATCGTGCCGTCGGCTACAGGATTGTCCAGAGGAGGTTGGAAGATCCCATCCACTGGGTTTATGGTGCTCTGGAGGAAACGAACACAAACAAAAACAACAACACCGCGTCACACACTCGATGCAACCACAGCAAACCCACGTCACTGCCTGCTTGCTAAGCTGAAATGTTGTCTAACAGACAATAAACCTCGAGATTAAAATCAAACACCGGAAAAGAGTGATTAGCCCCAGGTTTATTATTTTAATATCCAGGTACAACATCTATACCGGTTTCCTTCTACGTCAAGCCAGACGTCAATGTAAACTCGACTTCTTGGCACCGATTTCACAGCCTACGTATTAGTTTTATATATATATTATAATTTATAATATTTAAGAACAGTGCAATGAAATATATACGTCACCCAGCCAGGGCGGATCAATTTCCTTCCACTTCATTTCCTGGAAAGACCGTTTCCAGGTTTCATTATCTAAATCAATATGAAACCAACGACTGCTTAAAAAACCAAACGCCAGCAGCTTTACACAATAACCAACGGTGCCTCTGGACCTCTGAGCAAACGCTCCTTTCTAGAAAGGAATGAATTAAGTCCACTGGGCCGCAGACTAAATCCGTAACGTGTTTTTTACTCTCCGGCTTCTGATTTCCCTGTGGCGACAAACCAGCAGGGATGTTTTTATTATGCGGTGGCCTGTCCTCATCAGTGCAACCATAACAATCACGTGCACATTTGAATGCAGGCAGAAAACACACATGGATGTGCGAAAGCGTAAAAAGCAGCCTGTTGGCTCGGTGTAAAGGGGTCACTGGCACCAATGATCCAACTGACAGGAACACGGATGACAACACGAGCTAAATCAAAACCACATCGACCCCCAAACATTTACCCTCAGGGCTCTTAGTGGCACTGACATTAGATTCAGTAAATTAAATGTTATCCTTTCACTCAAACCTGACCTGAAATCTGTGATTTATTTATTTTAGGGGGAAGTTTTGATTAAGTCACGTGTGATCAACAGGAACCGCCACAGTCAGAGCATGAGCTGACACAAGGCTGTGAGGGTACAAATAGAGCGACTGACAGTAAATTACAGTTAAGTTGAACTAGAATACCAGGAAGTAGATAACAGGCCTCCGAAAATATCCCATCATGCAACACTGGGTTACATAAAATATACTGACAACAGAGGAAGAAGAGTTTGTTTGAATGGGAAACTTTCCACTGACACTAAATATTATTATGTGGACTCTGGAAAAAAAACGAGGCCAGAGAGTAATTTCCATGTTTGTTTGTGTCTAGATAAGAGACATCAAAAGACAAGTTATGAAAATGTCCTACAGAGAGGCTTGGTCTCACATATCTGTTCTCTTTCCTGCCTCTGATCTCTTGTTTTTACCTCCCTCCTCTCTGCCCGATGCCTCGTCCACGTGTCTCCACGGAAGTAAGGCGAGGGCCACTAATTATAGCCAGTTGTAGAAATATTGGGCGGCCATGGTGGGACCAGCCCGTGGCCTTGCAAGCACTGTGTCATCTAAATATCTATCCATCCATCTAACTACAGCATTTATCTAGCAACAACAATAATTATACATTTTAAATCATTTGCTCCATATTATAAGGATACAGGCAACGTGACAGACGTTTAGGTGGACTAAAGCTGCACAGATATCTTTAACACAAAGCTTATGGCATAGAAAAACACGTGCAGTTGGATGTATAGACAGAGCTTATGATGTGCTATTTATACAGCGTAATACTACACTTAATGACTGTGAGATTAAGTCATAAGAGCTGTGAAGGCCTATGAGCCGTGTGATTCTTGCTTTGAGGATCATTGGAATTTTTTTCTTGCGTTAGTCCATTAGCAACAAACCATTCACATTACATTATCAAACACTTTCCATAGGATGACTATGTCAGATTGATTTTTTTACCCTGCAGGTACTCAATGGGTTTGGTTTCCTCTCGGGTGATTTTTATATCAGTATACGTTTCAAGTCGTCATCATGAATGACGTTGTAGAAAACGTCATTCGTGTTTTTGTAGCATTGTGCTGTGAGCTATAAATATATATAAAGACTTCATGTTAACTGTGATGAATAATCAATCAAATCCAAAAACTAAAATATTAAATGATTTGGAAAATCAAGTCAAAGTACATGTGATTTGTAGTAAAACTCTCCAGGTATGACCCCTGACATGAAGACAGGACATCTGCTCTCTGGATGGCTTTCCAGTTATTAGTGCTCAATGGTTCAATAAGCAGGCAGTGTGAACACGATGAATCAATGGTCAATTAGTTGACTAATTAGTGGGCGATGTGAAGTGCAACATCCTCTAATATACAGGCATGCACACGCACACATGTATAG
Organism: Eutrigla gurnardus; assembly: GCF_963514095.1. Classification (NCBI taxonomy): domain Eukaryota; kingdom Metazoa; phylum Chordata; class Actinopteri; order Perciformes; family Triglidae; genus Eutrigla; species Eutrigla gurnardus. The sequence continues at coordinate 27,021,830 of NC_139920.1, read as the reverse complement.
TCTATATTCTATGCACACACACATTTCTGCATTTTCTGGATTAAAAGTTTGCCCCCTTTTTGTACGAAGAAAAGAATAGTTCCCCACCGTCGCGTAAAGGATTGAAACCAGGAAATGATCAACCAAATCAACAGGACAGTTGAGAAAGAGATGGAGGGAAAGAGCTTGAGATAGATCTACTAATTAGACGGCATGCACTAAAGAGATCTTGTTCATCTGGGTTTTCTACAGTGGAGAGTAAATTAAGCAGGAAAAGAAAAGACAAGTTGTTTTGATTTAATTTTTTTTTTTTGTCATGGACGGAGAATGTCAAACTTACTATAAGTCCGTTTGCGTGTTGCTGTTCGTTACTTTGGTCCTTAAAATTTTGAGAAGACAATGTTAGACTTCTTGCAGCGTAGGGAAGGTTGCAGAGTCATTTCATGAAGCATCCTGAGCATCTTTGGTGAGCAACGAGGCCCCATCCCCTCTCATCACATGACGTGTGACGTGATATAGTCACCAACTTGCCACATGCAGTAATCCTTTCATCACATGGTAAAATCCTCCATCGTTGCTTTCGGTATCGATGACAGATTGTCCTAGCAGGCCAATCTGTCCTCGAACGTCGTGATTTAAAGTGTTTGGAGCTACAAGTGTCACCTAACAACCACATGAAGCAGAAATGCTGGGTCCACTTTTGTTTTTTTTACAAAGGGCTGAATAGAACATGTGATGAAATGAGTGCTGGGCTACAACCCTCGTCAAACACCGACCCAGATAGCAGGGAACTCCCCCAGAGAGACACGTAAGGTAACACACAAGAACAATGATCATTACCATTAAGTATTAAGTACAGAGACGTGGAAATGTTGGGATTACCTTGGCGATTTGCAGCAGTACGATACAGTGCTTGATGGACTCTACCATGCTCTGAAAGAAAAAAAGAAATCAGAAAGGTAATTAAAAAACTAGGAACTGACTTGTAAAAGCAAAGACAGAAAGGGAAATGTGTTAAGAGCTGACTTACACAAGTAGTCTCCTTCAAAATTTCAATTTTCTGTGAAAAGAACAAAAAAAAAAAGGCTGTAAAATCCAACTGTAATTCAACTTTTGAGCAAAAGCTTAAAAACAGAAGATGTGATGCAACCAGTTTGACCACAAATGAAGTGGACAACTTTTTTTTGTTCTTTGTAAATCAACAAGAGGAGGAAGTGAATCACACAGCTGTGGATAAAAACAACAACAACAACAACAAGAGGCACTGACTTCCTCCAATAAAAATAAAGGATAACTTTATATTTTGTCTTTTGTGGACTGAATGCTCTTGATAAACACTGTAATGTTACACTCAAACAATTATGATCTGTAATTTTAATATATTGGTTCTAAATATGATCCCGCAATTACAGGTTTTTACTTTTTTAATGTGATTTTTTTTTACACAAGCATAGCTGCTTTGCTGTTTTATATATTTGTAACCTTACTAAAAATGTGTTCACTATATTGTGACATTGCACAGATGAAATTATTACCCAATACTGAAATTAACCATTAGTTTTCAAATAAAAAGACATTCTTAAATGACTTTTTTTCCCCAATAAAGATGCTGAGAAACAGTTCAGAATGATAATAATGACCAGGCATTTTTGAACCAATGCAATGACCTTTAAAATATTCCGATGGCTTAAAACTAACAAGCGACCGATATCAAAGGTCTGCATCGCACAGACCGCTATCAGCGCTACGTGCCGGCCTGCTTCTCCTGCTGCTAATTCGGCTCTAATGGCGGCGAGGCAGGGGGACGCAGCAGCACTGCTGGTACTCACTCTGCGTGATTCATCCTCTTTGCAGTCCTTGATCTTCTCATCAAACAGCTGCGAGAGTGACAGGGCACAAGAGATGAAGAGAGATGGAGAGTTAAGACGGGTACACAGTCAAATGACTATTAGAATGATAAGACGGCGAGTGTGTACAGATGACGCGGCTTGATATAACGCAGCGGTGAAGTAGAAAGCTCTCTCTCACGAAGGAAGGACACCTGCAGTGTTTTCATTAAGATTTTCTGCAAGTAAAAAATGTGCCGCTGCTTTTTTATGTCTGTGATTTTCTGCTGTGTCACCATGCGGACAGAAATCTTATTTTTAATAACTTCTGCTTTGTTAAAGTCGGGAGAGAACAGTGACGAAATGCTCAGAGGAAGGAGAAAATAAAAGAAGGGGTCAGGACACGGCCGTGCCGTATACATGATTAACGGGGCGGATGATGATTCAATACGACATTTATTGTCTTTCAACGGAATCACATCGTGATGAAATCATCATGTAGGGATGTTGTGATACACAATTACATCATCTAAGTTGATAAAAGGCATTCTCACATTTCTCAGACAATCTGTTCATCTTTTAATTAAATGAGAAAATACTCAAAAACACGTGTTTATAACAGACTATTAATTGAATTACCAGAAAGAAAGCTAGATGATGAATATATATGTATGCCAACATATATCTCTATCTATTTATATCGTTATCGAGATGTGAAATCTATCCTTATAGAAGGTAAATAAGTGGTGCTCCATTGATTCCTACCTTTAACTGGTCAATCAGAATCTGTAGGTAGGCGTCAGCTTCAGCGAGCTTCTTATCAAAGTCCTGAACACTCGGTACTAATCCCGTCTCGGCCTCCTGAGGATGGACAAACAAAACACAGCTCAGCATCAGCAGCAGCCCTAATCGCGGCAAAACGGCATGCTAGTCTTTGCATAATTCAAAGTAAACACGCAGCGGACATCAACGATATTAGCCACGCATCGACTATCCTCACATTAAAAAAGGGAAAGAGAAAAGGAGAGCTGGTCTCTGTGGCCACCTGGTCAGGTAGGGCTGTGTACCCTCATCCAAAATGGTGGACAGAAACATCAACAATTCAGGAGAATCTTCCAGCAGTGCACTGTACGAGGGGAGTTCTACTATTGTTTAAAGGCTAGCCAGCATAAAAGGCTGGCAGGTCTGTCTGCCTGACTGCAGGCCAGCGGATTTCAGGTACAACAAAACTGAAACCAAGGAAGTTGTGGCTGGAGAGAAACATGCAACGTGACACAGAAGCATGTGTACAAATTAGAGGTGTAAGGATTAATTCGATTAATCGATTGTCAGTCCTATAGATTCAACTAAACCGATCAGCTAAAATAAATAAATAGAATGAATCGTTTTGGCTTCACCAATAATTGATATAAATGCGTTTAATCTCATGAATCGTGATTCTTACTTATGATACATGTTTTAATACGTTTAAAGACACTCTCTCCCCTGCCAGCATGTAGTCTATTGAAAAATAACTGAGCATTACATTTTTGTATTGTTTATAAAATATTATGCAGGACTACTTTTTTATAGAATAAATGTGTTTAATAAGTAATTCTGTGGTCTGTTTATTTTTTCACCTTTCAGAAGAATACAGATAGTCTTATAGTCACATTATTGCATGTTTATTTCATGGATATAGAATTTGTTACAATTTGAATTGAATCAAATGGTTAAATCAAAAATTGTCCTTGAATCAAATCGCCAACTACTGTATCGTTAATCGAATCGCTGTGAAGCCAAAGATTCACACCCCTAGTGCAAATGCATTGGTTTTTCTTGATGCCTTAATAGCTCCATCAGAATCAGAAACACAGACTCAGAAACAACTTCATTCCATCATCCATTCAAAGGTTAATTCTTAAAAACAGGACAGACATGACCGGACATCTGTCTATCTGTCCACCAAGAACAATGCAGCTGGACGTGACACAAAACCAAAAAAAAAAACAGGAAAATGAGCAGATAAATGTACGCACAGACGAGACTTCCTCAAAAAGAAAAATCACCCCATATCCCATGTTGAAGCCAGTGACTAGCAAGGACACTCAGCACTAATGACAACACAATAACACCTCTATGTCAAGCCAGACAAGTCCGTATGATAACCAACGGCGTGTGTCAGCACCTACTCGGACTTGGAAAAAAACACCTCTTGCATGAAAACAGAGCATATTCAGTTCTGGTGAAGTCTTAGACTGTTATCGAACCATGTCGGCTGCTACCGGTGCTTCGGGTTCGCTGCGTTGCACCGTCTTCCTGGTGTGCCCCGAGTCTGCCGGGGCTTTTCTTCGTACTGAAGACAACCTCACGGGAAAGTGAAGAAAAGCCATTCATAGTCACAAGCAGCCCCGAGACCTGCTAAAGTTTTAACGGTGAGAAAAATGTCTAAACTCAGCAGCAGCGAAGCCCGACTTCCTGAAAAGATCAAAGGTGCTTTTACTGACTGCAAAACATAGCTGTCCACATGAGGGCCGGAGCAAAAATCAATTCTGATGCAGATGTGGAGGTCCGTATGCCGTATCAGCATGTATACACAGGTGTTTGTATTCCAGTTTGTCATCCGAGTGCAAGCTTTCTCACACTCCGATGGAAAATCCCTCCAGATTACGAGGAAAATAGAAGCCATCTTTCTGGTTAGGCATTACATCATGATGACTTTTTACTTTCCAACAAAACACACACCGAATCCAGAGCAAAACATCTACAGGTTCTAATGTAAATACAGGGAGTGGACTTCCTTTGTGAATCTTATAATCTTCTTGTCTTTTCCCTTCTGTTTACAGTGGGGATTAACTTCAACACGATAGTGTTTCCAGAGTACAAACGCATCTGATAGGGTTGTATTTACGAGAGGGCGTGCACATTAGACCGCATTTATGTGTGCATGTGTTACACCAGACATTACGACTGGCCTTCACAATATGTGCAGAATGAAGCCGACATGGTGCAAAGCCCCTATCATTACGTAGTAGACCATGTCTCATGTTTTGTAAACACACCCACAATAGTGGGGAAGTGGGTTTTTTGGGTTGTTTTTCCACCCCAGATGGAGTTTAGAAGTGGAAAGTCAGAGGCAGGTGGTTGTTACCCGTTCCTGAAATATTCCCAGAAGTCTGCATTTCCATACTCATACCTAACACACACACGTGCATCCCTGTTTGTGTGTAGCTGACTGTGACATAGTGGGGGATGTATTGAGCTGGTAAAGTCTCCCACAAACACTCGGAAGCCCACCCTACCACCCCAGACTCAACAAACAACACCATCACACCCTCCCCCTCCGCCCTGCCTCTATTTGCCTCTCCACGCAGAGTGACCCACTTTAAAAATGCTGCTGCCCCAGCAGCGCACTGCAGCCGTTCAGGTTTCCCCCCTCGCGCTGGTGCAGTGGTGTTTGCATTCGTGTGTGTGTGTGTGTTTTACTTACTGGGTGCTTCGTTCCAATTGACATGCTGCGTTAAACCGTGTACATCTCCCCCATCAGGCCTTTTAGCCTGACACAAGATCTGTTTCGCTTTCTCTTGATTCCGCTCTTCTCTCCCTACAGCAACAAACCATCAAGCTCTGGTGAAGTTAGCTCTCCCTCCTCCTCTTCCTCCTCCCTCCGCACAAAAAAAACAACCTCCTCCTCCGCAGTCTGTCAATATAAACCAGAGCAGCAGTTAGCTGTGCAGTCAGCCCGGCTACAGCGTATCCTCCGGCAGCAGTTATCAGCCGGTTTGGTATGAAGGCAGACAGAGCCGAGTTAATCCAGGACCCTCCCCTGACAGGAAAGGCACACTTCCTCTCACGCAGGCAGCAGAGAAAACACACAAAGCAACGGCAAGTGCTGACAGGGACACGCATCAACCGCCACACCGATTGGCTGAAGCAGCAGGGGCAGATGTTTGGTTGATCGAGCAAGCGCCTCTCGGATTGGCTACTGCTGGGTCACATGATGCTACGACAGCAGAGCACTCACTGGATGGCGTGTGTGTGCGTGTGTGTGTGTGCGCACTGAGCACAAGCAGGCACACGTAGCACATCAGAAGGATTTGCCACAGAGGGAGGGAAGGCAGAAAAAAAGGAAGGAGGGAGGGAGGGAGGGAGGAAGGAAGGTTGGTCATGAGGGTGAAAAGGAGGGGATGGAGGGAAAGAGCTGCATGTAGGTGATGATAATGGGAGGGGAACAAGGAATATGGTTTATTTTAGGAGAAGAGAGCAGGAAATGAGGCTGGGAACACCTGGAAGACGAGCAGGGGGAAGAACTGGCTGAGACACACTTTCAAAATAAACAGTGAAAAAAAATAATGGAAAAAAAAAGGACAACAGGCTGCCAGCGGGGAAGCAATAAATCAAAACTGTCAAAACCTGGTCCTGGTCCCAACACCAGTCCAAAGCACTCACATATTGACAAAACATCCTCCATTTATGATGACATGAATGTCACCGTTATTTTCCATTCTATTTTAGTGACAAGACTCAACTGCTCTGCAATCTGGCGCGAGCAAGAAAAAAGTGCTGATGAGAGGACCTGAGATGCAAAGTCCACTGTAAAAAGTTGCGCGGTACATGATTTATAGAGTATGCAAATACATGCAATCTGAGGTTCAATAAAACTCGAGCGACGAAAGCTTTGATAGCTTGGTAACATATTTATCTTTATGATTTCCAAATTTGCTCACGAATCCCACCTTTCAGATATAGACCAGTATATACTCTTTGGGGTATTACGAAGAATAGAGATGTTAGAAATGGATAGTAATGTAAAATAAATGTAAAACTAAGAAAGGAATTCATATAAAGAGGCAAACAAACATCAAAGAGTCCCACAACTTGTTCTTGTAACCGTTGTGGATGGATTAGACACAAGTAGAAACTCACACATTTACACACGCATATACAAACAAGTGCACGGTTACATACTCGGAGTTGGAGGGTGTGACGGAGGATAGTTCCCTCTAAGGCGTGGATCCACTTCTCCCGCTCGTCCGCATCTCGGGCTGAGGGCAGAAGCACACAGACACACCCAGTGAGCCACATTTTCCATACGGACGCCGTCGGTAGCCATTACACTCGTGTTACTCACTAATGAAAGCAAGACGCGACGCTGAAATGACTGAAATGGGTTCTGGTGTGACGCAGTGATGGATGCTGTGGATTCATTTAGAAATTATAGTTTCGTTTTTGTTACGACAAAAACAATAAAAAGAAGCAGCTTTCAATAAGAAGAATGCAAAAAAACACGTTTCCTTAAAAAGGAACAGTTCGGCATTTTAAGCTACTGCAGCCACCACACAGCCATGAGCATGGTATTGATCGTTTCATCCAACTCTCAGCAAGAAAGCAAGTGTGTTGCTCAAACTGTTGCTTTAGATTAGATCTATCTAAAGAAAGTTAAGTAAACTCTTCAATCAGACAGTCTTCAAAAAGGCGATTCATTCCAGGTTCAGGGCATACCTATGAGGGATTGCCTCCAACACAGGTGTGCACGCACACACACACACACACACACACACACACACACACACACACACACACACACACACACACACACACACACACACACACACACACACACACACACACACACACACACACACACACACACACACACACACACACACACACACACACACACACACACACACACACACACACACACACAGGGACTTGAATTGCACTAACATACACTCTAACCTGGACTGACTACGTAAACACAGCACAGAGAAGCTCAGATTACACACACAGAGGGAGGGGAACTTCAAGAAAACCTCCACGGGAAGAAAACAACAGTATTTGTAGGCGTTTTGATTCATTAACCTGAATAGGGGAATCTGTCTGTAGGGTCACAGACGGACTTCTAGACTTGTTATAAAGGCGCGTGAAGGAGAGTAGATGGATTAAATCATGTTATGAAATTTGGAAATTGCATCCATCTTCTTATTTTTAATAATTACAGAGCAGCTGCTGTGAGTGTGTTAGAGAGAGTGAACGAGAGAAGGGAACGAAGGTGGCGTATGACACGCAAAGTTAGTTATTATTTAGTGGTGGGTAAAAATATCGATACAGCAATATATCGCGATACTTTGCCGCCCAATACAATATCGATTTTTCAACTCCAAAGAAAAAAAAAAGATTCATGTTTAGACGCGTTGTGAATGCAGTACTTTATCCTTTTCCATTTTATTTTCAATATTTATTCCAGTGAATTTCATGGGAATTAATAAACTGGAGAGGCTTTGAATGAAATAGTTTTGACTGAATTTGTCCTCTGATCAATATCACCTGATGTACATATACAGGTACTTGTGTTTTCATCTTTATTTATATCACAATATCGTGATATCGTGATACGTATCGTATCATGATCAAAGTATCGTGATACGTATCATATCGTGAGGTTCTTGCCAATACTCACCCTCTTATTATTTATAATATTTTGAATGTTTATATTATGAATGAAGCTCCAAAAGGTTTGAACTGTTCGGTGCAGCCCTATTTATTAGTTATGAGATATTTACATCCAGAGCCCGTGTGGCAGACCTAAAGGGGCAAATTAAATGTTGCCTATTCATTTTATACTACTACTTCTAATAATAATCATAAATTAGTATCATCAAACAACTCCACCTCTAAGGGAAGCGAGATAGGGCTGTACAAATATATAGCAGTAATGTATGATTTAAAGCAGTACCTGATCAAATACATTAAATCTGACTGATCAATCACATTCACTCAGAGAATTCCGTTTTAATACCCAGCCTTAAGTATGATGAGTGATGTGTGCATCAACGCCAGATGAATCGATACTCTAAAAAAAAAAAAATTAAAAGAAGAGCGTGACGGATTCATTGACACCCAGTGTTTCATTTTCCACGTAGAGCCTTTGGGGTCAGAGTGTGAAACGGTTGGGCGAGGCTGCACCCTCAGAGCAAAGACTGAGAACAAACAGACTGCCAGTGACATTAAACAAAGAGCAACGCAAACTGCAGACGACACATGTGCTCTTTTTGGTGACAATGGCATGAAGAAATATAATATCCTCTACCAACACCAGTATTAAATCTCTCTGGTCGGGTTGTATAGGTATGCAAGTGGTGTGTGTGTGTGTCTGTAGACTGTATTTAAAGTCCCAGTCGGCAACATTTTTTTGATCATATTCCCTGAAGGCGACACTACGCTCCGATAGAACAACATAAATCATCTGTTTTTAGAAAAAAGTGCGCCTCTACGTCCACGTGGAGCCTGTTGTTTGTTTTGCAAAGATCCAACAGCACCAGGATCATCCTGTCCAATCAGTACGCAGGGCTGTGTTCGTGCACACACAGAGCCCCTCCCCCCTCGGGTCGTACCACTATCACAGGGGGGAGGCGGAGGGAAGTAGCAACAAGCTTCCAATTCCTCGTTAAAAACCCAAACGAGGAGGTCCAAAACAACCGAGGAAAAGAAAACACCGGTGGAAAAGAAGGGAAAAAAGAAAGATGGCGACGGTGCCCGTGATAAAACCAGAGTCCACATCGGACGCGCGTTTCAAAGGTGGCGTGATCTAAGGGATTTCAAAGGGCACGAAGTCGAGGGGGAGGAGCTCGGTGGTTGTGGGGGAGGAGCTCAGTGGTCGTGGGGGAGGAGCTCGGTGGTCGTGGGGGAGGAGCCTGAGAGTTGTAAACATTCACAATCTGACAGAGTGCCCTCCATCCGCCAGACTTGCCGACTGGGCTTTAAAAGTATTAAAACATTTTCAGTTCTTGCATGGAAAGTAGATTTTCTTCCATTGTGTGCATGTGGATGATGGCCTCCAGTCAAAAGCCTATTACAAAAATATGTGAAAGAAGCACTTATATGCCATTGAATTAGCTGGCAAAGTATATCCTGTGTAAAAGTCCATGTTTTCATTGAGCTGGAAACAAGACGGTACAGTAGATGGCTGGCTGTGCGAGCGCAGAGGCCGGGCAGCGCTACGGCAGAAAAGCTTTTAAAGACATTAAAAAGGCAGCCGGAGCTCAGGCCAATCCACTCAGACAGCGCCTCTCTGGCCTCTCACTTTCCCCCTCAGCCAAACAGACTCTCCAGACGAATAGATTACTGCAGCTAATGTTGTTTAGCTCTCTTCATGACAGGAGGAGAGGTAGTAGCAGAGCCAACCAAAAACACATTTAACTGTCTGAACTGTGTCGCAAGTCTAATCTTTGTCCTAGTTGGAGGCGGGTCACGTACAACCGTGATTTATATCCACAAGTAGGTATGTGCAGTTACAGCTACAGTGGTGGCCTGTCAACCAGTAGGCCAATCACATGACAGCAGCCTTCATCTGGGATGAGCCTCCTTTGGTAATCTGCGCAGTTACAAATTCATATTTTATGTCCTTAAAATATGAATTAGTCCTGATGATACAGACAAGGTTAGGCAGGACAACCAGAGTTAGAGGAGTGGATGGGATAGAATAAGATTAGGGTATGATTTTTGTGTGACCACAGTGTAGGAGAGCAGGTTTCCTGCTACCTGGTGAGAGTTACTCAGAAGATAGTGGTGCTTGTAATCATAAAAGCTACAATAAAATACACCCAGGAAGAATTCCCGATTGGAACACTGGAAGTACTTCTCTTTTATAGTAAAATAACTGTGCAAAGGACTTGTTACGTGGTGTTTCACAGCACATTTTATAGGCAAAAAAAGTGTCAAAAGTCCACGTCACTGAGTTCAGTTTTTTTTTTCTCCCTGCATTGCAAAAACCCTGACACTAATAACACATTCTTGACTTTTATGATGGCGTTTCAGCGCTGTATGAGTGTTACGTAGTCTCAAAGTCCAGCTGAGTAGTGTCATAACAGAGGAAGGTGTGTAAAAACTAAACCCCATTACTGTTGGAAAGCAGAGAGGCAAAGCAAGACTATTAGAGGAAGAAGCAAATACAGGAAGGAGGTACTGTACCTCACACCAATTCATCTAATTATTACAGACCCTGGCAGCTATTAGTATATGATAAATACATACATACCAGCCTGATAATGTAAGAGTAAACTAGAAAGACAAAACGTACAACATACCTTCAAGAAAATCATGTTTTGGAACCAGGATTTCAACTGTCCTCTCTTTACTCTTCAGTATGTCAAAAGTTATGCCTGAATAATTTCTCAAACTATTCATGGGGTCAATTAGAGCCCGACCGATTTATCGGCCGATATTAGGCATTTTCCAAACTATCGGTATCTGCATTTATAATGGCCGATAAATGAATATTTTAACAGAATATATTTTAACAGAATTTGTCTCCAGTCTTGTTCGAAGTATATATATATATATAAATTCTGCCAATATATCGGAATATCGGATTTTTAAATCAACAAACATTTGTAGCGGTATCGGCCTTCAAAATCCTTTATCGGTCGGGCTCTAACTGTCAATGCTCAACAGCTATGTTGTTTTTTTCCCTTTGTGCCCCAGCAGATGCTGAATAATTGTGTGTTTGCTACTCAGGGGGAAGTGGTCGACTTCCACGTTATACGGTGCCCTCGATTCTGTCTCAATGTTTCTAAAAAAATGTCACTTCATACTACCAAATTAGTCACACAATAAAAGTATTGTGGCCATAGACAAGTCTGAAACGCAACGTCCTTCATTATTCTGCCTCCAGATACTCTGCTGTGTTTAAGTGACATCCCGCAGAATCCATTAGAAAGCTTGAGTTCGGGAATTAAAAACATACATAAATGAAGCTACTGGAAGTTATTCACAGAGAATGCAGACAATTGCCAAGACAGATGCTAATAACCACACAAACGGACAACAATTTACACAAAATACCAGCACCAAGGATTTATAATTTCTACCATTGTTCTGCTCTCAGAGAATCCAATTTTACGTTACGACCTGCCCATAATCCTGCTCCTCCTTCCTCCAAAAAGCCTCTGTGAATTATTCATCCCCCTCCTCTTCTCTCTCATCCTGTCATCTTCCGACCAGCTGATGAAATATTTCGGGACATGCTTCAGTGGGAGGGTTGTATGATGCACGGGACTGTAAACTGTCAATACAGTCACTGTGGTGGGAATAGAAAGCACTATTTCTGAGGTCAGTGGAGTACTGTTGTGTTGGTGGTATCTGTTCAGTTAATTTAATCTATGACAAACCGTGACAAAAACGTGAAATTAACTCATATCGCTTTGGATTGAGTGAGTTGTGTATAATCTGCGTTTAGGGAAGATATTTCCAACTAAGTCCAGGTGCAGACCTGAAGAACACAGATTAAAAAGAAATGATGACAAGGGTGGGAAAGCTGAGGGAGGACCCTGGAAAAAGGAGACAAGGGAGAGGGCACGTGAGGGGGGTTTCCATCCTGGACTGATGGTCCAGGCAGTCAGGGCGGAGATTGATAGTTACTGAAGATAAGAGGATGCGAGTGAGAGGAAGAGCAAAAAGGGAAAGGGGCTCTCAGGCAACTCTGATGCACCGCCGGGGGAGATGGGCCCATGAATAATGGATGCTCCTCTAAATAGAAAGACAGCACAGAGATGAATTCCGGGCTTGCACAGTGGCCGGCCGGCTCGGTACTACAATTTAACCTGTGAGCAGGAGCGTCCTGTAAGAGGAACTGTCATGGCTCAATACTGGGTTGACTCACTTTCTTAGGAAATATACATTCTGGTAAACCACCAGTTTGCCTTTCTTTACATCTCTTTTGAGGCTCTACCCAGCGAGCCACGCACCAGCCCATACATAATGTAATGTATAGATGGACGCGTTTCAGACGCTGCTGTCCTGGGAGACCGAACTGCATAACATGCTCGGACCGGGATCGTTTTACAGCAACAGAGAAATGGCATCTCTTGCCCAACATCCTGTGCATCTCCTGATACCCAAGCCAACGGCTCATGTATCTAGAGAGTGTCGTGCTTACAACACACTCGGTGCTAATTTCCTCCAGCGGCGACACGCGAGACGGTACAGCACTCCTCTAGGTATCTGGAGAGCAGATGTGTCTTACAGAGACATTTCGCTGCTTTCTGGCAAACGAAATGATGGTTGTGACGGGTCACAATGTTCTACGAAGGCTAAGATTGTCCTGTGAAAGTGTTATAAGATAACTGGTTAAGCTGAACTAAATAAAGAAAAGCAGAATCCTCTCATTGACAAATAAATTAACTGTACTATAATCATTCATGTAGTATTTAATCGCCATATTAACTAAATGTGTCCTAGTTGTCTGCTGCCTTTTCATGAAAGCTATACAGCCGACCAAATGTGCCTCTTTGACTGCATTAAAGCAGGTTTTAGAATAAATTTAAACTCATTAGATTAGAATATAATTTGCATTGCACGCTGTTCGCCTGTTCTCTCAAAGTCTCTCACACATGGGGGAATTCAGATAACATCCACCAGCAACTGAACATACAAAAGGGAGAAATCTTTAACTCACTGAGGCATTACAGCTTACGACTAAGACTTTCTGTGACGATTATATGCGTCACAGAAAGTTCCAGAAGTAGTTAAGACCGTCACATTTGAGCTATGATTCATTGACAAACACATCGCAATGTAAACATAATTATCACCGTACAGAAGTGGGAAAAAAAATAAAGATTACATTATTTAGCCAAACAAGAAAAACCAGAAAAGAGCAGAACAGATGGGGGGAAAAACAAGCATGCTTCTCTAACTAACACACCGAGTCAGATTCAACACACGGCAAACACTCCTGGGTCCTCGGCCACTGAAGAGTCTAACTCACACCACTCCGAACTGTCCTTGAATCCTGATCAAATCCGATACGCCAGAGCGCTAACGGAACGTACCGCTCCACCCTAACAGCACATCCCAGAAGACAAACAAACAACGCCTCCTCTCGATCCTCTTTGCCCGGGACTGGCATGCATTGCGTACCACGAGACGTGCACGGTTTTCTCCTTACCCTTCCGTTTGTAGAACCACAGCATACAGCTTCGGAACACAGACATGGGAGAGGGCATGGAGGAGGTGAGAGGGGCGGGGGGCCCATAGACTGTGGCTGGTGAACCTCAAGAAGGAGGTGAAGGGTGGGTGGGGGTGGGGGTGCTGGTGTGAGGGGTTCGGTGTTAGCAGAGGGGGGGAAATGGATACGAATGGACAAGACAAGAGATGAAAGAAAAGGTGGAGATGGTTAGTTAAAGACCTGGCGTAGTGAAACGGTAAAATCAAGAAGAGTGTTTTGCGGTGTACTGGACTGGACAGCTCCCTGTCAAAAAGAGGGGAAGGGTTGGCAGGACGGGAGAGGGGCGATGCTGTAGCTGGGAGCCAATCCTGTGCCTACGGAGTGACTGGCGAGCGGCGGCAGCGTTGTAGTGAAGGGCGAACAGCGGCAGCAACCAGAAGAGACCTGAGCTCAGCAGTATTCCCTTATTATTCCCAGAGGCTCAACTGCAGAAACACACAAGCAGCAATCTTCCTCCTCAGCCACGGTCGGGACGGCCGAGGGACAAAAAAATAAAAAATAAAAATAAAAAGCCTTACTTGCTCGATCTGTTCCAGAGGGAATATGTCTAGCTTGCAGTGGAACAAAATCTGGTTTATCTACAGAAATATTGGTCAGTCCAACTTCGAAGAGCTCCGAGAGATTCCACGGGAAGAGAGAGAGAAAAAAGCGGAGATGCACGCAGCACGCTTTGACATTGTGTAGATGCCTGTGTGCATGTGTTTCCTGGCATTAGAGCAGACTAAGCCAAGTCTTTAAAAGGTGGGGAGGGAAAGAGGAGTGAGAGAGCGAGAGAGAGAGAGAGAGAGAGTGAGAGAGCACGTAATTGAACAGCAGGGATGGAAGCACAAGACATCACAGGGAAAGAAAGACAGCGACGGCAGCACAGAGAGGAGGGGGCATAAAGAGAGGAGGGGGCATCTCACCTTGGAAATGGAAAGTCTTCTGGTCCACGGTGATGGTGAACGTGCTGTCGTCCTCGTCATCGATGCCGATCACAGCTCCCTGGGCAAACAGAGAGAGAGAGAGAGTCAGACAGCTGGACACGTCATGTTCCACTTTCCATTTCCATCCTCATGCCCTCCACATGTTCCAGCAACCCCTGACTGGCCCTTTTTTTTTTTTGGTATTTATAAATCACCCTCGGTCGGTCTCGGAAACCTCACTCTCTCCCCTTCGAAAGCTTCACCTCCTCGTGCCTCGTCGTCACTCCGCGTCTTTCTCTCACACACACACGCAAACACATGCGAGTGCAGCCTTTTGGAACATGGCAGAGGAGAAGGGAGGGGAGGGGAGGAGAGGAGGTGGGATTTGGGAGAGAGCGAAAGGAGGAGAAAAGCAGGGAAGGGTTGGAGAAAAAACAGACACAAGGGACCGGCAGCTAGCAGCCGGCTGGAGGGAAAAGAACCGCAGAGAAACGGCCCGTTGGTCAGCTGGGACGGACCAGCTCCTAGCAACCAAAACAGGGTGTGTGACAACTCAGAGCCTCAAACAAACACACAGCAAACCTAAAACTAATAAAACTTAGGAACAGTGGATGGATTAGACCATGTGAACAGCTGTAAAATATAATAAATAAATACTAAGTTTGAGACTCTGTCCCACTGGGGATAACGTGGATACGCTTCAGACTCGGGGATCAAATAACACCACAGAGTACAGATGAATAACCGCAGAATTAAGATTCAGATGATACGGTCACGCATGACTTGTTATGGTAATGAGGCACAACAAATTATATAAAAACAAGACCCATATTCTTAGATCTAATTCTCAGATGTGTCCCATGCTTGTTTTTTTTCTGAACATCCAAAGATATCTTCCAGGAAAGCCCCTACTATCAGAGACTAGTTGATGTACAATTAGCTGAGGGAATATAACTATAAATATGACTGTCTTTGTAAATATTTCTACATTGGACGGACTAAGAGACGTCTCAAGGACTGAGTAAGTACACGTAAAGATAGTTTTGGGATTGCGGAAGGAGTAGAAAACATTTAACATTCCTTCACAGGTGGTGAAATGTTGCAGAAGTAGAAGGAAACATAATGCATTTTCAATTTAATACATATATCCGGGTCTGCAAGACGAAACTGATTATAAACCCTCTTTAGAAGTACTGCTCATCGTGATGGGGATAACATGATACTACATGATCTGCTATTATTTAATTTTGTGAGGGAATCATATTTACTTATATTGTCTATGTCTATATGGCATAGCATTTGAGAAGTTTCTAACAGTTAAAATAGTTCTCTTTGCTCTGCTTAAGAGTGCCAGAAGAACATTTCGTTTTACCAGCCACACAATCTAAATTACTGATAAGTGTGTTTGCATAGTTTCACCAAAACCTGAAATACAAAGTTCTTATTTATCAAAGGTTATGTTAGCGGATTGTAATATGCTCTGCAGCACTTCATTTTTCTTACTTTTATGAAGTTTATGACTCGATTAAAACACATAGTTGCCTCTCAGCACAAAACCAGAATAAGACTACATTAAAAAGCTACCTAGCTAATTATTTGATTTAGTGGGACCACAGAGAGAGCCTGCAGGAAATATACGTTTAACCTGAAACAGTCAGGTTCAATAAATGACACAGGGATCAGTGTTTTATACAAGCCACATTTTTAAGAACTGATTCTTCCTCAGGCATATTATTAAAAACATTTTTTTTCTGTCAATGTTTCACATGAATGTTATTTCTTCACTGATCAGTGTCAAAATGTTTTATAACGTCCTGATTAAAGTTGTAAACAACAAAATACAAGTACAAACGCATTCAATAGCCACTGTTTTTGATATGATTTCAATGACAGTGGTTCTCTGTTCTCCTCCATGATGCATATAATTTAATTATTGAATTGCAATTAAATTGGTCACACTGTCACCAAGAACCCAAACAGAAACATCTGACCCACAACTATGAGACTGGATTCTTTTTTCCAAGTAGTTTCAGAGGATACGTCCTATCTTTCCAAAAACAGGTGTGGTGGCATGACATGGCATGCTTTCATCACTGATTCTCTGGAAATGTATGAGACACTTTATTTCCTTAATTTCATCTGACAAATAACAAGAAAGATATTTGATATGTGGCCTAGGGTTAGGCCAGACAGGTTCTGGCTTGGGATTGCTGCTGGGGGTTGATATGTTGGGAATTTGCATCAGGAAGAAAGGCCCGGCCCTTCTTCACCTTTTACATAAAGTCACACTACCTCAAAAATAGAGAAAGGAGAGAAACAAATGTTGTCCTGAGTGTTTTATAAGATGTCAATTCAAGTCAATATATTTAATGCTAGCGTTGGTTTCTCTCAAAACAAATACAACACTCTATATGTTCAAGAAAAGAGAGCTCTTTCTCTCAGCACTAATGCAGGCTCAGTCCCTTGAAAACCCTACTGCATTAAGAGCCTTCACCTCCTCCCCTTATATGTTATAAACCAGGTATTGTATAAGAGCAACTGCTGCCCTCTAGTGGGCATCACTTTAAACTGACAGCACACTGTTCAAGGCAAATGCCACACCAGGGAGAGCTCATATAGTGAAGTGATGGAGCTGGAGGAAAACTATTCACACTTGTTCAACAAGGCCAACAAAGCAATGAATGTCCCTGATGAAAACGGCACAATATTGAGTAGAGTGTGCCAGCCATTTATGATTCAGAAATACTGCATTGACAAAGCAAACCTCGTCAGAAAGTCACACATGGGATGTGTAGTTGTACTGCACTTTAGACAACAATTCCCTCAACATGCGCAAACTCTTCCAAATACCTGGTGAAGCCAAGCATGCGGGGTACGCACTAAGTTCATCAAACACAACTGTCTGTCGGGAATAGGATGGCCTTGATCCTGAGAATCTTACCCTGAGTCGCACACAGCCTCGTCTGGATCCTCGCATCATCTTGTCCTTCGACTGTGAATTAACAAGAAAAGAAAATTAGGGATTAATGCAGTTAGTATGCAGGAATAAGGCTAACTGCTTAGAAACTATAGGTCAGGTTCAACCTGTAAGTCATGAAGCCAAACTTTGGCCTGCAGGCAATTTCTGTCTATTCAATTTGTTCCATCTTGATATCAGTCTTACAGATTTACATCCTACATTTACATCATACTCTTTTTTAAATTCAATTTAAAAGCAGCAGATGTAGGCTTATGTCCTGATAAATGTATTCATATCTACATTTGAATTGACTACGTTAAATAGGTGACAAAACCTATAGTTTTAAACATTTTTGAATTCACTTGTCCTCATCCCTGAATGATTTCTATCCCAATTTTGTTGAGTGTTATTTTGTAATATGACTAAAAACAAACAAACCCACAGTTCAGTTTTTCTCTCTCAACTGTTATTTAGAGCAGAGTCTCTTAGACTATAGTGCATAGATATTAATAGACTTATGACAGGTTTGTCAGCATTTTTTTGATTGTGGGCCTATACAGAAACATGTAAGGAGACAAGGCTCAAACAGCAGTTACACTGCAGGAAAACCAGTGTTTCTACACCAGAAAACCACATGTGCCATGGAAAAATAATGTATTGTTGTGCCTTCACATTACAAAAAGTACTACAATCAGACTTTGGACTCAAACTTGGACTCTCACATCTCACCAGGCAACATATATAGTGATACTTTCGACTTAATGAAAAAGACAAAATGTACTAAGCCACTGTACAAGAAAATACAAACAAACACTTGCTGGGAGGAGTGGACAGTTGTGACTTGTCATCTGCCTTACAACTCGTTTCACAAGCAGTGACGCTGACAGCTTCTTGTCTGCTTCACTCTCGACGTTACCAATCAAGAGTACAACGACTACTTTGACGTGGGAGTTATTAAAGATCCAACTAGCAGCCAGTCTCCTCCCGCGGTGTCTTGTTAGCCGTTTAGCTAGCAAACCGGCGATAGTAGCGACGCTTATGTGACAACCAGAGACAAATATCTGCTCGCTAACAAACACTAAACATGTCTCTGTGTCTCACATAATGTTGTTAACTATTCACGGCGACGTTTCCGCCGAGTGTGGTGCATTTCCAGCTCTTAGCTTTGCTAGCTTAGCTTACATTAGCGGAAGTGTGGGAGGAAAAAAAAAGAACTCTCGCTTTGATTGGTCGGCTCCTGTGCGAGCAGCGTTGCTATTGGCTGCCGTGCGGATCCGCGTCGAAAGGGACTCGCCTCTTTGTGCCAGCTGAGACTCCTAACTCCGGACAAACACAAGGCCCTTATCCCACCTGAACTGCCAGCCGACAACTTCTACACACTTAACATCTCGAGCGGAGGCACTTCGGGGATTTGCAAACCGATGAGACGAACGTACCGTGTAGTATGACAGCAAGCCGGCATTGTAGTCCAAAACGAACCAGCGATACTGCCAACCTTTCATGACGTTAGTCCACTTGCTTAGCGGCCCCTCCATGATGGACGCCATCTTTACAATAGGCTACGATTGGGGCGGAGTCGGGTAAGGTGTGGGCAGGCGTCACCGGCAGGATGCTGTCAACGGAGAGGATGGTGATGATGATGATGATGATGATGCCCACACACACACACGCGCGCGCACACACACACACACACACACACACGGACAGGCATACAATATTATTTTTTCATTACCCTATATCCTTGTTTCAAGATGCTGCTGCTTGTTTATTTATTTTGCACTGTATTTTGCACATTAAATTGTTGCTTGCCTCATTTTTTTTTGTCATCATTTTATTCTTTTACGGCTACTCTGTGTGCCCTAAATAAAAAATAAAGTCCTTTGGAATTGAATTGCAGTAGATAACAGGCTTGAAATTACATAGAGAAATTACAAGAGATGGAAAGACTGACCTCCCTACTAAGATTGAGAAAGTATTTCTATGATGCAAGATGGACAAATGGATACTTAGCCACTCATCCTCACTGCTTTAAATGATATTTACTTTTCTTAACTGTCCGCTTTGATGATCATTGACAATTATATGCTAATTGTGAAGTGCTGTATAAAGACCCCCTGCCAATTCCAACATTTAGGAATGTCTGTTATCTACATATTGTGAATGTCATAATCCCTTATAATAATGTTGCTGTTCTTATTTTTAAAATAAAATGCTAATTTTCAAAACAGAATAAATGATAATCTTAAAATGCATTCCAAATCTTAACAAAGTACAGTTTAAAATGTATAAACAACAAAATGTACACAATGTATTGAAACTACAAACACTAATTAGTGTTATGTATTTGGATCATCATTATTAATGCATAAATATTTCAAGCATGACTTTAATTTTGTATTGTTTTTTACAGTTTTCTTACATTTAAAAGCATTAGCAGTGTATTTACCAATGAGGGGAATTTTTTGAGTCATCAACATAAATGTAGAATAAATGTAAGTGTTTGGAGGCAGGTGGACGACCCAAAACGAAACAGTATTCATCAATATCTTTATTATTTACAATAGGCTTAACACTGATAAGCAAAACTTCACAGTAATATAACGTGAGCTTTAAATAAAAATAAAAAAAACAACACAAAAAATATATTTTGTACAATAAAAAAAAAAATGTTAATGGTAACATCTCTGCCATTTTTTAAATCCCTGTTTAGATTCACATATTCCATATTTTGTGTGTTGGTTAACATTGCACTCGTACAACTGAAGAAGTGGCCTTTGGTATAATGATGTGTACACACATTCTTCAGAGCTGTTCTCCAGAACAGAGACAGGAGAAAAAAAATAAAAATAAAAAAACAGATTTACAGAATAAATGCAGGCAACATAATTAAAGACAATGCAGAAGACTGATGATGAGAAATGTGTGGTCAGTTAAAATATTATACAGCGTGGTTCAGATATCAGATTTGAAGAAAAAGCATTGGTATCAAATCAATTAATAGACTCTGATCATTGATTGAAAATCTACATTTATTTCTTTGAAAAAAAAACAAAAAACAAAAATAAACATACTGGAAATGTGTTTGATTCTGGGAAGTTGCATTTTTTTTGTCTTGATAAGGCTTTTTGGGAAACCTTCTCCACTTAGATGCACTATATAAATCAACAGAAAGTATGCAACGCAGATATTTTTAGACAAAACCTTCGATGTGGTCAGATTATGAGACAACAGAGCAGCTAGTTTAGTGCTGCAGACGCCAGATGTGTCATTTCTTAGATAGGAGACATAACCAGATGTGGCTGCACTAACAGTGTTAATGGCTACTAATACACGGCGTTAGTAACTCAGTATCTAAATACATAATCTTCATAGACAAAGTGCACCTTTCGGTTTCAAGTTTGCATCTGATCATTCACCTCGAAATGACAGCAATGCATTTAGTTATATCCTCATCACAATCTCATGGCAACGGAAACAAAAACACATGTTTTCGTGATGGATTTTCAACATTGCCATAACTGTGAATTTCTTGCAGTGATAGTGTACTGTACATAAATCATTTGTTCACAAAAAGGCACCGAGAATAATGAAAGAAACAATTATGGCATTTTTTCCCCCC
Organism: Eutrigla gurnardus; assembly: GCF_963514095.1. Classification (NCBI taxonomy): domain Eukaryota; kingdom Metazoa; phylum Chordata; class Actinopteri; order Perciformes; family Triglidae; genus Eutrigla; species Eutrigla gurnardus. The sequence continues at coordinate 27,000,553 of NC_139920.1, read as the reverse complement.
CCGTCCGTGTTATTTGAAACTCACAGTGAATAGAAATGAGTCGTCAGTTTGTCTCAAATGATCCGGTTTGGCAAGAAAGTGGGCGTTAATACTGACACACACAACATGAAATGATGATATGAAATGCATCACAGCACAAAAATATTTACTTGGCAATCCATCAAGTGTCATTAACAGGCATTTTGAAAGTGTTATGGACCTGCAGTGTCTACAGATTAGATTTTTTTTGTATTTATATGCAACGTGTGTCAATGAACCAATGTGTCTGAGGCCTTATCCAGTGTACATTAAGATGTGAGCCAAAGCAACAAATAAAAGAATGGTTGGGTGAGTTGTGTGTGTGTGCTATACACAGTTTCCTTTGTGCTCAAAAAACAGAGCTGTTTCTGGACTTTATTATCTAGTTTGACCAAAATTAGAAGAATGGGCCAATAAAAGAAATTACAATAAATAATAATAAAAAAAAAATGGCACCCCAAAAGATTAAAGATTCATGCAGATGAACATTCGACCGGGTTCAGAATGGAAGAATAATACATTCATAAAGCAGATATTCAGATCTGGGTGGATGAGCCTCAGTCTTGCAATACATCTCTTCAGTCAAAAAACATTGCTCTTTATGCCGTAACTCCACATAAATCTTTTTGTTTCTTGGATATGAAATAAATCAAATATTTACATAACTTTTCTCTCAAAATAGGTCTGTGCTTTTAATAAAAGAAAGAAAAAAAAAAAAAAAAAACAGGAATAATTTAAAATTCAAGTTCATACATAGACATTCTAAAAAGCATTTTTTTCTCTCCTTTGAATCAAATAATGTACAAATCGCTCATGTGCTGAAGACATACTGCAGTTTGTTTGTTGAGAGATCAGTACTGTGATTAGTGTAAAGTAGGTCTCTGCGTTCCGCAGTGTTCATAAATGGAAGAATTTGAGGCACTGAGGACATGACAAGGCTCCAGGGAATCCAGCACTGTCCATCCTCGGAAGGACACTTATAGAAATACTGTCCCAATTCACCTGCTCATGCGCTACCCTGTGCTCTCCCCTCTCCTCCCTCCACTCCGTTATGCTCCATCATACATGGAAGAAATGTGTGCAAGGATAACTGGACATAAATATTGAAATGCTTTAGGAGAATGGGGGGGATTTCCCCACCCATTCATGTGGCACTGTGTTAAGGTGTGAACATGAGTCACGTCACTGAAGTGAAGACAAATGCTGTGCATATGATAAGACTCCCCACGTTTTGTTCATTATGTTTCAGGATTGTGAGGAATAAACAAAATAGATTCATTTACATTTTTTTTTTTTTAGATTTGATAAGCCTGTATTTGGTAATACGGAAACGTACGTTTAACGTTTCATCTGAGTTATTTACACGCTTCAAAAACGCACACGACTTTCAACGATGCATGTGGTCTCTGTCGACAGGTCGCCTTTGTGTGGACACGTGGGAATGTCTACGTCAAAAACAGGTGATTATTCTCAAAAAACAAGGCTTTAGTCGCAAAACCAACATAAGCAGATTTGGGAAGATTTAATTTCATCACATTTGTATATCTACTTAAAAATACTGTCATGAAAATGAAATGGGGAAAAAAACAAACATTTGCAAGCAGAAAAAAAAAGTTGAATTGAGACCCCAAAACCTTGAATCACATTGAATCCAATCCTTTTCGAGTACAATGGCTTTAAATAATGGCTTATGGTCACTCAGTTCCCCCCAGACACTGAGCAAAAACACTCTACTGCCAAACACAGTACACCCAGCTGATGATTCACTCGCTTTGTGAAACACTGTTGGAGCTCCGTCAGTGAAAACAGTTGTCTAGTATTCTCAGTGACACTGAACAGTCACCGTCATTCTCCCTTAGAACGTGACAGCCGGATAAAGCAGTGAGCTTCGAACTGACCTCCTCTCCATGCTGGCTACACACAGCTGATACACTCAACATTCATTTAACAGAGGCCTTTATTGAGGCTAGGTGGAGACGTGGGGGCTAAAAATGTCATGTGACTTAAACCGCATTTAGTCTGGTATAAAGGGTTCTGAATATGTACAGGTCAGAGCAAAAATTAGTGTCCACACTGGCATTTTATGAAACAGTTGTTTGTAAACAGTAAAAAGAATATTTTTTGTAGTGATTTCTCTGAGGTACTTTAGAGATTCATCTCATTTTGTCCCCCAAAAAGCTGTCAAAAGAACCAGAAACATAAAAAAAAAAGGGAATATAAGCAGTCTGTCGGGTAGTTAGGGGTGACGGGTTGGTGTCGTCACAGTGGCTACCTCTGTACTACGTCACTAATCTCTTTAATACAGCTGTGCAGGTTGTCCAGTACAGTGTTGGGCCCCACACCGCTCAGCCCTCCGCCTCCTGAGGACGAGGCCCTCAGTTCCTGCAGGCTGAGCTCCAGCTTCCCCACTGCCTCTCGGAAGGCAAATTTGTTCCTCATTTGAGGGATGCAGTCCACATAACCTGAGCAGTAGTCTAGCAGCTGGTGGCCAGCGTCCAGCACCTGGCTGCTGGAGGGGCTTTCGGCGCTGGCGTGGAGGGCGCTGCTCAGGCACTCGGCGCACTCCAGCAGGGCCTCGCGACTAGCTCGCTCCAGGGGCACCCTCTCCGCCTGCTGCCTGGTTCGCCGCAGTGCCACTTTGGATGTGTGTGAGGAGGAGGCAGTGGTGGCGGCTCCGTTGGCCATTTTGGCGGGAGTCGTGTTGGTGGTGGCGGAGCACGGGGAGGAAAACGAGGAGGAAGATGCAGGAGGCACTTGTGGTGGTGGCACTGACGGCCTGCCCGTCGTCGCTCCTCCCGACATACGCCCCGACCTGTGACCTTTCGATGCGTCTCCGTTTACTTCCACCGGTGCTCCTCCCACCTGCTCCTCCCCGTCGCCGCTGTAGGAGTGTTGCAGGCTGCGCAGGGTGGGAGGGGGAGGAGGAGCACACTTGGGTTTTACGAGCCGCGGCCTGTCCCGGTCTGCTTGGTGCTCGGACAGCAGTTTGAAGCGGTTCCCCTGAGAGTCTAGCCCGACCAGGTGCACGTCGGCTGGGCTGTGCTTCAGCGTGGGGGAGATCAGGACGGGGACTTTGTGGTTGTGAGTTGGCACACCTGCAGCAGCTGACGACGCGGTGGAACTCGAAGTCTTCGACGGAGATGACCAACTCTGCTGCCTGTCCATTCCTCCCCCGCTCTCCTCTCTACCCTCCCTGACCCTCGATAGACTGTCCGATTCCCCCGTCTCCCCCCCAACCCCTGGTGCCCTCACCCCTACAGCAGCGCCCCGGGGTAATAGCTTGGCTTTGGGCCTTTCCCTGATCTGTGCCGTCCCCTCATCCATCCTCCTCAGCAGAGTTTCTGAGGGCCGTGCGGCCCCGTTCTCTGGCTGGGAGGTTGTGGAAGAAGTCCTCTCTAAAGGGGGTTTAGCACTGCGGTTCCTGGGTAAAGTCAGAGCCATGCGCTCCAGGTCTGGCAGCCCAGCTGACATTGAGGAGGTAGAATTGGACCGTGGGAAGGGTTTAGGCCCTCCAGCTATACTCCCACCTTCCTCTGAAGAGGTTGTCTTTCCTGTCCGTAGCCCCAGGGTCTTTTTGATGAGTCGAGGGGTAAAAAACCCAGCCAACCCACTCCAACTGCTGCCACTCGTCACCTGCGATGCGAGCCCCCCACCGGAGGGTTTCTGTCCAAAAGCTGCCCCACAGCAGCGCGACTGAGCCTGGGTGGGTTCTCCGTGGGCGTGAGAGGGAGAGAAGCCACCGAGACTGTCCGACTGGGGCAGGGGAGGAGGGGCACTGAAATCAGCGGTAGGCTCGTATTTCTTGTGAGGCTGCGTTTCCATCTCCCGGAAAGAGCTGCTCCTCTTGGGAGGCGTCGGCAGGTTCTGTTGGTGCTGAGAAGCTGGTGAGGAGGAAGAAGAGGAGGATTTCTTCTTGATGAAGGAGCTAAAGAAGCCAGTCTTGCGGTCTCGAGTGAATGTGCCCATATCCTGTGCGTCCTCTAAAAGGCTGCCTGGAGATTTATCTCGCGGTTGCTGTTTCCTGGGCAGAGCTGGGGAGCTGCCTGATCGGCCATCTCCTCCTAACAAGGTAGAAGCCCAGCCTGGAAAGAGAAGAGAGGACTGGATTAATACACAGCAACAAAGCTGGGCTGAACTCAACAGGAAGACACCTTTTCTCCTTTTAAAAGGGGTTACTTAATACCTTGCAAGAAACAGGTAAAGAATACTGCTCTGAATCCCCTATAGTCTCTCAATACGCTCGCCTGTACATTAACGCCACTCATTGCATCAGGCAACTGTGTGCGGTTGTGATAAGATGGAAATATTCCCCTCTGGGATGGATGAGTAATGAAAAAGCATTTCAGAAAAAAGGATGGAAAGATTTCAGGCATGCACAAGCGAAACACTGATTTAATGATTTACAAGCTGCTCTTGTAAAAGCTGGGATGGGGAATATACTGGGACTTGATAACACATGCCAAACAAACTGTTTCCGGGAGAGCTGAACTTTGCTTAATGAGAGCAATACAGGTTCAGTTCTGCTGGCCTTTAAATCAATACAGAATGGTGCACAATCTCCTCTGATCAGGCAATGAATTAGGATTCATGGAGGATAAAACGGCTAACTCTAAACGATGAATAAATGCACTAATAGTTCACTCAGTATGTCTTACTTGGCATGGTTCTCTCTTCATCGATAGCATTTGCATGAAAATATAAATGCATACAAAAAAAGAAACATTAGTGCAAAACATTAACATTAATCGTCCACTGATGTTTTATGTGCTTCATGACGTTGTACACTTTTTATTGGATTTATGACTTAATGAAACCTGCTAATTGGTGAATACGTTCATGGACAAAGACATAAAAGCTAAACTAAATGGCAGTAGTGAGAAAAAATGCAAGACAAAGACAGGGGGAGACTATCTTCTTCACACATCAGGTAAACACACAATTTAAACATTTTATTTACAGTATCAAACAAACAAATAAACGATAACTTAAATGAGACAAGACAACCCACAGACAAAATTATGGAACGGTAATAGCAGGGTTAGTAAATATATAAACATATATATATAAATATATATATACATGATGTGTTACCAAGCATTGATTTGGATATGGAAATAACAGCGATGCAACAAATAGGACAAGACAGATTATGAACAAGAGCTCTGTTTCATCACGGCTAAATCATTTCTACAAGTAATTATGGTTTGGTTAAACATGAAGATCAATTGGTGTCTATAGATAAGCTGAAACTACATTTATAATGCTTGAGGAAACTGTTTTTTTTTTGTTTTTGTTAAATACTATGCATGAAACTAATCTTTGAATATGAGATTGTCAATAAAACTAGAAAAGGCAGGATAAATAAAGTATTTATTCAACATATAAGAAGTTTGCTCAGTCCTGAACATGTATTCTTTGGGTTATGGGGATTATTATATTGAATGTATTGAATATCCATATTCTCACCATATCCCTCAGTACTACATGTTTGTAAATATGAGACTTCATAGCAGATATTTTGTGGTGTTTGTAAAATAATACTTTAGTTTTTGTGGAATAAATCTTTGTTCTGTATGTATTTACATTTTGAGGTTCTACATCTAACATGATAATATGGACATGAGCACTTCTTGGGGCTTCATGGTGCTTCTGTGTTACAAATCAAATGCTTCTGAGAAACAGTGGTAATTATAGGCCAGTGTATAAAGACGATGCCAGGCTGTGCTTGCAGAGCTGCCTTGAGACAGCCGGATGATCGACCGAACGTCGGATAGATGCCGGCACCAGAAGTCAGATGGTGGGGAAATAAACGGCCCTTCTTTTCAGGCGGCGGGCTTGGCGGCGCTGCAGATGAATCTGTGAATTGGCGGTCCCCGGCATACCCGCAGGACCGTAATGTGGTGCATCGGACTGGCTGGTAGAAAGGTAGGCAAATCTGGTTGTACCTGAGTGACCGTGCGTGCTGTGGTCGGATCTCCCGTCGACTCCACCCTCAATGTTTTCCTTGTTTTCTGTGTGCTTGTGGAGTGTGCGAGATTTGGAAGGCAACAGGGGCATGTCGTGACTGAAAGGGTGCAGTGGCCCGCAGTGACCAGAGGAGGCCGTCTTACAGAGCTCCTCTGCTACCTCTGCAATGTACAAAAGGGATAAAAAAAAAAATCTGTTAGGAGGCATTCACAGTCCAAATTCAGACATATATACAGGTCAACGTTTATTTACTTTGAACTTCTCTTACGATCGATATTTTATACACTGCTGCTCAAATCACACTGTTTCTTAACATGGATTAATAGCTTAATTTCATATAAGATTTTCTAGCTGTCTCTCAAGGCAGCTAATCCGAATAGGCAGAACTTGCCTGTTCAGCTTAATCAGCGCAGCGATTTTAGAAGCTTTATGAAAGCAGGTTTTAAGCTGCACAAAAGACTGACAGTTGAACTTCCGACTGCTAATCCAATACAAGCTTCATGTTACCCTACCTTCAGAGATGCTGGAGTCATGGAACATTGTTTCAAAGGCTTGGTGGATCTCTGCAAAAGATGGCCGGTCCAATGGGCTCCACTGCCAGCCTGGTAGAGGGACAGACAAAAGGACTGTTAAGGTACTGAATTTGACAACTCTATATGAATTAAAGTAATCTGTCTGATTCCAAACACGTGAATAAATAAACGGAAGGTAAGAAGGCTACTACTCACATGCTCTCATGAGTTCATAGACTTTGGGCGGGCATCCCTCGGGCTGTTCCATGCGGTAACCTTTCTCCAGGAGGTCATAGACCTGAGACAGATCGATGCCAGGGTATGGAGACATGCCATAGGTGGCAATTTCCCACAGCAGCACGCCAAACGCTGTAAGAAAGAGGATCAAACATCAGCACGACGGAAAACGAGCAACAAGGGACGCCGAGTATGAATATGTGCTCGTGCATTGCTCACCCCAGACATCCGACTTGATGGAAAAGGTGTTGTACGCGAGGCTCTCTGGTGCAGTCCACTTGATGGGGAACTTGGCCCCTGCATGAGCCGTGTAGGTGTCACCAGTCATCAGTCTGCTCAGGCCAAAATCTGCAACCTTTACAACATGGTTCTCCCCAACCAGGCAGTTCCTCGCCGCAAGGTCCCTGAGAAATGGATAGTGAGGTGAGGAGATTGGATTACTCCGATTTATGGAGGCAAGCATGCATATACACGCACACAGGCCTAGAGTGTCACCTCACCTGTGTATAAAGTTCTTCTTCTCTAGGTATTCCATGGCAGAGGAGATCTGTGTGGCCATGTACAGCAGCACCACAGCGTTCACCTCCTCCTTGTCACAATCTCTCAAGTAGTCCAGTAGGTTGCCGTGCGGCATGTACTCCGTCACGATGTAGAATGGAGGCTCCAACGTGCACACGCCTGTGTGAGAGGCAGCAGTTAGAATACAGATGTTCACTTATCACTTAATGTGAATGTGGCTGCCAGAGCTAGCTAGAGAGATTTCAGGGGGTCAGAATGTATTGAGATAAATATTGACCATGAATACTGACCTAGTAGCTGAACGAGGTTTGGGTGTTTAACCTCCTTCATAACTGCTGCTTCTTTCAGGAATTCTTCAACTTCCATGGTGTCCTCCTGTCATGATGACAAATGGGGGAAAACGCAACAGGAAAAGAGGAATTGTATTAGTGGGTTAGACAGACAAAGCAGCTGGGAACAAGTAACATGCAGTATCTAAAGGGACAGATGTATTACCAAAGTCTGCCTGCAGATGGCAACCTATTACTACTTTTAAACCAGCTTTCTACACTAAAGTTGAGTGGAATGAAGTTATGATGAGAGGGACTTCTTACCTTGAGCGTTTTGACCGCCACTGTGAGGTTGTACTTTTTCCACACTCCCACGTACACCTCTCCATACTGGCCTCCTCCCAGCTTGTGCTTCATGGTGATATCCGTGCGCTCCATCTCCCACTTGTCGTGGATGGGCGACACACCGTACACTGTGGGCTTGTTACATTTGGGTGCTGGGTAGTGCAGGGTGGTGACCAGGCCATCGGCTACGGTGGAGTGATGGTGGACCAGCTCGGCAAGGGTGGCAAAGCGGCTCTCAGACGTGACATACACCTGATGGGGAGTGGAAGGAGGAGGCGGGTGAGGATGAAAGGAAGGGATGAGGAGAGGGACAGAGTGAATAAATGCTGAACTACAGCAAACCTTTCAGTATCATAAATATGAAGCATTCTTCTAATATCAACCGCCATAAACTCTACCTTTCCATCAGACGAAGTGTTGATCCGGTAGTGGTAGACTCTCCCCTCATAGCGGAGAGAAATCGACAGCTGTCCGGGGCTGCTCTCACTCTCCCGAACCAGGAAACTGCCGTTGATGAGGGATGACAGCAGGTACTCTGCGGCGCTGCGTGACACGGGCCCATGGTACCAGCTATGCTTCTCCAGGCTGTTGACCGGCGTGATGTAGTTGGAAGGCACCCAACCCTGGCCGTTCTTGGAGCGCACCTCACTCCACTCTCCATTCTGGTTGTAGCCCAGCACACGCAGCTTCTCACCTGGAGGGGCAACATAAAAGACTTGAGCTCATGGTGATGTAATCAGTGAGAACGGAGGGCTGGTTAAATAGCTTTTATCTCATCCATGTATACCGCTAAAGTACCCTTTAAAAAGAGACTACATCTAATCAGTACTTGAATAAATGTAATTTTGTCATTTTGAAAAATGCATACAATGCATACAATTTATAAGTGAAGATAAAAACGCTCAGCATGAGTCAGGAGAGAGGAGTCATGGTCACAACATGCCTGAAGATCAACTGTATCAAAAGTTAGGTAACAATGAGAGGATCGGCTAAAGTGCATATCTACTGGAGGGCATGTCGTGACTTGATCTATGTTCTCTATCTGTCTGTCTCTGACGTAAGAGCAGGCATCAGTGTAACAAACAACATTGAATGAAGCGGGCGTCAGTCTGATGGGGGATGACTGAAAGAAAAGGAACAGGGCAGAGTCTGGCTGGGAGTGTTGGAGTCATCGGGAGTATCGGCCTACCATCTCTGTACTTCCACCACACATCTTTCATCTCCAAACACTACATGGTACATGCTATGTTAGTGGGCTTTTAGACCGAAAAACAGCCGTTTGTTAATTCAACGCAAGGGTTGCTTCAGATACCGGTGATACAATGATATTTAATCCAGGGAATCCTGGTGGAGTAACAAATTATTGCTAACACTGAACAGCATTATATAATACTCACACAACACTGGAAAGTTGTCACAGTGGCAACAATTTCATCTTTCTCCGTGAGGTAATCAGAAATAAATCGTCCAAATTACAAAGCTATTCACCATTGAAGACGGGGCTGGAGCCGATCTCAGCGCAACATTAGGCTACCATGATTCATTTTATGTCCTAAACTGTCCGACTAGACATACTATAGTTAAATATCTATTTGTCACAGACAATCACAGCCTACTAACATGTAACCACTAACCAGAGCAGCAGGTTTAGCTCTTAACGCGAGGCACTATGCAAGCAATCCACAGGACTACATTAAACAGAGATGGTTATCCACATCCAGCCCACCAAGCCTTCTGTCTCCTCTGTGTCTGTAAGTTCTGTGGGAGTGGAAACACTGACTGCCTCCTTGCCTCACATTGGGAACCATGTGCGCCTGAAGCTGGGCCCTGGTATGGCCTAGCCTGGTATGACCTGGCACAGACGAGACAAAGATTAGCCCCAGACACGGGCCTGCTAAGTCCCTTTCTCTGATCAGCCCCCTGCCCACTGTGCTCATCCACCTGTTATTATTACAGTTGTACATATTCCATATTAATGCAGCATCAGAGGCATGCTAGGGTGTTACCATGTGAGGGAGCGGAGAGCGGGACAGAGAAGTGCAGCGGAGCCTGGGAGTGCACATGTGCTTGCATGTGGGCAGGAATCTCAGATTCACTCCATGAGTCAGGGTCTAAACATCATTTCCATCCCAGGCAGCTGCCATGGAAGTCTTAAAACGACGGATAATTAACACTCTGCCACGTTTAATGCTTTAAGATCAGTCGGCAACACAAGCCTGGCAGTCTCTGGATAATATTATGAGGATATTTTAAGCTCATTACTCCGCAGAGAGCTGGTTGACCGGTTAACTGCTGCTGGTTGAGAGGCAGAGACGGTGTGTAATGGAGAGAGGAGCAAGAAATAGTGAAAACATTAAGATATAATATCAGCATCACTGGTATTTTAGTCATTCTGTCTACATAGGTTTTAGTCAGCATTTTCTTATTACTCGCTCTAATATTGCTATTCAACCTTTGCATTACTGGATGATAAAACACATTTGGCTCCCAGGTGTTGTAAAGGTATTAAAGTGTAGCGTCAAAAAGGGACGTGGGGTGTGTGGACGGTTCACAAAGAAAGGCTGAAGGTCAGTTATCGGCTGATGTCATGACAGGGTGCAGTTATAGGTGTTGGAAGCTCTATTGACACGCAGCATTCCTCTGGCATAACTACACTTTTACTCATCACACATCCTTTCAGCTAGGTGTTGCTGAACCTGCCAATCACAGGCACCGCCTCGAGGTTTGTACCGATGACTCCTTCCTACATGAAAGGAAATCCCTCTGCCGTGTTGTAACAAATGTCAACATTGTTGCCTAGGAAAGGCTTCAGTGATGATGCATGTAGACTCATGTCCTGGAGGACAAGTCATGACCAAAACTATGACCAAACCCAGAATTTCAAGTCTTAAGGCAAGTAACAAGCAAAGAACATCAGTATAATTAGTTGCTGCGATCAATTATCAGTGAATCAGTGAATCACTACACCATTGTTTACCTTTGGTGATGCTGAGCGTGTTGTCTCCACTGGCGACAAAGTCATAAAGTGCAACGAAGAGGTTAGGGTCGCTCTCGGCCGCCCCCAGCAGGTTCTCCTTGGAGCTCCATCGCACTGCCTCCGTCAGCGCCGCAGAGTCCAGGCCGAAGGGCCGGTGGAGAGCTTCTAGGGGAAGAGAAGGAGCAGGGGGTCAGGGAGAGAAAAGATAAGCCGTAAGACAAATGTGCCAAAGAATGCAACATCATTTCCACAAGTGAACGACAAAAATTGGAGCCTCAATCACAGACTGGAAGCCGTTCAAAAACCCTCAACACAAACTGATCACAAAAAAGCTGCCATTTTCACATGTCTTGAGGCAAAAAGTACTTGATTAGCATAGTATCTAAGGCAACCAAACCATTCTAACCAAATTATACAGATCGAGTTCATTTAAACAAGTGTAACCATGTATTATAGTACTTTTGTGTGTATATTATAGTATCAAATGGGACTACAAACTACATTTTGTTACGCAAATTGTACAATGACAAAAACCTTGAAAACCTTGATAATCCTCAGAGTCCATTTTGCAGATTGTCTACCTGTCTGTCCAGGCTGTTGGCCCTGTCTCAACCCTGTGCTGAGATTACTGCCGCTCAGAGCTGTCCACTCATCCTCAAAACTGCTGCTTGGAAGCAGGCACTTCAAAAACATTACTTTAAAATCCACTACCACAATAAGAGCGATGTTATCACTGGCTACACACAGCAGTCAGGTGAGATCTCAGGTGGGACTGTATTTGGGTTTGTTTATATACGGAGAACAAATGGGAGGAGCTTCGACACTGAGGTAGGGAAGAATCTCTTTCTGCACAAAGCAGTGATTGCGATAGCTTCATAACACACCCACAGACGAACCATGATAAACGAGTATGTGCGTGGCTTCGTCGTGCTACGCTCAACAGCTGCTGCCAAAGTCACTGCATGTCTGGACAGCTGCGGAGCGAGTGGTGAAATGGAGGGACGGTGAACAAGCACTGCAATACAAACAACGTTAAAATGGAAAAGCCATTGCTTATTTTCTTGCTTTAAAAGAAGGTGAATGCTCAAAAATTAACTTTTCTATAAATGTAGTCAAAACAGCCTTGCCATGATACAGAAATAATCCCATGGCTATGATTTGGAGAACAGAAAGTCAAACATAAGGCATTAATGAGGACAGTCAAAGGTCATCTTCCGGTTTTCAAGCTGCTGCCACTTCCACATTCAGGGGTTAGACACATTTTCCCCATTTAAGATAATATGACATGATCTTTAGTCTCATATAATAATGACGATATTAGAGAAACACAATCTGAAATAGACATAGATCTAAATTCACTGAATAGTCATTTATTATTAGAATAATACATTTTACACCAGCAACTAGAATCATCTTTAAAATAAACAGTGTAAATCTTAAAATAAATAATAAACATAGTATTTAAAAACAAAATTGCATCAAATAGTTCAGTCCCATTGTCACCGATATACAATCCAGCCATTTGAGTCAGTATCGGCCCGTATCTGATATAGCTAGGTCTAGTAATTGCACAACCAGCCAAACTTACAAATGCTCATGCAACGTCAGACAACCAAGCTAAAAGGAAAGCTGGTGTAAATTCACAATTGTGATTAACACAAGCACAAAGTAGCCTTTTCTGTTCACACCATAGTTCTTTCATCCATCACAATGCTGGTCAATGCTTTTAAATTGATAGTTTAAAGGTTGGCACAGGGGCTTCCTTACAACACTGCTTTTTGTCATAAAGTTCCTCTGAAATATCTATTTTATATAATAATGTATAAACATGGCCTTCAAACAACTGTATTCTCAGAATGTTTCCTGCCACAAACATCATTTTACAAGATCATTTAAACACAGAATGATAACGTTATCATTTACACCCAATAGAACCTGAATGCATCATACTGTAACTCAATGCAACCTCTGTGAATGGCGTTAGCTGTTCAAAATTTGGTTTGGCAACTCAGAGTGTTAATGCCATCAACGCATCTATTTTTATCTGCTGATAACGATTGGCAGTCGTTCAAAAAGGCATCCCTGACAACAAGCCTAGAGGGAAATACAAAGGCGGAAGGCAGACCTGCACCTCATGAGTAGGTGTGACTACCGTTCGCTTCAAGTCCACGTTGCAGTTCGCTTAACCCGTGCAACCTGCTCCAAGTTGGCTTTGCTCTCTACCATTGTATGTTAGCCATCTAGGCTTGTCATGAGGGATGTCATTGAAGGGGACTGACCAGCAGAGTGATGAAAGTCGGGACTACAGTGTGGCTGAGGCCCCATCAGAGCTGAATGTACCAGAAACAAAACAGAGTCCTCTTTCAAATGAACGGACAATGTGAGCACCAATACAACCGAGTCCCTTTAATGTCGGTCTACTTTAAGAGGATGGAGTTCCTTTTAAGAGGACTAAATGTGAAAACGCCTTAAGTCAGTGAGAATGATGCAGGCTTTCAGCTGTAAGCCTCAGAGACACTGTGTGCGATTAATCCATGTTAAATACCGAGACTCAAAGTAATGAGTGAAATCTGTGCCATCGCTCTAATCTGGCAGGGCCAGTAGAAATTCATCAAGACATAAAGCGTTTCCCATTGTTAGTCCACACCATGTGGAAGGCACATGCCATGCATGTGGATGAGAGTAGAGAGATTTTCTTAATTATGCTCAAATCAGCATTCAATGTCTCTCTCTCTCTCCGTTGACAAACAATTTAGCTCAATATCGTCTAGTCTGCCCACATCTACACACAACAACGCTTGCCCACCTTTGTTCTGGACCAGCATGCACTGCAGTGCGGCGCTGGCCGTGACCTGGCTCAGCCACAGCTCCCAGTACATCTTCAGTCCCACTGTGCTTTTCTGGATCCGTCGCGCTGACTCCCAAACAGTTGTTTGTAAAGCTCGACTTCTGTCTACGTAGACCAAAAATCACGAGTGTACATTCTCCCGAAGCACGAGCTGCTTCTTTAAAACCATCTCCTTCACTGCGAGAATACAAATGCTGTATGCCAAGCAATCAGAGAGAGAGAAAGAGACGGAGACCCCCCAGTCAAAGTATTTACCCACGCTGTCCTTGAATCAAACCACCTAAACTTCTGAAGTTACAGTAGTGACTAGCAGCCTCCTGCTGGGAACACCCCATTAGCTTTGATGTGGCCAGGGGGAGTCAAGATTTCCAAGGTCCATGTGGAGAGCACAGACATCCATGACTGATGTTCTCTGCGGTTTAACGCACTGTAAGGGATGGCAAAACGTGGCAGAGAGGAGGAGAGGAAGTCGAGAAAAAAAAAGAGAAAAGTGTGTGGGGGGTATGTTATGGAGGAAAGTGGAGTTGAATGTGACATGTGTGTGTAGATGTGGGGTGGGGGAGTGTGTGAGGCCTCGGCGCTGTGGCCAACAGCAGATGGCTGGTCTTGTTCCCCTAGGGAAGGAGGGGGGGGGGGTCCTATTGACCGACACTGTGCGTGCGTGTGTGTGTGTGTGTGTGTGTGTGTGTGTGTGTGTGTGTGTGTGTGTGTGTGTGTGTGTGTGTGTGTGTGTGTGTGTGTGTGTGTGTAAATGTGCATGAGTACAACTGCCAGGCTGAGCCAACTGTCAGAGCTGCTCCTCTTACATAGCTACATATCACATCACTCTTCTTAGGAATGTTTTTAATGAAATAGTGATATTGGGCTATACACGTTTGTTCACCAAGTTCACCAAAAGAAACTCAATTGCTGATGAGTCAAGTACTCTAAAGGTGCAAATCAAATAACAGAATCACATCAAGTTGCTTTCCTAGCATAGCATCAAGATTCATTTAAATCAATACGTTTTTTCATAGAGCTCTTGAAAATCCTTAAGCTGGACGAAAAGCAAAACGTTGTTTCACTTTCACTCAAAAAAAACAGGATACACAGGAAGTAAGATAACCTATAGTATTAGGTATTAAGTGGAGAAGGGGTAGGAATTACTAAGCTAATGCTTCTTCCTACTCTTTTTCAAACAGACAAAGGCTTTTATCGACTTGCTTCAAGTGTAATATATTATTCACATGTTTGAAATAAAGCATTCATTCGTTCATTCATCTTCATGTGCTGGACCGTTTGATTGAGGGAGCAGTTGGTCTGCGTGGGGCATGGCGTGTGCCTGTCCAGTTCCCTCGATGTGTGTGTGTGTGTGTGTGTGTGTGTGTGCTGTGAAGTGTAGCACATGTGCTTTCTGGAGAAACGAAGGCTTTGTGTTGAGTGGAGCAGAAAGGGAATATGCAAGTCTGAGGGGCATGACAAGCCTGCACCCCCTAAGACAGCTGGGACAGAGGTGACCCTGGTCCTAAGGCACGCACACACACACACGCACACACACACACACACACACTAATGGTGAGACGATCTTCATGGCTTTCCCCAACAACCCTGCTGCTTCCCCTGCAGCTGTTTGTATGAGTCTGTGCCTCCATACGGCTATACAGCTTTCCCTTCACTAGCCCATCACCTTGTGCCAAAGTCCTACACGACATAATACAATAACTTCCACACCCTAATCAGAAACAATACAGATCGTGTCTGAGGCCCATGACCAGCAAGGTAAGGATGTATTTTTAGCCGCCGGAGAACAAAACGCAGCAGCATGACATCCAGAAATAACGCTGCGGAGCACATAGTGACGGTGGTGCGGGGATGGATGGCTGGCTGCCTGCAGGAAATCCAGTCAAAAACCTGAGACAATGCCGCAGATGAGTCCCATGTACACAGGATGTTACATAAGCTCGTAGGACAGGCCAGATCAGATCCCACGGGCGACTCAGAGACAGAAGAGGTGAATAATAAAAGGAGCGTCATGGATTTCGTCAAAACAGGTGGGCAAGAGCTGGAGAGTCTGGTTTTAGGTTGTCTACCGAGTGTTGTAATCTAGTATCAACCTTTCTGATGATCACATTGTGTCTGACTGATACAAATCAGCAGTTTCTTTGCTCAAACTGTCTCATAAACACCAAAACATGGACATACTGTTTGTGAGATTTGAAGAGAAATTTAAAGATGTCACCTAGTAATTAAGGCTATCGTGATGGGCATCGTTCTCATTTTCAGATGTTTTACAGACCAAATTACAGTAAAATATTTGCCAGAATAATCAGTAATGAAAATGATCATTCGTTGCAGCCCTAAAGAGAAACACAAGTATCAACGCTACAACCAAAGACTGGCTCAGGAGACTGGTCGAGTAAAATTTCCCCTTGTTTACGTGTGAAAAGACAACGCTTCTGCTTCCTGCTATCAGTCCGAATTATTCCATCAGTAGTAGAACTATTACACAAGGTATTCACTCAATAGTCACATACATGTATGCACCTGCCTCCCCCACGTACCCCACACCGGCTGATTCAGACCGTCTCCTCCATCAATCAGCCCCACGTCTTTTACACATGCTGGTGTTGTGTTGTTAACACAGAAACATGGACATACACAGTTTGTGATATATCTCTTCAGTATGTACTTCAAATTTTGAGATAAATATTAGCAGTGTTTCCCCCACGTTCACACAGCAGCGGCGCGCCGCCGCTGCTGAATTTTCTCCGCCGCTGCAAGAAAAATCCTTAAAAAAATATATATATATATTTTTTTTTTTTACGTAGCTCCTTTTAGAAAATGTACAGCGCGTAACGTCAATTGCGCAGCACGCGGCACATCGTCACGTAACCAACATCAAAGAAGAAAAATACACAGCGAGTGTGGCAGTTGTTGGCAGTAGGCTACCCTACACGGTTGCAAAGTTACATTGATTCTAGCAGTAGCGAGTGAAGCGGAAGATCGAAGAAAGAAGGAAAGAGTGAGACAGACAGAGAGAGAGAGAGACTGACAGAGAGAGAGAGAGAGAGAAAGTAAGTTGCTAAAATGTGTCGCTACATGACCACCAGTGTTAAAAACCCTCTGAGCCCAATCATTTTATTGTATCTATAAACCGCAACCTCCGTGCCGTTTTTCCTCTAGTATTGTGTGTGTGTGTGTGTGTGTGTGTGTGCGTGTTGTCGCTCTTTTTGGGATCACTCATAGCCTTTACAGGAGCTTATATCCAGTCAGGAATTTATAGCCTAGGTATTTTCGGGAACTTTGAAAAATGAATCCATACTGTTAGATCCGATGTTGTTCTTTATTGCCATATAAAATCCGTTTTCATTGCGTATTTTAGTTAAGGATTTATGCTAATCGCCGGTAAGCATGTGGTCATTAGCATAAATGCAGGGAAAAAACCTAAGGACTTCTTAAAAGATCATGAATAGTTTCTATTATGTATAACTTATTTATTTTATAATTTTCTCATCACTTTTTGACTCCCAAGACTAAGAAGAAGTGTTTTAAGCAATAACAAGCTTAATCAATTTGCCTTTTTTGTGTCATATCAATAAATAATTGAGAGATATTATTTGCTTTTTTTTTTTTTACTGTCTAATTGATAATTTCCTACATTCAAACGACATCACTGCAGCACACATATTCTGATAGTCCAGGTTGTGACCCAAATAAATGATAGCTTGACAGCTATGCATTATAAGGGTGATGAATGCAATCTTAATAAGAGAATAAATCCAGGCGAACCAAAACATCTCAAAAATGGCTTAGGGCTCAGAGGTTAAAAGGCTGGTACAACACACAGTAATACACAGGACTGTTTGAATAGGATTTAAGTGCATATTCTCCTCTCAAAGTGCACCAGATTCATGCATTCCAATGTAAAGGGTACAAAAAAATTTCGGCCGGGGGGGCATGCCCCCGGACCCCCCTAGAGGGTTCGGGGACCACAGCACCGCTGCTGAAAAATATCCTGCGGGAAACACTGATTAGTATTAGAGCTACAACGGTGAATCGATGCGTTGTAATCCAAAAATCAGCAACTATTTGGACAGGCAAAAGATGATGATTTAAGAAAATAATTGCCAGAATAATCGACAATGAAAATTATTTCTATTTGCAGCTCTATCAGTGCTATGAAGTATGTGTGCAGATATACCCATCAACAAACACAAATAAACAGCCTCCACAATACTTCTCTTGAAGGATTTAATGCAGTGTATCTTGTATTGTTCGAGGACATATTTGTATTTAATAGAGTACATTTTAATGGTTTTATCAGCCAAGAATGTATAAATGCTTAAAAAACTGAATGCTAGTTGACATGCCTGTTTCTAATATGTCAGTAACAGGAATTATGAGCAATCCACCAACAATTCGTTAGGCAGTCCATAGCTGGAGAAAAGAGAGGAGAGTCAGTTGTTGTTCATGAGGACTGGACAAAGGACAACAGCCTCATTAATGCCACATCACAAGTGTGTGTGTGTGTGTGTGTGTGTGTGTGTGTGTGTGTGTGTGTGTGTGTGTGTGTGGGGACAGGCTCAGAAAGATAGTTCTTTGTCTATGGGGACTAGAAATGTATTGTGGGAAAGGACAACACTTCTGCTTGCTGATCAGTTCATCAGAAAGTGGAAACTTTCTCCGTAATTATATAAGCACATGCAGACCGGCTGCTGCTGGGAACAGTACATTTCAGCGTATAGGAAAGGCAAGGACTCGGGTCAAGTCAGGTTTATTAACGTCAAAGCGTAGGACACCCTCTTACTCTGCATTTCCCTCGAGTCAGGCAAGTAAATGATTCAGCTCGCCATTTCTCTCAAATCAGACCCACGCTTTTTACACCTGAGTTAAGTAATAATAGAGGCACTTACAGGCCGACTGCTGCTGGAAAACACCCACGGTGTTCTCTATTCAGCTCTGTCTATACTACCACCATGTTGGCTGTTGGGGAGACATTGATTAGGGAGTGGAAAAACAACAGTACGGGCCTAAGGGCGAGTGGCTCATCCTGGAATGGAGCCCTAACCCACAGTTCGCCCTGCCCTGCCCCTCTCAGGGCTTGTTATGGGTTAATAATGGGCTCTAAGTGCTTCCGTCTAGGTGTGCTGGCAACAAAGCTAAGTGCTTCTTTATGTGACAGCACAGAGGCCGGGTGGCATATAATGACTTGAAAAACTCCTCCTAAAACTTAACTGACCTGCTTCAGATATCGCATAAATCTACAGCTGGATATAGTAAGGCCAGTTCTATACATTAATAAACTGATTAAATATCGAAACAAACAAATTATAGAGTTAAACTACAGTCATCCATGCTCTCTGACCCGTCTGTGCTTATAAACATCATTCAGTCCTTGAGAAGTACAATTTTAAAAAGCAAATACATGCCTTTGGGCTGTCCAGTAGAGGCCATAAATTCACACAAAAGAACACTGAATGGAAACATCACGCTGTCATAACTACAGGAGATGTCAGGGCACCGTTCTCGCGGCAGCAGATATGCCTGCTCTTGTCCAATACATTATCCAATGGCATGTGTGGACAGTGTAAAATATCTGGCTGAGGTGTGTGTGTGTTTATGTTCTCCACTCCCTGCAGGTAAAGAGGTGTGTTCACCACAGCAAATCTCCCCAAGCCTTATAAAGTGCACACTCCTTGCTTGCGTCCTCCTCCTTGCTTTTTTGCTTTGATGGTTTAAAGAAGCAGAGAGGGACTCATCTTGATGTCTGCACAGCTAAGCTGTGTGTGTGTGTGTTGTGGTTGAACTGTGCTAGGGTGTAGGTTTAAGCTGCTTTACAATTAATCAGATTAAACTGACCAGAGCCCAAAGGGAGATTTTACTTCCATGGAGCTCTTAGTCAGATAGTCCAGATGCCTCTGGCTGTCGAAAACAGGCCAGTGGAGCATCCGCATTCAATGTAAATGCCATGCCATTACCCACATATATGGTTCCCCTACTCATCTGACATATACTGTCGAAAATGCAAACTGATTTAACTGGATTGTTTACCTAGTGTGATGAAAAAATATAACTCGACAGCGGAGCAGCACGGTTGCTTTTGTAATTATTTGCAATGAATTAACTGTGACTGAAAAGTCCGACTGCAAACCTTCATCAAGTCAATCGCTAAAAGTCATGTAAAATCCAATTTTAGGGCATATTAAATCATTCTGAGTAACTGGTCAGTATGGGGTGTAAGGAATGTTTAAAACACTTTAGTATCCTGATGTTTTGTGATACGGTTAATGATTCTGAAAATGCAATTCTTATGTAAAGATGTGTGACAAACTGTGGCTCAGGCTGCAAAAACTGTGGTAAATGCAAAATGCAGATCTCACTGTAGAGATGCATAAAAAAGTTGACTTTTTAATTAAGATGTTATACATAGGCGGTCTGTTCTTTTACGCAGTATCCCTACAATTGGACGAAAAAAAACCCTCTTTATATAATTGCCTTGCTAACGTACTAGACTGAATTGTAACCCCTGTATAAATGCGTATTGTGTCCCGAGCCCTGTGTGGTCGGTAGGACGTGCTGGAGAATCCTCAGAAAAATCTGCGCCACATTTCAGATTCACTTAAAAAATGTGGACGGAGAGAACAAGTGTGCATGTGTGGGTGTTTTACAGGGTGCAAGTGTGCATTTCTAGCCAAGTCTCCAGCCTGCAACCCAGAAGATAAACAGCAGTGATAATGCCAGCAACACAAGACTGATCCTGGAAGCAAATCAATGCTTGACAGACTTGGCACAGGGACTGACCCCCTTTCCCACCCCCATATCTCATTTTTTCCCCCCTGCCGCACCATCACAGCTTAAGAGTGAAAACTGCTATTTAACTAGAAGCCACTACGACAATTTGGCCAGACCTCTACACAAGTTTAAAACATTTGGTGTTTTTAAGCTGACAGACGCAAAGGGTGGTTTCACCATCTGCACAGCCAATCACTGGCTTTTCTGATTAATCCTCACTCTTTAATGATATAAGCTGCGGAGAGCCGAGGCCAAGGAATAGAAACTAGGACTGTGGTTTTGGGAACTACAGAAGGATGACTGGTAGCAGATGCAAAGGCTCAAGGCTACAACTGGGAGTTTGGGCACAGAAGCACGCAGTCACAAACCATTGGAGAAAAAAAAAAGAAGAAGAATCTCAACTCTCAAACTTTTAGGAATCTTCATTAAATATTGGTTCAGTTTCTTACTATATGACTGCAAATGAGATAAATGTCTGAATTCAGTTGTCAGTGCAGTAACAGCACATTAAATGAAGCAGCTTTTCCGTTCTAAAGGGATAACTCTACTTAGATAGATTTGAGGTTAAGGCCCGTTGCAACCAGCCAGAGGTCAACAGAGATGACGGTTGTAGACAGAGAAGGTCATCTACAGGGACTAACAGCAGAGAGGCTAGACAGCCAGTTGTAGTGCAGGACACATCTAATGAGGGTGAAGGCACCGAGAAACATAAATGATTTAACAATCATCCATTACAGAATGCACAATGTTAAGCAGTCTATGGACATAAACCATGTCTGATTGTCTTCAAATGACCTGCACAGACACACTTTGAGACAATCATTCAGACAGTTTCACCCAGAGGTGTGGCCATGGCTCCTCCTAGTGGTTATTAGCAGTCACTAGGACTATCTTTTTTTTTTAAACCACCAAATCTTATCTCGCCAAATCATTTTTACTCCAAGATATTTTCTATCTCACCCAAAACTGCTGAAGGGTTTGAAACTTGACTTTGGCCAGATATTACAGTGGCTGCTGTGTGACGTACCCTGGTTGTTGGGGGTTTTAGCACATAGAGGCCACAGAAAAGTGGATTTGTCTCTAATCTAATTTCACCCGTGATGCAAATCAGCTTAAGTCCTTGGATCCTGGATCCAGGCATTTCTCTTCTCCTCTGGGCAGCTTTAACAGTGCTGCACTTTAGGTACAGTCGGCTCTACATTCACTATCGGCACTACTGCCAAAAAAAAATATTCCAATCTGCTCATCTGCCCCAATTTCTATGATATTTTTAGAGTAGAAACCGATTAGCCTACCGCTTGATTTGGAAGAAAGAATCGGCAGAAGTATCACATCCAGATTTCTTCCAAGATATATGTTTCATTTAAAAAAGGACAAAATAGAAAAGTGTGAAGGTGACAAAAAAAACGTAGTGGAATCTTAATGAAACCAATTTTTTCAACAGAGCCTCCCTCTGTGTCGGTACAAAGAACTCGCCTCACTGCAGTGTGTGTGTATCAGATGAACCCACCGCAGAGATGGAGATCTCTGAACTCCTGACAAGGCCAGAAAGGTGGAACCATCAATACGTTGCAGCCCCTGGATCACCAATACTGCGCTTCAAAACAATACTCACAGGGGGTGGCTGTCTGGCCAGATCCCTTTGAATCAGCACCGAGGTGGTCTGCTCCCTGTCTGTCCTTGTTTAGCTCTCTGTTTTCTAGCTGGCCTGTCTTTCTAGAGGGGTAAACATTGTGTTGTTGGGAGGCAGGGATGCTCAATTAGTGATACGCTTAGCAGAAATGCTGCACACCTGAGCAAAGGAGAGGCTGACTCTTGTCTTGTCTAGAGCTGAGAAAGAGAAAGGCAAACCAAAAGCTGGAGAGACTACAGACTTTTAAAAATGTGACTTCCACTGACAAGACATGAAGGCAAAATGGGAGGCAGACGGGTAGGCTTATTAACAGCCAACGTACACCAACGGCCACCAGGCTCCTGTTTACCCTGCTAAAATGACTCAGTGGTTTCAGGCATACTGATAGAAACTCTAGTGGAATCATGTGCACATGACACCCACTGATTATCACTGGAAAGACAGGCAGCAACACACAGGCATACGAGTTCAACAGACAAAAAAACGCATTCCTTATAGACTGGCACCTTTCAATTACATCCCAAGAAGGCATCATTTAACTTCTGAAGTTTGCTACTCTGTAATTAAGGTTAAAGACGGATTAATAAAACCACTTCAATACGTTGATCTCTGGTAACTTTGAAGGGAAAGACTCTGAGTGCGATCTCTCTCCTGTGAAAACACTAAGAGGAAACACTAAAATGCACCCCAACACTGAATTAGATCTGCTCTCAAACACTTTGTCCCACTGGATGACTCACAACGAAACTATCTGTTTGTGTCCTTCCTTTTGCTGCTGTGGCACTTTAACTACCCCGCATGGGATCAATAAAGTTCATCTTATCTTAACTTCCTCTTGCCAAGCCCCGGTCACATGGTGTCAATGTCAAACTCGCAGAAATCAAATCTGGCCATCTCATTCATTCAATCAACACTACTGCTGAACAGATTTGTCAATCAACAGAAATTGGTTGTTTCTATTTTGAGACTTTGGGTTACTATAAATTCAAGTTGCTAGCTTTTATGTTTTGTTATTATAGATCAGACTTTACATTAAGTAAAACGAACATGCTTGTTTTGTGGCTTCAGAGCATAATAAATAAGAAAAAAACGTACATTTGGGCTTGTAACTTGTGTGTTTTTGGTATTTTACAAACTAAAAGATGTAGTTAGAAAAATAACTGATGAACAAATGATGAAAATATATTTGGGTTTCATCCCTAATCAACACTGACGTCCAGACAACCAAAATAGCCTCCTCAAAAGAACGAGAACAAATTTCACCCACAAAGATGTGCAAGGAAATGTTGCGTCATTATCACATAAAAAGACAACCTGAAAAAAAAAGCCACTTTGATAGTCAGTGGAAGGCAAAGTGCATAGTCGCAAGCTTCCTTGCTGAAGAGTCTCTGTTCTATTATTGTGTGCTTTGAAGAATAGCAGCCTCCTCTCTGCAGAGTGGCTGTGTGACTGCATCCTGGCTGCTATAAAAAGGCCACTCCTGCCCCGACATCGGAGCAGAACGGAGCAGTGCCGACAGCGAGTGCTGCTGCACATAGGTCCGTCTGTCACTCTGTGAAATGTACTCCAAGGGGACGAAGGTTACTTTTGAGATGTGCTAACCAGGAATTGTAAACCGTGTTGCATTCGTTTAATGGTTACACCTTCGATGTGTCCCTGGCTCTGGGATATCAGCTGCAACAAGGAAAGGTACGCCAAGTAGTTTTACATCTATGCAGCACATGTCAAGTGATATCCACCGGAGGACACATGGGATGGAGACACAAGGCCAGCTGCAGGTAGACAGACATCAAACATCCCATCATCTTTACTTTCAGAGTGTCCCATCAAATTGCGCATGGGATGTCACAAACACAGGGAGGGAGAAGGGAAGCTAACCCCTTGGAGGGTGCTTTCTTGGTTGCTGTGCAGACTCAACTCGAGTGTGAAAAGACCTATATGAATAAAATGCATTACTATAATGATATAATGCACACCAACAAGTAGGCACCATGTCATCACCATTACATATAAGCTCAGATCAGCCACCATGAGACCCTGCCTAAGGGGAGAAGGCTGGGAAGAAGTAGACCATCAAGGGCATTAAATAGTTATCGCTGGGCTGCTTCTCCATGGCTCAGATAGGAGAGATGCACGTTCTCAATGACTAACAGAGCAGATAACAATATCAACGCAAAGCTATTGCTCTGAAGCAGGAGCTGCTGCCACACCTCTGTTTTGTATTTATATTTTTAATACATGACTCACAGTATTCATGTAATACACGAGTTACCTCATGAATTCACTCGACGACAGTGAGTAAGCTATTAAATTATAAATCACACTGGTGCAGCATTGGTGTTTGCATGAGTGCAATCATACAATGACAGAAGGTGACTTTAAATAATGCACACACATTTTCCTGGCTGGATTAAAAACCCGTGCAGTTAAAGCTTGCCGGCTGGGTTGTCAGAGTAGACATCATCAGACAGAGGATGCAAGTGAGCATGTGAAAACCACTAGGTATTGTAATGTGAGCCTGTGGTGGCACGGGGATTTAATGGGGCGGAATTGTTGCTCAACCACCGGAGGCAAGAATCACTGTTTACCAAACCAAGTGTCACTCACTCACACTCACACGCGCGCGCACACACACACACACACACACACACACACACACACACACACACACACACACACACACACAAAGACAGAGGCCTCAGAGGAAGAACATAAGTGGCTAACCTCCAGTCGTGACCCCTCAGGCTTGGGCACAGAATACTCTTCCTCTTTTCAATAACACCGTTTCTCCTTTTGGTAACACGCAGCGCATAACGTCGCTCCAACAAACAGCTTTACCCGTATTTAAAAAAAAAATTAGCAACTTCGTTATCACTCTTCTGAATAAACGGCCTCCAGTCTGGACACGCAGATAATTGACAAATTAACCCTCGCGTAGTAAAATGGATGAGCCATGGTAACGGCTAAGGTCGGTTGGCATGGCTATTTCCGCTAACGCGTCGTTGTCAAACTAGCATGAACTCAGCTAGCCGACAGCGGCAAACCGATATCAAAGTAAAAAAAAAAAAGCGGCTTCATCGCCACTGACCAACGTGGTTCTCTTGTTACCTGAATGCTGTGTGAAGATATTGATCCCCGGGTCCGGCACGTTGACTGCAGCAGTCCTGCCTGGCGGTGTCCCGGTGCTACTGCCGGGTTCTCGGGGTCTCTTCCCGGCGCCGCTGCCCCGGTTCCCCTTCCCTTGGTGCTGTTGTTGGGACGCGTGGGGCTGTGGTGGCTGTAGTCCGGTCGATGTGCTCTCACCGACGCGGCCTACTTGCTGTCCCATCCCGGTAGTTTGGTGTAAGGACGTTTGGGACGAAGCGAGCAAACCCCCCTGCGCGCCCCTGGTTCACATTCCCCCCCAAAGCTGGAGCGGCCTGGCCCGAATGGTCTTCCTCAAATCCCCTCCCCGCTCTTCCTCGCCGAGCTAACGCTAACTAGCCCCCCCCGTATTAGCTCGCTCGGCTAACCCGTTAGCTAACTGTTAGCAGCTATCAGTGAAACCCACCCACTCTGCCTTTAACAATAAAATCGCAACCGCGGTGCGTGACAGCGATCGTCTCTGTCCAGGTGATCCAGATGGTGTCCGAGCAGAAATCGACGGTACCTGGCGAGCGAGATTCGGTCAAATCCGGAGCTTTTTTCAGAATCGTTTCGCCGTTGTCCGGCCGCTACGCGCCCCCTCTGACGCCGCCATCTTTACCGCAGAATAGAAGATGTGTTGCACAAGGCGGGGGGTTAGCCGCGATCCCCTGTCACCGCGATCCTCCACCTCTCCAGCACCAACCGGGTCCCAACAATTCCCGAGCACCCGATTCCAGCGGGCGGGGCGGGGGGGAAGATCCCCGCGTCCTTGAGGAAAATGCAGAAAACCCTCTGAATGCCACTATTAGCTATTGTTTTATCAACCGAATGAGGGGTTGATTTCAAATAAAGGGTACTTCAACAAAACTGTAAATAAAACAATACAGCCTGTACAGACATGCAATTATTCTAATAATATACAACTACAAAAATATATTATAGTGTTTGATTAAATATGCCGACTCTGCAGATGACAGAGGAATCAGTAGTTGATCAGTAATATGGATTAATAAAACATACTAATAGATCAAATCCTAGTTATTTGTGATTTTTACACAGATTTCTAAAAAATAAATAAATAAATAAAAGCAACTGAAGTGCTTAACATGTGTCTGATGTGCAAATAAACACCAAATAAAAACAAAATCCAATACAATTTAATTGGCACATTTACCATTATATACAACATTTATGATATACAATCCATTCATCAAAGATAGAGTTGTATAAAAATAAAGGGAACATAAAAAAAAACATTTTTTAAAATTCTGAATAGTTCTCATACTTTGATGTGTCTTTAAAGAATGTATCAGACATTTGTCTACATCAGGACGACATACTGATTCATAGAATTGTCACCAGCCAATATACAAGGCCATGAACATAAATACAGGCAGATGAAGGCTCTGCTCCCACAAATATCTCATTTCAAGCAGATTGGTTCTTTTCAGTACTATAAATAGTATCCCGATTCTCAAAATCTCAAAGGCATAAAGCAAAACTCAGGCTTTAGCCAAATGTGGAGTTCTTGGGTATTGCTTAGTAATACCATAGGGTATTCCGAAATGTCGGCTTCAATCTGTACATATTTAAAAGACAAGTTGCTGGTTCTTGTTGTTTGTTAGCATAACATTTGTAAGGGACTCTGGGGGAAGCCTCTCTTGCTCCTGCACACAATTCACAGCCAAATTGAGCAGAGGAAGGATCAAAAGTAAAAGCTTTTAATATAGTGCCACCTTGTGGTCGTAACGTTTTTGGAAGTGCTGAGTTTTCCACCGCTGGTTATTTTTCTTCATATTGTGCATCTCATTCACAAATGTAAATACAATCTCCCTGCATTCAAATATGTCAGGATTGGCAACATTAACATTGTGATTTTCCTAAAAAAAAGAAAATACAAATGTGGAAACACATATTTTCAAGACCACAGGAACTAAACAATGTAATTACTTTTTTCCATTAGTTTGCCATGAAAATGAGTATTCTGTAACATGTATAGTATTTAAACAACAAACATTGTATACGCTAATGTAGTATCTGACAAAGCAATCTGTAGCCCTTAGTGCTAATCAAGTGTTGTAACATTCTAGCAGCCAGCTGCAACAGTTACAGTAGTAAGATATTCTGTATTGATTTCACCTTCACATAACTCTCAACATCATGAACAAACAAAAGCTTCATTTAAGTCAACGGGAAACTTTCCATCCATGATGCTGAACGTTCGTTCAAACCAGTTCGATTGAAAAATATTCACACCTTTCAGAAAACATTCAGCAGTCAAAAATATATTACCTTCATGCAGCATAATTGTCACCTCTATTTTGTTTAACATTTTGTTTGAAGTTCAGTGGCATGCTTGTTTATTCTTTTATAGGTTTTAGATTCACTTTGTCACCATGTCAGCATGCCACAGTCGTTTTTTCCTCTGCAGAGAAATTAACTGCAATCTTGAAGATAAAATACAGAGGCCACGGTTCCTTGTGTATTTATACAAAACATCAAACAGTGGCCATTTTTCAAAATAAATCTTAGTCAGTGAAAATAAACACCACTGAAAGGCTTTCCAAACATATCGAAATCATAATTGCCAACGTTGTTAAATATTAACAATTACTGCATAAAATGATGTTTGTATAGTGTATTTGTTTGCATTTCGCTGCCATGTCGTGTTGACCACTATCATATTGGAACGGTTTCACAGTCGATCAAGGCCAAAGTACGGGTGCAAATCTGAAAAATAAATATTGCATGAAAATAAAAAGCGTTCACGTGTGACTTCATGTGAAATTGTAATTTTGTTGTTTTTTTTGTTGAAAAACATAAAACGACTAAGGCATCACTGTGACTTTGCTGTTAGAGTAAAGAACATTTTGGCACTGATACTAACTGGATCTCTTCCATACATTCATACACATTAATGTCCTTAGTGCAATAAAATAAAAAAAGACATGAAAGTTAAGTTAAGACAGTAACAGAACGGCTGGTCAAACGTATACTGATCAGTGACGATCGCCGGCAGTAGTCCGAGCGTACATCACGGCCTATCAGAGTCAGCCGTCAGGCCTCGCTGACAGCTCCAGGCCCGGGGCTGCAGTAACTCTAGGAATGAAGGCTGGAATGGGGAAAGAAGAAAAAGATGTGAAGCTAAATTTGTGTCTGGAATTTTTTTTAATATATTTTCAGCTGAGTTCCTGCACACCAAGCTGTGTTGCAGTTGTTACCTCGTTCAGGGGGCAGTAGCGCCGGGCATACCACTCCTGGGAGTACAGACAGATAATGACTCCCTGGCCCAGGAAGAGGGACGTCCACATGATTACGTTCCAGATGGGACCTTTCCTTTGGTCATGCAGAATGAAGTTGAACATCACTGTAAGAGGGGGGGAAATGAAGTGAAAATGAAAAAAGAAATCATAACTTGACTATGTGTCATGACACAGAGACAATAATAATATTTATTTGATTTAGCTGCAATTTTCAAGCAAATCTGGGTGACTGATTTACAATTAAAAAACAAAGTGTGAGAACACTTACTTCCAAAGCACATAAAGAGGCAGAAGAGCACTGGATAGAAGAAACCAAAGCAGATTGCAAGAATGTACTCGTGGACCACAGCAGACACTGTAAACACAAACAGCATGGCTACTGCTCTGAAACGCTTCCGAGACATCTGGAACAGTGGGGAGAGAACAGAAGAGTCAAAAACAACAGTAGCTCACAGCTTTAACACTGATGTCACAAAAATACTAAAAACTATAATGCATCAATACCCAACCCACTCACCCACAGGATGTCCCGATACACGTAGTAGTACAGCCAGTCATGGACCACTACATTCCAAGTGCGGTAGTAATTGGCAAACGATGTGGAGTTCCACCAATCCTGTGATGTGTAACAAATTAAGTTGAGAGTAAAGAACAACAGAGCAACGTCATGTATGTTTTGCTGGCAGTGAATGAAGAAGTACCTTGTAAAACATCCTGTCAGCGAAGCGGAGCATCTCAGCAAAAGCATTGAGCCAACAGTGGAGGAAGGCAAAGAACCCCAGGAAGAGAATCAACACTCCTGCAAATGAAAACAACACAGAATACACAACGTTTTTACGACTGCAGCCAAGAGTCCGGGTGATACTTAAGGGGATTTTATTCACAGGGACGGCTGAGCTTACCTGGCAAGATGGAGTTAAAGACACAGAGGACCATTGCCCTCATGTCAAACAGCTGCAGGCGGATGCTGCGGAACTGAGGGATGCACAGGCGCACAAACACGTAATAGGCATAAAACAGGCAGCCTAATACCTGTGGGGGTGGGAATGGATACAATTGTCAAAAAAAAAAATAAAGAGTCAAATGTCTTTTGCTTGAAATAAATAAAAAATAAATTAAATATGGGTAAAGTTGGTACCTGAATTAACTTTGTGGCCACGTAGCTCCATCTGATCACTGGGTTCCTGCATTATAGGAGACATGATTTTACGAAACACATGAGCTACTGTATGAAACAAATACAAACAATGAGAGGCTCTGTTTACCTTGGGTACTTGTCTCTGTAGATGAGTGTTGGTGCAAACAGGAAGTAGATATACTGGGAGACCTGAGGGACCACCGGGCTGGGGCCTATAGATGAAAGGATTGCTTATCAACGTCAGAAGGAAAACGGAGATATGAGGTGTGTGAATGTATGCATAAGGAAATAAGAACTGCATTTGACATACTGGTCTTTTCTTTAGTCCAGGTCAGGACTCTTGGTACATTCTCCCTTACAAACGAGTGGGCTTTCATCATTAGACGCACCTGAAATTAGACGAATGATAAAAATCAGACAGAGGCGCGATTCCAACTTTGTCCACAAGGGTGGATGTGGTCTACATTGAGCATGTACCTGTTCCAGGATGATGATGAAGCAGGATGCAGGTGGGAAACTGTTGGTCACCACCACATACGTGGGCAGGAATCCTACACCCAGAGCTTGGTAGAGCAGGTATACAGAGCCAAAGAGCACAGTGCACAACCGAGGATGACTGTAGGACCCGGCCTGGGTCTGCGACCACAGGTGGAAGAGGGTGTACGGAACCAGCACCACGGACAGGAACATACAGATCCATGTGCACACCACCAGAGGGAACTGTCCGAACGCATAGACCAGCAGGTCAAAGTCCAGCACCAGTCTGAGGCAAAAGGAGATCAAATAGAAGAGAAACACTTGAAGCCTCTGATCATAATCATCTTACCAGGATAGCAATATAAGGAATTCATCACTTCATCAAAAGGTTAATCAAAATCATACGTAGCGGTCTTCTACATTACCTGCCTTCATCAATGAAATCTACCACCAGTGTACTGAGGATGAAGAGAATGAGCAGGGCAATAAACATGTGGTAGATAGTCCTGATGTGGTTCACCTCAAACAGTTCACTGCAGAAAAACAGACAGCAGGCGATTACAATCTGTACACGTACACTGGTGCCGGGAAACAACCTTCAAGCAGCAGATGTCCAAGTGTAGTGCAACTTGTGTGTCAACTTACTCTAAGAGGGACCTGCGACTGACAAACTGCTTGCCCTGACCGTGAGGAGGCCGGAAATTTCTAAAAGAAAAAAAGGTAAAAACAGACTGACATCAGTGAGCAGCAGATCTAGTTGTTGGAGAAAAAGCGTGCCGTCTAAGCGCTTTAATAGCCTTGTAGAAGTTTAAAAGGCAGCACCTGAGTTTGCTCCTCTCCTTGTCCGACAGCGGTGGTGAGAAGACGGCAGATACAGGTGGAGGCTCCAGGCTGGCCGACTCCTCGATGAGACTGTCCATGAAGTCATTAACCTGACTGTCAAACTGATGCATCAGGTCACTCTTCAGGTGCTGAGCAACAGAGCAAAGGTCGCAGGAAGAGTTGTCATCCATGGTTTGCAAATAATTTAACAAGTGTGGAATATTTTGGTGTAAAAATGGTGAGAAAATTCATAGTTGCAGCTACATTGCTGAAACACATACTCATCATCAGCTACTGTGCATGAAAGCATTAGCTTTAATTAATTTTGTCTGGCCATTTTGAAGAAAAAAATGGTCATGATACATTTGATTTCAATGTATGAATCTGTTCATATCAACGGTCATTCTCTTCTTTCTTCTTGTCATCATGTTACAGATAATCCATTTTATAATTTTATAAAGGATTTAATGACAGTTTATGGAGGATAGAGAGATACTGAAATCAATCTAGTTGGGATTTGGTTTTACAAAACAATGTTTATCTGAATAAATCAGATTTAATTCTAAATTAATCAAATAATTAAGGTGTGTGCAAAAAGACTACTTGTAGAAATATACCTTACAAACTCAATAACAATATTTTTGACTGTGGTGGTGTGTCGTCTCAAATAAATTAATTAAATTATTATTAAATTAAAAAATAAAATATACAATCTACTGACTTACTAACCTCTGCTTTCCGTTTCAGCTGAAGCTTTTTGCTGATCACATGTTCCACTTCAATTTTTCCTGAAATTGCAAAGAGAGAACACAAGTGTGAGCATATGATAAAAAAAATAAAAATAAAAAACATGTCAACATGCTGCTTTGTAATTTTCATATATTATGATGAAGCTATGTTCTCTGGACACACCCAAATTAACAACAGAGACAACAGAGTTGCCAGGTTACCTTTGCCCTGGTAAAGGTCAATTCACCCCATGTCAAATGTTTTGATCAAATTTGTTGTTATCTGTGAGGCATTTGAGGGGACGCTGCATAAAAAAAGAACTCACTTGGGTTTTATTGCTCACAAAGAATTAAAATGTTTACAATTACACATCCAACCCAATAGAATAGACCTTCTATTTTGAGATTGGTGTATGTTTTGCTAATCACCGGGTATTTTAGTCATTATGTTGTAGCCATTATGTGGCGGTGTAGCAGTCTGGGAAATAACAGAAGACAAAGAACATCCGCCTCTCGATCCAGTGTTGCAATATGCAAAAAGGAGACACACCTATGACATGATCTGTTCGAGCGCTGCGTTTAAGGTCATTATAGGTCATTAGACGCCACATTTGTCTGATGACAAACAAGTCGGAGCGGTCGTTAAGGTCCATTACACACACAGAATGAAGCGACAGTTGCGCTCCACCCATCTGCACACAAGCAGGATAGCAACAAAACAAACAAGACTGGACGTGACATTGTAGCAAAAACAGCCACGTCACATTTTATTATCAACTATTTCTTATAGTTAAAAAAAATAAATAATAATAGAGTTAATATTTCCCCAAAGAGTTTGTGATTATCCCGTTTAATCACACCAACTGTATCACAGGTCACATCACATTGCTTAAGAGGAAACGCACCCCCACATGTCATGACCTCAGTGACTAATGCAACCAGGGATTATACTGGAATTAAAAAACAAAAAGTTAGGTTGGCCAGGGTTGAATCACCATAAAGCAGTCACACATTTCACTGTAACATGAGATTAATGTCCTCTCCCTTGGTGCTGCTGATTGCAGATGTTCTTACCATTGCTGGTGATGTGGTTGCCTCCATTGCCTTGCTGGTGTTGCCCCTGATTGGACCCCTCATCCAAACAGCTGTCCAGGTCAGGGAAGGGGGGCTTCTTAGGGACGGCTCGGCAGCGGAGGTCACGATCATCTCCACTCTCCATCCTAAAGAAACAGGTACCTTTAAATTAAAACAGAATCAGTGGCAACATGCAGCAGCAGGCTCGCGGACACACAACAGCAGCTCGTGCCACCTCCACCTCCACCTCCACCACACTGATTGACAGCAGGATATTGACTGACAAACAATCCACAGTTGACAATCACTCTCACATGACGCGGACACGCGGCTGACAGCCCGGCTAACAATCCGGTTAGCACCTATCAGCTGATAGCGCGAGAGCCACCGCGTCATTCACGAGCTAACTACACATGTAGGAGTTAAAAAAAACAAAAAAAACTAAACATCTGGTTTAATATGAACGCAAAACGTGAGTCGTGTTAAGCTCCCGCCCGGTGACTTTCACGGCTGCTAGCTCCGAGGTCCCGTCAAATTAGCTCACTTGTTGACGTCTGTCGTTAGCCGCGGAACAAGTTGCCAGACGCGATGAATGGAGGGTTAAAAACGCCGTCTGCCGGCTTCCCGGACACGGACTTACTTCAAACTGCCGGCAGCTCTCTTGTTAAGTCGACCTCCGACGTCCAAACTCCTTCAATCACAGCAGTCCGGGCTGCTGCTGCTCACCTTCCCCATTGTATAAACAGAGGAGATGATGAGCAAGGCAGCCGACGCTGATTGGTCGAAAGTCTTTCCTCCTTTCGACGTCACCGGCGCCCGAAACTGTTGACCTTCGCTGTCAACAGACTCGTCATCAGTAGGCTACAACTAACTAAAAAAAAACTTGATATACAAATAAAATTTTTTTTTATAGTAATTATTATAATAAATGTTTTTTATTTACATTTGTATATAATTATTGTTATTATTATATTATAATAAGAGCTTGTAACAATTAACATAATAATATATTAAAACGCCCTCTTACAGTGAAATGTGTATGATTCCCGCTGCATGCAGGACTGTGACATAGCTCCTGCTTTGCTGTGATCAATTGATTAAACACAAAATGTGTTTATCTTTTATTAGTTTATTCAACATACACATATTTATGTGTTGATCGACAGAAATAAAGACTTAAGCACCACACAGCCACACTCTGAGCTGAAATGATAAAAAAACATAAATTTAGAAATATTTTTTCAAATAAAACTAAAACTTGTGACCCCTTGTGAAGATGATGAGCAACACAAGAACGCTTTTTTTCTTTGTTTATCGCATTACACATTTAATTCAAGCTTTACACCACAAGTGCTTTATATAATAATATAATATATACTGCAATATTAAAGTTATTCTAATGAAGGTATGCTGTTTTGAAATGAAGTCTAAATAGTACGTCAAGTTGGATGTCTTATCTTATGATCCCAGTGTGGCAAATGCAATCAACGGCAAAGACAGGGATGCATTTATAAAAACCACGAGCATCTTCTTCTCCAATACAAATCAGCTACTTTCTGGCTCAGAACACATAAAACCACTAAAGATCTTGTGGGGATTTGTCAGGGATGGGGGGTAGTAAATGGAAGATTCTGTATGTTCTGCTGGAAGACTCTGTGACGCAGGCCTTTTCTCATACAACGGCACTTTGTGATGTATTCTGATGGTTGTGCTCAATCAAAAAAGTCCTAAGAAACGTTTGAATGTTCCTGTGGTTATACAATATTTTGCCTTCTGGACGTCCTTGAACTTGGACACTTTGGAGCTGGATTTCTAAATTCTTAACATTTTAATTAGAGCACGTATGGATGGTGCAGGCAGGCTTAGTAAAAACAGATGTGCATGGTTTGATTTCATTCCACATGTTCAAAGTCATACTTTTATTTTGATAGTGCTGCACATCCTCCCCCTGTGAGGATGAGGAGACACTGAATACACTGAGATTGGATACAAACACTGCAACTTCCAGGTAAATTTCATTTAAACAAAAACATAAGTGCTACATAAACATTTCATAACAATATATATATTCCATAACAATGTATATGTTGAATCATATGATAAAATATATCAATTAATTCAGCTTAATAAATAATAAAAACAGTACAGCACTGAGATAATTAATACTGACATAACTGTTCATAAAATATCGAGACAACATATATCCCTGCTTTCAATTTAAAAGAGATATTTACAGTTTCAAAATGCACAGGCACACACACACAAACACTTGCATAGGTCATAGGTCACAAGAAGCAGATGGGTCCCAAAATGACAGTGATCTCAGGGACCTGGGGAGATAATGACCTCATTGCTACACCCAGATCTCTGACAGGAAGTAGCTCCATATCACCTCGATGCAGCTCCGTGCTGCCCCGAACCGTCACAACCACCTCCGCCTGCAAAAGGAATAGAGAGAAGAGACATAAAGAGTACATGTGTAGCCTAAAGTAGAACAAGAACATCTACCAACAAACAATGTCAAAACATTCACTCCTATGATTAAAGAAATGATTTTGTTTCCATATCGACATCATCAATATCGTCGTCTACGGTGCCCTTCAATATCTTTTTCTCTACTTCTTTTCTTGAGATGCCCTCTGCACACTGCTCTAACACTAGCATATTATATATAAAACATGTTTTACACTTACATGAAGCTGCTAAACAGACAAAAATTGTGTTTTTGACATCACCAAACATATTCTAATCTTACCTCACAGTCTTTCCTGGACATGGTGGTAAGGTGTGAAGTTATTTCTTTGCCAGAGTCCCCCAGGAAGTGAATAATCTTTTTGGTTGAGTTAACCGTTCCAGCAGTACAGGAGTGGTTTGCTGCACACTTCACAGTCATGTGCTGGAAAGACGTGTGGCTGTGTAATCGCAGAAACCTCAGCTGGACAACATCCACACCAGCGTACTCCAACTATCAGAGACAAGAGATCATATGTTTTAATCTGAGGGAAATGGCTCACTGATGTTAGATCTACTGAGTCACAAATGTGTCACCTTGTTTCCACCGTACAGCTGACTGAACCACTGGACAGATGTTCTCGATCTCTTCTTTTCTGGTTCCCAACTTAATTTAATCTAAAGAATAGAATATTAACAATATTTTAAAACCATTCGTTGTGCCATCTTATTGATGTATTTATAATAATCCAAAAAGTCTGAATAAGAGTACTATTCTTTCCCAGTAATTATCTTTACTCATTTAGACTGATTACGACACTAGAATTCTGCTGAAAAAAATGGCCTTTTAAGACATTTCAAGGTATTACAGTGGGAAAATGAGGGAATCCTATCTGAATAGCAGCGCTTATGTTGTAATGTATAATCATGGGATGAGATCTATCATTTATTGATGTAGTTAGAACAGAAGAAGAATAAGAAAGTGAGCCCTTTCCTCACGTAACACATTGCCAATGTGAACCCTCATATGTGGGAATGAGTGTACCTGAGACTGTAAAGGCTCAATGCAGGTTGTTCCTCCTGCGGTGAAATTACAGAACACCTTCATAGCATCATAGGGACAGCCTTGGTTCGGGTCCATGTAAAAGTACCCTGTAAAATAATTCATGTGAGTGTCTGATCAGACTAATTTGGTTTACAGTGTATTGTATTTACTCCTCAGAGCCTCACCGTCATTCAGATGCGGCTGAATGAGTCTGAGCTCGTAGCAGGTGGTGGCAGGGTCTTCTTTGGTTCCCTGGGGCCAGCTGAAGGATTCCTCAGACTCATCTACTTCAGACCATCTCCTGGACCTGGACCTGGGCTGTTACAGAGGAATCCATCATTCCATCGTTCAACAAACTATCACTCATACAGCATATATTTGACATTGTGAAAGAAAGCTTGCACCAACTTTCTGTTGTCCTTGACTTTGCTTCAGGAGGCCAGGTGTCTGTCTGGATCTTGGCATGTTTTTCTGTTTTGAACTTGTGCTGGGTCTTATTTTGACCCTCAGCTCATTTCCTTGACCTGGTTTTGAGCCCCGTCTTTGTGGAGGCCTGCGCTTGCCCGGTGCACCTGGTTTCCCCTGTGAAACAAATTACTTTGCTTTAAGAACATGGTACAAACGCCTTAGCAACTGAGCAGTATTCATTGCCATCACGCTTCAAATACATCATTAAAGTTTACTTTTTATGACGGTGGAGTTTGTTCAGACATTTGTTTTCATTCGTTTATTTGTATCGTGTGAGCAAAATGTCTTACTGGAGGTCCATGCTTGCCCTTCACTCCCTTTGGTCCTCTCTTGCCTTGGACACCTTTCATTCCCTGTAAAGGCCCAAACACATTCAGGCTCTGTCTGGAGATGAATAATCTCACTAATTACAATCAAGGTAATAATGGAACAAACTACAAGCAATGAAATGCTGAAGTTGACCATATCAGCTGTCCAGCAAAATACCTTTTTAACAAATATAAACTGAAAATTATAACCTCGATGTCAGGATGCTGTAAATTCTGGTTGTAGAGATTGAATAGAAATAAAAAAAGTCATATAAACAAAAAGTCACTCACCTTCTCTCCAGGCTGGCCCTGTAACAAGAACAGAACAGAAATAACTTCAGTAAAATATTTAAGTAACGTATTTTGTGTGATAGCAGAATGTCAAAGTAACATACTACACGTCCAAGGAAGCCTTTTCTCCCACGTGGACCACGAGGACCGGCATCCCCCTGTGACAATCAGTGACTTGATTAATAACTTAATACCTAAAAAACGTGAAAAGAAAAGTAAAACACAACTTACCAGCTTTCCTTTATGGCCTCTTTGACCTTTCAGCCCCTGCAAACCAGGATTCCCCTAAGATAAAGGTTAGAAATGTCTTAGACCAGCTGAAATTATGCCCTTTTTTTGCATTTAAATGATTTCTTCTTTAACAAACCTTTAGCCCAGGGGCCCCGATTGGCCCCACTATTCCCATGTCGCCTGGGAGTCCCTGTGGGTGAAGAAAAGAAGGACGATAATGGGTTAAAACTGCTCCACCCACCAACATTTACAGGATTCTCAACTGTGATTGTAATTTTTGTTAAAATTTGTCTAATTGTAAAGCAAAGCCAAGGCCAAACACGCTATCTGGTGATGTCATCAAAAGAGAAAAGTTATCGTGTCTCGGCTCCGCTACATAATAAGATGGGTTCTTCCTCGGCCCACGCTACACCCTTTCACTAAGTCACATGAAAACTGTGTCAGCAGTTTATCTGTAATCCTGCTGATGAACAAACAAAGTCAGAGGTGATAAATCTACAGTCCAGTCAACTGACAGTTTCAACATCAGCACATGATGATGTATACTGACCAGAAACAATATGAGAAAAATAGAAGAAGCATTCCTTACAGGAAGTATAGCTGTATGTAATAAGTCAGTAAAATCATATTGTTGTCTCATCCAGGCGAGGTGATGCGTGTCTTTTACCTTCAGACCAGTAATTGAAGACTCGCCCTTCTCTCCACTCAGTCCTGGAATCCCCTGTATCAAAACCAACAGTAATAGTAATTATACTGGAAAAACTATTACGTTAAGTGTATTGGTAATATTATTATCATGCTGCAGAACAAACTTGTATACGTTTGGCCCCATTGGTCCAGGCGGTCCCTGTTTCCCTTTTGGTCCAGCTTTACCCTGATAATAGGACATCATTGTTAAATAACAGCACTGTTAATTACATGAATGGAAATTATATATGTCCACAGTGAACATACCGTTCATATAATTATCATCTTAATTTAAATACATGTCATATTGTACCTTGAAACCTGGTGATCCAGTGTTGCCCCTGATCCCAGGAGATCCAGGTTTTCCCTACATTACATGTTTTAAATGTATTTAATATCCCAACATGCATATGTAGGTCAAACGAGAGCAGATATTTCTGAGGTTGTATTCCCATGGTGTTATGGTCCATTATCCATGTCTATTTTGCAGCTTACCATTTTGCCAGGCCTGCTAGGTTTCGCCGGAGGTCCTCTGAAACCAATGTCACCCTTTGGGATAAGCAGGGGAGGGACTGAATTTAGTAACAAGGTTGAAAAACAGACACAATTCTTGTATGAAACATTATTTACTTACTGGATCTCCTTCATTCCCCTCAACCCCCAGTAACCCATCCAAACCGCTGAGGCCCTGAGAACAAGACCACAAGACGAGGTACCAAAAGTCAACACACTTTTCACCTTCGGGTGATACGTTTGTATTTTATCCATCAAAAGGGATACTTGCAGGTTTTCCAGGTCGTCCAGCCGGTCCTTGTCTACCCGGCAGGCCTTCATCTCCCTAAAATTCAAATTTAATATCATCAGAGAAGCTGTCTGCATTAAGTGATGTGAAGTCTTAGAATATAATAAAACTCACAGTCTTTCCAGGTGCTCCTTTGTTTCCTTTTCTTCCAGGTTGGGCTCCGTTTCCCTTTATAAAGATATTATCTTCATTATGACTTTGTTGTTTTATTTGAGATTGTCATTTAAGCTGAGCAAAGGCTT
Source organism: Eutrigla gurnardus (assembly GCF_963514095.1). Taxonomy (NCBI): domain Eukaryota; kingdom Metazoa; phylum Chordata; class Actinopteri; order Perciformes; family Triglidae; genus Eutrigla; species Eutrigla gurnardus. The sequence goes on along the minus strand of NC_139920.1, from coordinate 26,961,304 downwards.
CTTCTTACCTTTGGCCCAGGAATTCCTTTAAATCCTGAAGGGCCCGGAGGACCAGCAGGTCCGGGGAGACCTTTAGCACCTGGAGTGCCAATGAACCCAATCTTCCCCACTGACCCCTAAAAATACAGTCACATATAAATGATACCATAACATAAAAAACAATGAATGACCTAATTACAAAGGCTGAGAATTCAAAGAAAATACTTTTGAGTTCAAATATTCTATCTCACCATTGTGCCTCTTGTCCCATGTTCTCCTTTTACACCATTTTGACCTTTAATGCCCTGGAAATTACAGACAGAGAAATTGCGTCACTGTGGTTGCATCTTCATACGTACCATTACATATGCTGAACGAGTATTGCCCCACAGGGCACAACACATAATGACCATGTCTCCTTGGACGCCTCGAATGCCGTGCTTGCCTGTGTCACCGTGACTGCCCTGAATTGCACAAACACACAGCAGAGTCTGCATTAAATATATATTCAATGAAGCCCTTCAGGCAACACTTGCAGCACTGAAACGTTTCACTGCATCAGAATGAATAAATGGCACATTAAACCTTTAGTCCAGGGAGTCCAGTTTTGCCATCAACACCCCTCTTGCCTGGCAAACCCTTAGAAACACATGAAAGAACTGACATTAATTCAAAATGTATAATAAATTAATAAAACAATGAAACAAGATCAAGCCTAAAGTCAAGTCATATTTGTTTCGCATGGCTACCAATTAGTAAAAATTACTAATAAAATCTGACATCGCACAAGCTGAGACACTGCGGCTGCTGCCATCTAGTGGTGGAAATATTCAACATGGTGCATGCAACGGAAAACGTCATATTACACTCATAAAAGTCAACAATTTTATCATAGAAATAAGGTGTGGAACTTCTCTTTAAAATGATGTGGTAAATATGTTAATTTAACATAAAGTCTAAATATACATACTGGTGTTGATGGTCCAATTTGTCCAGGAGGACCTAATCTGCCAGGAGGGCCCTGAAATAAGAAGCCTTAGTGTTAATTATTAAATCAATATCAAATGAAATCAAATGATCTGAATCACAACTAAATATAGAATGCAAATATACATTTTAGGAACCACATGACACTCATTATGCTCCAAAGATGTGATAGAGATCTAACATGAAGCTCATCATGTGACTACTCATTAAACAGCATTATGACTGACAATCAAAGAATCCAAGTGTGTTCCTCACAGTGTGTCCCTGGAGCCCCTTCAGGCCTTTGGCCCCTTCTGCCCCAGTGTTGCCCCCTGGTCCGAATTTCCCAGGCACGCCTGATGAACCCCTGGAGCCCAGCTCACCCTGTGCAAGCATCATCATCATCATCATTTGCAGACTTTGACCACAGCATGTTATGAAGTCCAACATTGTGTCCGACCAAAGTGACTGACCTTGAGCCCTGGAACTCCAAGATTTCCTCTGTCCCCCTGTGAACCCCCGTATCCCTGTAAAAGACAGTTGATGTTGAAGAGCAGAGGGGACACGTTGTCCTGTTTGAATTGACACTTATTATATTCAGCACACTCCGGTGGGTGTCTGACGTCTATATTAATATTTTAAACATCAGTTACTGCAAGGCTGCCTTTGGATTCTGAGGATGACTCTGATGCATTCTCAGTGGAGAAACAGACAAGGATGTACATGACACTCTCCTGCGTCACACCATGTAAGTCAAAGGGGTTACAATATTCTAGTAAACTATACTTTAGAAATAAGTCCTATCCACCTGTTTCCCTGGTGGTCCCTTGGCTCCCAGTGGCCCTTGGTTGCCTCCGTTACCTTCAGCTCCTTTTGACCCTTTCTGTCCAGGAGAGCCAGTGTTTCCTTTGTCGCCCTGAAATGTAAGTGAAACAAATGTTTTCAAGGATGTGTGTTTTGGGGTTTATATTATTGAAGGGTGGGCTGGTTGAAATGGCAAGAGAAACATACCAATCCATATTCCTTAAGAGAATGACCCACAGTTTAGAAAATATAACAACAAGCTGATATTTACTCACAGATATGCCTTTTTGACCAGATGGCCCCTCAGGTCCCTTCAGTCCAACTGGGCCCTGAACACAAAACCACTGGGTTACTTGTACACATGATAAAGCACAACATCAGGCTAGGTCAAACCTCTTGACTGCATATACCTGCATGCCTGTGTTTTCTTTAGTGCCTTTGCATTCAGTTAAATAAGAAAAGACAAAAAAATCAAATCTGTGACAAACACAGTCTAATCAATCTACCTCCTCACCATCGAGACCAGCAATTCCCTCCAGCCCCAAAGCTCCTCTGGATCCCTGAAAAGATGACAGGAGCAACTGAGCGATGACTCATTGAACCTGATTGTTTCTGAAATGGTGGCACAGACTTCTCCATCACGATAAAGCAATATCAGGGGAATGTTCAGAGTTTCTCAGTAAAAGAAAGGCTTTACCTTATCTCCTTTGACACCAGCTGATCCAGATGATCCCTGAGGGCCATCTTTACCCTAAATGTGTCGAGAGAAAAGCAACAATTGCAAAATAATACTTCATATTCCTGCACGATCACATCTAGCAGCTAGTAGTACCTTTTGTGTACCACACAATAATAACATGTATAGCGTTTAACAAAACATATGCAACATATTGTACAACTTACTGTTCTAAATATTATACTAATTTCTGTGTGCGAATATAGCCAAAATATATTCAAAATGTGCAGCATAGTACAGTTTGTTGTCAAACACATATCCACCAAGCTCCAGTGAGCTTGTGTATGATGTAAAGTTAATACTTGATAAACTTACTGGATAGCCTGCAACTCCAAGCGGCCCGGCTGGACCTCGTGGGCCCTGGTCACCTGGAAGGCCACGGGGCCCAGCCTCACCCCACGGTCCAAAGTTACCCTGGATACCCTGGAGGAAAAAAGACGATGAAACCCTTTTGTTTTTTGTTATCAAGACATATTTTAGGTGAAGTCACGTTATTTGATTTCTCAAGCTTACTTTAGCTATGGTTCCCAAACAAACCGAAAGAGTGCACAAAGAAAAGGATGCCTGTGCAGCTCAAAAGGGGAATTTTAAACCAAGCAAATTCTGTAATATATCTTGGATTTGTTTGTATTTTTGTTGAAATGGAGAAAAAAAAGTGACAGAAAAGAAAGCACATCTTGGTTTTCCATTAAGCTTCTTCAAATTGTATCAAATGGGATGGTAGGAGACTCTCACATTGTCCACACAACATGTATTAGAGCCACTTTCTTCACATGGAAACATGTAAGTCATTGTCGGAAAATATTTCAATAATACAGAAGCTGCATGAATGAGGATGTAAAGGACTGAAGGAATTAATTAAATCATCTTACAGGAGATCCTCTGTATCCCCGTGGTCCAGGCATGCCCGTCTCACCCTGAGCACAGAAAAACAGTAATATTTTGACTTAAACGATTGATAACATTGACATAATTATATAAAATAACACTAATAGTATATAAAAATGTAGTAGTGAAACTAATAACAGGAAATAAGTCACTTACTGCACGGCCGTTTCCCCCCATTGGTCCCTCCTCACCTCTCTTACCCTTCATAACAAATACAAATAGATGAACTTAGCATTAGATTACAAGATATATCATGAGTGGGAACCAAGTGAACACATTTGTCCAACATGACAGAAAGATGCAGCCGTACATTCTGATTTAAATGGGAGTGCTTCCAACATGAAGCTTTCAAATAATAGATACCTTTAAGCCTTCACTTCCTGAAAGCCCTCCAGGGCCTTGTTTACCTTTAGCCCCCTAAAGAAAGCCAAGAGTCCATTAATCTCAACATTATCGTGGCTACATTTAAAATATTGTACTGTGGCACTGCAAGCTGAATTATTTTCAAGAGTTTGCACTGTAACATGTTAAAAAGCCAGATGGCGATGTTGTTGAACTCACTTTCTCTCTTGGTTTTCCTGGTTTCCCCTCCCTTCCTCTGCTGCCAGCTTCCCCCTGTCGTTGACACAAATGTACAGATATATTAATCAATATATTCCATCAGCTCCACATACTCACACAATCTTGAATGCTAAGTTAACTTCGGTAATGTAACCACAGGTGAATGCATAAATAACTGTTTCTTTCCAGCTTGTCTTCCATTCAACAAAAATGTTTGATGAGGAGAAAAAAAAAGTCCATCAACACTAACACTCTTCCCTACGGGTCCTTGGAGGCCAAGAGCTCCGGTCTTCCCAGGTAATCCCTGTGGAAAATATTAAGTAGAGTAGCAGTTATCCATACGTGGCACTATAAAGCAAGCAAATGTGCTCGTTCAGTGTTTATTATAGAGATGTATCTCACTTTTGGTCCTGAAGGTCCTGTGTCCCCACTCATTCCATTTGCACCAATGGGTCCCTGATAGAAATATTAGATATTAGATATGTGATATGTGGTGATATTAGATCACCACATATCTGTACTTATTCGGTGTCACTACTTTAAAGGGATAGTTCGGCATAAGTTACTGCGTATGAAAAAAGAAATACACTACTTTGGACGAAGCAGGCAGTAAAACACATTTTAACCTAACACCTAAAACAGGACCCAGCCAAAAAAAATCAATATTGGTTGAAATGTATTAATTCAGAATATTTTCCTGTTTACCACCTGCCTGGATCAGTTAGTGTTTTTGTATGTGTCATGCTGACTGTCCTCTACTGTAGGTAATACACTGACTATGGATGAGTACCTAGTACTAGTATTTTAGTACTCTAAAACATCCAAACTATCCCTTTAATAGCCCCACTGAAGAGCAGTTTTTATTTAAAAGTGCTCTTTTAAACTTATACAATTTAATTTAAACTTATACAATATATATTGCAGCTGGCTGTTTGAGCTTCCTAATCTTGCTACTGTATATGAATATAATAATATCTCAATTATTACCAACTCCATCGCAAAAAAAAAAAACATATAAACTGTCCAACATACACGACATTTAGTAGAGAAGCCTTTCTTCTCTGGAGGCCATCGCTACATTTACATATACAGGGAGTTTATGAACTCTATGAGAAGATGTGCGACTGGATGTCACAAATATGAATGTTTACATATTTTTGGTTATTCTTACCAGTGCTCCAAGAGGTCCATCCTGTCCACCGTGACCTAAATGACCTTGAAATCCCTAAGATGAGACACAGATAATATGACATGTTTTGTTTTTGACTGTTTTGTTACTTAAAATTATGAAAATATTACTTGACAATATTTGACAATATATTTATATCATTCTGATCACCTTCAGGCCTTTAGGTCCAGTTTCCCCGGGGACTCCAGGCATTCCCTACACAGAAGGTTTACATATATAAAACACATTACCTCACTCACATATATATTGCCATCAATTTGAGTGATACAATCTGACATTACACGGACGTATCCTTTTGGATAGACATATTATTTTATAAATGGGAAATTAACATTTGAGATTAGCTTGTCAGGTTATCATCAATTGACATTATGATTTTTTTATTGTCTACACTCCATTAAATGACTTGTATTATGAAAAAAAGAGAGAATAATAGTCACAGAAGGACAGAATAATAAGTGTAGCCACATAGGAACCTTAATACCAGGTTGTCCTTCACGTCCTCTCCCTCCAGACTTTCCCATCTCTCCCTGCAAACACAAAACACAACCGCATCAGTCGTGTGGATTTAGCACAAAGACAAACATTAAAACTTAATCTCCACTCACTCGTACTCACCATTGGACCTGGCATCCCAGAAAATCCTGCTCGTGCTTCTCGACCCTTTGAGAGGAATTTTACCATAATTAATCAGCACATGTTATCCATTCCAGGACTTCCCACTCTGTGCTGTTTGGAAATATTTCCAAATTTAAATGATAAAAGTGACACAGAGGATCAGCTGAGACACTGTCACTTGAAAAAGGATATACTGACACCTGTGGTGACTCAGTATCACCTATATTATATATATTGGTGTATATTTGGTGTACATTTCTCCAAACAATTCCATATATATATATTTTATGTTGTAGCTACATATCAATGACTAATGAATGTGAAGCTAGTATTTTGTATATTCAACAGAAATATTCCTCTTTCATAAAATTTCCCCCTTGAATGAATTAAAGTAGTATCCAATATTCATCTTTGTTCTACCTTGTCACCTCGAGGTCCAGGAGCTCCTTGAATCCCGTTTGGCCCTCGATCTCCCTACAAATAAAATACACATATATACATGTATCCAATCACAAATATGCACAATTTCACAAATACTTATTTTGAAAGAGAAATCCAATTTTTCAGCTTCCTAGAGACCCACCTTCAGTCCATCTTTTCCTTGCTTCCCTTGCTCCCCCATGATGCCATCAAAGCCCTACAACCACGAAGGCAGGTATTATCACAACCACCCCTAGCACCGTTAGTGAATGATATGTCTTCATTCATCACGTTTATACAGAGAGTCCCACTCCTTCTGGTGTCCTTATTTCAGGAAACATATGTACGCCAATGGCGAGAGAAAATCCTGTTTGAACTGTACCACATATAATGTAATGTATGAAGCCAATTTAAAAGATAGTTTTGCACTTCAAGAAGTTGTATTTTGCTGAAATAGAAGATGGTGAAATATGTAATTAGAAAGACTACACACCAAAAAGTGTGAGTAATGATGGCTCTCGCTGAAGCTACAGTGGTTGTGTGTTTCGTACCAGGCGAACAAAAAACCAACCAGAAGACTTAATCTCTATTTCACTCACACTGGATCCAGGAAGTCCTGGTGGCCCCGTTGGTCCCCCAAGTCCCTCATGTCCTGAAGGGCCTCGACGCCCCTTAACTCCTTGTTTACCTCGTGGTCCTGGAGGTCCCTGTGGACAAACACAACAAGAGGTTGAACGGATTCACGTCAGTTTAACTGGTCCATAAACTGATCAACAGTCAAGTGAACAGACAGATGGGAAAGATCAAACTCACTAGGTCTCCCTTGAACCCTGGATCACCCTTCTCCCCTCGCTTGGCTTTAGATCCCTGGAAGACAAACACACACAAACACACACACACCCACACACACACACACACACACACACACACACACACACACACACACACACACACACACACACAGATAGAGAACACCTGCACATTTAGCTCAGTCAGGAAGTAGTTGTTCCAGTATAGCTGCATATGGTTAAGATCATTAAATATTGCCATAAATTATAATTGAATTAAAAGGAAATTGCTTTAAGTAATCTTACGGGATCACCTAAGGGTCCAGGCTTCCCTGGATTCCCATTGGCTCCCTGAAACGAGAATGAAAAAGCATATGGCCAACATGTCCAGCACATTCGAGGTGATATCGTCTTTAGGAATTAATGTTGTTGTGCAGACGGTTTGGTCTTGTTGTCATACATTCAGTCCAGGAGGGCCAGGTTCGCCTATGTCCCCTTCATCTCCTGGATCACCCTGGTGGAACACACACCGCCCCAAACAAAATGACCATAAAATGATGGCTGTGGACTACTGCTGAATGTGAGGGGGTCCCCTTAAAATGTACTCACGTGGTCTCCTTTTGGACCCGGAGGTCCATCTGTTCCTGGACTTCCCTGTTAGAAAACAAGATTCAAGTTGTTTTCTTTATTCATAATTTTTCTGTATTTATGTGATAAAAAAAGAGACAGCCACTACTATTCCAACCATCTACTTTGTCAAAACATTTTTGGAATTACTCCAAAGGAAACTACCACGTTACTGTAATTGCAAACCAACTTATAACACAGTGACTCTGATTATGACACTGAACAAACTAAGTATACGGTTCTATAGAATCAAAAAGGTATTGTTATACCTGAGGGCCACGGACACCAGGAAACCAAACCGCTCCATCAGGACCAGGCTCGCCCTGAAGCAAATGTATGTTCCAGGTTATATACAGGTGAGTAAATGCCATTAGCTTATCACTCTCTGTAAGAAAGAGTGCATCTGTCACCTGTGGTCCGACTGCTCCTCTGGCACCCATTTCACCTTGATGACCCTGAGAGTTTAATGTTGTTACCAAAATATCTTTTTATTACTCTATTTTTATTACAACCTGAATAACTAGTTGTGAACTTACCGGGGGTCCTCTAACTCCAAAGACACCTTTTACTCCTCTGGGGCCCATTTTTCCCTGAGCAGAGGAAAGATTAATGAATGCACGTCTCATTCCTTACCTCAACATCTTTATCAATTTTATATATTAAGATATTGTCGAAGTATGTTGTGTTGGAAAACTTACAGGTGGGCCTGGTGGTCCACCAAAGCCTTGACTGCCAATCTCTCCCTGAAAACAAACATCAGTGTTTCAAACAAGAACTATGTTTGTATTTATATTATAAGGAACCATAGATGTGAATCTGATGATCAAGATGGAGTCCATCCATCCATCCATCGTCTACCACTTATCCTGTATTCAGGGTCACACTCACACTCACATTCACACCTACAGCCAATTTAGAGTCATCAATGAACCTATCCCCATCCTGCATGTCTTTGGACTGTGGGAGGAAGCCGGAGAACCCGGAGAGAACCCACGCTGACACGGGGAGAACATGCAAATTCCACACAGAAGGAACCCTCGTCCAAACCAAGAATCGAACCCGGGACTCTGTCGCTGTGAGGCGACCGTGCTACCCACTACACCACCTTGCAGCATCAAGATGGAGTCCATTTATGTAATTATTATTTATTCAGATAACTGTCACCCAGTGAGTTGTCTGACACTGACCGTGGGTCCTGATAGTCCTAGAAAACCAGGAGGACCCCTGGCTCCAGGCAGTCCCTGAAAACATAGGACAGTTCAGATGTTGCACTTTATAATGACATCATAATGACGTCATGAAAGGTACTGTCATGATATAGTAAAGTAGTTTGTACTTACTATGTAGCCAGGGAGACCAACGACGCCTCTGACTCCTTTATTTCCCTGGATGCACAAATAGGAAAATCAGAATCACACACACCAGCTTTCTACTACTAAAAAAAAAAGGTGTGTGTGTGTGTGTGTGTGTGTGTGTGTGTGTGTGTGTGTGTGTGTGTGTGTGCGTGGCGGAATCTGACCTTGTTCCCTTTTTGTCCTCGGTTTCCCTGCGGTCCAGCCTCCCCATGATAACCCTAAAGACAGAGAAATAGGGCTTCAACAAATAACTAGAAACAAAAACGCTCTACTTCACAATAGAATACCCAACACTTCTGTAAAACCCAGTGCTGGCAATTTGAAGTGAATGTGAGCAAGTAAAATAGTGTCAGGTCAAATCTGACAGACAGACATGTATTTAGACCTCCATAATTTTAGTCCCCATTACATTAGAAGTCCAGGCCACTCTTACCCACTCACCCAGCTCCCCTTTGCTGCCCCTTTCTCCTCTGTAACCTTGGGGACCCTATGGGGGGCAAGCACAAAGAACAGGATTTCATTGACATGTTGACATGTATGGGTGAATATGACATAACTAACTATAAAAAGACACATTTCTTACAATTATGAAAATACACACATATTTTACATGTCTCTTACCTGTTCTCCAGGTAAGCCTGGAGGGCTCAGATCAGCGTCCTTTCCTGGCGTCCCGTCTTGTCCAGGTCGGCCCTCGGGACCCGGCAAACCTTGTGGTCCAGGAATGCCCTTAGGTATAACACAAATCATAAAATATAGTACACAGTTCTGTACCATATGCTGGTCCATACTATCATACTGATAGTGTGCTTGTAAAACAGATTGAGTAGTAATGTCTGTAGGACATTGGAGACTTTGTAGTGAAAATGTCTATCCATGTAGTTCTATAGTCAAAATCATCCAGTAGTTATGAGTTCAATGTGGAGTTTCTGTCACAAGGACTGTTGCTACTGTAATAATGGACATTACATGAAGACCAGAATTGTCTTTCTAAATGTCTGACACTTGAAGAGGTGTAAATAAAATAACAGATTGAAGTAGTCTGTTATGAAGTGATCCTATTATTTAAAATGCAAAGCCTCGCTTTCGACTCTGATAAGATGCAAATAAAGTAGAGATACCTACAATTTTCCCTTGAACTCCTTTTGGTCCTTGCTTCCCATTAATTCCAGGTGGTCCCTGGAAAACAAAAATAACCACAGGAGTCCTTTTACAGTGTCCCTTCATTTGGTAATGTCATGATAAAGTGGAAGAAGAAAACTGTTAAAACGTCTTTTCAAGAAATCCAACACTTTTGTCTACTTACAATAGGTCCAGCGTCTCCAAGAGGTCCAGGAGGCCCCGGAGGACCCTTGAGTTTCTGAAGATAAAAACAGACTCAGTCACAACATATCCTCATGGTATATCAGTATAGTACATGTTTGTTTACTTCTAACCCTAGAATGAATTTACACTGTAAATAAAGTGATAATGTTAAGTATGTTGCAGCTGAGCAGTATTTCGACTAACTTGTGAATGTTAAAACATGTTATGTGCATTATTTTTTCATCAAATGCCTACCGGCCAGGAAGAAATCAGCTTTTTATAGATCTTCTTTTTCTGCAGGGATATGACAAACAACAACAAAATATTATTTTTAGATTGTAAACCTCTTAAAATCTATAAAAACTTTCAAAACAATAACCCAAACATGAATTATCAGTAAAAAAAGATGAACTAAACTGCCAAAATTACCACAATAATGTTAAGATAAAATAAGTTCTTATTAAGGGCTGCGTGTTCCTTCTGGGTACTCCAGCTTCCTCCCACAGTCCAAAGACATGCGTGTTAACAGGATTCATGCAAGATCAATAATGGTTGGAAGTATTTATCAACGTGGCAATACCTTTATCTGGTTTAGATAGATGGTTCTGATTAGATAGTTTAAGATTAAATACATTGAGGTGGCTAGTCCAACATGCAAAACATTAATACATATATGAATACATGTGTAACAATATGACAGATACTATAATACTACTCATACTCCAAAACTGCGATTTTATGATAAATATACAAACGACCTGTAAAACAGGCAGAATACTGTATGTGTTTTCAGTAATTTGATATATATTGTAATAAAATTACTTATTTCACCAATCTAAACTCAAAGTATGCAGCACTAAGGAGTGAGTAGATACTGGGTCAGAGCTACAACCTTTACCTTGAAAGCCTCCCACTCTTCCTCAGACGTTTTAAACACAACAATGGCAGGTATCCCAGCAGGACCGATGGGGCCAGAATATCCTGTCCGCCCAGTCCTGCCCATAATGCCTTGATAACCCTGAGAGGACAGAAAACAATATGTACTTTGGATGTAGAAACCTTTGAAGTCCAAAATCTGTCCTTTTCCATCACAACTGATCATTGAGGGCTTCATTAAGTCATTTTTGACCACTTTAATGCAGAATAACTTCACAAAAAACAGACAAAAACAGCCCTGAGATATAAACTGCCCTTGGGGGTATTGTGTCATTTGGCTTCAGTAATGTTGAGGTTAATAGCTTAAGAAGATTTCAAAGCTGGGTAATCTTGAAATTAATATTAAATCAGCCCTCAGAAGCTTAAAATGTGTTTACAGAAATCACTTAACATGGCACCAAAAGTGTGCGTAAACAGGACACTGTTCTTGGTTTTGTTTGGTTTCAGTAATTTTGACCATTGAACGGTTTTTATGAGGGCTCATATGTTTCATTGATTAGTGATACTGTTGATTTATGCAGAGACCTTATGTGTTCCTGTGTGTAAATACACATAGGATCTTAACATGAATTGAGAATAGGATTTACCTGTTGCAATACAAGACTAGGAAAACGACAAGCTGGTAATAAAATAAAAATAATATCCTTTGAACATACAATTTAATTTATTAATTTATTGACAATGAAATAAACGAGTACATGGAACAACTATACTACTAAGAAATTACATAAATAATAATTTAAAAAAATCTCCCCCTAAATTAAACTAATTAAGTCTTTAATAGACATCTGGTTAAGCTGCAATTCAGTTTAGATTTTACTGTGGTTTTGTTTCGACAGAGAAAATTTAACACACAGCTGTGACCAAAAGTAAACGTTTTAAGATAGTTTTATTCAGCTAAGCTAGCAAGTAAAAATGATGGCTAACATTTAGCTAGCTAACACAGGGCTACATGAGCATCTTATTTACTCATATATCCTTCAAAATACCTGACAAATGTAATGTTAATTTTCACTTACTTCTTATCTGTGGTTTGGTTGACCAACTTCTGAGAAAAATGTCTGCGTTTTTACGTAAACTTGCTGAATAGACACTAGCTTTACATCGTAACTAACGTTAACCACGTCAACTGTCTATGATGCCTTCACGTGGCATCGGAATTATTGTAAATACGAGTTGCCGACCCGGAACGGGCCCTCAAATCGTAATTACGAGTGGGAAACTCGGAGATACCCGAGTATCCAGAACTTTTCAACATGGTAGAGACGAGGAAAGATTCAGTAATGGATGGTACGTATTTTTTTTATTTTTCAACAGTCCAGCAAGTATGAGCTGTTGCTTGTTTTGAATTGTATGTATTTTATGAGATATTTCTCGTTCTATCCATAGCTAATGGCTAATCGTCTGCGAGGTGGGTGCAAATTTAGCTTACGTCCGCCATTTTTTTCCAATTCGTCCCGACGACAAAGCACTTGAACATGACATCTCGTAATTTCGACTTTACAATTGGGAAGTCGGATCTTCCGACCAGCACGTGAAGGCAGCAATAGGCCATTAACCGTTTATCCCTCACTTTTAGCCGTCTATTAGCAGTGTATTACTATTAGCTTGCTAGCTATGTCAACCATTTGTCATTTTTATTTAAAATGTTTATTCATAAACATTATTAAGATAACTATTTTTTGCATTTAGCTTCAACATTAATGTTACATTACCTTCAGTTAACTATTTTAACTGTTTTAACCTCAGCTAATCCATCACTTTTAGCCATTTTTTTCAACTGCGTGCTTGCTTGCTAGTTTTTACCTTCAAAAATGATGTTAAATTCCAATTTAATTTCTATAGCCGATATTTGTTTTTCCCATTGACCCCAAAGCAAATGCAGAAATACTACTTGGGTAAAAGTACAGTTTCAATATGTTCTGATTCAATGTTGATACTAAAAAGACTCCCTGATTGAGGTTATATTTAATACATACTTTGCCCTGATTGAGGTTATATTTAATACATACTTTGTCTCCTTTAGGTCCTGGTGGTCCTGATAGCCCAGGTGAACCCTGTAACCCCTGATGAGAAACACAGGAGGGACAATTAGATCTGGATAATCATGACGAACAAACGTAATGTACTGTAACCCATTAGGACTTATTGATAACGTTTCGGTAGGATGAAAAACGGAGTCAAACTTTAACTGTGCTGCTCATCCCCTTGACAGAAGACTGTGTCACATGAAGCTACATTAGAATGTCTGAATTCTGATTGATCTAATGTTTATTTTTTGTGATATCTTTGAATTCATGGTATGAAAACACTGTAGAAGGTCTACAGAAGGGTTACAGTACCACCGTTTAGCCAGAGGAGGGTGACGATGGCATTCACTGAAGAGACTTCCCCTCCCCTCTACCACACACACACACACACACACACACACACACACACTTGCATAGCTATCTAGGTGCTAGAATTGACACAGATATATGTTGCCATCTCAGTCATCAAATCTGCTCCACGCAAACTCAATTTCATCCAAGGTCATGACACAAAATGAGATGAGAATATCACACGGATGTGATTAAAATGCCCTCTTTGGTCTGTCTATGCATTTAGAATGTTATTAACACTCTATCCTCAGTGTCACTGTGAATACATCTCACACTTAAAATATACCAACCAAACCCAGCTTCACTCAGGTACGGCTAAGTATGAAGTATGTCTTACCCTGATCCCAGGTCTTAATCCTGCCCCGTGGCTTCTGATTGTGTATGTCGGCGCCTGATCGGCTGCTTTAACAGGAGGATCCGTTCCTGATTGGATGAAGGAGTCTTCGGTGTTGGACTGGGGGATCCCATCAGGTGAGGAGTGATTATAATCCTCAGAAATGTCAGTGTCGTTATCATAACTTTCTTTTTCCATCTCTGCATGTCTTTGCAACTCCTCCTCCTCCTCCTCCTCTTCTGAATCTGTCTTGTCTCTGCCCGTCTCTGTCCCACTCCCCTGCTCTCCACCTGGAAGTTGTCGTTGTTGTGGTGATGTTTCTGTTTTGGGCAACTTGTCCTCTTTTTCGCCCATCTCACCGACCATGTTCCTGCTACTTACTGCTTCTCTGCTTTGTAGCGTGGGAGTTAAAACTCTCTCCTCAGTGACGTTTCCCTCTGTGTGTATTAAGTGTTTAGCCGGTGGTTCTGCTGAAACTGGAGGCGTAACCAGTTGTGGCGATGCCTCCTGTCTCGCCTCCCTTGCTCCTCCTTCAGGTGAAGGGTGCACGCTGGAAGTAACAAACCCTGATTCTTTTATGGGCTCTGAGATAAGAGTAGATCCGGTGGAGAAAGATATCTCTGCACTTGCAGCTTCTGCATCTCCGGATGAGACTCCTGGTGCTGTGGGGTTCTCAGGTTGAACTTTAAGGCTTGTAATGGCTGGTTCAACACTTTCCAACGTGGATGCGTCAATTGGTGTGGAGCCCTCCTCTGCTTCAACGAACGGCGGATGGACTTGTCTGGGGTTCTGGACCGTTTGAAGTGTGTGGACAGAAGGAGTCCTGGTTATACTTCCTCCTGTGCTCCACAGGTCCGTCATTGCCCCAAATATGTCGTGGTGCCCTTTAGAAAACTCCTCATCTCCAGTCAGAGAGGGAGGCTGTGGTTCAGCATCTCCGACTTGATGTACCTCCGTACTCACAGCTGTTGATTTGTCCTTTTCTCCGTGGGTTGAGCCTACATTCTGAGTATCTACGACCTCTGAATCAGGATGTGACTTCAGAGGGGAAGTGCTGCTCGCTGGATCCAGATCTGGGGTCACCTCAGTGGGATGTAAAGTCATGCCTTGTGGGGGTCCGGGTGATACTCTGATCCCAGGCTGATCAGGACCTTCATCTGGAAGTGTAAACTCCTGGCAGAGATTTACATTAGAGAACATATCAGCCAACATGCACAGTGTATGCTGAGCTCCTTTTTAAGCCTCCTTTTTACAGTCTTAACAAATAACAGAGATATGCAGGAAATGATTGTTGCAATGAGGCTGTGAGAGATTATTAAAGACCGTACCATCAATACACCAACCCCCGGTGTTCTCACTAAGACTAACTGTTATCTCCCTGAGCTGCCTATTAGTTTTATTGTTTTTATTCCAAAATCTCCACCGAAATTCGACCTGTTCACAAAGATAGACTTTGACTGTGGCTGAGATCAAATTTATAATCATAACAGTGTAACCATGTTGGACTAATTTACCCTGAATTCTCAAGAAATCAGCCAGTATAAATATCCCCTGTGTAGGTGTGCCAAACCTCTATAATATGGTATGTTTAGTGATTAAATATAACACAAAGTATAATATATTTTGGATGCAACGGCAATAAGAAGCAATCCATTTCTAGATATATATTTATTGGCTGTTCTCACCGTGCCTGTATGTTAAGTTTATATGGAAGCAGACGTAAACCTCGTTACTAAAAAGGTGTTAGGAGCTGCAGTATAGTGTGTTGTTGGTACCTGTGTGTCTGTCGGAGCTGAGCAGGTGCTGCTGTGATCTCGACAGCGCTGCTCTGCTGCTGTTTGGTCTCCGAAGACAAAGATCCTCTGCTGGATGGAGCCCTGAACACACGGGAGACAGAAGGTGACCGATTTAACCCTCAAGCTTCACTTTAAAACGTTGCTCTTTGTCTAAGACAACAAAAATATTAACTTTCCTAAAACGGCGATTAAAAAATACTATATATTATGTT
Source organism: Eutrigla gurnardus (assembly GCF_963514095.1). NCBI lineage: Eukaryota > Metazoa > Chordata > Actinopteri > Perciformes > Triglidae > Eutrigla > Eutrigla gurnardus. The sequence goes on along the minus strand of NC_139920.1, from coordinate 26,945,409 downwards.
GTTTTAAACCAACAACAGTTCTGATAACTACCAATAAACATTCATTTCCAGAATGTTAGCCCTAGAAATGCCAGTTTGTATGTAATGCCACTATTGTTTTTATGAGAAGAAAAAAAGGGAAATAGCGATGAAATAACATGCATTTTGCCAAGACTCCAAAATGTATGCTAAATATATTAACACAGCCAATATTAGAAACTCCAAAAGCCAAAAATTACATTTTATTTGTACTGTATGTGCCTGCTTTTATTCTCCCGCGAGGAGAAGTTGAGGTCAGAAACATTCAAATCATACACAGCTTTCGAGGTTGCTACAATGTTGTCCTGAACTTTTATAACTTTAAAACTAGAGTGCCGTTTAAATTACCATAAATTAAAGATGATTGAATTGATGATTTTAAAATATATTCATATGATTTTCCTGGCCTCTGCTCCCAAACGTCTAACTCTGCTATCGATCGGCCATTTTGTTTTCACACTTTTCATTCAGAGAAAGTGAAGAAAAAAAATGAGCAATGGAGATAAAATGTACTTTTTGTTTTTCTCCCCTTTTTTGAAATTGATTTATTGTTGATGTATGAGAGGAATAATAAAAGTAATAGAAAGTAATTTTGCAAGCAACCATAATGTGAAAAAAGCTTTAATGACCAGGCCTGAAATGAAATGAGTATAATTTAATTTAGTCATAACAATAAACTGTCAGCAGTCAACATTTAGCACTAAGTAAGTTGATCCACTGTTTTGTAAGTAAAGGATGAAGGGTGACAAAGGCAGTGACATTTTCTATTGCATTTATGGGATTTACTCGTTGATGTGAAAATCTTCTCCTGCCTCTCATCCTCTCACATGCACATGTAAGAACCCCTCAAACGAGACGCAGAAATATTTGAACTGCTGGTGAAACATGTAAATCATAAAGAAACCAACAGCAATGCCCTTAAAGCCCATTAAATGCAACAGATAAGAGAAGCTTAGAAAACTAGAAAGAGCACAACTAAAGGTAACAATTCTAAATCATCTCGAGGTCATTAAATGCTCTGAATGATTCACTTTTTTTTAGACATTAAACACGTTTTTCAAAGCCCTTTACATTCATAATTTCTATAGATATTTAAAATCTAAACAGACACAATCAATCCAAAGATGCAGACAATCAGACTTACGTAGCTCAGGAGCAGCAGAACCACCACAGCACCCTGCATGGCTTCTGATCACGGCGACTCCTGGACTCCTCTGACTCTAGCTGCCCAACACACTTCATGGGTTCATGGGCTGGACTCAAAAAACACCCCCACCCCTCCCTGGAGGACTGACGGAGCACGTTTACAGCCCGGAGAGACCAAGCGGGACACCCAACGTCTCATACAGACACACATCTACTCTCACATACTTATCTCTGCTGCCTTCTGTGGACTCGAGATGAGCTTCCTCATCTCATCAGCCTGATGCTCACTCACAACTTCATCAATCCACACAAAACACTTGCATTTATAGATTCATCAGCTCAGGAGTTACTGCAAGTAAGTAGCAGCTAAAAGGTTTACTGTTTCCCCTCTTTTTCTAGAGAATGTTCCGTAAAAGAGAACATCAATAGAGCGTTAACAGAGATTCAATGTGTTTAAAGTGATTACACCCCTATTTTAATTTGTATTAAAAATGAACCGACTGATGATTAAGTCATGCATAATTTGCCATTGAACTTCACTTTGGGCCCTCCCTCCTCCGTCTGTTTTTGGTCAGGGTCAGGAGGTGAGGTCTGCAGCGCAGGTGAGGAATGTGACATGAGGATTAGAAGAGCGAGGGGCTGCTGCCCGGGGACGGCTGCGTCGGGTGGGGTTTACTGTAAAGGGTGTGTGGTGAGCGTGAAGCTCCTCCCAGCAGCATCAGGCCTAAAGCGTTGATCTGCGGTCCCAGACCAAGACGCCAGGGGGTTCTTTCCTGTAGACAGCAGTCCAGATATCTGGACCATCACACACAGCAAACATGGCCAGTGATTAGGTGATCCAGATACAATACATCGTCCTCTCTGATAGACTCACCACACCCAGCAGTGATGTCACACCCTGGAGTACGTCATGGCAGCAAGGTGAGGACTTAAACTGATGGGAAACACGAGTGCTATATTTATTTTATATATTTTTAATAGGCAGACTTGGTCTATGTAACTTTTGCATGATTTTCAGTGGAGGGTGTCACATTTGACCTCATATCTTATATTTTCTAATAGAAATAACTCAAAAGGACTCATTGATTCAAGCAAAGTAGGTCAACTTTGTTTGAGAACTAAAGTTTTAGTGTTGTGAATTTTGACCCCAATTAATTGGTCAAAAGGTCCAAATATTTGTTTTCTTTTATACTCTGTATGACACATTCAGTGGCGGATGCTTGCTTGTGAGTCGATACATCTTCGTCTGTGGTTGTGTGAGTGTATGTGTGCTTGTGTGTGAGTGTATATGTGCTTGTGTGTGTGTGTGTGAGTGTATATGTGCTTGTGTGTGAGTGTATGTGTGCTTGCGTGTGTGTTTTCTCACTCAAAGTGTTGTTCCCGGACGCTGACGACAGTGAAGAGTCTTCGCCCCCACCTTCAGCTGAAAGGGCTCCTCCCCTTCCTGCACTAAAATAACCGACAGCGGCGTCTCCTCTGACCACCGCTGACCCAGATGCAGTCATCTCATCTGGAAACCTGTCACGTAAACGTTAGCACATTCACAACTAAACGTACACATACGGACACTCACACACTCACAGTCAAACACACACACACACACACGCACACACACTCTTACACATGCACATTTTCACGTGATCATTCACTGGACAGTTGTGAGCTGAGAATTCAGAAAAGTGTGGATTTTAAACCCGTGGTTGTGTTGTGACAGAGAGACTGAAGAGTTCACCAGTGGATGTAAATTGTGTCACAAAGCTGACAGGTTCAGACGGCATTAGTACCCTGTGTGTGTTTAAACAGCCAAGGTCAAGTTTAACAGCGAACCCATCAGCTAAACCCTACAGCCCACACGTAATGGAAAGAAAAATCATCCTAGATAAACAGGTTCACCGCCGTCACGCATGACCTTGTCAGCTCCCCGACCATGAAAAATCACCTTTTGTTGTAAAAGATATGGATGTACGGCTCAAGTTAAGTAGAGATTGTGTGGAAATTGGAAATATTTTGTCTGATTTTCAACATTTTATGTGAATTTGAATCATGAATGCATTATTGGGCAATGTAACATGAATAAAAATCCTGACATGGCCTTGTAAGAAACACATCTTCTATTAAAATGTTATTAATGTGGAGAGGGGACGGCCTGAAATGATACTTCAATATGATATATTATAGTTTCTCCTCTTTCTTTTTCAGGTGTATTAATAGGAGGTTTGTAGAGAAATCTTAGCGCATGTATTTTTATGTATATATGAAATGAAAAGTAGTGTAAGGGTAGATGTCTTATCTCTATTGTGAAATATCTTAAAAAGGCAAAAAAATCTCTAAAAACATTGGATAAATAAATAAATAAAGGTAGTAATATCAGCCAGTACAGAAAAGACAAGTGATCTCTCTTTAATGGTCCTTTGCACAGATATGTAAACACTTATTTTGTAGTCAGACAGGCATCATGATTCAAATATATAATAAACATGGATTTATTTTGTACAATTTATACTACATATTTACCAGAAAGCTTCTCTTATCTATGAAATCCAGGCTTGACGGGGAAGTCTTTGGGCGAGCTTCCCCAGGCACAGGTTAGGTTGTTCTGTACAGACGGACATCGAGGTTAAGTCCTACAGGCTGCGTTTTTTAAGTGAAGCACGGCCTTGTGAACGACAGGCTGAAGCCTGAACCTAACCTGTATAACGTGTGAATCCAGCCTTGTGGTCGACTCACTTCAAAAGGAGGTTTCTCTGTTAAAATCCAGGACTTCCTGACTGGCAGTCCAGCAGGGGGGGGGGGGGGGGGGGTGGATCCTCAGGCCAGATGAGTCCCATGTTCACATTTCGGAAACTTAACGTATTACATCAACACAACAGCAACATTATATAAATATACATCTTATTTAAGGGGAACAGCAAACGTTGGAATGTTCAAAGATATGGACAGTGGGACTGAAAAAACATGAAGGTTTTTCTCAGCCTGCTGTGTCACCATTCCTCTGTTGGTGAAGTGGCTTTTAAATCACATTTAATATCATGGACACATTCAAATAAGAACAACCAGGCAGCTCTAAGACGCTCTCTCTCTCTCTCTATCGTCACCGTGATCATGCATGAGCACAGAAAACACCGTGATGATCGTTTCTACCGTCCAAAACGTGGGCTCCAATGTGACGGAGACATCGTGGCCGTTAACAGAACGATAAACCATACTGCGCCTGTGACTCCTCTTTTTTGTAAAATGTTACACCACATGTAAAAAGATCAATCATCCCATCGTTACATGAAAGAAGGCAACACATCCTGAAGAAGACAGGTCCCTGGCTCTATACGCGCCGGAAGAAAATGGCTTTAGTCACCTCTCTGTGGTTATCCAGCCCAGCGACGTGTAGCGTGAACATCCACATGTCCTGTCCTGCAGATGGTTGAACCTCAGGCTGAAGTTGCGATAGTTCATGGACTCCCGTGTCGTGCTGACTGACCTGCATGAGACACTTTTAGTCCTTCTGATTTTTCACACGCCGTTCGCTTTTCGATTTCAGAAGGTAATATCTTACAATGGTCCAGTCTTCCTGAGACAAAACATCTCGTACTAATCTGTCCAAGATCTTTAGAATAATTTTCACACACCAGAGTCGTGCTCCAGTTAAAGGTACACCATCATCGTTTTCACATGAGGACAGAAGAAGAACCATTACTAGGAGTTTTGCTCACTTTAGGGTCTGGACTATGACTCCCTGTATTCACTCTCTATTAATTAGTGACTGTATAATGCCCATGGACCATGTGGATACAGTTGTTGTAAACAGGAACTGAATGGACCCTTGTTTCATTGCTACTCTTATATCTACGCACAGTCAAGACTTAACAGCGACCTCTCTCGAATCACCTCAACCAAAAGCTAAAATACATTCATCGCGTTACATTTTTTACATGCTACCTCTAGGTTCACCTACACAAAACGCACTTGGATCAGTCTCTTTTTCCAAATTCAAACGGAGGTTTGGACATTTTGGATCGACGTCTCGCCGTATTTTGTTCAAACGACGATCGGAACGCTAACTCGTGTGGGAAGGCTCGGCAAATTCCTGGGGTTTGGATCTACTTGTAGAGTCTCTTCGGGTGTCTTGATTTGGCAACTTTTCTCTCTTGAGAGCACACACACACACACACACAGTAGATACACACTCATGTCCACACATAGGTCCCTCCAGCTACAACAAACACACACACAAGAGCACGTTGCAGACACACACCCAAGTATCCAGATAAACAGCGGTGGAGTTCAGGCCTGCATGATATGCTACTGGTACTGAGAATCAGAGTTCTCAGAGCCACAGAGGAGCTAAAGCCTTGTGGTTCCATGTGGAGCTTCTCCTTCATCCTCTTCCTATCCGGGTTTTTAGCAGCGGTCGTCCTCGTCCGTGTCACTCAACAGCTCGCTGGCTGCAGCTGGACTCGTTTGGCCCAAGTGCTTCTGGAAATGCCCGTTGGGGACCTGCCAGGAGTGTCTGAGCTGAGGAGCCGAGCTTATGGCGTTGGCCCGTCCCAGGCTGGTCGCCATGGCGGACTCAAAAGTCAGGGTTTGCTGCCCGTCGCCCGCCTCTCCACCGCGGCCGTCGTCGTGGAACGGGAGGTAGGGCTCTGAGATGTAGCGGTGAGGAGATGGGTGGCTCGGCCCTGAAACCTGCCCGCTGGACGGGCCCTGAGCTGCAGTCAGGGGGCCGCCCTTCTTGTCGGGCCTCCAGGAGGTTCCTGTGGAGCCACCGGCGCCATCCTGAGGCTGGGTCTGACCCTCGGAGGTGGCCGCTGGCGTGGGAGAGGCGTTGGCTTGGCAGACCAGAGGGGAGTAGGAGATGTACGGTCGTGGGCGAGAGGGCGTCTGGGGCAGCTGGCGCCGATTACGAGGAGTACCGGACTCTGAGGCTGAATGGGCCGGGCTGTCTGATGTGTTCACCTGCAGCAACAGAGGACAGTAGATTTTAATTTTTAACCTCCAGAAGCGACAGTCCTGCTAGTTTTCTACTAGGTGGTTCACTGGATCCCCTTCCAATCACAGTGGTACAAAACAGTCCTTTATTTCATTTCACAAATTTGACCTTGAATTTGAATTTGGGTCACAAAGACTGAACGCTGGATCTCCTACCTGTCGCTGTAAGGTGCGACTGCGTCCCTCGCTAGGCGAGCGGGACCGCCTCCTTTCACATGATGGATCGCGGCTGCGCTCCTCAGAGTTGCAGCGGGACACGTCAGGGGACAGTAGGTGGCGCCGTTCCTTGGATCGCCCTCTCTCATGACTGCTCGTCTCTTTGTGGTTGATTCTAGGACCTAAGAGGTGTGTAGATTTCAGTTATTGATATTATTATTGATATCCCAGTGTAAAACATATCGTACTATATCCAAATCATTCAGTTTCAAGGCCCAAACTGTATTTTCTCACCATATAATTACAGATACAATGATGTAATTTAAGGTAATTGCAGGAATTACAACCATTCTGACTACATCAGTATATATCAAATATTAGGAATGTATTATTTAGTCAAAGGTTTAATTCAACATACAAGTACATTGGTCTACTATTGGTTCAATGCCCTTCTTAAGCACATCAATCTAATCTAATCTGATGTCCATTAATAGAACTATTTCATTCTGGTGTTTAATATAAATAAAACTTTAAATGTTGTATGTAATGAGGATGAAACCAATCCTTCAGGTCGCTGCAGCTGAAATGTGTCGATTCTGACTTTAAGCAGAAATCTTGCATCAAAGCTTAAGGTTTGCAGCAGATACTCTTCATGCCTGCTGCCCATTTTTACATCTATGACTTCTAAACTTTGCAACATGAATGTGCATCAGACTGTAGGAGGTGTGTGTGTTCAGTGACCTCTGTAGCTCCTCTGACGAGGCCTGTACGTGCCGTCCGGACTGACTCTCTCCAGAGAGTGTTGCTCCTGCCAGAGGTCGTTCACACACTGGTCTCCGATGGTGGAGAAGGAGCGCTTCATCAGCTTACTGTCTGCTGACATCCCGGGCTACAAAGACATGAAACAACCAGAGGAGGAATCACTTCAGTAAATGCAATGACACTGAAACAACAAACAAACAGACTCCCTAATTAGCAAAAACATACATAGAGGCGTACGTACTTTTTAAAGCACACATCTTGGAAACAGGTTTGAATTAAGGTTATTACTCTTAATTACCGGTGGATCAACAGCCAGTCTGGGCATGGAGGACGCTCTGATAGATGCTGTCCGCTGAGGTGATTTAATAACTCCTGCGTCCTGCCTGGCCAGCTGCATCACGTGGTTATATTCCACTGCGTCCTGCACCTACACAAATACCACAGAAAGGAGAGTTGGTTGTTTCTTTTTTATTTCTCTCTCCAAGTCTCACGAGTTAATGATGCTCGATATCGATTCATCAGCATCAAGTTAATGAATAAACGTGTTCCAGCACAGATGTTACATATATGAGGAGCTTTCTAAATGTCGGTGGTTACCAGTATGTGTAAATGATGGTGGTGGTGGTGTGGGTGCAGGTATGGATGGTAGGGTGAATGATAGTCGTCGTCATCCTCCTCCTCCTCCTTTTCATCCCTGGAGCGGGACAGTGGCTGCAGGAACATCTCTTGAGGAGAGATGGGGCTGAGTGCCACAAAACCTCCTCTGGTACTGCAGGAGCACAAACAGGACAAGTGCATCATATACCCATATATATACACACACGTGTGTCAATTATTATGGATGGTGGAAGGCAACTGAAAAGTCAGTCAGGTACTAGATGTACAGAAAAAGGGGGATGCGTTCTATTCCTACCAGCATAAATAACCACAACCCAATATGAAAAAGTGTGTGAGTTGAATATTTACAGAGCAGATCCGGCACCGTGCCTGAGGAATGAAAGGGATTTGGCGTTGCATAGGATTTCTTGAGGCAGAGAGGAGGCATCCATGCGCTGGAACATAGGAGCATGTTTCTATGATGGGAGAGAAAAAAACAAAGAGGGGGAGGAAAGACATTAAAGGAGGCGACAAATACGCTCCTATAATTACAACATGGATCAATTTAAAGAAACACACATTTCAAGAGCCAAACAGGTAAAACATACACTGGCCCATATTAAAAGAGCAGAATTACGCAGGGAAACTAGTGCAGCTGCTTTGTGCTTCATGGTGATACATCTATAGTGTTGTTTTACTTTTAGTTCTAGTCTAGTCTTTGTCTCAAGCTATCATTTTAGTTTTTATTAGTTTTAGTCACGTTCATGCTATTTTTAGTCTCGTCAAGTTTCAGTCGACTAAAAGTCTGAGCATTTTAGTCTTATTTTAGTCAGAATTTTCCATGACTATTTTAGTCATTTCCATTTCATATTTCAAACAAGGTTATCTTATTTTTATATTATTGTTACCTTATACACTCAAGAATGCATCCATTCCAGACATAGAAGACGCTCTGATTTGAATTTACACATTTATTTTACCAGCCAAATATGTTATCGTCACATGACCAACATTTTCGTTGCGTCTCGTCTAGTTTTCCTCAAGTGATAAAGGTTTGTTGACGACGATATTTAGTAACACTAATCTAACCCCAAGTCTGTCATGATAAACCTAAAAAAAAAAGAAGGTTTAATTCAAAGTACCTGTTCCTCCAGTTGCTGTCGGAGCTTCTTGGCCTTGCTCTGCTTGTAGTAGTCCATGATCATCATGGCGGCATAGATCTTCCCAATGGTCAGGTCGCTGGCTGAAATAGGAGGAAGCATCAGAACATAGACCTTCAAGAGTACATGATCAAATGGACATTTATTTTCATGGAGATGTTACCTTTGTGAATGGGAACCAGAACCTCCAACGTCTTCTGAGAGAGATGAGGCCAGATGACGCTGATCTCCTTCTGCAGGTCCAGGTCCATCTGATTTCTATCCTCCCCTCCTGGATATTAAAAAAAAAGAAGCAAACATTAAGTGTGATTTGATGAGTTTAACGTCACAGTGAACGTATGCCCGTGAAGTTTTGATCCTCAGTCTAACCTCTGGCGATCTTGATCTCCAGGGCCGTGCGGATGAGGGCCATGAGGGTGGAGGTGAAGTGAACAGACATGTCATCGTCCACAGGCATGTTCATCAGGACGAGCCTCTGATGGCAGAACGCACCGTAATCAGAGACGATTCAGTGAGACAACATATCATAGTCAAAAAGTGTAAGGCCAGAGTGGCAGCGGTGGATCATAATATATATATTAATGACTTTAATTAATTCATTATCTAGAGATGACAAATATTCGTTTGGTTTTTATTAGTTCACTCTATTATAAAGAACATTAGAAAAAGTTTCAGCTCAAAAGAAAAATACCCAGCCTGGACTTTATAAATGAGTTTTCCTACTTACCCATAAATCGGTTATAGAGATAATAAGATTATAACATTATAATATCTGGGTAACGAGCTTGAAAATAAATTATGAGCAACCATGGCCTTTCTGGGCATTGTGACAAAAGAAAGTTTCTACTTAAGTCATAATTTAATGTAGCATACTTTAATTTAAATTAGGTTTGAAATGAAGATTTCACTCTGATATAGAAGTATGGAGAGGACAAACTTGCTATAATTTACCATATCTTGTTTTGAGACACAAGAAACAGTAATTATTTAATAATCACAAGAAAACAACAAAAATAAATACACTATTCTTTCCTCTCCTGACCTTCTGTAAACAGTTTATCTAGTTGTATAAAAGGTGATAAAACCATACAACTCACTCTGCTATAAGAGTATTGTATTAACCTGCGATGGAACATGCTTGCAGCATCACAAACACACACAGCACATTTCTATTACACACCGATAACATGGGGCTGTGGCAGCAGGCACATGCAGACGGGATAAAGTAAGAAACAGAGAAATAAGTATGAACGACGTGAGCACATGACATAAGCAGACCAGCTTTAGCATGTAGATGTTTGACAACGTCCTGGTTAATGTTCTCTCACTGGTTCTATAAATAAACTCCAGCAAGACTCTTTCAGAAAACAGCAAAGATGTAATGGAGTCTTATATTGTTTTTCTGCCAAGATGCAAAGCAAAAACAGGCAAATCATTAATGAGCTCATCATCTGCCGATGAAGAAAACACTGGGACTTCAACAAGCAATACTCCATCATATAACAAACAGAAACAAAAAGGCTTTGCTTTTCCAATGTGTGACACACAGAATGAGTGTTTACGGTGCCTGTCCTGGTTGATTAAAACACGAAGGCAGTGCTGTTAGGCTCCAGTGTTCGGTCTACCTTATATGCCACCTTGGAGGGGCATTTCTTGCCCAGGCCTAGAGGTGGCGACATGTTGGTCAACATCTCATACATGTCAGTGTAATGGATACGACCACTGGGGGCGCCAGGTAGCCATGAGGATGGGGATGAGAAAACAGGGGAAAGAGAGAAAGAGGGGAAGGAAGGAAGGAAGGGGGGAGGGGTGATGTTGGAGGAGAAATAGAGGGGGTTTGGGGAGTGTGTTCCCAAGGGATGGAGGAGGATAGAAGAGAGGAACAAGAATGGAGGAGACACAAGAGATTATTCCTACAAGGCATCACACAGGAGTAGGAGGAAATAACACAGGTTGTATTCTTTCTATGCTGCCATCGGGGGCATAGAAATCTGGGAAAGGAGAAAACAGGGTGAGCAAAGGAATGACAGCCTCACTGGATCTGGTCCAAAAAAAATACTTACATTGTGTAGCATTGTATGTGTGTGAGAGAGAAATAAAAACACCTTTAAAACCAGATCCAAAAGGTAGAAAGAGACAGGCATCCCCAGTATTGCTCTACAACTGCATCAAAAGTGTGCCTGTGTCTTAGTACCCCAAAAAGTCAGAGTGTCGTCATTCTTTGACCTGAGTAACACACCCCCCGGAGGTCAAGCAGGGTGGTGACAGCGGGTGAGGGGGAGGAGAGGAAGGACAGGAAGGATCCCACACGAAAGAGGCAGAGGGTGGGATTTGTTGATATGGGGGAACCAAACCTTGCATGCCACCCTGTGTGGGCAGTTCTTTCCAAAGCCCAGGGGAGGTGAGATACTGCGTACAACTTTGTACATCTCCTTATAGTGGAGCCTACCACTGGAAAGAACATACATGTCTTTAGTTCGCATCGTTACAGACTTGTAGTGTTGTGTGAACGAGGCCTAAATGAAGGCTCAGTCCGTTTTAGGACTTTAAATCAAACAACCTGTAATCAACACATGCTTCCGTCTGTAGGTGTAAGTGTATGGGGTTGTTTTAGTCTGATTGTATTGTAAAACACATTTCACATCACTGAAAACTGGAGCATTTGTGTCAGTGTACAATTTTAGAAAGCCGTCGGCTATCGGCCTGGCGGTGATTTAGCCTCTGGGGGCAACGGATAATATTTCAGGGGTTCTGGTGGAGCTAGCAGATATCCGGGCAAAGACTTCCTCCTCTGTGTACTGGGCATTATTCACAGTCTGATTAGCAACTCCAAAACGGAGTTGGAGATGAGAGTCGGCATCAGTTAATCTGCATGAACAGATCTCGCTGATGATGGCATACATTTAAAAAAAAACCGAATACGTTAAATTGTTGTCAGATGACAGCTAGGAGTATTGGCAAGAACCTCACGATACGATACGTATCACGATACTTTGGTCACGATACGATACGTATCACGATATCGCAATATAATTAAGATGAGCACAAGTACCTGTATATGTACATCAGATGGTATTGATCAGAGGACAAATTGAGTCAAAACTATTTAATTCAAAACAGCCTCTCCATTTTATTAATTCCCATGAAATTCGATCTTTGGAGTTCGAAAAATCGATATTGTATTGGGCGGCAAAATATCGCGATATATTGCCGTATCGATATTTTTACCCACCCCTAATGACAGCTGATGGGTTCAGCCACTTTCTACTGCATCTCACCAAAGTCAGCTCAAATGTGATTGGTCAATACTTCTGACTATATGTGGACTCCAAACAGAAACCAGAACGCTCAAAATATCTTCCTGTTGCCTCCAGATTCTGCATTAATATGTAGATGTCTGTTTATCGAGATAAGTATGTGCGCTGCAGAACTTTTGATGAAATGTTAGCGTAGCATAAAGGCGGCGAGACACTGACCAGGCGGCGCGGTCATACTCCCCCCAGATCCGGACAAACTCATCCAGGTGGTGAGGACCCAAGATGGACGAGTCTCTCGTCAAATACTCAAAGTTGTCCATTATCACAGCCACGAACAGGTTCAGCATCTGGACGGGAGAAAAAACGAGAAGCCGTGATATTTATTAATATGAGGCTGGAAGAAATTGCAGCATAGTCCTCAAAATACGAAGCACAGCTGCTCTGCCCTGCTAGGAATCATTTAGTATTCTCCAGTTCTCATGGCTTACCAGGAAGGAGCTGAAGAAGATGAACGAGACAAAGTAGAAATAGGCGAAGTCCGAGCCACAGCCCCCCTCCTGGTCGGACGTGGGTACTGCGGAGGAAAGCGAGTGGTCCGTCTCACACTTCTGTCCTCCCAGACACGACAACATGATCTCCTGCCACGACTCCCCTGTTGCACTCCTGCACACACACACACACACACACACACACACACACACACACACACACACACACACACACACACACACACACACACACACACACACACACACACACCCATCACACAACACCAGGAGAAGGAGGGGTCAGTTTGGACTCAAGCAGTCAAATCAAATAAGTCAACTAATGCACACATTTCCAGTACATTCTGTACGTAACAGTGCTTGGATGTGAAGGTCTTTCTTATTTTATTTTAAGCGCATGTGTAATGCATCCAGCAAGTTATTCTGCTGTGTGTAATTTCACAGATGTAACTAGAGCCAAAGGAAAACCATTGTTGGGGAAATAAACACCATATAAGTAATAAACACGGGTCTGGATTGCCATTTCATTATTTGACCCACTTTGCCTTTTAAACTCCCAAAGTGCCTGCAAAGCTATTTGCTAAGGAGCTAAGTGGTACACTGCATCGTCTATCACCCCTCGACACTGAGTAGCCCCGTGGGTACTTAGAAAGCAACGCCTAAATAGCATAACCTAGCAACATTATTCAGAGTACATCAAGGAAACATGTTATTTAGCAAACCGAGTCTAGCAAATCATGTGTGGTTTGGATCGCAGTTGGATCTCAATTAAGCTGAGACACCAAGACGTAACTACTCTGGAGTACAGAAGCTAATTTAACAGTGTTGGGTTTCAGATTGGATCATGGAATAGCTCCCAAAATTGTGTCATTATGTTGATCTGAAAAACAAACAACATAAAAGTCCAACGCGACCTGAAGAACAGGTCTGAAGATCTCAAGATGTCCTACCTGAACAGCAGCATCAGGGCACCAGAAAAGGTTTTGAAGTTGTTGTGCTGCGTAATGTGAGTCTCCTCATTCAGCTTAATGTTCCCAAACACCTGATTCACACAGATGTACACACAAAAGCCTTAACAGTGGGTTAGGTCCAGCCTTTTTTGCACGTGTTTTATCCTTTGAACCATGAAAAAAATATACTTGTGATGCTGTGGATACAAATATGTAGTATATTCTCCACAGAGAGACAGACACCAATCAAGCGTTTGTCGTTCTTACTTGCATGCCAATGATGGCGTAGATGAAGAAGAGCATGGCGATGAGCAGGCAGACATAGGGCAAAGCCTTGAAGGACTGGACGAAGGTCCACAGAAGAATCCGGATGGTGTAACCTTGTCTGAGCAGTTTGATGAGGCGAGCTGCTCGGAACAGCTTCAAGAAACTCATGTTGAACGTATCCACGAACTGGCATAGAAACACATGGAATACAGTATTAACGTTGACGTAAATACTTCACATCGAGGGAAAGAGAGCTAAAAGGTTCTCTTTCAGTGTCAGATGTAATTACCTGCAGGTCTACCACGATCTCTGTGATGCTGCCCAGAACGGTGATGAAGTCAAAGATGTTCCATGTGTCTCGAAAGTAGTTCTGTGGAGACGGGAGAGACGCTTTGAGCGCTGAGAGTGATCTTGAATGCACATTCAGTCAGGCTGTGTGTTGCTCTGTTTTATTTCCTCACCAAAAAGCCAAAGGCCATGATCTTGAGGACGCACTCGACGGAGAAGAGAACAGTGAACGCTGTGTTCAGGTGTTTCAGTACGGCCTCGTATGCCGGCGGGGCTGAATAATACTGGAAATAGAGAAGCAGCTGGGGTTAAACAGGAAGAAATCTGTATTATGAGAAGGATAGAAAGAGTGTAATGTTCCCTAACCACTTCACTGATCTTCAACCCTGCACCCTGCTGGTCTACAGGTTGATGGAAGATTCCTCCAGACCCATAAATAGTGCCCCAGTCTCCGCACCTCTCATCTGTCGCACTATAAAAGGAGTCATTCCTCCAGGGGCGGCAGCCACAGTTAATGAGGTCACACTAAATAGCAGCCCCAGGACATTATAGATCAATATTTAATACAGGCTGAGTCACCCTGCGTCTCTCTCTGTCCGACGATCTGTCTGTGGGAACAACCAGCACAGCCCAAGAAAAAGGCCAGTTCAGGAGATAAATAGTGGTTAAGGAGGGGTGGAAAAAACCCAAAACATCAGCAGATCCAGAGGTGTAGGGGTCGCTGATGAGGTGGATGTATTACTGTTAGATAGATGGGTATGTCACCAGACGGGAAGTGGGTCTACTCTTTATGTATTCTAGTGGCTTTCTGTCTGATAGGTGAGTATGCTGTAACCGCCAAATGAAAACATCAGTGTGTTGAGGCGGGTCCCAAAAAGGACACACCAGTGTCTACACATCAGTGTTTCCAGTTAGGGATGACACATCAGGCTTTTTTTTTTTTTTTAAACCAACGTGTTAACAGTCACAAGTTCATGACAGAATATGTTGCCGAGAAGCAGTTCAAAATTAGCTTTTTTTCCCCTCTATTGGCAAGCAAGGATATGTGGAAAATGGCACTTTGAGTGAGAAAGCAGACGTACATAATGGTAGAGCCTGTCACACCGCTCGTTGTCCTCTCATTCTGGTCCTATTAAAGTCCCAGTCGGCAAGTCTGGCGGATGGAGGGCACTCTGTCAGGTTTTGAATGTTTCCAACTCTCAGGCTCCTCCCCCACGACCACGAGCTCCTCCCCCACGACCACAAGCTCCTCCCCCACTACCACCGAGCTCCTCCCCCTCGACTCCGTGCCCTTTGAAATCCCTTAGATCACGCCACCTTTGAAACACGGGTCCGATGTTGACTCTGGTTTTATCACGGGCACCGTCGCCATCTTTCTTTTTTTCCTTCTTTTCCACCGGTGTTTTCTTTTCCTTGGTTGTTTTGGACCTCCTCGTTTGGGTTTTTAACAAGGAATTGGAAGCTTGTTGCTACTTCCCTCCGCCTCCCCCCTGTGATAGTGGAACGACCCGAGGGGGGAGGGGCTCTGTGTGTGCACGAACACAGACCTGCGTGCTGATTGGACAGGATGATCCGGGCGCTGTCGATCTTTGCAAAACAAACAACAGGCTCTACGTGCACGTAGTAGAGGCATGCTTTTTTTTTACTAAAACCGGATGATTTATGTTGTTCTATCGGAGCGTAGTGTCGGCTTCAGTGAATATGTGTTGAATATGTTCAAGTGCTGTTTAACTGCTTTGATTTCTCTTCATTATCCTCACCTTCATCATCAGTACAATGGTGTTGAGAGCGATCATGGCCAGGACGGTGTACTCGAAAGAGGGCGACACCACAAAATGCCACAGGCGGTACTGGAACGTGTGCCGGTTCTGCGGCATGTAGCGGGTCAGGGGCTTGGCACTGATGGCAAAGTCGATGCACGCCCTCTGAAATACAGAAAGAGGAAAGGAAGAATGAAGAAACAACAAAAAAATAATATGGCGTGTTTCTTTAAGTGACAATGAACATTTATGGATTTACATAGAGTCAGATTACATTTAATGTATTTTGGATTCTATATATTAAAAAAAGCGTGACCAAATGAAGTGTGAAAAGACTAAATGAAAAAAGCTGATGAGCTTACGGGTCATTAAACACCAACAAAGTGTTTGTTTGTTGTTCCTTCATCAATCGGCCCTCACCTCGTTCTTTTCCAAGCTGCACTCCTCCATCATCTTATCCCCCTGCTCCTGGAAGGTGATGATGATGAGAGCCACGAAGATGTTGACGAAAAAGAACGGAAAGACGACAAAGTAGATGACGTAGAAGATGGACATCTCCATCCTGTTGCCGTGGCTCGGACCTCTGTCCTCCTCAGTCACATCTACCGAGTGCTGAAGAACCCTGGAAGAGCAGAGACACGATGCAGTCAGTGAAATATCGGTTATTGGAAGATAATAAATGGCAAAATCTTTGTAAAGTTGATAACATCTATCATGTTTCCTTAATCAAAGGTCAGATTTGACCGTTACCAAAGAGCAAACCAAATGTTAAAAGGTTATAAAAAGTTAACGAGCCCTCTAAGAATGGGAAATTATATGCGGGAAAACCCCTGAATTTGCTCAACCAGCATGAGAATCAGCAGCCAGACACTCACTGAGGCCATCCCTCTCCAGTGGAAACGGTGAAGAGCGTGAGGAGAGCCCAGATGACGTTGTCGTAGTGAAACTCGTGTCTCTTCCAGTCTCTTCTCTTCACCTCTTTCTTGTCCTTCTCGTAGTCAATGTAGTAGCCTCTGAAGAAGAAGGAAACATAGTTACGTCCCATTTAAAATAACATTATGAAAAGGTAAGAATAATATACAATTTGATAGGGTTTTGTAACATTTTCAGCAGCTTTATTAAAGTCCCAGTCGGCAACTCCGGCGGATGGAGGGCACTCTGTCAGATTCTGAATGTTTACAACTCTCAGGCTCCTCCCCCACGATCACCGAGCTCCTCCCCCAAAACCACCGAGCTCCTCCCCCACGACCACCGAGCTCCTCCCCCACAACCACCGAGCTCCTCCCCCACGACCACCGAGCTCCTCCCCCACGACCACCAAGCTCCTCCCCCACGACCACCAAGCTCCTCCCCCTCGACTTCCTGCCCTTTGAACTCCCTTAGATCACGCCACCTTTGAAACGCGGGTCCGATGTTTACTCTGGTTTTATCACGGGCACCGTCGCCATCTTTCTTTTTTTCCTTCTTTTCCACCGGTGTTTTCTTTTCCTTGGTTGTTTTGGTTTTTAACAAGGAATTGGAAGCTTGTTGCTACTTCCCTCCTCCCCTCTGTGATAGTGGAACAACCCGAGGGGGGAGGGGCTCTGTGTGTGCACGAACACATAAAACATGATTTATGTTGTTCTATCAGAGCATAGTGTCAACTTCAGGGAATATGACCAAAATAATGTTGCCGACTGGGACTTTTACGTTAGTGTTTTAGGAGAGCTGAATGAAAGAAGGAAGAAAAAACTGAAGAAAAGACAGAAAGGAAGAATGAAAGGTATGTAATAAGTAAGATGGAAACTGCAAAAGAAGGTGGGTGAGATGCATGTAGAAAGATCACAACATCTGAATTAAGAAATAAAGAAGAATATAACTGTGAAAGTAGCAATAAAGGAAGAGAAAAGAAGGGAAGACAGAAAAAAAGTGACCATTACTGGCATTCCTTCTCCGTGTCCTTTGAACTGTCGGTGCAGTAAAAAAACTTCCCCTTGAAGAGCTGCACGGCAATGACGGCGAAGATGAACATGAACAGCTTATAGACGATGAGGATGTTGAAGACGTTTTTCAGAGACGTCACCACGCAGTCAAACACGGCCTGGAAGAGAGATGAAGAGCGTGGAGAGATCAAGGAGTCGGGCCTGTGTAGATACTGCAGCAACAACAAGCAGGAAATCAATGAGGTCAAACCTGTACATGTATAATATATATATATTTTACTTTCTTCTTTTTTCAGTTTTTCACTCCTTGTTGAACAGATTTGACACCTGTTTCATTTATCTGATATTTTCATTCTTTCTATCATATGTGTATGAATATGTGTATAGGTTGTTGTGTATGTGTTTATACTTAATTTTGCTTTGAAATTATGTAATTTAATTTGCTTAGTTGTTTTATTTCTCTTTTAAGAGGCCTTTAATGTTTTTTTTTGGTTCATTCTTTTTGATTTTGATGTATGTTATATGTGTGCAAATAAATAAATAATAATAAATAATATAACTAAAGGAAGGATGACAATCGTCAGTATATCTATTTAATCCCAACACATGGTAGGGTGGGGGTACAAATCTGACATCTGAGACTTGAGGTTGAGCTGCAGTGTATTTCATACAAGAGAAGAAACTAAATTACACACTATTTCCTGACAACACAGCTCATCAAAGTTACGTTTTTTAACTTGTAACGTCTCAATTCACGCCGAAAGTTTGATTTTTAGTGCCATGAACTAAAAGCAGTGGCTGCCTGGAAGGTAAGAGGTTAATCTTCAGTTAGCTGATGGCCTACAGTGTTAAGTACTAAAACATGTAAAAACCATTAATGGTACATTCAGGTCGGATTAATGTTCCTCATTCCCCCTCCCAGTGAACTGAACAAGACGTGTGTATCCGTCATGTACGGCTCTGTGTGGATAGTATTAGCTGCAATCCCATAATGAGTACCTGTTAGCGCACTCAGACGGCCCTCCAGCTGCCGCTCAGGCTGACTAATGCCTACCTTCACTTTTAACTCAATAACACACAGGAATATACTTACACGTTATCAGAAAAGTATGATCAGAAAAGAAAAGAAAGACTGTGTGTGCTGTACTTTTGTCTAGATGAAGCCAAGATGGATGTTTCAATGTGGAAAACTATCATTTTTAACATTTTCTAGTATCTTTCTATGAATATGTTGATAATAAAAGATGCTGACTGAAGTATACAGATGGAAAAGACATCCGAGAGCATCTCTGACCTTGAGTTTAGGGAGTCTCTTGATGGTCTTCAGTGGTCTGAGGACCCGCAACACTCTCAGAGATTTGATGGTCTTTATGTCCCGTCCTTTGTTATTTCTGTACAGAAAGGCAGACATTGTGAGCGTTGCACTATTGCAGCTTAGTCAATATCACAAAGTTCTTTCCCACCAAATGTGTCCATCATTACATCCTATTTAATCTGACATATTCTAGTTCTGTAACACTCCGTCTGAAAGTATTTGAGTGAGGAGAGGAAGACTTTTTTTTGCTTTTTACCCCAACACATTGCTGCCGGTCGGTTCCACAGGGTCATCACCCAAAGACGGGACAAAAACAGGAAAGAAAGGATACGTGAAAAGAGAAAACAACTCATTTACAGCTGATTTAAAGACACGTTAGACATATAATTAGTGCGTGTGATGAATTAAAATGAATCATGTGACTGACGAGAGGGCGAAGGCCACCAACGCTCCCACCACCACGATGAAGTCGAGGATGTTCCACAGGTCCCTGAAGTAGGAGCCGTCATGAAGGATCAGACCCTGGTCTATCATCTATGAGCAAGACAAGAATGTGTGGTGAAGAAATGTCAACTTTGAATTAATATCTTTAAGGTATTTCAAGGTATTCCAAAAAACAAAAATAATATGGTTTTACCACGATTTCTTGCAATCAATCACCAGACAGTGACATACCAATATCATAGCACCTTTATATAGAAACCCACCTTTATAATCATTTCAAATGTGAAGACTCCGGTGAACACATAATCAAAATACCGCAGAACCTGCAATGAATGTGAAATGTGAAACACAGGGACAGTCAGAGAGAAAATCACATCACATCAAGCATATAAAACACTGCTAATTAATGTGTTCTTGTTGCGTCTCGTAGTTCAGTATGAAACTAAACTCAAATGATGGCAGTACAACACAAGATAATTAGCCTAATTCCTCCCATAAAAACAGAGCGTCTTAGACTGCAATTTCCTTAAACTGCCCCCCCCTCCCCAATCAAGTCACATTAGCTGCCTTTTGCAAAACAATTTAAGCAAATGTTCTTTTATCTTTAAGGTGCTTTTGCTGCTCAGCGTGGATGAGGCTACGAGGCCCGAGGCACAGATTAACGGTGATTGGAATCGTATCTCAGAGTGATTCAGGAGATGGTGAGAAACAGCAGGAATATATATTTCTGGCTAATTCATTCATGTTACAGCTGTCGCCGTGTCAGGTGATGAGATATACAGGAATGCGAGCACACAAACCTTATTCCAATTAGAGGAGGTGGCTACAGGGTCCTCAGCAGCCAGTGCTATACTACTAGCAGCTATGACCAGCAGGATGGACATTTCAAAGTACCTGAGGTTCACCACGTAGTGACACGCTCGACGCACCCTGAAGGAGAGTGGAGATGCAATGCGGAGGTCAGGTACCACATCTATTAAGAGTCAGACTGTGTAGGCTGAGACCGGCGGACGTTTAATGGCAGCAGGAATTAAACAACGTGGACCAAATCTTTAGAAACTAAAAGGATTACGCGTCCCAGTGGTGGCAATTTCTTCCAAGCGACTTACGGGTTGTCAGGTTTGAAGATGAACATGCTGTCTGGAGTCACAGTGTTGACAGGCTTTGCCTCATCTGCCTCCTCCTTTTCTGACTTACAGGCTTCGGGGTCTTTACTGTTGACTGGATGGGAGTCAGCAGCAGCAGAAGGAGTCGAGGCGAGGACAGACGCGAGGATGAGGAGGAGAGAAGGGGCGACAGGAAAAGATACAGTGTGGATGCAATCGAGGGAGGAGGACTTACAACTTGCAATCTCAGTGCTCAGAATGGGTTTTTAAATCTGTGAAATATCCACTGAGAATACATGAAGCCCAGCAGTGGTGAGTCAAATCACTAGCTCTGATGATAACATGACTCACCGCTATGCAGGCAATGGGTGTTAGCTTCAGTGTAATGGGTATAAAAATGAAGTATGACTCTTATTTCTGGTGTCAAATACCTGTAATGGTGGAGAGCTCCAGAGATGACTGAACGTCGACGATCACACTGGAGCTGAGCTGGGATTTGTCCTGGTCCCGCTCGGCCTCCTCTTCTTTTTGGGTGCTCTCTGGGACGACGGGAGGAGACGGGTCTGACTGCTGAAGAGGTTCTTCCTGTTTCTGAGGACACTGGTCACCAGTGAGGCCTTTGTTATCTGCTGGGTCAGTGTCTCCTCCTTCACTCCTGTCACCTTGTCTGAGAACACAGGGACAAAGACTTTACTGGCCAGACAAGAGGACACTTACATATGTATTGCCAGTGCTGTCGGGTGGTGAATCTAAAGCCTTGAAGCTAGAGGAACCACTAACACTGATGCATGTCGCTGCATGGAGTCATTAAAGGGGGATGTGAGTGAAACTCTTAAATGATTATGATTGTGATATATGTGTGATAGCCACAGCACTGTGAACAGCATCGTAGCACAATAGCAAAGAGACTAAGGGAAAACGGTAAGGCCCAAAAACACAAGTGATCATACTTAACAAGAGATTAATGCTGTCTCTGAAATGTAGCTTAAACATGGAGCCGAATGGAGGCCGAGGGGATGCATGCAGACCAGGAAACGTAATGCCCCTGGGTTTATCTGGCCGACGACAACTTCCTCCATCTGTCATTCCTTGTTTCTGTGGTTTTTCTATTGTTGTCTATCAAATTAAGGCGTAAAATGACCATAATAATAATAATACAAAACATGCAGCCAAAATGCAATAGGTCATTTCAGTATGTAATCATTCTGAGATTAGATTTGTGTTTGGATCTACTATGTACATACAAGTTAATATCTGTATTTTGTTACATACAGACCATTGAAAGTCACTGGCATTAAACATATAAATCCTTCCTTCACCTGTTCACCCTATCTGAAACACCAGCAGCTGTTGGCCTGTCTCACCTCGTCTCATCAGGTTTGGACACCTCGTCCTCCTTCTTGGTCTCGGACTCCTTCTCCTCTACGTTCCCCGGACTTCTCTTCCTCTCTCTGCTGACCGAGCGACTCGCCAAGTGGCTTCCATTCCCGGGCGATGACCCCTGACTTCTGGTCCCACCCTGACGGTCATGACGATGCAACGCCCTCCTTCCCCTGATCCCGCCATGGCCTCCCATCTCAGGGGTCAGTGTGTCGAGGTTATCTGGTGGCCTGAACTTCTTTACTGCCCTGTGTTGGCGCTCGCCATTCAATCTGGGGCTCCGACGCTCGCTGATGGAGTTGTGACTCTGATTGATGCCCAGTTTTTGGCTCTCAGCGACGGAGTCGGATTCAGGAGGCTCCGGTACGGCGACAGACACAGAAGCATCAGGAAGGGGCACATTTGTAGGATCCAATGACTCTGCCAGGACCACTGAAGGTTCAGATGTGCCACCAGACAGAGTGGGATCCACAGGAGTATCCACAGACACGGAGCCTGGAGCCTGGTTTTTAGACGGGGAGGCTAAGGGGTCCGCCAAGTGCTTCAAACTGCCGGACTGTGTGCCCTCCACGGCCTTGTGGTGCAGTGATGGGGGGTGTCCCTGCTGGGTCTGGGCTGGAGCAGGGGTCCCGTCCTTCTCCTCGCTGGGGCCACTGAACAGGACCTCTCGGCTGGACATCTGACGGTGTCTCCGCAGCTGGCTGGTCCTCTGCTCCCACACTGACATAGTCATCCTTTTTCTCCTCTCCCTCCTGGACATGAAAGAGGTAGAGGGTTTGAGTGGAGGGGGTGGGCGGCCCTCCCTGATGCTGCCCCGGGCCTCCTCCAGGGAGCAGGAGTAGGTAGGCCTGCTGCGGTGGATGGCTCTTTTCCTGTACAGGTAGGGCCGCCTCCTCCGGCTTCCACTGAGAAAAGAAAGAAAAGACCAAATGTCAGCATATAGACGCAGACAATTAAGAAAATGTAACACCACATTTAACACACATAAAGTTTCAATTAAGGCTAGCATCTTAGTGTTATTTCATTTTCACCTCTGAAACCAATTTTGTATTTGTAGAGTTTCTGATTTTGCACAAAATTCTACTTTCTAGGTTCCCTTTTCATTTTATGGAATTAAAATTAGCAATCAAAACATTTGAACCAAAAAATGAATATCAGCACATTTACTAATAAAGTAAAATACAAAGTGCTTCCGTCTGATATTTGAGTGGTTTATCAACAACAAAGAGCTATTTCATATCAATATGAGGCACTTTAGTGGATTGATGAAGATGTAAGGTGATAAATTAACCAAGCCAGAAATTGCTGTGTGAATACTGTATCATAACGAAGAGAGTAAAATGCAGAATGAAACCAGTGAAATAGATATAAAAAGGTGGAATAAAATAATGTTGGAGAGTTTGAAGGTACAGGACAGAGCACAGACAGAATAACCACACAGGATGAGTCTGGGACTTTTACCCATTTAAGAAAGTCAGACAGGCGTTAATGAGAGATTCAGAGAGCTGAACTGACAGTGTTACTTACTGGAACGTGGACTCTTGTGTGGTCCGTGTTATCAATGAGCGATTGGTTGAAAACAAGACATTAGTGCTTTTGTGAGCAGAGACAACACAGACCAGGAGACACACAGCAAGTCATCCTCAAAGAACAGCTGTATCTAGAGTGTCAAGGTCATTTCTGATGTCTTATTCATATGTAAAACATGAATGATTCATTTAATATTCCGTTTCTATCCGAATATCTCCTCTAAATGTTTGTAATGAATACATTTGGAGGTCAAAAACCCGATGCTTTACTGTGTGTCTCCACGGGAGCCAAGCGGCACATTGACAAACAAGATGGTGGCATCATTAGAAACAATTAAACAACATTCATAGACATCAAACATAAGCGCAACATTGATAAGGAGACACCTTAAGTAAGATTGAGATGTTAAGACAGTCTGAGCTACAGTATGGGAACAGGTAGAAAACACAGAGATGGGTCTCGGTCAGCAAGGACAGGAAAAGAATACATATTTAGATACCCTTTCAACAGAAACAGCACATTGGGATGCAGCTTTTGAACAACACCCTCGCCTCAGAGCACTCACACATTAGCATTCTTTTGGTTCATGCTAGTAGTGCTAAACGAATTCATGTCGTGTGCAGAGCTTCAAAGTGTTAGTTTGAATATATTCGGGAGAAAATGGAAGAAAAACAGTACACACACTGAGCAAAACTCTCCAAGTAAACTGTATGTGACAAGTAGGGATGTGTATGTTAGCTCTGTTTTTCTTCCTTTCATCATGCTGACCAGATGCATGCGTTCCCAAAGTGAAATCATCATCAGCCTCCAACATGCTGCATCTTTTTTTTTTTTTATGTATTTTTTTTATTGAGCAAATGCTGTCATGCAAGTTTCTTGGAGGTCAGCGGGGGCAGGCACCGCCAGGGCTTCATCGCTGACATGGGCGATGTGACCAGAGACCCTTAAAGTTCAGACTGTCCTCTCTGAATACAGATGCCGGCCCAGACGACCCCGTGGTATTCTTGTCTTCTCTATGGGCTCTGACAGGAGCCTGACCCTAAACCGGCTGCACAGAAACGGACGAGCATCCCTCAATCTTTTATGCTCTAATTTAATTTCCTTTGGGGGAAATTTTAAGAAAAAACCTCCAGATTAGAAAGATAGAAAGACAGACAGAAAGCAAGAAAGAAGAAGGTGCATAATGTGCTGGTAATAAAATGCTATCTTGTAAAAAAATCTTCCACATGCCCATGCAACAAGCTGCTTGTTTCTCGATACACAGCGTGCATACAGAGCCAGAGGTCCCCACTCTCGTGCATGCACATGCACTTCCAATCAATCTCAGAGAGAAAAACGCAATCTATTCTGTAAGCCGGAAACCTGAGCATTGAGAAAACAAGGTCACGTTATCAAATTATCCACAAGTGAGAACACTTCAACAGATCAAAGCCTGCGCTCTTCCTTACATTGCTACGTGTATATATCACTATCCTTACTATCCACTTTGCTGAATCCTGAAGTACATTAGTGTAATGGACACGCCATACTAATTTGGACACTGAGTAACCCTGTCTCCATGACAACACCCGTAGCACCTCCCCACCCTGGAGTGAAACCAGTAACCATGGAGACATAAGACTTCAATTTGGAGCAAATTACAGTGCTGGGAGCAGGCAGAGGCTAGATAGCAGACTTTCAGGGAAGACGTAGCGGTAAGTCTCTGGTGGGACGGCATCAAATACGGATTCTCTCAACAGGCTTTAAGTGACATTTAAGGGCACAACTTGAAGCACCTGTATCGATGACCCTTAGCTTTCATCCGTAACCGTTCGGCGTGACGTGGTTATTAACACAAATCTACAGCAACCTAATGATGGACTCATGCTAAGTGTTCAGGTCAGTCCTATATAGACAATCCCTGGAGGAAGGAAGGAGGTAGCGGGGAGGAGGAGGAGGTCAGGCCGAGAGGCTGCATACAACACTTACTCTGAAGACATGAAAGAGGACAATGGTCCGACCTCCTTGGCTTTCTGGAGAGCGTGCTTCTGGTTGAAAGCTGCCTCTGCCTCCTCTTCATCCTGATCAAAAGAGCAAAAAGCAGCTGTAGCATCTGTAGCATCTGTGAGTTTAAATAATTAAACAGAATCAAAGTGATGAGAGCAGATGAGAGCAGGACTGGACACGGTGGAGTGGAGAGATAATTAAGACGACTTCGTATTTAGTTACAGACTCTAACAAGAAGAAAACAGGCCTCATTTTCGCTTGTTTATCACCTTGGTAAGCTCTTGTGCGTTGGCGAGGTTATCCACAGCGATGGCCAAGAAGACATTCAGCAGAGTGTCTGGTCACAGCTGAGTTAAGGAGGTCATCAAAGGGCAACCAGGGAACACAAAGAATGACGAAATAGATGAAATAATACCAAATGATGGTCCCTTTACTTCAGTAATAAGTAAGTAGTTAGTTAAGCTTGTTGTGCTGTATATGACACTTGTTCACATTTCATTAAAGGAGATATAATAAAGGATACAGTTCCCAAACAGTGTGAGCACTATAAAGTAGATAGAAGACCACATGCCAGACTTCACTCCTCCCTGAGAGCGAATACCGTTGTACATCACCTCGTTCCAGTCCTCTCCAGTCAGGATCTGAGGAAACACATTGAGTATTAACCACAAAGCTATCCTGATCATCACCGTTGAGCTTCGCTATAAACACACCTGCTAAAATACAAATTACATTTCCTTAATATATCCTCTTTTGCTATAGTAAACGTGTGGGAAGGAGATTTCCAGACCTGAAAGACAGTCATGATGGCTGCAGGAAAGGTGTCAAAGTTTGTTGGGCTGTAATCTTCAAAGATGAACCTGTGAGAAAGACACATGTGAGAGACCCACACAGACCCAAGATAGCAATAAGATTATTTTGACATAAAAATCAGGAGATTTCTGTAAGAATTGCATTTGTTGGTGACGAGATGACGAGCACTTCTGTTCTGGAAACTGATCAGAAAGCCATCTTTTTGTCAATATACCTAGGATATCCATACATCATCTGAATGCCCCAGGTGTCTAGTTTGTGGTTGTAAAGTTTCATGATGCTGTGGTTATTGTAGAGCTCACAACAGGTCATTTTATTCAGTGATTCAGTTTCAAAAACATGGTCTCCCTATGTGAAAGTTAACATCATCCCACATGAATACAATGAGGGTCCTTGGATCTAATCGAGTCTCAGATATTTCTAAAACTTTCATTTTTAGAATAGGTGATAATAACATATTTGTACAGCATGTACACTGCTTGGTTCTTGCCAAAACTGCACAGGCTTAGAATAAAGTGGTGGGCATGTCTATAAAGGGATGACTTCATTCACATACCTTGAAATATCTTTAGAAATGGCCATGCCAGGATTTTCATCGCCAAAGTTTTGCCTTTTTATTTTGAGTGTTAATTAACAACAAACTAGCATGAGATGTTTGGTGCCAATCGAGGCCTTGTTGTCGAGTTATGACAACATGTTATCTTCGCTCTTCCTTTAAAACTGAGCATCCTACAGCCTCTTAAGACAGCGATACGGGCCAGCAGTCCCATGGGTCTCAGAGGGTAAAAACAGCAGACCAGGGACTTTTTATTCGATTTTTATTTTCAGAGGGAAATCAATTCTCCTCTTATCCAACTGGCTGGCTGATGTTTTTTTTCCTCCCTGTGTGTTCTGTATTCTTGAGGCCAGTTCATACACAAGGCCAGCCTTTATTGAAGTGACAGCTTGTGAGAAACAGCCTTCGACTCAGGGGAAAAGCAAGCAACAAAAGCTGTGACAAAGAAAGTCTGAAATCTCAACTGTGCTCACACAACAAAACAGGCCATAGGACAATCTATTCCCCCCATAAATGAAATGTGAATTCAATACAAATGAATCCTGATGACCCATGAAGTCTTCTGTGGCCTCGGGTTTGTGTTATACCTTTACTGTAACCACAGGAAATGAGTAACAAGACAAGCGGGAGAGAAAAACATATAGTTTCCCCAAGTGTTACCTGCCACCGAAGAGCTGCATGCCAAGCAGCGCGAAGACGAGGATGAAGAGGAAGAGGAGGAAGATGAGGGAGATGATGGACTTCATGGAGTTCATCAGCGAGACGACCAGGTTTCTCAGAGATGCCCAATACCTAGTGACAAAACATAAGTGCAAAAAACATGTCACATGAAATGTGAAGTGACGTCGTTTGAGTCTGCGTCTGAATTCAATTCAATTTTATTTATAGTGTCATATCACAAGGACACTTAACACATTGAGCAGGACTAGAATACGCTCAAGATTTCCAGAGTCGATACAAGGCTGAGGCTGAAGACTATGAGTTTGAAAAGGACAACAGTTTGGAGGTGTAGTGTAAGAAAGCAGTGAGTAACACTAGATTGCCCTACTGTCCTACGACCTTCCCTAACCTTAACCGTTCAAGGTCAATATGTAACCTCAATCTTCTAGCTAGAGTTTTTGCAAATCGTGGGTTACCATCTAGACACGACCTTCATCTCTGTTTGAGGCTACTACTAGCTAAAATGAGTGCGTTTTATTTTTTTTGTCCATTGTAAGTAATGTAGGTGCCAGGTTATGACATATAAGTGAAGAAGAATGGAATAAAACAGATAATATCTCAGGTTCTGCAACATCAATTTTAATCTCTCTTTTTTTATTAACTGCCTTTAGAGAGAGTGCAATGCAAAAACGGTAGTAAAAGACTGTATTTAAATAGCTGCATATCTTTTAAGTCAACTGTTAGCTTTCACGAAATGGTGAAAAGCTCCATTTAAATGATATGAAGCATCTCAACAGATGGAAAAGAGTTAGGAAGGCTGCAGCACTAACTTGGTTATCTTGAAGATCCTCAGCAGACGGAGAGCACGCAGGACACTGATGCCAAAGGAAGTTCCAGGCCTGAAGAAACCCCACAGCACTTCAAAGATGCTGCCGACGATCACCTACAGGCAAATATATGTATATATATTCACACGCATCTTAAATAAAAGCACATATGAGGCACAAATGAGTCTGTAGTTACGACTATGACTGAGTGACAGAGAGAAGTGCAACAACAGAGACAGATACAGAGGAAGAGAGAGCTGAAATCGCATAATTTCAGAACACAAGCAGAGTTTTTGGGGAAATCTGTAGGGACGGAGACAGTAGACAGTGTACTGACGCTGCAGTCAAAGCAGTTGAAGGACGAGTGAAAGTAGAGACGCGGTCCCAAGCTGTACATCTTCAGAAACATCTCAGTCAGAAACAGAGCGAGGAACAGGAACTCTGCATAGTCTGGAAAAATAACGAAAACAGCCTTTTCACGTTCGAGACTTTCAACCCGAGCCGTTTGATTGGTTTATAGTGGTAACAAAAAGTTGTATTAACCGCCTCGAGGTGTTTCTGAAAGGAAGTGAGACTCACAGAGGAAGTTGGACAGCCAGAGGGGCTGGTTGTGGTGAACTATGGCCACACAGAGAGTGTTAAGACCCACGAGGCCCAGCACTGTCCAGTAGAAGGTGTGTGTCTTCACCACGCGGCGGATGGAGATGCGTAGGAGACGCTCCTTGCGGCGGAAAAACGCAGTCGGACCTCGCTTGGCGCTCCTGATGCTTGCTCTGGTCATGGGGATGCCTGCAGGGATTAGCAGGAGACAGATGTAACTAACAGTGCTTGTAGAGAATGTTGCTGTTCTGAATTCTTGAACTTCACTCCTCAGCTGCAGCTCAATGTGCCCTCCTGGAATACGCCTTGCACTTAGGCCACGTTTTCAAAAAAGTTGTCATTTACATCTACCAGCATAAATACGCCGTCGAGCGCCATTATAACTATGACAAACCTATGTGGGCAGTGTAGGGAGGAGGATAAAACCATGCAAGCCAATCAGAATCCTCAGAATCAACAATAATGAATAAAACCTAGAACCGCAGTTCGCCAAGGTTAGGGTTAGGGTATATATATATATATAATATCGATATAATGTGACGCTTGAGAACCTAAAACCCTGTTTCTCCCAGTTGACACAACAACACATATCTCTACTTTGGCCGAGTTTTTAGAAATAATCGTTTTCTGTGATAAAAATGGGGTTTTCGTGTAAATGAGAGGCCAAACCACGTGGAAATATCTGTGTTTTCTCTTAATGTGCCCATGTCCAGACTTCCACTCACCCACAGAGGACATGTCGCCGTACTGTTCCTCCCCCGGTTGCCCTCGGTGCACAACATCCATCCCTCTCCTCTTGATGGTGGTGGCTCTCTTCAACACTGTGGACGGAGCAGGTTGGAACATTAAAAGAGAACGAGACGATCAAAGTGTATAAGGAATACATTCTGTGAAATTAGAGGGAACGTACCGTGAGGACACAAAGCCAACTTTTGGGCAACATGGCCACAAAATACTGTTTTTTGCTTTGATCACATTGTGCTGAACCAGTGAAAGGATTTTCGGACTCTTTACTGATTGCATGTTAATGTGGCCCCAAAAAACCTGCCATGTGCATCACCACACTTATTATCTTTAAAGTCCCAGTCGGCAAGTCCGGCGGAAGGAGGGCACTCTGTCAGATTTTGAATGTTTCCAACTCTCACGCTCCTCCCCCACGACCACTGAGCTCCTCCCCCACGACCACCGAGCTCCTCCCCCACGACCACCGAGCTCCTCCCCCTCGACTCCGTGCCCTTTGAGCTCCCTTAGATCACGCCACCTTTGAAACGCGGGTCCGATGTTAACTCTGGTTCTATCACGGGCACCGTCGCCATCTTTCTTTTTTTCCTTCTTTTCCACCGGTGTTTTCTTTTCCTTGGTTGTTTTGGACCTCCTCGTTTCGGTTTTTAACGAGGAATTGGAAGCTTGTTGCTACTTCCCTCCGCCTCCCCCCTGTGATAGTGGAACGACCCGAGGGGGGAGGGGCTCTGTTTCAGCATGAACACAGCCCTGCGTGCTGATTGGACAGGATGATCCGGGCTCTGTCGATCTTTGCAAAACAAACAACAGGGTCTACTTGAACGTAGAGGCGTGCTTTTTTCTAAAACCAGATGATTTATGTCGTTCTATCGGAGCGTAGTGTCGGCTTCAGTGAATATGATTAAAAACATGTTGCCGACTGGGACTTTAAGACACCAATAGGTAGACTTGGGCATCGTCCAAGAGTGGAAACATAATGCAATGGAAAGATGATGCTGAAGCAAATTATAAGAAAATCACCAAGAGGATTTGGAGGATTTTTAGCCAAGAGGGAAAGTTGAACCCAGTGATCATTTAATGGGAGTGTAATGATCAAAACAACAGAATGCAAACCTGCTGCTGCTATTTCATGATCTCCATCACAGCAAACCATGCTCGGAGGCGACTTGACGGTCCATGCATTGCTCTTATTGTCACTGCTGCCAAACAGTATCAGGGGGACACGGCGTGCAGCGCTCACATGCCGAAGTCAGTGTGACGAGTATGTTCTGACCTTTCCGCTGACTGATGTGTTTATGCTTACCTTTCATCCTATCCTACCCCCCATTCACGCCGGCCTGCTACCTCACGATTCCTCAATCTACTTGCAGTCAATATTTGCTTGGAGACTTTAGTTTTTTTTTGTGTTTTTTTTTAATAAGCTGTTGATCAAACACACTGATACACAAACACGTTGCTGCCATTTCACACACTGGCACGAACACCGAGTGCTGTCAAAACACGCACACAGACCAATGGTTGCTTAGGCAACTGCAGCGTGCCACCTTTTATTCTGCATTTATTTCCACCACGACAGCTGGAGCCACTATCTGTTTTTTTTTTACAACAGATTTGCATTATTCAATTTATTTTTACCTTATCTGAGTGTTTTTTCTTCCAGTGACATTCTGATTAAGAAACATACATGAGTCAGGATTTGTTCTCCTTTTTCTTTGTTTAAATGTCCATGCATGTGTGTGTGTGTGTGTGTGTGTGTGTGTGCGTGGCAAATGAGGTGGTGAAGTCGGTGAAGGGAGAGAACAGAACAGAGGACGGTTCTCACCATAAGCACCACCTGTACTCCACTCTGGGAGGCTCCTGAGAGCTGCCAATCAATCAACATTTAATAAAAGCCCTGCTGGTTTAGCGAGGAGGAAATGTCAAAGTAGAGTTGAGAGGGACAGAGCAGGCACTTACAGTAGCTGTCTGTGGGCCAACGTGTCTAGTGGCAGGTTCACTACTATCAGTGCTAAATCTCTTTATGTGGCTCTGAGAGTCGCAGAGCCGTGCAATGGTATAAAGTCTACAACCATGCTAGCGGCTCTGTGTGGCTGTAGGCTCCACAGTAGCTTGCTTGCATGCTAATTATAAGATTTATAATAGCAAAGTTGAAATGTAATTCAACTTTACTGGAAAGGCTTTTTTATTTCCATATCCTAAAAACGTACTGTGCCAACCGATCACAAACAAATACATAATACACACTCTAGCATATGCTCGAAAAGACTTCATAAAGCACATTTGCATCAAGCCTCCATGCCGGCATTAAACTGATTCAGTCGGAGAGAGACAGAATGTAAAGCAATGTGAGGATAGCAGAAAGACAATGTGCACAGTGAACCCTGGAAAAAACAGTGATGTCTGCTGACGTACCATCAAGGGCAGAAGGTCCTGAATTCTTATTCTCCTCTGCGAGCATCACTTCCTCTGGAAAGCAAAAAGTCAAAGCAGAATCCGAAATAAGCCGCCGAAGATGACTCGGTTGAAAAGAGATATGCTGACATCTTTTTTGTAATATATCTACATCTCAATTTCACTCAAACGGATGACAGAAAACAAGTTGCATCAGATAGTCATAAGTTTCACAATTGGCAGGATTAGTCTTTAAAGTTTAAAGTGAAATATCGATTTTGCCAAATTCTCGGTCATCCTGAGACCGAGACTAAAGCCACCTGCTCTGTCGATCCAGGCCCGGTAACCGTTGAGTTCTCTCTCAATCTGCTGTTGGCGTCTCAGTTTCATGAAGGCCCGTCGGTTTTCCACCCGCTCCCTCTCCTTGGCAAATTCACTGCAGAACAAAATCAGACCACAGGATGACGTATCGACCCTTTGAGGGTACAGGGATTCATAGTTACGTGGATTAATTATTTCCCTGGGAGAAAATGATCTAATCTATTGTTGTCTTGAACTATACTTTGTAATATTTCATTCAACCACAAGAGAAGAGAAGAGAATAGAAGAGAAGAGAAGAGATGGGAAGAGAAGAGATGAGAAGAGAATAGAAGAGACGAGAAGAGACGAGAAGAGATGAGAAGAGATGGGAAGAGACGAGAAGAGATGGGAAGAGACGAGAAGAGAAGACAACAGAAGAGAAGAGAAGAGATGGGAAGAGACGAGAAGAGAAGACAACAGAAGAGAAGAGAAGAGAAGAGATGGGAAGAGACGAGAAGAGATGAGAAGAGATGGGAAGAGACGAGAAGAGATGAGAAGAGATGAGAAGAGATGAGAAGAGATGAGAAGAGATGGGAAGAGACGAGAAGAGATGAGAAGAGATGGGAAGAGAAGAGATGGGAAGAGACGAGAAGAGATGAGAAGAGAAGAGATGAGAAGAGAAGAGATGGGAAGAGACGAGAAGAGAAGAGAAGAGATGGGAAGAGACGAGAAGAGATGAGAAGAGAAGAGATGGGAAGAGACGAGAAGAGATGAGAAGAGATGGGAAGAGACGAGAAGAGATGAGAAGAGATGGGAAGAGAAGAGATGAGAAGAGATGAGAAGAGATGGGAAGAAACGAGAAGAGATGAGAAGAGATGGGAAGAGAAGAGATGAGAAGAGATGAGAAGAGAAGGGAAGAGATGAGAAGAGATGAGAAGAGATGGGAAGAGACGAGAAGAGATGAGAAGAGATGAGAAGAGATGAGAAGAGACGAGAAGAGATGAGAAGAGATGAGAAGAGATGAGAAGAGATGAGAAGAGACGAGAAGAGATGAGAAGAGATGGGAAGAGAAGAGATGAGAAGAGATGAGAAGAGAAGAGATGGGAAGAGACGAGAAGAGAAGAGATGGGAAGAGACGAGAAGAGATGAGAAGAGAAGAGATGAGAAGAGAAGAGAAGAGAAGAGACGAGAAGAGAAGAGATGGGAAGAGACGAGAAGAGAAGAGATGAGAAGAGATGAGAAGAGAAGAGATGGGAAGAGACAAGAAGGGAAGAGAAGAGATGGGAAGAGACGAGAAGAGAAGAGATGGGAAGAGACGAGAAGAGATGAGAAGAGATGAGAAGAGATGAGAAGAGATGGGAAGAGACGAGAAGAGAAGAGAAGAGATGGGAAGAGATGAGAAGAGATGGGAAGAGACGAGAAGAGATGAGAAGAGATGAGAAGAGATGAGAAGAGATGGGAAGAGACGAGAAGAGATGAGAAGAGATGGGAAGAGAAGAGATGAGAAGAGATGAGAAGAGAAGAGATGGGAAGAGACGAGAAGAGAAGAGAAGAGATGGGAAGAGACGAGAAGAGATGAGAAGAGAAGAGATGAGAAGAGAAGAGATGGGAAGAGACGAGAAGAGAAGAGAAGAGATGGGAAGAGATGAGAAGAGAAGAGATGGGAAGAGACGAGAAGAGAAGAGATGGGAAGAGATGAGAAGAGAAGAGATGGGAAGAGACGAGAAGAGATGAGAAGAGATGAGAAGAGATGAGAAGAGATGAGAAGAGAAGAGAAAAGGAAGGACACAAAGAGGGGGTCTCTTCTTTCACCGTGGAGATAATGATAACGTGGATCCCCCATTAGCCTTCCTGTAATACTAATTAACTTTTGGAGACTTTAACACCACATAGTGAAACAGTCCAATTTGACTTGACACGAGCTAATTTGGCAGCCAGAGAACAGAAACCGAGGCAGAATCTGCATCCACTGATTCAGTCTCTCTCAACAGAGACCAGTTAATGGTCTAAACCTTATTCCCTTTGTTCTCTGAAGGCCGACATGAGATCCCTGAGTAGTTTCGGTAAACAGAATTCGCTTTACAGGGTGCTGTTACTGCCAACCCAATTAACCTGGAACGCTGGTGTGCTGTCTTTCAGAGGCCCCTCATCTGAGACCAATCTGGCTTGGCAGGTAAAACAATCAATCAATCGGACACCTCACCTTCGCAGAAAGTTGTATTCTTTTATAACTGGTTGATAAAAGACAATGAAGTCAACACGACAGGCACATAATTCAATTTTGGCAGCTAGAAAAGCCCCACAAAACTCCCTATCATAAGGCTAAACATGTGATTGAACTTGAAATGTGAACCCACCCAGAGAGGACTCCCAGCACCAGGTTCAGGACAAAGAAAGAGCCAATGATGATGAGAGGGATGAAGTACATCCAGTTCCAGTTGGGGCCCAAGGCATCGTCGGTCTGAAACATCAAAATACCAAATTCAGTAAAAAAAAAAAATCACGTCAAGCTGCAGCAGACTCGTGATGCCATGAACAGAAATCTGGATGGTCAGCAGCCTTTTTTTTCATGACATCCCACCTCTCCCCTCCTCCCTCCTTCATTGTTCATCAGCAAAGCTCATTCAGCATCACTTCAGACAACATCATACAATCAATCTGGCAAATCATCTGACTGCATCCATCTCAATAAACATGGAAAGAGCAGGCAGCTGACTGCAAATTACATCCTGCCACAGCAGTGTGTGTGTGTGTGTGTGTGTGTGTGTGTGTGTGTGTGTGTGTGTGTGTGATTGCTGAGACTATCTGAGGTAAAAGAAGAAAAACAAATGAAGCCAACACTCATCATAGGTGCTTACTCAACAGCACAAGTCTCTACCATTAATTCTGCGATTGTTTAAATATAAGTCCATCATTCTGACATCCTAAATACAACATTTCATGATCACGCATAAAAGCTTTTAATGAATTCAGTGGTTCTGGCCTTGAGGGAGTGTTGAAGCTTTTATTTTTGATTCTAATGAATCTTTTCCCTGATTCAATTTTGGCAAAACGTCCGTCGAATCTTGAGTAGTGAAAATGGGTACAAAAATGTTGCCTGAAAACAAAAATTGCCAGATATTTTGAAGTAAATAGCAGTAAAATGTGAACAAAATGGTCCCGTCTCATGTAGATAATGCAAACTAACAGCTGTTCTGACAGAAACACTGCACTAAGCATCATTTATGGATGCAGACTGCAGCTTTGCACATTTCACAAGTGTCCAGGCCTTCATGGATAGAACGATATTTTGTATTGCATTATGCATCTCTGATGTTTCTTCTACATGGGCGGGACTCTATCTGAAGCACTCCAGTAATCCAACCGGAGGTGGACATGATTGGACTTGATTTGTTGGATGGTCATGCAGGCAACAGATGTATCAAATTAGCAAATGGTGCCACCGCCTGCCTTCCTGTCTACATAATGTGTGTGTGTGTGTGTGTGTGTGTGTGCTCCTCTCACTCTGACATAGACTCTTCTGAAGCACCTCATCCCTGTCTGACAGTTCCTCTAAAGCAGAAAATTACATCGTTGCTGCTTTCAACACTCATTATGACCACCAGCCTGGTTTTCTGCTGTATAAATGTAGGGGAATTGAAAAACATGTCCTCCAGGTATTGCTACTGAACTATGAGTCCTTGAGCATAAACATGTTTAGCTTGATACAGAGCTACAGCTGATTCAGCCCCGCTCTGCTTCTGAATCAATCTTTGAACAATGAAAAAACTGCTCTGCGATGCCGACCAGGAGGACAAAACTACGCACCCTGAATGATCCAATATATCACATGAACATGGAATAAAAAGAGACATGGATCCGGGAGACAGTTTGCTGCCAAACTAGCCTCGCCAGTAGTTCCCTGGACTGAAACTGGTTTTTCATATTTCATGTCATTAATCCTAGATTACATTTCCAAGAGAATCTGAAGCGTGCCATATTTCATAACTAGTAGTTAGGCTATCTAATCTCTATTCAGCCTTTGCAGCATATTGCAGCAGGCTTTACATTTCACAGGATAGAAGTCATAAAAAAACAGAGCACTGCTGAGCTCAGAGAGGATGCAGGGGTTGCAGACCTCCACTCTGCTACCGGCAGAATGCTGGAGCCAAAGCCACTTCTTGAGGGTTAATGGGAGTCGACAACGGTGACAAAACACAGCTGCACCTCCATGATTTGCAGCAATCCAGAGACGTTTGATGTGAGGGTTTCCATGTGTGTGTGTGTGAGCTGTCTTACATTGTAGAGTACGGTAGTCCATCCCTCCATGGTGATGCACTGGAAGACTGTGAGAACAGCAAATAGGATGTTGTCAAACTGAGTGATGCCGTCGTTGGGGCCGATCCACGTATCGCCGCAGGTGTATTTGGCCGGACACTGACGGACGCCACACGGGACCTCGTACTCAGAGGAGTCGACCGTCTCGTTCTCTGAACAGAAAGAAACGTAGATAGAGAGAGGGAAAAAGGCCGGAATATGTTGTGTGACATAGGATTAAAGAAGAAAGCATTCAACAATAAGAGAGTATTAACCCCTACATGGTCTCGGGCCAAAGTATATCACTGATATGCTCCCACTATAAGCCTTCTAGACCACTAAGATCTTCTGAGACCTGTTAGTGATTCCCAGAGTAAACTCAAATCATCATTTAGTCACTATGCAACAAACAGCTGGAATAAACTTCCTGAAGATGGAAGACTTGCCCCAACTCCAAAACTAGACTGAAAACGTTTCACTTAATTGTATGACATGTTATGACGTGAAGCACTTTGAGTCTGCCTTGTGTATGAAAGTTGCTATACAAATAAAGTTGCCTTGCCTAAATCCTTTATCGTCACGCCTACTTCACATAAGGTTGAAAGCAATCTACGAGCAACGACCTTCATTACTGCTCTCCGGTTGAGTTGTGTGACCGTGAACGCTGAGCCTGGAAGATGTCTTATCGGCCCGATGTCACCGTGTGCAGTGAGAACGAATGAAAGAAATCTCTCTATAGCGGAGCAGCAGAGCGCCGGTCTGAACAGCAACGCGATGGGAAAATAGTGACTTCAGCCCGTCTCTGTTATCTAACTGTCCATTCTGCTTCAGTGCGACGGGAAGAGCTTGGAGGTTAATGACAGCTGTGAAGGTACAATGAGCTATTGTCGCGCACCGCATTGTTTGTTTTAATTATACGGGACGACACTGCCAGTTGGGTTTGATGGAGCCTGCAGGTGCAGCCTGCCTTGCCATTGTGCGTACACGTGTATGCATTTGTGATTATGACAATGACGCTACTACTTAAGTCTAATAATAACAAAAATATAATGTTCTCGCCCTTTTTGTAGAATAATTAGAAGTATTTCTAGTAGCTTTTTTTATTTGTGAATAAATGTGAATGATAAAAAATGATTTAAACGTTTTCTGAATCTGAATGATTTTACAAGAATTCAGTTAAAGATGAAGGCTCTGATATGTATAAATGATAAAATAATAATTTAAGTAGTAATAATGGCCCAAAATGATGTGAAACAGCATAGTTTTATGCCGAAAGCCTTCAATTTTTTTTTTAAGGAGGACCCTCAAACCCAATATCCCCCCGGATATTTTATTCACTGTAGAAATTCAGAATATAATAATGGTTGCTGATACTGGCCGGTACACACAACACATTAATAAGAGGAGTACTGGCACTTATTTAAGTACTGAGCCCTCCATAGAGACATACATATGAATCACATCCTGATACATATCTGCGCAGCATATGCAAGCATCACTTTCTGCATGTAACAAGCAGCATGTATCTGCTTGCTTTAGACACAAATATGTACGACGAGTGCGTCTGTACCCAGGATTCCCGGCTGTGGCGTGCAGGTGTAGTGCAGTTTGCCACTGTAAAACTCCAGGCCGATGATGGCGAACATGAGGATTGCAAAAAAGAGCAGCAGGCCGATCTGTAGCAGAGGAACCATGGCCTTCATTATGGACTTCAGGACTATCTGCAGACCTAGACGTGGAACAGACAAGAGGATCACAAACATTCAATAGGATGAATTTCAGAGCTGATATGTGAAAACCATGGCCAAACACCACAGATTAAAAACACAGAGATACCACTGGGGGCGCGAGACAACATGTTATATAGCAGTAAAGAGATTTTGGCGTAATGTGTGACTCACTGGGGATGCCTGAGACCAGTTTAAGGGGTCGGAGCACCCGCACTGCCCTCAGGGTCCTCAGATCCACTGAGATGTTCAGATGTGCCCCGGCTGCAGCCAGGATCCTACAGAGAGAAACACAAACCCACACAGAGTCACAGAGCAGAATTGTCACCGTCTTGCAGATGCACATGAATTTTTACGCTTTCAAATCTGTTGCGCAGCCGTGCCAAAAAAGGGGACACGAGGCACAGAGCTGGAGGATTGCTGCAGTGCTTAGATACGGAGCGTGAGGACATGAGGGTCGTCAGCACGCAGGGAGAAAACAACGGGGATGTTTTGGGGGGCTTTCGGCTGTTACGCTGTGTGTGGGAGGATGCGATGGCTGTGACAACTGCTATTTAGGAGGAGAACAAAGAAGGCAGCCCCATCGAGGGAAGGCAAGACACCCTCAGGCTGGAGAGACATGAAGCCCGCAGACAAACACACACACACACACACACACACACACACACACACACACACACACACACACACACACACACACACACACACACACACACACACACACACACACACACAATGATGTCTTATCTGCTACACAAAGTCAGTCCAAAAGTTCCATTTTTACTTTCTCTTATTCTGTATCCTCCATCCCCCGCCCTCTAAATACACCTCGGTGGCCTTCAGCCCTCAGACTGATGAGAAAAAGAAAGGCAGTGGCTGGTAATCTCCCCCCCCTTCCTCATTAGTCTTTCCTCCTGCTTCCCTTTTCTCTGTCCATTCTATACTCGCATCTCTTGCTCTTCCTCCCCAAACCTCTCTCCTCTCATCTCCACCTGTTTTTACAACCTCCTTCCCAATTATAAACCCACCTC
This sequence comes from Eutrigla gurnardus, assembly GCF_963514095.1. Taxonomy (NCBI): domain Eukaryota; kingdom Metazoa; phylum Chordata; class Actinopteri; order Perciformes; family Triglidae; genus Eutrigla; species Eutrigla gurnardus. The sequence continues at coordinate 26,905,934 of NC_139920.1, read as the reverse complement.
TGACTCTGTTTACCCGTTTCCCACTGACCTGAACACACATTTATCCCCCTCTCACCTGGATTCCTACCGACAAAAACTCAGAGATGTATGGAGAAGTGAGGTAAAAACGGGATTTTTTTTTTGCCAAGGAGAGGATGGAGCAGCATTTTATTTCAAGGTTGTAAAGACAGCGTTACATAAGATTTAGCACATCGCTCTTCTGGACAGTTAAAAAAACACTGACAGCTGAATAACGACACTCATTCAATTCACTTTGATCCTGAAGGACAACATATAAAAACAAATGGGATTGTGGTAAAAGGAATACAGCGTTTTTAAACACATGATTTGTGTGCAGTACAATCTTATTATAATTTGCTCTAAGATGATATACTTCATCATCACATAGAAGAACAGACAATTCCTGTGACACGGTGCTGAGAATTAGTCCCATCTACAGTGTGAAGACACACAGAGCGTCATCTGATTTAATTAACGGAAGATAGAAAAAAAAGAGAGGGAGAAAGGAAGATAGGATAAGGTGAGAGAAAGACTAATATAGCTCACCATCATCCACACAAATACAGAAATAGAATTATCTCTGTGAGTTTCCCACCTCTAACTATTCCCCTTTGGTTTTTTTTCTAGCCTTTCCTTTTTCACCCTCAACACTCTGTCTTTGTACTTATTCTCCTTGCCTCCTTTCACGCCACTCATGCTGCCTCTTGCCACCTCTGTCATTTCATCCTCTACCCCCCATCTTTCAATCTTTCTTCAGCCCATTAGTCAGTCCTGGCTGCTCTTTAGTTGTTATGGAGACGAAGGGATGGAGTGTCTAAAAATGGCCTCCTCATTTAGTCCACTGTTATTCATGGCTGTCCTGGGTCCCGGCTTCCAATAATGACTGTTTGCAGAAGTTCAGACAGAAAATCATGTAAAAGGGGAGTTTTGTTTGTCATCTTGTTAAAGCCAAGATGCTGTGTGTGTCTATGCATGCATATCTATGTGTGTGTGTCTATGCATGCATATCTATGTGTGTGTGTGTCCTGGGCTGCTGTCGTAAATACACACTAGAAACACACTGCCTTGATCTGCTAAATGCAAAGATATCCTCTGTATGTGAAGATGTATAGTGAAATATGTGCAAACAATATTAATTTTTCCATGTCCTGACACTAGAGACACTAATATGTAAACTTTAATTGTTTAATTACTGTAACTTTGCCCATATTATAGTGAAGCACATATACATGTGCATTTTCTCAGAGCTGTCCATGGTGCTGAAGAGGACAGTGAATTAATATTAGAGTCAACTGGATTGTTTCACTGTCTGTAAGTCACAAATATACATATTAACAATACAACAGCTCATTATATATATATATATATATATATATATATATATATATATATATATATACACACACACACTCATGTACCTGGTGTGGTCTGATTGCCAATTTTCAACACGAAAGTCTTCTCTGAACTCTCCTCTCCTCTTTCAGTTGGTCCTTGGTTTTGAGTCTCTCTCACTAAAATAAATACAAGTGTTTACCCGCTACCTGCTGATTGATTTGTTATTGATTGGTTAACAAATCCTCTTAAAGGCCGTTTTAATCAGGAATTGGACATTCTCTATCAAAGAAGAGAAACTAATTTACATACACAGTCCGGGCAGACGTTAGAAATATCTCATTTTTATATGAATATATTGCAGAAGTAGCCAGGAACCTACACTTCCCTCCACTACCGTGCCTTCCAATTATCGTTATGACAGCTATGCTTCACACTTCTGCCGTCTGGACATTGGCACCCTTTATATGACCGAGATGAGGAAGGTGAAGGTTGGCCACAGAAACTGGCAGATGTAAACCAGCCAAGGGAAGGACAACACATGGTCGCTTTGGCGCAAATGAAAAGATTTTGGCAGACAGTTTATTTCCTCCCTGTAGATTCCCTTCTCCCTAATGTAGGACAATTCATCTGCTGTTTTTATTAGGTTAGGGCTTTTTTATGATTGAAACAGAATCACTCATGTGGTGATAAATACAATTTTATCTATAAAGAACTGGCCAGGATGGTGGTATGCACCAAAAGAAGAGTGGTTCATTAAAATACATTTCAGAAGCAATCCTTTCATAATTCCCAACAGATTCCACATCTCCTCCCGACTAAACTGATAAAATGTTAAAGTTTGGGCCTGATGGTTGAACCCCGGCAGTCTTAACTGATCCCAGAGCCAACACGCATCTGACAGGCGCCTGGTGCAACTACAAGTTAATCTAAAGTCATTTTTAGTCACTGCGAAAATCCTCTTTTTTTTTCTGACCTGCACATATACCTGCAGGCGTTATGTGAGAATCCCAGTGCAGTGGACGAGTCAGAGATGTCAGCCAGGATAAGTGAGAGACAACGACATGCCCTGCAGAAGTGACAGCTTGCTGCTTCCTGACAAATCTGTTGTGACAACCGCCGTGCCGTGATCCTGATAACGTTGTGACTTATTCTCCGTGTCACTGTCAAGCTGCTAACTAATGTGATATAGGCCGCGCACCTGACTGCAGTGATATTTATAAGACAATATTGTGGTAGTGAACATGTACTACTTTTTGAAGATTTGGAGATTTCTTTTCCTAAAATTATTCCAATTTGATTCAACAACATTTGAGTTTTGAGCATTGATAAAGTTTGTTTAGGGCAGCTGATCTTCCCTCAGTGAGTGGTGTGTGTGTGTGTGTGTGTGTGTGTGTGTGTGTGTGTGTGTGTGTGTGTGTGTGTGTGTGTGTGTGTGTGTACAGCAGATTGCCTTGACAGAATAAGGAATTGTGTGGAGCAACTCCTACAGTGCTGCTCGGGTTGGTTTACTTAATATAAGCCTCTCTGCCTCCTACAGTGTGCTCCGTCATTTTTAACTCCCCCCTCATCCTTTTTACTCTCTCACTGAAACACACACACACACACACACACACACACACACACACACACACACTGAACCCTCTACATTCACACACAAGACGTTCAAGTTGTTATGCAAGATCAAATGTTAGCGCTCCTTACATCGACCGCCTGAGATACTGGTCTGGCTTTATGTGAATCAGGTGAGCATCGCCCTGTATTGGTTTATGTGTTAGGTAAATGTTTGCTCTTTGGCAAGAATGAATAATTGATTTGGGTAAACGATTTATTAGCCATCTGTTGAAAGAGAGCGAGAGAGAGAGGTTGAAAGATAAAAACAAGAGCGAGTGAGTGAGAAATGTGATGCAGCACAGCGCAGAGATGAGCCAGTGGCAACTCTTTCTAGGTCTCAAAGGTTCACAGCATGCAAAATCAATGAGAGAATAGGAAACTCTATTAGAATCAAACTGGCTTATTATGTTTATGTTAATAAACTCTATCACAGGCACGGCTGATTTAGAAAGACAAATGTAATCCAAAATAATTATGCATATTAAATCCTGCAATGCAACAGAAAATAAAGAATTCTGATCAGATACTGATTTTTTCAGTTTTCAGGTTTTCAGATCTCAGCCATCAGTGGTTCCAAGAGGTTTCCAGACTTTTCACAAAAGAAAATGAGCAATAACACAATGTCGAAGAATAATTTATTAAAAGTAAAAGACCAGCATTCAAATTGTTCCTCCTTCCTTGTCTGTGCACACTGGACCACTGTACTCTGGAGATGTTTCAAACTACCTACAGTGTCTTGAAATGTTCTCTAGCAGAGTTAACATCCCTCCCCTCTGGACCGTTCAATCTAGCTGCCAGTCGAAAGCAATAGCTCCAACAATTCTCAACATCCTCAGCCCAAATCCATAAAGAGCAGAGACACGGGTGTTAGCTAGTATAGTACAACGTCCAAAAACTATTTCTCCACATTAGCTCAGCTTGAGACTAAAAAAACAACAACAACTGAACATTTTTATAGAGCAACTGTGGCTGTAACAGACAACACACTTTTCTCCTGCCAGCAACACTGATGGCTGATCGCGGCGCCTCATCAGAAGACATCTGATGCTGGTTACAACAAAAACCCACTGCCATATAAATACTGCACCCCTCAGGGCTTTTAATCTAGAAAAAAAAGTGATTTTGAATGAAACAGTAGATGGAGAGAAACGGTTTGGCCTTTGTTGCAACAATTGCAAATTTTAGAAAAGAACACAGCCGTTTTGAGAGCAGCTATAAAAGGATCCCAATTAACTGATATATAATTGACCAATAAAAACAAGTCTTCCTAAAATGTTTAATTAATGATTCTATCAGCTTCTGGTAAAAATGTATTTGCATGGTGCTGTTTTAACTTGATTTAACAACAAAGTTGTCACATTCATGGTAAATGAGGAAGCCAATTAAAAAGAAAAGAAAAGAAAAAAGACACAGTAGGAGTTTTCACATTATTTGATTATTAATAGATGTTAGTAGGTTGTTTGTATTCGGATTTATGAAAATCATGTTAAAGGAAAAGGCTGAGAAAATTCACTGTTTTTTGCTGCGAGTTAGATTGATTAGATTAAGTTGGATTGAAATTACTTTATTTTAAATATGAAGCAGGAGCCAGCAGTCAGCATAGCTCAGCTCAAAGACTAGAAACTTTATGTCCAACGCCAACAGGCACCTCTCAAGCTCACTAATAGAGATGCTATATCTTGTTTGTTAGTATAAAAATGATAATTCACTGCTTTATAGGGGGGGTTTATGTGCTGGGCTGTTTCTTGGCTAGGGCCAATAACTTCCTCTTGTTGCTTAGCAACTGCTGTCTTAATTTTCCAAAATGTCTCACTGCCATTTTAAAGGTCTAACGGACAGAGAGTTTAGCTCAAGCGGCCGGACTTGGCCCACTGGCCACGACTTGCATACCACATGTTTCACTGCACAACATCTCTAGAAATCACAACGATATGCATCACGGGATATGAACTGTGAGCTGTCAGATGTCAGCGTGTCTCAGTGAAGTCAAAAAGGACTTTACAACTCCGTCTCGGCCCGCCCGGCGCCGATACCTGCTGCGCCTCCGTCTCCGTCGGTCTCTCAAACGTGTAATTTCATTGTGAATTCCGTCTGAGCAGATTCAACAGTAAATCAAGTTGCGGGAAGACGGTGTCCTCTGTGTGTGGTGAGGCTTTCAAGCGGAGCGTCTTCAGGAACAAATGTCAGACTAAACTCATAAAAGGCTTGTCTGGTTGAAATCCAATTTGTAAAGACAAACTGCCACTTCATAATCGAGAGATGTATCCTGTGAAACCCAGCTTTTGTAATTTTCAACAGTAAGTGAAGTGAATTTCATTTGAAGTGATTGCCTGTTGACATCAGGACCGCTTTCATCGTATAGCACCTCATATTCTCTGATCGGATGTCAGACTAGCCTGCATAAAAGGCCCTCGACGTAGTCTTTGTTTCAGGCTCACTCAGCCTCTATGTAATGGCAAGAAGCAGAGAGTGAGCGTGTTAGACCGTCAATTCACACTGTCATCATTATTCACTCAATTAATTCAGGATCACAGCTAAAACACCACTTTTACTCTGAGGATGTCATTTGGACGTCACGAGCGACACGCACTCATTTTATCCACTTACATATTCATGTTTCAGGTTTGTTGAAAAGTGAAAGTAACTGTCACAGACAACAGACACACACACACACAAACACACACACACACACACACACACACACACACACACACACACACCGGGGGAAAACATTTTATAAGCACATTTCTCAGGCTATAAGAAAAGACAAATCTATCCTGGTCTGGTCTAATTGTAGAGGCATTGACCGGAGAAGCAGCAGGACCGGAGCAAGTGACAGCCTGACCTGGAGTGGGGTCCTCAATCACCACGGTAACAGCTCAGGGGGACATATCCACCCCATGCTGTGTCTGAACTCATCAATCGATCAGACAACAGATGGAAAATGAGATGCGAGAGGACAAGTCTGTGTGTGTGTGTGTGTGTGTGTGTGTGTTTGTGTGAGTGTGTGTGTGAGTGTGTGTGTGTGTGTGTGTGTGTGTTCAGTATGAGATAGCCAGATAGTTCTACCAGATGTATGACTGCCAAACAGACAGACGGTGTTGTTGGAGAAAAGACGTGCAGTCGTGGCACATTTGGTTCATACACATGAATGAGCCGACGCACGTATTCACACACACACACACACACACACACACACACACACACACACATACACACACACACACACATACACACACACACACACACACACACAGACACACACGCATCAGACAGATTGAGGTTTCAAGCTTTCAATATGTTCACAGCTCGACAACTTAGTTGTCTGAAGGAAAGAGGATGTCCTGGGGTAGAAAAACCACCGACTGATTGATTCTTCAGGTCGTGTGATTAGATTTGTTTTCCCTGCACTTTCTTTTTCTGTATTCTTAATGTTTTCTGTTCGCTCAGGAGCCCAAATGTGTTGAAGGCTTGTAAATGCCAAGCAACATTTCCCCAATTTCCCCACGGGACAAGGAAGGAAGTGAGTGAGTGAGTAAGTACGCAAGTAAGTGAGTGAGTGAGTAAGTAAGTAAGTAAGTGAGTGAGTGAGTGAGTAAGTACGCAAGTAAGTAAGTGAGTGAGTGAGTAAGTACGCAAGAAAGTAAGTAATTGAGTGAGTGAGTAAGTAAGTAAGTAAGTGAGTAAGTAAGAGAGTGAGTGAGTGAGTAAGTACGCAAGTAAGTAAGTGAGTGAGTGAGTGAGTGAGTGAGTAAGTACGCAAGTAAGTAAGTGAGTGAGTGAGTAAGTACGCAAGAAAGTAAGTAATTGAGTGAGTGAGTGAGTACGTAAGTAAGTAAGTGAGTAAGAAAGTAAGTAATTGAGTGAGTGAGTGAGTAAGTACGCAAGTAAGTAAGTGAGTAAGAAAGTAAGTAATTGAGTGAGTGAGTAAGTAAGAAAGAAAGAAAGTGAGTAAGTACGTGAGTATGTAAGTAAGTAAGTAAGTAAATAAGAAAGTAAGTGAGTAAGTAAGTAAATATGTAAGTAAGTAAGTAAGTAAGTAAATAAGAAAGTAAATGAGTAAGCAAGTATGTAAGTAACTCTAGTATATGTATGTGTCCATCTATCTCAGAGTTTCCAGTTTGTACATTTTGCAGTGACGGCCCACGGTTGTGGAAAAAGATCTTTCTTGAGCTGGAATTGAACTTTTGGGGAAATTCAATTGATTTAAATAGCAGAATAAGCTTCAATTAACAAAGTAAAGGAGGAAAAAAGGCGGTAATTATCTTGACATAACAGGATCCTGTGGATAACAGAAATGGATGAAACAGAATGCTCTGAAATTATCCTTTTTCCCTCCAGTCTCCTCCTCTTTACTCTCATCGACTCCCTCTGAGCTAACTCTCCGATCACCCTCCAAGTGTCTGGCACATAGTGGTGATACGATCTCTTGGTGGGCGTCGCCCTGCCAAGTGTTGCCAGTCTAATGGAGGGCTTGCCAGCGAATGCGACTGCCAAGGTGCCAATTAGCATGTAGGATTACGCACAGAGGCATCCTTCTCATTGCCTTCAGCTCTATCGCTTCTCTCATCTCTATTCTTTACTCTGTTTTATCTCCTGTTGTGTTTTCCTGGTTACAACCTCCTTTAATCTCCGACTTCCCTTCACAACTTTTGCCATTTCAGTGGGTCTAACAGGCTGCTTGAAGCATGTGTGATGGCCCACTGCCCCTCTATTCAAATTTCAGTCACAACAGTCCTCAGCTACACGACAACAGCCTTTAAGGAAACAGCAAGCGCCATCTGGTTTTCCATACCGTCCACCCACTCCGTGTGTAATACAGGCCATCTTGAAACACCGAGGCAGCTCGCTGAGGTAATCGCAGCCTCCGGTGTCGATACTGTTAGCGAATGCTTCCATAATTACACGCGTTCAAACATTGGGTGAGTCAGGGTTAACCGCTCTGGAAAGGCTCACACGATTTGCAGTCTGAGCTCACAGTCGCCTGTTCTGCCTCCAAAGGCAACATTTCTACTATACAGTGGAGTTCCTGTTGTATGAATCAAGCATGCAGACCTTCAATTAGAGTCAGTGAAGTCATGTGAGTTGAATCAACATCTCTCTGACGATGTCAACAAGACCAACGATATCAGATGTTAGGATTTACCACAGGTCATGTTGAGCTGAAGGTATAAGTAATAAAGTAGGATCGTAATACAACGACCGGAGAACTGCAGTCGCTGACAGCAACATGAATTGCACGTCATTAAATTATATTACAGCGCAACCAGGCCAATACACTTATGCAGCTGAATGCTATTTGAAATAGCAGATAGGGATCTTTGTTCCATGTATGGCCAATCTCTCTCCTCTCACATTATCTCTACGCTCATACATATTAAAAAGCATAAAAATACCCCCAAAACGACATCAAATTAACAGCTTGTCTGTGTGATCGCTCACTCACACTTATACCCCCTCCCCCTTGGTGATTTTCTATGCAATTACGCAATTCTAATGTTTCACATTGATGATAAACGTATACTGATTCTAATTCATATTTATTTTCACTGCACAACATATGGTCATGTGTTACAAGACAGGGATAAGAACAACTACATGCATTGCTTTATGCTTTTAAATCCTGCTTATACTTTTTTATTATGCTTGGGATGCGTGTGTGTGTGTGTCTGTAATTGTAACAGTCTGTGACCCTTCCTGTCTGCAGAGGCCTCTGAATTACTAACTGATAGACAGCACTGCGAATCATCTAATATTATCAGCAGTTCTCATAATCTTTATTCACTCCCTAATAAGATCACAAACTTCCAGTGATGGCCTGCAGGTGAGTGAACGTGTCCGTGTGATTGTGAGTGCTGGACGGTCTGTGTGTGTGTTTCATAGAAAGAGGGAGGGAGGGAGGGAGCCGCCGCAAGAACATTTCCATTAATTTGTCTTTGCTGTGGCTAGAATGATAATTTCAAGAGGGATCTGTCTGCGGCTCAATTCATCTGGCTGAATATTAATAAAATGAGACCTGGAAGGCTATTTCGTCCAGACCGAGCACGTCTGCTACCTGAGTAACAATCGGTAGCTTAATCAACCCCCAACACATGCCTTCATCTAACTGCCAATGAACCTTTTGAGTTTGTGTTTGCTAAAAGGAATATCTGTCACTTGAAAAATACGCATTGAGTAAAGTGAATTCTGCTTCGGCACGCACCGTACCGGGGGAAACCAACACATCAATAAGTACCGCCTGATGTATATGCACTGCTAACAGGAAGGTAAAGTGTGATTGTCTCTGTCCTCATTCAGGCAGGGGAGATTAGAACAAACCATGAGCATGTGTCTGTTTCACTGTGTTTTAATTAAGCTTCTAATTGTTTGGTCAGATGGTAACACGGCGTGGAGTTGGGTCTGCCGTCACACGTCAAGTGGATCAACAGGAGGCTCTCTGGACGTACCCCCCTCCCTTCTCTGCAACAATTCTTATGTATGTCTTCCCTCTCTCATGTATCCTCCTCCTTTCTCACCCCAACTTCACCCGCTCCACCCATCCAACAGTGGGTGGAGTATCGTTAAGAAGCCAGAGCACGGGGTCATCCATAATTGAACACCCAGAATCATGTAGAATTCTCTAAGAACCCTGTCTGCCACCCTTTGTACTTCTGCGCGGTGAATTGATTAATATTTCATGTGTGTGTGTGTGTGTGTGTGTGTGTGTGTGTGTGTGTGTGAGAGAGAGAGAGAGAGAGAGAGAGAGAGAGGATAATCTGCTGAAATCCAAAACATTTCCTCTCTTTGCTCTAAGGGTGAGGCACCTCCCTCTCTGGTTACGGCTGTAAAATGCCCTTTAATGTAACACCTTTCCCCCACAGCACACTTTAACTTCCATGTAATTGATGAGACGGTGAAGTGGTTACATGTTATAACCACCTTAGAAGAGTCCACGGCTGCTTGTAGCGTCTGCCCTTATCCAAAATCTCTACATATATTTACTAATCCATGTAAAAAACACTTTTATATGTTTCTACAATAGAACAAAACATTTAGTGCCCCTTGTATTTACACTGCTTTTGGCTAAAAAATCCACAATGTAATGCCTCAACTTTGAATGTTGTGTGAAAAATGTTAATTACAAGTCAAAGTGTCCAGAATCTTAATATCATCAAACAGCGAACTATCAGTGTTTATTCTGGAGTTTAGTTGGACTAATTTGAAGTTTCCCAGTAGTTTTGAATAATTAAATTATACAAAAAAAAGGAAAATAAATGAGTAAAACTGACTACACATCATGCATGTATTCAATACTGGCTGAAGTATCCGTTGTTTTTTTTACATGATTTTATTCTCAGTAGTCTCCGTATGTTAAATATGTTGGTAGGATTAGATTTAACAGGAGCACCAGCTGTTTTTAACACAATAAATCTCACCGTCCCTTTAAATTCACAACACTAATCCCATTTCACAGACCTACGTCCAAATACACACACACACACACACACACACACACACACACACACACACACACACACACAGACACAGACACAGACACACACACACACACACACACACACACACACACACACACACACACACACACACACTATTCAACTCACCCACTGAGGACCACAATGAAGTCCATGACGTTCCATCCATTCCTGAGGTAGGAGCCTTTATGAAATACAAAGCCCAGGGCGATGATCTTTATCCCGGCCTCGAAACAGAACATCCCGATGAAGTAGGGCTCTGTCTTCTCCTGTTAGGGAAAACCAGAGATATGCTCAATGGAGATGGAAGCGCTGCGTGTGAAGGTGTCACGTATGGATTTTTGAGGATCTACAGGTTCCATCAGAGTCTAGACTTATCTTTGAATCTCAGAAACTTGACAGAAAGGGTTGAAGTGTGGTTTGTGGGTGCAGATGTGTCCGTGTGGGGATTTCTCACCAGCCTCTTGGACATGGGGGTTTTGTCCTCTCCAGGAAGGTGCTGCTCCAGAGCCAAGACGATACAGTTGGCGATGATGGTGGTGAGGATCATGTACTCAAACAGAGTGGAAGGACGAAGTTAAGGAACCTTTGACTGACATAATGTTGAGTAAAATCCCTTGAAAAGATCTAAACCGAACCTTTATTAGTCAGTCTCTCATAACCCGTATTTGGCTCTTAGCCCATGAATCCAAGAAAATCTTAAATTAAAAATGTTCTTAAAGGTTCTTTAATTTCCTAAAACAATGTAAGCAATGGCAAATAATACAAAAAAAGAGTAAATAATACATTTGTTCTGGACTATTTTAAGCCGCAGATATGGTGCACTGGTAAGTATTTCTGGCTTATTCACAGAAACAGAGAAAGCTCTAAACGGGTTTGTAGGTCGCAGTCAAAAAGACAAATGTGAGCAGAATAGTAGTTCAGGAAATGTAGGTGGTGGTTTCTTTACAGAGCGCAGAAAGCCTGCGCTCTTACAATACAGAGAACAAATTAACATCTAGATACTGAATCACAGAAAGAAAAAACACAAACAATAATTTAGTTAATCATAGTAAATCAATCCCAGCAGCACTGCAATTACAGCGTCATGTCAGCGTAGATAGACAGGCTAACGTTGATTCCTCAGTACAAAAAACAATTAACCTGCATGTTATGAGCCTCGGGGCCGTAGACACAAGCAGACACGGGCTACACTTTATCTGACATCCACACACACACACACACACACACACACACACACACACACACACACACACACACACACACACACACACACGAGTCAACAGAAGGCTTATCAAGGAGGTTTGAGTGGGTGGACCTGAAACGTGATCCCGTAAACAGGGTCACTGACTTCAAGCTTTACTGCCTGTTCTACCGGGCCCGTGTTGGTTGTCGGTTCAACACCAACCACTCCGGGGTTGAACGAGGCCAGCAACTGGCTCTTTATCTAATGCTACGCGTGGGCAGCCCCCATTCTTCTGGTTATGTGCAGAAGAGGTAGGAAGGAAAGGAAGGGAGCTTAAATGTGCTGAGTGGAGACGGGGAGCGGAAGTAAGAAGGAGGCAATGATAACGGGAGAATGAAGAAGTGATAAGGGGAGGGGTGATGAGCGGAGGAGAAGAAGGTGGCGGTATAGAGTGTCAGAAGCTTGCTAAACAGGAGGAGGAAATGGCACCAAATAACCCCGGACAGATTGATGTTGCGCCCAGAAAGGGTTAGTCAGGGACATGAAGAAGCTAAATAAACAAAGCAAATATAATCTGACTCCCACCAGCTCACAGGGATTTTAACTTCAACCTAGGCCGAGCCACACATTTGACTCAGTGATTGCCAAGTTTATCGCAGAGAGATTTTTTGGGAAAAACAAAACCACAGCAGCAGCAGCAGCAACGAGTACACGTTGAGCGTGAAAACAAAAGAGCAAAAAGTGGTTAAACTGCACAACACCTGTCTCAGGCTGAGGGGTTGCTTTCAAGTTTGTTTTCCAGACGTGAAGTTTTATCTTTTGATTCACTTCCCTTTAATAACTAGCATGACTTTAGTCTCAGCGAGAGCTCTCAGCGGCAGCACGTCGCCACGCCCTACATTCCCTCAAACAGATACAACACAAACAGGAGGAGGGGGGGGGGGGGGGGGGGGGGGGATACGGGAGGAAGAGAGAGGTAAGAAGGGGGAGGAAAGGGACGAAGCGGAGATAGGAAAAGAGAGGTATCCACGGCAACAGGCTTCTCATTCAGCCAAAAGTCAATCCTACAAGACGGTTACTGGGCAGCTGAACTATATCTGTGGATACACACACACACACACGCACACACACACACACACACACACACACACACACACACACACACACACACACACACACACACACACACACACACACACACACACACAGTGATGCTATAGCATTGTGCTCTTCATCAGGCTAATTTTAACCATTATGTGATGTATGTTGAAGAGCTATAACATCAGCATCAGTCAAATTAAAAAGACATTATTATCGAAGGCATCAGCAGGAAAAATCTTTCCCACTTGTCCTAGATATTTCAATGTGTGGTCATTTTTTAAATAGTATTAAAAGTGATACATTCATACATTTTGTTGGGATATTTCCATGATATAAATTCATTTTCTTAGTTGTTGTGATAGTTGCTTTCATTGAAATTGTGGGTAATCAACAATGTTGACCTGTATTGTCTTTATAAAGTATCAAAGGTCAAAACCAGTGGATGTTTTAAACTATCTAAACTAAACTATCATGCACAACTAGAGGCAGAATCATGCTCATGAGTTGTGTTTTGGGCAACCTCACAGATTCAAGTCAAATCTGTACTCTCATAAAAACTTCTGGTCTTCAATACTAAATGAAATGTTAACGTTATACTATTGATTCAGGGAGGGAGGAGTCCACCAAATGTATATATTTTCAATATAAATATCCAATATATTGAATATATATATAAAGCAAACAAAAGTCTAAAACCCAGCCGGCACCGGGTCATCTTTCCCAGAATGAGGGAATCAATTACTTCCATAAAACGCTTATTTATTAAGGAAAAATAGATATTTATATAACTACACCTAATCAATACAGCAATATATTGGATTTAGCAGCAACAGGTATATGAGTGTTTACATTTCCAGAGTAATGCATGGAAAAAGTGATGTCTGCGTTGAGGCAAGTTCCCTTAACCAATGTTTCCTAGATAGACAGACAGACAGACAGACAGACAGACAGACAGACAGACAGACAGACAGACAGATAGATAGATAGATAGATAGATAGATAGATAGATAGATAGATAGATAGATAGATAGATAGATAGATAGATAGATAGATAGATAGACAGACAGATAGACAGACAGATAGATAGATAAACAGAGCTGAAAGATGATAAAGAGCTCTGTAGAGAGGATGAGAACTGCAGAGTTGTTGATAATTATTTGTTGGTTCATCACAATGAGTGATTTTAACACAGCAGCCCAAGAGCCTCCAAACAGCAGAAGTTTCCTGACTCCCCCTCCTAGATTTTAATGAATTCTCTCCATGCAATACAATAAACTTCAACGTTGACTTTGCCCTAAAATAGACGCTCAACAAGTGTGTTTAACCAGAACCCGTCTCCCCTCCTCTGTGCCGCTCTGCGGTGTAACGCCGATCACGGCTCGTCTACCAGCCTTAGCAGCGAGGCGTCTCGTGAGCAATCCTGTGAGTCACAGTGACGCTGGCGCTCTGCCTCGGCTGCTCAAACATGCCCGTAAAAATAGACACAGAGACAAGAGTGTGATGCCGTGTGCATCTGTGAATACGCTCAGGCCCGGATTGGATCCAAACCCCAGTGATTATTATTCCATGGAGACGGAAATCAAAATGAATTACAGGCGTTTGAGCTTATTAAAAAAAAATCTGTGAATTATCAGCGTCGTGCGCACGTATGAGCGAGCGTTAAAGGCAGAGAGCGGCATTAAATATACAAACACAGAGGAAAGCCAGGAGCCGAACCTCCATTTGGATTTCAAATGAATTCTATTTGAAGCCTGGGGACTGAACAAAGTGATAGATGACAACCAACTGTTATTCAAATATGCATAAGGGTAAAAAGATGCTGTCAAATGAATGGATTTAATACGCTGCAGCATCAAACACGGCCCAATCTATCTTCACACCATAACCACTCAGTGGTCTGCTCGAGCCAGCCAATCGATCCTGAGGATAAATGCAGCCATAGATCAGTCCCTCCTGTGTAAACGCAGGGTGTCAACTCTGAGCCACAGTCATATATATACACACCGAAGAGCAATGGTTGAACTGTGTGATGTTTCGTAAATTGGTCGTTATAACTTAATGTAAGCCGATTTGAGCCACACTCATTTTCTCCAACTATAATCACTGTAAAAAATCATTAAAGAAGTTTAAAAAAAAAAGTAAGCAACAAGCGGAAAAACTGTGTAATTGGAGTTAAATGAGAGTAGGACCATAACAACACAAGGGACACACAAGGGTCATTTCCTTGCTAATTTTCCATTTCTCATCTCGGGTGCACTGTAGCGGGAAATTAATGGTCTTTCTCGGGTTTAAGCTATTACCATCCATGCATTTCCAGTCCTGGTTAGGCCTCTGTGTCAGAACAGTGACACATCCTGTCATAATAAATGTCTATTTAAAATCCCAAAGCATGAGAACCAGCGAGCTCATATTTATCACTGTGTGCTCTGATGAAACAAACTATTTAATCCAACTATCAATTATTTAGAGGTGTACCTTCTCGATGGGAAACTTCCCGCTGCAGGGCGTCCCAGTGGGGATCAGACAGGAGGAGCATCTGTCAGTCCTCACCAGGCCTGCCACACCAAACTGAGGCCGTAGTCTTAATTAGCCTGCCTCTTCCCTGCCAGGCCTCCGTCAGCCTTCCATCCGCTGCAACCTCAGGCAGGTACAGTCAGACTAACATGCGTGTACACACACATTTAACCCGATGTTACTCCTGTGAACTAGAACCGTATAAGAGAGAACATGCCTCTGGATACTTCCTGAATTGATCATCTGCTGTTAATTGAGCACTCAGAGAGAAAAAAGAGCGTCTTACAATGAGGTGACAGCGGCGTGTTGTTTTCCAACACATGGCTGACCTTTAGGAGATTGTGAGCGTGTATTGTGAGTGTATTGTATTTCTAATTCTGTGAGGACCGATTTGAGGACATTTGTGGGAAGTGAGGATACTTTAGGGTTGTTTTCCACGTATTTAAAGACAAGGACTTTTAGGATTAATAATACATATAGGTTTATGATAAGTTTAAAGTAAGGGCCGAGGTTAAAAAAGGTTTAAAAGGAGGGTTTGCAGAGCCATGTAGATGATATTGCTCCTCAAAGTTGCCCCCAAAGTGGCCAAAGAATATCAATTATTGCAATTCTAGGTATGATTTTGCATGTAGGGTTCATTACTTTTACAAAAAGATCTTCAACCACTGGACATTAAGGAAAATGGGCTGAAGAATGCATGAGGGTGTATTATTTAGGATGTTTATATGACAATATGTACAATATTCTTATTTGCGCTTGCTTGCGTGTTGACAGTTCTCGACTTTTCCCACTCCAGACATGAGTCACATATATTGGAAAGAGCCACTCATCACAGCCACAGTGGATATTCGCCCAGAAACACTCAGGTCAGCGTCACTCCCTTCAAAACCATATTAGCAAACAATAAACGACCATAATAGTGAGTCATGACTTGTCGTAATAGCATACGACATACTGCTATCAGACATCATTATGTATAATTCCTGTTAATGTCTGTTAATCAGATACAGTAGAGCTCGTTAGATGTAATGAGACACTCCCTCCACAACAGCACATTAACCTAGAGGTTATTCAGTCTGGCTGCCTTCCTTCTGGACACTAAAGCACACATAATATTGGGATTTAAATTGGCTTCTTGACACAGAGTACAAGATGTGTCCATAGTTGCAATTATAGCATCGCTATTGGTGAAAATATCTGTTATGCAACAACACAAACATCCAGACGGAGCCATGTTTTCATGACCTTTGGAGACATTCACTGCCTTGCATTCATTTCCTGGAGCCACAACTCAACACTAATCAGAACCGCGTGATCAAAGCATTCATCCTACAATGTATTGACTTACGTTATGGGTGATCTGCATCGTTATCCCCAAAAGAAGGCAAGTCCCAACAAGTAAAACAGCTCCACACACACACACACACACACACACACACACACACACACACACACACACACACACACACACACACACACACACACACACACACACACACACACACACACACACACACGTCAGCCCTTTTTTCCTCAGCTGTTGATTGAAATTCATCCCGTGTCTATTTTTAATCACATCAATAAATGGGCAAGCCCAGAGAAAACAACAACCAACAACAGAGACCCACTCATTCTATTTGCTGGGTTTTTATAATCAGCAGGGGCCCCGTCAGTCAGTCAGTCAGTCAGTCAGTCAGTCAGTCAGGAAGCTGTTTGTCGAAGGGAGCAGAACAATAGCAAAGAGGAGGCCACACCTGTCCTGGACACCTGGCACAAACACACCTCCAATGGACAGTTGCGTGTTGCTGTGCTTCTCAGGAACAGGCAGAGGATATAATATAACCGCTCCCTTTTCCGTAAGTAATGGAAGAGCGAGTCATTAGGTTTGAGAACGTAGTAAAAATTAATGTAACAGCGTTACTGAAAAATCAATCAAAAAGCATTGAACGCAATAGAGATTTGGATAATGCTGCGCTCTGATTTAATAGCCGTATTTAAAAAGTGCAACAAATGGGATTGGGAGCATTTCTATTGCCTCTTAACCGCTCTCAATATGGGGACCAAACGTGAATTAGTTAAAATCAGTTTCAGTTGTCTGATAAACAGCCCAAAGCTTAGATATATTCAGTTTACATCAACATAAAACAGAGATAAGCAGAAAGCTATCATATTGGGGAATTTGGAACCAGAGAAATTTTGCTTTAAAAAATAACCAACATTAATTGATTAATCGATAATTAAAATAGTTCCTGATTCATTTTGTCAATTGGCTAGTTGATTAATTTACCAATCACTGTTGCTCTAGTTGAGCTGGATATATTCACTATATACGTCACTCGTCAGGAGGGATGTCAGGACTGCGTGTTGCAGCAACAGCAGGTCTCGATAGCCTTTTGTTTATGGCTGTAAATATTCTCCGTCAACAGAGAAACTTCTGTGTGTTCCTCTAATCCACTTTCCATTGGCACCTCCTCCATGTCTGCACTAGTTTTTAGACTCTAGATATCACTATTGTAATAACCTGAGTCAAACTGACGCATCATTTTGGAAAACTGTCCTATAAAAATAGTTAAATAATGCAACTGGTACACAGAGATCTGATTCAGTGCTTGTTTTTTCCATGTCCTACTCTACTTTCTCAATTCCTAATTCCCTGTTGTATTGGGTTATATTTAACTGAATTAATCCATTAAACAAACCAAAAAATGAATGTATTACTCAAACAATTCCTAGACTAAACTGATCATTTCTTATGTATTTCTGTGTGTGCTGTCCATGGTGCTGAAATCTGGGTCTTTAACAACATTAGTTTTTTTTTTAGTGAAATTGTTCAATCTTGTGTAATAGGAACACATTTACCCACCTTAATCACTCACTCTGGACTCCTTGGTCTGGGATGTTTTTGCACATTTCACACCTAAATACCTGCTTCATTTACTCCATGAAACAGGATAAAAGGATATGGCCACTCAGTGATTTTCTTGGCGTACTTCCTGACCACGTTGTCCTCGCCGAAGATGAAAAGGGACCTGTTGACGGTGAAGCAGTTCTCCCTGACCGGGATGGGGTTGTACAGGGCCATGGTGCGGGCGCGCTGCGCTTTGGTCTGCTTAAAGGCTGGGGAGATGCCACCTGTGGACACGGCCGCGCCATCGCGGTTCCGGTTGCGCTCGGACCCTCCATCGCCTGAGCTCAACAAGCCCGGCACGTCGTCTCCAAAGCGGGCCATTCTGTCGGGAGGGAAGACGGGGGAGGAGGGGGGGAAAAGGAGGTTATAGTCTCCTAGAAAGCAGGGCGCGGTGCTGCGCTCGGTGTGGCGGGCGGGAGTGGCGAGATCCGGACCACTTTTAGTCCATCATCAGTTTGATTTCACAAAAAAAAAGAAAAAAACACCGATCAACTTCAAAATCTGTTCAAAAACAGTCGCGGATTTTTCCTCCAGTCAATTGCAGCGATTTCAAGTGCGTAAACACGCATCCAAAACAAGTCATTGAATTTAACAATCCGACGCCTTGAAGCCGGGTTAACACTGATTCACGTCCAGACACTAATATCTCAAAGAGCAGCTGCAACAGGTCACGTCTTCAGCCATCCCCGGTCCCCCGAGCGAGGAGCAGCAGAAGAGCAGGTCGATCCATGGATTTTTAAACAAACTAGCAACAGTCCTCCGAGTGATTCAGAGCACATCACTCCAGCCTCCCCGTCTCCTCGTCTCTGTTGACCACCTACCACAGCAGCACTATCCTCTTGCGTGCGTAAAACGAACGGGGAGGGGAGGAAAAAACTTTGGGATTTTCCACGACATGTTCCCCAACGAAAACAACGCGAACAAAAAACAAGCTTTCAACTACGCGTCACGCGCAAAAACGGCGTTCTCGTCTCGTCTGCAGTGGGTGAGAGAAGCATCTACCTTCCCCACCGCAATGAGAGCAGGAGTAGAGGAGACAACAGTGTCTCCTAATGCGACAGGCACCTATGGGTGCACAACGTCCATTCAACCCCACACACCCATGAATACGCGCAGATTGGGACTAAACCATGTGTTCACAGGCAATAAAGACAGGGTTAAATTAACAAAGTCACAATGTAGTAATGGAAACTATTAGATGCCGATGGGTAGAGATAATGAACCCATTCAAATGAACATTTTAAATTGTGTGAACCTGTTAACATTATTTTAAAATGGTTTATCACTCCTTTCTGTCAACTATGGAGGCTACCATTGGAAGAGCTGTTATAATTGATGTTGTTCACCCCCTTATGGTCCTCAGGGACTATCAACTATGAAAACAACTGTTGGGAAATAAAACAGAGCCAGCGAAGACACAGCAGCAAGCATCTTTGGGTAATTACAGGGTTCAGAATTTGCAAGGCATGATGGTGAGAGGGAGTTGTGCTGCTGTGTGCTAGCTGGAAGTGATCAATTCAGTTTGAAATAGCTCACAAATCACAAATGTTAGGGCTTTCTGTGCACGAACAACATCTTCTGTCCCCGGGAACCTCCATCGAATAAGGAAAAACTCCCTATCTGCCCACAAGAGGCATGGTATTTGCCCGACAACGAGGGGGAAATAGATCAGGCACCAATTTTGTGTTGGAAGATTGTAGGTGAAATGTTAGATCTGCCAGATCTGAGAAGAAATGCTATAAATCAAGCAGATATTAAGAGAATTTGCTTTAAAGTCAAGCTGAAAGGAAAAATACCCTTTTCATTTTGTGCACCTATTTAACAGAAAGAAATATAAAAAATACATTCTGTTGGATTTCATCCTATCAAAAGTATATTTTATTCTTCCTGGATTGATTGATTGATTGGTTTATTTAAGTGTCAAACACCATGTGGTGCCCAGCCCTCATGGGCTTATTAGACACTAATCATATTCATCAAATAATAATTTCACAGTTACATCCACGATAGTGAGACAAAACAGAACACATCATAACATAACTAAACCATTAAAAATATGGATACAAATACAAATGGATTGTCATATAGGATACAGAATACTTTGCTGGAAGTAAATCCCCAAAAAAGTGATGCTGATGGAAGCAGAAGTCAAAGAGGGGAGTGTGAACCACGACACAGACACTGATGGGTATTTAGTGATAGTGGTATGACGGAGGCAGTGATCAATGGCGTGTGGCCTCCGACTCATTAGTGCTCCAACACAGAATTAAAAATAGAACACATAACAGACAGACTTCTGACGTCTCCTCATTATAAATGGTGAGAGGAGATGTACAAAATGGTCCTATAATGGTCTCCTCCAGCCACGAGGCAGAAAAGAAAAGAAAAACGACTGAAAGGCCACATTTTTTCTTACTTTTTGTTATTTCGGTCTCAGCCAAGTGTGATAGAAATGTTATTTCCTCTGTGCAGCAGTGCTAGCATTGTTGTCTGCCAGGGGAAGAGCGTGAAGCAGACACAGCTCTCTTGGCTGAGAGGTGAGGGGTGAATTATGGTAATTAGGTGTTATCAACAGGGATGATTAGGGTGGAAGGATCATGGTTCTTTCCTGAAAGAAGGCATAAAGCAAGCTGGTGATATCTCTTTGTTGGAGATGATGCCTTGACTCAGTATTTTTTCTTTTAATGTAATTAAAAATTGTATTTTTTTTCGAAAGACTGAATACCAATTGAGATATGACTTCAATGCCTTTGCTGGCAGGCTCAGCTAGATCAACCAAGCACTCCAGCTTTGATTAAAAAGCACTGCAATGTCTAATAAGATACCATTATAAAGAGCATATAACTTGTTAATAATGGCTTTATTGATGGTTAATAAACAATTTACTCACGCAGATAATCATAAAAATGCAGCTTTTGGTCAAACAGTCCATTGAGGCATCATCCTGGTGAGTTTTCTGGAAGATAAGCTTGACAGTGGAGAAGAATTTTTCACAACCTGGCAACCTAAATGGTGTTCAAGTGCTTCCATTAATAAGATCATCGGTTTCAGCGTATAAACCCTTTATAGAGGGGCATAATTAAAGATTAATTGATATTTCTGACGAAAAAAAAAAAACTTTCTCAAGAAACAGAAAGACTTCCAGGATGTCTGGATATCCATAGGAAGCCTGAAATATTCTGCTGTCCTGTGCCGTCTATACTTCTATACTTTTGAAAGTAAATATTGGAGGAGACATTTTGACATCGTAGAAATGTTGTCAATGTCGGAACATTTTCTCCACGCTGCAAGGGACGTGTAGCTTGCTTAAATCTAGCTGGAAAACACAGGGTTACCAAGGTTACCTGTGCTGTCACGACAGCAGGTTGGCAGTCCCTGCTCCGGTAATGGGACGTAGTGACACAAGACCGAGGCGAGAACAAAGATTTCAATTCAAAAATAGAAAAGAGTGAACAGAGATACCTGGCAGGCATCGTATCTGAAACCCCGGTCATTATCTGGCTCTCCGCTTAACAGAAAAAAAGTCATGTTAAAGCTCATCTGTGAATCCACTGGACCCATGTTTGGTTGTCATATGTGAACATTTGCTGTCAACATCTTTCCATCAAGCTCCAGCGCTCTGGATTCATATGGCTTTTCACGCGGCTCATCCCACTCTGCTACAGTGTAGTGTATATACTGTCCTCACCAAACCACAAATAGATTATATCTCAAACTGACACAACCAGGAAGGCCAATGTTTTTATTTCCTCAACAGGGCTATAACTGACAGAAGTATGGCCATTGATGATTTTACATTTCCTGGGTTTTGTTGAGGGTTAGTTTGTATGATTTGTCTTGATATTTGCAACGGAATCCAACATAGATTGAGAAAATGACACATTAAGGTATTGTAGAGCTCAGTCATGTTAAAAATGTCACATTCAGTTTAGTTTAGCTTTATATATATACACACATTTTTTTGATCGTACTGTGTAATACTGGCTGGTAGGGGGTGGGGATGGGGGGGCTAGCTTTGGGGAGCTTTGTTGGAGTGTGCGTGGGTGTGTAAGTGTGTGTGTGTGTGTGTTTGTCCTTGTGCTTATGTGTTTAAAAATTATGTTTACTCTTTATTATCTTTGTATTTGTTTGTAATTATTGTATGGACCCCCTCGAAAATGAGATGGTACATCTCAAGGGGCTATCCTTGAAATAAAGAATAAAGAATAATACATATATATATACATATATATATACCGGTATATGTATATATATATATAGAAATATGCAGACATATTTCTTATCTGATCTCCGTCTTTCTGTGTCTCTCTGCCTGAGTAAAACATGTCAACACTTTTTCATCGGTGTTGAGAATGCACTTGTTTACAGCCATAGGAGGGGCTATACATGTGCAGGTATAACAGAGCAGAGGGCTAATGCACACCTAGATAAGGGATTAAGTTTGCTGAAGTTATCCGTGACCCGGCTGCACGAAAGCATGTCGTATATGTTATGGAATAAGTTAGGAGATTTATCCTGTGGAACAGCCAGGATACATCATATATTCATTGGGAAACCAATGTGTTCATTACAGTTATTCCACTGCTCGTTACATATTACCGTCCAGTGGAGTAGCCTGCTGTCATTATTTAAACACACCATGTGACCATTATTTTACATTCATTCAGCCGATATTCATGCATTTTTGTTAAACTCTATACAGATCGTCATTGTCACAGTTATAATTGTGTTGAATGAAGCTGTTCATATTTGTTCAGTAAATGTTTCCACCCCACATCAGTTTAAGACCGCCGGGTCCAGACTGTGAGCCCCCCTCACTCCCTCTCTGTGATTCTGGGTGTAATGTCAATAAACCTGACACATTTTTCTGAGAAATGTTATGTATAGATTCATATGCAGATTCACTGGGTCTAAAAACACGACTACATATTATGTGACATAGAAAATGAATACATCTAAGTCCACAACCTTCGCACTCAAGAAGGTGCTGGATGCACACTTGTCTGCATTGTAGATCCGAATGTATTATCTCAGCATTCGTTCACAAAGACCTTTGTCAGAGCAAGCTTTCAATGTGCCCAACCTTCAGTTATCTTTCATTTGGATTTATCCTAACTTTCACGATTATTCATAATTTACAACACAGAGGGTGTCTCGTTTCAGACAACAGCCTGAAAGATCAGATTCATTACGGTCTTAGATACAACCTGCGTGTAATTACTCATGTGCACCACTCTCCTTAATGTTTCATTACGCATCCTGTTGGATTTATAGCTACACTTTACACCGTTTGCAAGGGACGGATGCAAAAGCAGCTACTGACAAGGAGAAACTTATAATCCATAGAAACTCCAGTGACAGAAGAGTGGGCGCACCACAGAGACATGGGAGGGAGCTGCACTTTAAAAAGTTTGGAAAAGATGGTGAGATAGAGAGTGGGTGACCTCCACCGATTTTTTCACTCTTCTATCTGTAACCACTAATCCTAATCAGGGTCGCTCTGGGTATCTGTTTATATTTGCACCTCTTTAACACAAAGCGGAATGATAAATTAGCATATCTGATATGTCATCGTTCTATAGACCCTGCTAATTTGATGCAAGGCAAAAATAAAATCATAACAAGTTAAACAAATAGCTGGGAGGAATCTGTAAGGTCAGTAGTGTTGGGAGTGGGTGAGTGCAAATGAGCTGCATGGGTATTGAACTGTAAAAAGTAAGAGAAAAAGAACCAAAACGCCACGAGGGATCTGCCCATGACTGGCTAATACTCTGCCTTATGCAGTAACCTGCTGCACACTGGGCCCAGGTGTGTCCCGTGTCACAATTTGACACCATTTTAAATGAAACTTAAATTTGATTTCTTGATCTGGCGAAGATACCAATATGCTTGGACTATAAATCAGGTCTGGTTTCGCATAATTTGGCTTCAGACGCAATAATCACTGTACATTTATAGAAACGCATCAGCACAAAAACAATCTGTTCACACAGTCTGTTCGCACAGCTGATGTACGCCGCCGCCGCCGCCTCATGTCTGACAAACCAATTAATACGAGTGAAAACATAACCATCCTTGCAAATGTAAAAAACTGAACGTGCCCAGTAGAAATGAGCGTCGGAGACGAGCACGACCATGATGCTTGAGCCATCGCTATGACAACGGGGTTGGATTGACGATGGAACATTTTGAGTAAAGAATTTAAACACTTTTAACGACACAAAAATATATAATTTGAGATGTTTCATCATTTGATTCTCAAAAAAAAGAAACAAATATATATATTTAAAAAAGAAAAAACCTCTTAAACCCATTAATTTCCCCCAAAATAACTGCTGTGCTGGGTCAGTGTGCCATCGGCCGGACCCCAGAATACAACATGACACAGAAAAGCTCCGGGCAAGCGTGGACAGACAGACGACAAAGCTAGACCTATTGATGTGGCGAGATGAAGGGGCCGGGGATTGGACTATATTTAGCTTCATTGAGATGGTAATGGTTGGAACATGAGAGGACGTGTGTGCGTGTGTGTGTGTGTGTCTTTGCATGCGTCTGGGAGTGTGTGTGTGTTAATGATGTGCTGTACCACAGAACCACCGTTTGAATTTCTGCGCTTTACATTGGCAAAGTGTTTTTTGATCACAGAAACAGGAATAATTATAAGTGGGTTTGGCAGAATCAATAGTCTCCTCTCTGTATTAACACTGGACAGAAATAGCAGCACTGTTTGCTTTCTTTCCCGGCCTTGATCAGCACCCAAAGGAAAACTGATAAAACACATTTACCCTGCGGCACGATTTTTCTGCCCGTCTCTCTCTCTCTCTCACCCTCTTCTATCTCACCAACTGTCTTACCCCCCTCCACTCGACCCAACCCAGATTTCTTCCTTCGACTGTTGTCTTCCTCCTACTTGTTTCCTAGCAACTGAACTGACATGCCCCCTATTCTCAGCCCTGTGAATCTGTCGCCATAACCCTAGACTTTATGGAATAAGCTATATAAAGCATCGTTCCCCACGGGGGGGCTGAGTTATGATCATTGTCTTCAGATGAACGACTCTGTCTGCAAGCATGTCGCTGCTGGTTTCTGCCATGTTGTAAGTCTGGAGCGGTCTTAAGCAACAGTTGGTCAGTGAACGGTGCACTGCAATCATGGAGCAGATAACATGACAAACATAAACCCTGACATTTATATGGCTTTTTAAGTGATTCGATTTAGAAAGAGTCTTGTTTTAGTTTGTTTTAGTTGCAGACAGCTGGGTATTTCTCCTCTTTATGTGGAGGAAAGGGGATTAGTCATACACTGACCAAAGGATTTGGGGAGATTTGTTCATACAGGAAGTCGTGCAGCCTTTGGCAGCACACTACAGTAAGTTAATGTTAAAATTACCCTAGTTGTATTCATTTCCTACTATTAATTATAAGGTTGAAAAACCTCTGAAATAGCATTTACATTTTATAAAAGCCAAATCTACTCTTTTTTCTGTTTGTCCTTTCGGTACACAAAACAAAACAAACCAAAATAACTACAACCCAAAATAATTGGGCCTATATTTTTAATATTGGTATAAAGTTTTGTTTCCATTTGGATGATAAGATTGTACGTTTTAGTACCCGTTCTTGACGTTGTGTGATACAGAAAACTCTCGGGAACATTAAAAAGGCAATCAAGTGATGAAAGACATAGTCAAACAACTAATGAAGGAATCAACTGTGCAAAGAAAAGGGTTTTATTCTACCTCCATCATAGTGCAGGTGGATGACGTTTCCAGCCAATATTAAAATTTAATAAAAGGCCAATGGTGGCTTTCTATCAGTCAGACACGTATTCATATGTGCACAGCTGTCACATCATGCATCTAATGCAGCATTACACTGTCTAATGCAGCATATTTCCTTAGTTAAGTCAAGGGTGGTGGGAAATATGATTGGTGAGGAAGTATCGCCATCTAGTGACAAATAGAGGTACTACATTATTTAATGGGACATAAAATGAATCAATTTCGTTCCATTTGGATATTCGGAGTTCAAAAGATGTACTCGTAATTTGACAAATGGAGAGAACGGGGGTGTCTAAAATTGAAGCGAATGTCTGACAATGTTTCTATATTCTCATTAACTATAAACATTAGGAGGATATATATATTTTTCATGGTTATGAGCCACATGAAATCCATTTAATGTCACAACAGCGGCCTCAGTTTTTTTTATTTTGCTCAGTCTCACTCTGTCTGCAGCCACCCTTCTCTTCCCCCCGGCCCACGAATCATTACTCAAGAACTTTCCAGCCTTTCTCCCTCCATCCACCAGATGCCATCCGAATTTCAATATCTCACTCTTTCAGATCCTGTATGTCCAGATAAAAAACATAGGAACACGATTGAAAGATCACAATCTGATCCAGAATGAATGTGCTTGGTGATTTGTACTTGAAATGGTGGCAAGGTTAGAATACAGTGGATTTTAAAAACAGGAGACATGTATTTAGATCTGGCTCAACAGCATTCAGTGGCTATATTTCAGCTCCTGCAACAAATGTCAGTTGAGCTGCATTATATATTTTGTAGAATAAACAACTTCCAGTCGCAAAAAGAAGGACAAAAAAAAAAAAACACTGTTCAAAGAAATGACTAACACATAAAAGCGGTTAACTAACTTTAAATTGTCCTTTATAACAAACTAAACGGTTATCTGCACATTAACGTTTCGATATGTGCTTTTATACAGACCAAATAAATGAAGAAATAAAACCACATGGCTGGCATAAGAGGAAGGAGACAGAGAGAAACTCAGGCTTTGTTGAGAGAAACAGGTTCATGGAGTCAATTACCACTATAGTATATGTTACCTCTCTTTCTGGAACTGAAGACCCAGAGTTTCCCTCATCTCAGAGTTTTCCCTAAACCTGCTTTCTGGATAAGTGCCCTGTGTCTCATGCCCCAAATTTCCCTGGACAATATGCATACCAGCCCATCATCAAGAGTCAAGCCCCCTTGGATTTATTTGACTGTCTGACTTCCATCCTGTTGTCAATTTATAAGCCTGTTCCAGAACATTTCCTTTGGTAAATTCTCCTTCAACCTGCTTTCTGTGTGTGTGTGTGTGTGTGTGTGTGTGTGTGTGTGCGTGTGTGTGTTTGAGTCCTCCCTCCTTTATTGTCTGAATTCGCTAATCATAATATTTACATTTTCTCAGCCAGCATTAGCAATGCAAGCATTTTCTCTGTGGACACAACTGTCACATTTATTACAACTATGAGGAGGAAATCATTGGTTTGCAGAATATACACCTGAAAGTATAGTTTTCCTTAAACAAATTTGGAGAAAGTGTTTATAATACATCGTTACACAGTGGTTTGGAGACTTTTCTAAATCTAAAAATGACAGCAAAACGGTGCAAAACTAAAAAAAAAACAAAAACAAAAAAACTATAAATCCTGATGATGGAAATCATAATATACAGCGAAGAGGAAGCAGGTGGGTTAATCAAGAAAAGCCATGAATAAGGATTTCTCAGTGACTGATTGGTGCGGCAGCTATTTACTGTTTAAATTAAACCATCCACTAGTCCATATATCTAACTGGCTCGGAATTTGAGTGAATGAAAAGGGTGTTAATAAACAATCTGGCAGCCAGACGGATCAATACTGCCAACATGCAGCTGTACATTCATAACAGAGGTGTCAGAGGGCCAGCTCGTCAGAACCAGAAGGCTGGTGGATCCTTTACTCAGATTACTGAGAACGTCCCAGCAGCTGCAGATTGGGAATGTTTAACTTTTCACTCTACATGATGGTATCTCCCCATTTCATTACCTAATGGCTTCTTCAGTGGCAGCTGCTCTGATCTAGAAAACATACTGTGCAGACAAGCTCGACTGAAGCCGCAGTGAATCACTAAGACTGTGGATTATGAATGGCCTCTGGTGGGCAGAACGACTAATCTAAAACACGCAGGATCAAATCAGACTCGGGCTTCAGATGATTAAAATGGAGAAATGATTCGTTTCATCGTGTTTGCAGTCTATGCTTCTCCTTATCAATGTTTCAGAATGCAGGCGGACTTCAAGTGTGCCAAATGAAACCCATAAAAAGCTTTAGATATGCGAGGTGTCATTTTGTACCTCCGCATGAATAATTCTCAAGAAAATCTATGTCGATTATTATTATTCTCGTGTGAATCCCCGTAGCTGGATTTACCCATTAATTTAAGATGACATCATGATGTAAACAAATAATCACTTCACAGGCTGAAACACCATCCGTCTGTCTCATGAATGCATGCATGAGCCTCTCTCTGTGCAGGATGCAGTTCTCAGCAGCACCACTAGAGGTCACAGACACGACGTTGAAGCTGTGCTTCTATGCTGGAGGTTGACAACGACTCAATTTGCTTGCCCAGCATCCTTCTCCCCGTTTGTCAGGACTTCTACCCTCCTGGAGCAACATAAGTCAGGCAACAGATGTGATGACTATCTCACACACACACACACAAACACACACTCTTCAGGCATGTCTCTAGCTTGTGTCCCTGCACATTAGATTCCAACAACTAATGGATGGATGATGCTGGCACGACCCAACACCGAATTATGATCTCAAAACAGGTGCCAAAAAAGCTATACAGCTACAGCAAATCCCATTTGGGCTTGAAAGCATCAGCAGCTGAAAGAAATCCTGTTGCACTACAAAAGGTATTATTTGCTCCAATAAGCTAACAGCATTGAGCACGACACTATCATCTTTGATATTTAAATGTGGAGCTTTGAACGGGCTGCACTTTAACTCTCTTCAGCTCATCAGAAGCATGAAGGACTGTTATGACATTTGAGTGCATACTTGCAATCTAAATCCGCGGACAAAGATATTCATTTCAATAATTGTGCCAAAGAAGCAATGAAAATGTTCCTGGAATGTGTAATTCGATTGTATTGCTTATTTATACCCTGACATTTTGCAACCTGACAATAAACAGGAAGATGCAAGATCGAAATCACTTCCTTCCTCATGTCGGTTGAAAGCCTGTTCCTATTTTAAAAGAGGGGGTTGACGGAGTCACTTGACTAGCCAAACATCATTTCATGAGGGTGTTTCATGCATCTGTGTGTGTGTGTGTGTGTGTGTGTGTACACAGGCTGGCAGGTCACACTGCTTCCCGTGCTAAATGGTTTAATATCACAGGGCAGAGTGGGAGGTCAACACAAAGTGCTGCTTTTCCGAGCAGAAACTGTACAGTAAACCAAGATAGCAGATGTGTCCGCGTCGATAAATAAGGGATTTCTTCATCAAGTGTTCAGAAAATTCACTCGGATCTATGTTTTTGTACCTCGGGCACCTTTTCCGTTTTATTTTCCTGTATTACAATTAAGACAGCGACACACGCTTGCATGTTCAAAAATAAATGGAAAATGAATCATAAAAATTCCATCCAGCACAGCGCCTGAAACATTATTTCAAGATATTGCTTGAAGCGAGTGAGTTATCAGCACATCTCGGGTCTTATTTATTATTAAACAGATAATAAATGCTCCACGCAAGTGGCGGCAGACCATATGCGTTTGGACTCTGACGTGTGTGTGTGTGTGTGTGTGTGCCCGTCTGAATGTGAATGTGCAATAGTAAATAAGAGAGCAGGCGGCCGTCATGTGGTGTTAAATGGGAGGACCAAAGGCCATATTTCACAGAGAAGTCCCTCGGGAGACATAGCTGGTGTCATAAAGCAGGGCATGAGCCCAGAGATGTATGGGAGTAACATTAAGGCTCCAGCACTGAAAGAATGGGGTTCTGTGAATGGGGGCATGCAGATGATCCGCTGTGTTCAGGCAACAAATAGGGCATGTGAGGGCGGTGTTGAGCTCTGTGCTAACATCACTTCTGAATTTAATCATAAAAAGGCAACATGGATCTGTTGGTCCATCACTTTGACAAAATACAATGCCACAACATTTTGTACAGACATTGATATCCCGACTCTCTGGGGGTTCTGGTTTTGCATATAATGTCTCGACAGCTATTGTCATGTCGTGCCGATAATTTGGTTTATGTCCAAATACCTGGAAACTAATCATAAAATGGCAACATGGATCTGTCGGTCCATCACTTTGACTTCCAGAACAAAATACAGACATTTATGATTCCCAGATGATGAACCATAATGACATGGCGATATCCTGACTCTCTGGGGTTTCTGGTTTTGCATATAATGTCGCGACAGCTATTGTCATGTCGTGCCGATAATTTGGTTTATGTCCAAATACCTGGAAACGAATCACATTTAACACAGTTGTACTTTAGTGCTGATTAGCAAATATTAGCATGCTAACACACTGAACTAAGGTGGTAAACAGTATACTTACTCAACATCAGTACGTTAGCGTTGTCAGTGTCGGCATGCTGACGTTAGCATTAAGCTCAAAGCCCCGCTGGCTTTTCGCCTTTATTGACGGTGTTGCTTTCCAACATCATCATGTATTTAGAATTCTGGTTTTGTGATTTTAATTTGAGTTGGAGATTGACGGTAGTTTATTTATCTTTTGTCTGTTTTGGTTTACTCATATCCCATTTGGGGGGGAGATTGTTTAGGGAGGCCGTTAAGTGAGACAGTCATGAACAGTGTCAGTTTGCAGGTTTGCCATCCAAACACAGGAGGGAGGGAGGGAGAGAGGGAGCAAAGAAAGACATTAGGGTGGGTGGAGGGGGAGCGTGAGGCTGAACACAAGCAGCAGTATATCATTTTATCACTTAATGAGGAGCTGCTCCCCGCCCTAAACGCAGTACAACAAATACATCCTCGCCACAAAACAAATATGCCGGTTAGATTAAATGAAAACATTATGATAGAATGTGCACGTGAGCAAACATTTCCACATTTCTTCCATCGCTTCTCCATTCTACATATTGTTTGACAGACACACGGTTTTTGTGGCAGGGAAAATGGCTTTTCAGCATGTCATCATCAATAATTCACTTATGACAAACAGCTCTGACATTTACACTGCACTGGGTGTTTCTCCGACGCTGACAGGGAGACAATAATGAAGGAGAAGGAGACAGATACAAGGAGAGACAGTTTCTCTCTCCGTTGTGAACTCATGAAATTAGAAAGGCCTAATAAAGTGTCACATCTTCAGTCGTTAAACACTGTTGGAAGAAGCAAAGCTGCCTTAGATGACCTTTTTAGGAATCATCCGTTGACCTCATCCTGATGTCGTGTTAGTAAATGCAGCTCTAAGCTAAGAGTGCAATCGACCCCCTTAAACAAATCTTGGAAATCCCTTAAATCGCACACGCTTTTTAAAATTCCTCTTTTTTTTTTTGAGAATGAGAATGAGCCGATGGCAGACTTTGCAAATCCCTGGGTCTTCTCTCCTGAATTATCCGTCTGACTCGCAGCTCAACAGGTTTTGTGGGCAGACGAACACTGAGAGAAGCAGACGGATTGAAATCCAGCCTGTCCTCCTCGAGAAAACGACCACATAGGTCGTGTGTCAAGCACCGAATTACGACCATATGTTACGTTTCAAAATAGCGCGCCCTCTAGCGGTCAAGTAAATACCGACACTCCGGTGTCTCAGACGATCGCCCCCCGTCAATCATCGGCAGAGACCCCCCCCACACGTCGACCTAAACCTACCCCCCCCCGCGCGTGCGCGGACGATTGCCCCTCGTCAATCATCGGCAGAGACCCCCTCCACACGTCGACCTAACCCTAACCTTAACCACTACTATCGTTGCGGAAGAATCTCCGCAATACGCTCCCAGAGGTCGTATATTTGAGGACGTGACACACGACCTATTTGGTCGTATGAGTTGGAGGGCTTGTTACGGCTTGTTAATCAGAGGTGGTGTCACCGTTTCCCTGAAAAGATTACAGCTTCCCCATTCTGTTGAGCAGCTTCACAAACCACTGAGTTTCATCAAGACCAACACGAAAGTAACAAACTGCAAAGATCAACTTGTGAATAATATATATTTTCTTCAAATGTCATTTTAAAAATAAATAAAGAGGACACACAGCTATAGATTTTCTACAACAGCAGCAACAAGACAGCAACAAGAACCATATCAGTGGGTTAGGGTTAAAGGAGAAATCCGGTCATTTTTTACCCCATTTCCGTTGTCCTCAGGGTCATCCCGACTTATTAGAAGCAAAAAACCAGACAAAAATTGACGTTGCCTAGCCCGAGATCTGTACCTGCCTGGCAGCCTTCCAGACTCGCTCCAATGCTAACCCATTGGGGCAACTTTTATCTGCTTTCCTGGGCCTCAGAAAACAATTCCAAGACCTATGCAACACAGGTTGGGTCCGTACGAGACACCACGGCGCTCGTTTAGCTCAAATAGTGTTGCAAAACGAAATAAATATGTGTGTTTTAGCATGAAGTTACTCACCTCAAATCACCCCGTAGACATTAGCAGTAGATAGCGGAGCGCCTGTCGTCCCTCCCAGTCACCGCAGAAACGAAGACGTTTTCCTCATAGTTTTGATTTTCTATCCATAAAGAAACGACTGAGCTGCGCAGTCGTCCTGTCCGTAATAAATCCATGAAGCCGTTACGTCCATATGTATGACTATGTTACAACATAGCAACGATAGCTTACAGCTAGTAACGTGCCGGGCGCTCGTCCGTCCCAGTCGTTGTTGGGTTAGGGTTACTTCCTTTTTTAATTTTGGCTGTAACTCCGGAACGGTAAGTCATAGAGACACGGGCTAAAGACTGGTGTGTTCAGAAGGGTTGAATTAGGTCAGACACCACCAATCCCGAGTCTCTACTACCATGCGTTCAGAGATATAAGCAGACATGTAGTTAGAGTTAATTCCTTTTTTATTTTGGCTGTATCTCGGGAACGGTAAGTCGTAGAGACTCGGGGTGAAGACTATAAAGGGGTTATGCATGGGCGTCGCCAGCATATATTGGGGGTCGGGACTAGGGATGTAACGATGCATCGTGACACGATTAAAAATCGGTACAAATGCGTAACGATGCGCACCGGTTGACAGAAAAAATGAATCGCAAATGCTATTTTTAGAAATAGGTTACGTTATCTTAAAAAAAAAGTCACTGGTTGGTGATTCATTTGTTCGACGTCAAGTCACCTAACTTACGTCACTACGTAGGTATGGGGCACAGAACGAGGGAAGACATGGCGACGGTAGGCAACAACTTTGAAATAGAGCGCTTGCTGGGTCGGATCCGGCGGATTGTGAACTTTTTCCACAGGAGCCCGACAGCCACTGCTGTGTTGGCTGCGAAGCAAAAACTACTGCTCGGCCCGGCGGACAAGCACAAGCTAATTGTGGACGTTACCACACGCTGGAATAGCAGCTTGGACATGTTGGAACGATATCTCGACCTGCAACCGGCTGTGGCTGCTGCTCTGCTTAGCCCAGAAGTGCGTCGTAACGCTCGTGAAATCGACACACTGGACAACTAGGACATCTGTGATGCCGAGGACATCATGAAACTTCTCAAACCTTTGAAGACAGTCACCACCGTGCTAAGTGATGAACACAAGCTAGTCTTAGTTTATTTGAAGAGATTTTATGTTTTGATATTATTATTTTGATGTGGGATTTGTTTTTAAAAATCCAGTTATTCTTTGTTATTTAAGTGAATAACTACTTCAGTTGCACTTTTTTTTATAAGACACAAAAACAGTGTTTAACAGTGTTTCTGTAAAGAAAGGACCTCTTTTTTTGGTCAAGATTGTATATTCTTTTCTTATTTAAGATATTGAATTACACCAGTTACACCATGACCATTTAAGTTGCACTTTTTATAACATGACAAAAACTGTGTTACAGTTTCTGTACATTTCTGTAAAGAAAGCACCTCTAAGATTGTTTTCCGACAAATAAAAGATAATTTTATGTGGTCATAATTTGTCAGTAGCTCATTTTGATTAAAAAAGAAAATCGTGGGAAAATCGTATCGTGAACAAAAAAATCGTGAACCATATCGAATCGTGAGTTGAGTGTATCGTTACATCCCTAGTCGGGACCCTCCACCTTTTAAAAAAAGTCGTTTGGACCCCCCACATTTGCAATTAAAATATTAGTGCATAACAGGTCTAATGTGTCCAGCGCTCTTTTCATTGCTTCATGATCAAATCCGTTCCACTATATCAGTAAAAGAATACCCACAGCAATCCACTCCGTGTTTCCCTGGTTTCACACACACACACACACACACACACACACACACACACACACACACACACACACACACACACACACACACACACACACACACCAGGACCCCCTGCCTAAACAGGACCCCCCCCACATATCAAATGCTGCTGACACCCCTGCTTTGATAGCAAAACTGCCTTACTCAATGATTTTTCAGAGTCTGCAGAAGTAGCAGCTCTGAGGCTGCCAACACACCGACACACTGGTGCTCCGAGCTAAATCTTTGTTCAGCATATTGGCGTGCTCATATTTTCTAATTAAACACAATGACGCGGGTGGGAATGTCATTAGTTCTGCAACATAAACAAAAACACTTTCCTAAACGCAAACTAAAAAATGAACCAAAGACTAAAGTTCATAGCAATCCTTCAAATAATTGACCAGACATTTCAGTCAAAGCCACAGTTGTAAAGCTCATGGTGGAGCTAGAGGAGGAACACCAGGGTCAGGCTTCATCACTTGAGGTGCATGTATAAAATAGCATGTCAGTCCATCAATAGCCAATAGTTCAGGGCTTTCACAGTCTGGATCAAAGTGGTTAACGGGCGTTGTTGTTCCTGGTGCCATGCCTCATGCAAAAAGCAGGGTAATTTGGTTATGGCGCTGCTAAACTCAGAATCCTTCACGCAGACTTCAATGAAAACAAGAACCCTGAACCCTGTTCTTTGTACCAGTGGGAAAAATAATGAGGCTTGTGCTTGGTGTCTAAAGAAAACACTGACACTGCTGTAAACAGGCAATTTTCAAACTGAAGCTGCGAGCAATGAGGTCGACGAATGAAGACGCATTATGGATGGCTCGCGGCATAGCCTGTGTGCTCCAATCAGGTTGTGATCAGAAGAAATGAGGCACACTGTGTCCAAGTCTGTAAACACACTCCTGCCGAGAATAGAGCCGACACGGACTGGACACACAGCCTGCACAGATTCACTGATAACACAATGCACACACACACACACACACACACACACACACACACACACACGCAGGCAGGCTGGCTACAGCAATGATGATGTGCTGGTGTCTTCATCTTTCATCTGTAACCACCGAGGCCTGCAGCATTTGCAGAATACATCACATGTGAAGTATTACAGGAATTTTCGATTTGACATCCCTCAGTATGTCTTCAGTGTGCAGATTTTTAGATGCATATGTGTGTGTGTGTGTGTGTGTGTGTGTGTGTGTGTGTGTGTGTGTGTGTGTGTGTGTCAGCCACACTAGAACAACCGACAGGCAGTATGTCAAGTTATGGAAAACATCTGCAATGCCCGTGATGTGTGTTAGTGCAAAGTAAACAGTTTAGGGACAAATGTGAGTTTTTGAATGATTCAACGGAAATAATGAGCTCTTTTGTGAAACAGACACATCTGAGCAGAGATATGATGGAGTAGTTTGTTGTTTAAGTGGTAGGAATCTGTTATTTTTACCGCGCATGTCAAGTCTATTTTATTTATGTAGCCCGATATCACAAATCACAAATTTGCCTCAAGGTTTTTTTTTTTTAAATGGATGCAGACAGATCAATCAAATACAATGACAATGATTTCTTTATAAAAGGAGCTAATGTTTGAATGTTGCTTCTCCAGCTGGTTTCATAAACTAAAAAAACGACACATTTTTCTCCTTTTGGACTAATTTTTTACATCGTCAAAATACATTACAATATAAAATATTTAGAGTTACTCGCCTTTGCCGATAGGCAAGAATTTGAACAGATGAATACAGATGTTTACGCTACATGCTGACCTTGGTGTTTGTGAAGAGGAGAAAAAGAACGTGCCATTTCCCCATTTCTGAAATCTCTGAAATATTTACCGCCCAACTGAATTGTCCAGAGACTGTGGAGAGCCACTAGTGTTATCATCACTGCGCTCTCCACTTCATTCTCATTCATTTAGCATCCGTTTACTGACGTGTGTGTAAGAGCCCTCAGACGGGAGTAATTCAGTGTGACCCAGAAGAATGGAAATCAAAGCTAATCAAGAAACTACACAAACACAATCTATGTGACACAAAATGGCTACAAGTGGGTTCTAGAATTTTAAAAATCATCTTTGGGCACAGGCTCATTCCCAGTGATGTCACTTGGACACTGGCTTTGAGCTCAGGCCAGAACGTTTTGCCACTCCTTGAGAAGTCTGCTCTGGCTCCGTTTTCAAGTTCAGCTTAATGAGTCAGGGATTTAGCATATGCTGCAATTAGTTTAACAACTCTAACTGCCTCTAAACTCTGGCTTGCCTCATTTAAATTAACCACTACTCGCACTGGGCCAGCAGCTCTTCTTTTACCGCTTCTCGCTTTACTTCTGAGAGACCATTCAAGACCTTCTGTCCTTCAGGGCCGGCCATAACGGGCAAGATGGAGACCCTACTGATACTGAAGGTCTGTCTTGGGGGTCTGAATAATGATGCCACAATATCAGGACTTAAAGTAACCAGGCTGTCCAGTTTTGTGCTGCACAGAAAAAATTCTAGTATTCTAATTCTAGTCTAGTTCTCTCGATGATACTTTTTCATTCAGAAATACACAATAATCTGACACAAAACCATCTATTTGTGACCGACACCTACTCCTGATGCCGTTCAAATGCCAGATTGTTTCAGTGTGATTACTGTCATTAGGGCTGCGTTAAGGCCAACTCTAAATACTGTTATTTCAAGCACTTCCGAAAGGATGTTTTCGTCCAGACCGCCATGTGTCAAATGCTACAAACGTACATACACGCAGACCCGCACAAAAAAAGAAACCACAAAACATACAAACGCGTTCAACCCCTGCCAAAAGCAGAACGAGATACCAGAATTGGAGGCTTAATTGCTTCATTTACAAAGCAGCGTTTGCTGTTTCAACATGTCTTTCAAGCGGAGCTGTGTGTGCGTGACATGCAAATGTTTCATAAGATCCTCACTGGAAGCACAGTGAGAAAATCGAAAGGCAAAGTCAGTGGCTCATAGAGGTTGTGCTGCTCATTAGAATCCCCAATGCAAATGGCTCAGAGGAAAACACACTGATTGTTTCGTTTCTTTCTTCTGGCAAACCAAACATGGGGGGGGCTGGGGATGTGTATTCTGGTCTGAGTGACACTACAGACCAGTGGTCTCATTTAAAAACCAGTGCACAGGAACCACACTTCATGATTGCACACGTAGAAATGAGGAGTACATGTGCCAAACATGAATCTGATTTATAAAACCCCACCTGCCAGTGCAGAATTTCCTTTTAATAAATCCCAAATGGAACTTGGAAATGTGTGTACGTGAATCGGCCTCATATCCCGCCATATGGTCAATGCAAAGCACCTCATTGGAAGTGACGTAC
The DNA here is from genome assembly GCF_963514095.1 of Eutrigla gurnardus. NCBI lineage: Eukaryota > Metazoa > Chordata > Actinopteri > Perciformes > Triglidae > Eutrigla > Eutrigla gurnardus. The sequence goes on along the minus strand of NC_139920.1, from coordinate 26,868,300 downwards.
GCCTCTTTCAGGCCCGTTTTGTGTGTACACAATGGTTATAAATGAGACCCCTGGTCATGGAAACGCTAGACTGAAATGGGTTTTTTTTATGAGTACACTAGGCAAAGGTTATCAGACTACAGAGTACATTTCGTCTGCGGTGTGAAAGAACAAAAGGAAGAGGAAACACCACAGGGTCTCTAAAGTCAAGAAAGTCCATTGTTTGGGGAAAACAAGTATTTTCTTGGAATGCTAGCCTGAAGTTATCTTGTGGACAACACTGTTAATCTAACCCTGGGTGTGCAAAATGGAAAGTCATGTCATGGGCAAATTGAACAGAGATCCTCTTGGGATTATCAAAGCCTTTTGTTTTTTTTTTACAGTGCATTCTGGGAAATCTGGCCTGATAATGACACAAGATAAAACATCAGGAAGATATTTTTGATATTATCTTCAGAGAGTCCACAGCAGCGATTTCAAGATACCTTGTAATGAATTTAAGTGTGGTAAGATATTGCCAAAACTTCATGGCAATATCTTGCTCAACAAACTGAGGGATGGACTGGTTAATACTGCCATGAGCTCTTTTGATTGCCGTTAAAAAACAACCTCACACCAGCTTTAATTCTCACAACATATTGCTCTAGCTTGGTTTGAAAAGGCGAATAGACTAATTTCCTTTGGAAAAACAAAAGCAGGTGCACACTTTGGCTCAGGTGCAACACCTAATTTCCCATCCTCCTATCAGGTGGCTGTGGGTTTGTTACTAAGTGGTCCTGAGAGGTGGATGTTCATGGTTGTAACATATCCTGACTCACTCTGATCATTGTCCTCTCGGCAGATGAAGTGTAGATCTGTCATGTAGTATCGTAATAATTATATCAGGCAGGGGAGAGAATAGTTATCTGGTCCGTGACCGAGCATCTCAACAAGCCCGGTGATCCGGTAAACAACCACATCAATACCCCTCTCACACGAGCTTAAATATCAAATGCATATTTTAGCAAGAGAGGTTCCCATTGTGAAAAAATTACTCCTCTTATTTATCCCCTACTTTGATTGTATGTCATCATCCATTTACTCTCCCACCTCCCATCCATCTTCCCACTTTCTCTCTCCCGTCACGCTCCCCAAGCCTGTCTCTTTAGCTATAGACATAACTCAGTATGGGATGTGGCATCCTGTACCTGTGGTGAGGCGGGAGGGAGGGGGGCACAGAGGGTGCCAATGCCCCTAAAGGTGAAGCCCCAGCTTCAGCAGGGAAACAGAGGGGGGCATCAACGCTATAATCAGCTGGAAAATCCACAGCACTGCAGGGCAGGAAACCAGTAAATACACACACACAGGCAGCAGCCAGTAAACGCCGTTTAGGAAGAAGACTGGAAGCATCAGAAACAACAGCAAACCTAATTGTAAAAAACTACAATTTTCTGTTTTATGGGGGGGGGGTTACATGCCCCCACTATGTCTTGGCTGGGAGTGGGAGCACTAACTTAGAATCTCGCTGATTGCTTGTCAATGTATTGCAGCCAAGAAATAGACCCCCAGAAAAACAGCAAATTGTTATTTCTAAACTTTGCCTTCTTTAATACGAGCAAAAATAGGTAGGACTAGTGTAAAATAGAGACGCTTTCAGATGCTGGTAGGTGGATTTTATCATTTGACAGAGCCATGCTAGCTGTTCAGCTAACTGACTGTATGCACACATGAGAATGATGTCATCCAACTCTCACCAAGAAGGCGGATATTCTTCTTTTTTTTTTTTTAAATAAAACAAAATCCTGCACTAATACTGACTTAACAGTGCTGTGAACAAACACAAACCCATGCATTGCATGTTTCACCATCTTTACAACACCATATTTTTGTGTGATGTTTGATATGACTAATGAGAAAACTTTCTAATTGTACCCAAAAAGGCGTGAACACTAATTTTCAATTCCAATTTTGGAAAACAATAAAATCCCTGTGATACCAGATTTTGTCAGGATTATTTTGCCCTAAATTAAGTGTTACTACCTAAAGTGTTACATGATACATTATATCCATTTTAGTTGCATCACCATAATGTTGCCGGTTACAACATTTTCTTCAGTATGTTTACTCTTTACTCTGAAAAATCTCAGGATGCTCAACATGATACTCACTCCCACTCCTTGCGTCGTGCCTGTGGTGTGCTGTGAATCTTATGAGCCTGGTGGGCTTTCACGATGTCCCTCTGCTCGATCAGGCCGCCCCGACGCCTCTTCATCACATTCGGACTGACCGCCAAATCTCCATCCATCCCGTGCAATCCCCCTCCCACTTCAAAAGTCGAGGCCACGTCAAGAGTGAGGCCGAGACGGTTCGGGTGGAGAGAGGGAGCATTGCCAGACACGTGTGGGAGGTAGAGGGTGTCATAGCTGGTTGAGAGACTTTGGGGCTCCAGGAAGGAGCGGGACTCCGACAACAAGCTCGACCGTCCGGCCGGTCCTGTGCGATGCTTCTGCCAGTTCTCACAGTCCGTTGGAGACGAGTGAAGGATGTGGTGCCTCTGGATGCTGCTACCACACATCGCCTCCGTGCCCAGACCACCCCCGGGACACTCCGGCCCCGATGTGGCTCTCGGTAGCCCCAAAGCATTGTGGTCCCCTGTCAGAGACCGAGAGCTGACCGAACAGGAGCCGAGTTCCAGCATGGTGGGAAGGCTGCCCAGGATCTCAGCATAGTGCTGCAGGAAGGACAGGGAGTAGACAGGAAATGAAATAAAGGGGGAAAAAGTGAGACATTAGACATTAGACTTTATTAGATTGGTTTGGAACTGTGATTCATTTGGAACTGTGATTTGTGTAGAAATGTCTCTCTGTTGCTCTTAAAGGAAACACGTGGAAAGATTTGTCCAAGTTTGATGTTCAGGACGAACATGATTTAACTTTGTGTCATCTATCTCCCCCTTGTTTTGAAACATAGCCTTGGTACAAAAAACACAACAAAACACAACTAAAAGCAGAGCAGAGCTGTCCTGTGACCTGCGTCGATGCATTGGATGTGTGTTAAGTGCTAACAGCTGCTTATAAAAGTGCTTTGTGTTGAAACGGCTGCAGTGAGGATGTGAACAGCAGCCTCATCTATCGGCAACATTTCTGTCCGTTTCTCTCACACACACAATTATTTTCAGTATTGATTCATCCTTTTTTTTTTAATTAATTCATCATTTGTTGTTTTGATGCATGCAAAAGTGGTTAAAGTGAGGACATTTTGTCTTATTGGTCTCTTCTGATGGCTTTTGTCATCGGTAAGATTAGGCTCTTATTAGAGCTGGGTAGTTTGTTCAAAATCAGATCATAATGGATTCCAAAATTACAAGAACTAAATTACATTTGAAAAAACGTAAATGTATATATAATTGCCGGAGGCCTCGCTGGAGTCGGCCTGAAACAAGTATCGATCCAACACCAATATTCATGAACAGGCTCTATGCCTCGCTGTGTGGAGAAGACTGAGGGCGTTATTTTATGTGCAAGGCAACATCAGGCTGATTTAAACATTGCTACTCTTACTTTGTAGAGCAAAATGTAAGATATAAATATATATCCAATCAAGTGTATTTATAAAGCACATTTAAAAGCAAACCAGTTGGGAAAAGATTGATATCTAATAAACTAATGGTATCTGATACCAGACCAGCCTATTGTCACCAAAACCAGCTATTTGAGTCAGTATCAGACTGATATCTATACAGATACAGACAGTAGTTTTGCATTATATACCGATAGCAAACATGATGTAGCAACATTATTACCATTTACAGGTGCAGACGCTCTGCCAGCTTGTGCTTGGGTGTTGGATTATAGCTAAAAACAGCCAAAAGCCTGAAAGATCCAGCTTCCTGGTGAATAGGAATTTGTTCAACTTGGCAATTTGCCAATGGTCCAACAGCTCTTAATGTCTTCAGTTAATTTAAAATATTACCAGTCCTAGAAGCATCAGAACCAATTTGCTAAGCTGTAACGCAACACTGAAAATCATATAATACTGGCTTAATGGCTCAATTACATTATTATTTTCCAATTAATATTATTTCCAGAAAAGTGTATTCTATCTGGTAGGAACATCGAGCTCTAGTCTGGTTTTGGGTACGTACTACTCAACAAATGCACATGATCTTAATGCCATTTCCTGCAAAAGCCTCAGTTTGCTGCTGCTCGTACTCTAGCTTTATTGCAGCCCTTTCCATTTTCGTTAGCTGAATGATAGATTTCTGGTTTTACAGCTCCTCAGAGAGAAATGGCTCTAAATAACAAGTGCGGTGAAGATATTGAGCTGAGAATTTTCTGTTAAAAGGAGTCTGTTGTGTAGTTGCAGAGAGCAGATTAGATGAACGGATAAAAGCTATTCAACTGCCCAGAGCATCTGCTTCAAATCCATCAGACTGCTGAGAGCAATTAATTAGACCGTTGTCAATAAGTGGATACACCGCTAATAATGGGGCACTAATGATCGGAGGCCCTCTTGAGTTGATGGCAGCATCAATTGCACGAGAAAGCTGCATATCCTTGATTTCTGGAGGTCTTAACACTTCCACATATCAACATTTCTTTAAACTGAAATAACGTGATACATAACGTTATAGCCTATATGTTATGTTATGTCACTGAAGAGGATGAAGCCTTTGAATTAGATAAAACTTTAGGCTGAGAAGCAGCGGAAAAGAGGTTGATATTAGACAAAACCAGCAACAATTTGATTTATTATTCATGAAGCAGAAAGCTACATTTTTTTTTTAAATAAATGAAAGAAATGTGTCAAAAATCTTAAAATTAATCATTCAACATGAATACTGAGGCAAGGGTCTCATGCTGCCTTCACGTGGTATCGGAATTGTGGTGAATACATGTGCATAATGCAATCAAAAAAGGATTTTGACAATTCGCGGGTGATAGTAAACCTTACGTCCGCCATTTTTAAGTAGGAAGTAGGATCTTCCGATTCGCACCTGAAGGCAGCATCGGTTCATTAAAGCTAATAGAGTGGTGAAGTCCCGCCCCTCCATTTCCGGGACATGGGTCCTCAAAAGCAAAACAATATCAATGCGATTCAATGGGTAGATACAAATTATTTTCTGGTCCCGTTTGAATTGTGCCATGGATTTCACATATGTTCTTTGTGATATTTAAAGAAAATTTTTCACGCAAAGAAGACGACAATTAAGCGCGAAGAGTTTTGATAAAGTTAGGTTTTGTGTGAGCCGCTTTGTGAACTACAGCTCCTCGCTGTTCTCGTCGCGAATGATATACGTCACCACCCGCCGAGTCCGAAGTCCGCCGAGATGGCTGTTTCTCTGCTCCACTTCACCGCTTTTTTCCAAGGGCAGAATAAAAGTATCGAAAGGGGGGAGAACCACTATAAGTCGGGTCATGTGGAGAGCCTCAACTTCGCCGATGGGGAGGGAAAAGGGCGATGACGTGACGTCACATACGCGACACAACATGTAGTCTTTATCATTGTGTTTTCTCAATGAATTTTAACTGAAGAATTGCACAATAAACGGTCAAACTCTTGACATGGAAAATTATAATTTAAGCCTATAAACAACATTTGTGTAATCCAAGGCATAACGACCGGGGGATCAGATAATAATTATTTTCCGTCCATTGAACACCATTCATTTTTTTCGCTCCGAAAGGACCCATGGCGCCGTTACTTCCTGCTTCCGCTTCGGCACTCTATGGAGACGGCTAATCCCGTTGGCGTCCACCGGATAGTTGTTGTCCAGCCTAACTGATTTACCTAGTCTCACATTAACATTATAGTCTGTCTTTTGGCGTATTTTAACTCGTTGTTTGTGTCACAGCTTCCCGGTGTTTGGCCGTTAAACCCGCTATGAGCTAGCAGCTCAGCACCGAAGTTAGCGGTCGGCTAGCTAATGAGCCCAGGGGAGCATTTAGCTAGCAGCTACACAACCAGATATTTCCCTCGGGAATGAGTGGACACTTACACAAAAAATAGCTAAACGGAGAGTGAATATTGAACTTACATTTGTCAGGCAACCAGAATCACGACTCCTAGTAAATGATAATAGCCTCCCGCCCCGGGTCTGTTCGCTTGTTCGCTAACCCAATAAAGTGCATCAAGATTGTGCTGCCCCCACGTGGTCAATTAAGGTAAGTGAAACCTCAAACATAAAAACATTTGCAAATGTATTTGGAAAAGCCACCAACAATCATAATAATCATTAAATCATACTCATTATTTTTCCAACTATTTTATGAGCTTATTTCATTTATAATCATATAATGATATATATATATATATATATATATATATATATATATATATATATATATATAATGTTTTAATGCCTAGATGAAGCCAAGTTGCTTCAGTGATGCAGGAGGAGTTCAAGTTTATCGTCATGCACATTAAAAACTACGGTTGTAAATTTTAATGTAATGCAATTCAGCATAGTGCTGACCACTAACAACTATATGAAAATATCTACATTATTTTTTACCTGTAATAGGCAAATAAAACAAAAAATAATTGGAATAGTTCAACTGGACGTCTATCCTTGACATGAAAAAGGGACAAAAATGTAATCACTGTCCTTACTGAATGTCCTACCCTACCATAAATCAATTGATTATATATAATTTCTCGATTCACACTTTTACAGGTTGTCTTCCTCTCACTCTTCTGATTTCAAACGATCTGATATTTTTATAGTGTCTAATGGACCATGTTTGTCCATTACCTCCATGATTAACTCTGGCACCTTGGTTTTCCTGCTTTCTGGGGGGGTTAATGGTATGCAATTCTCTGCAGACCAGAGAGCATGAGACAATATAAAGTGGCTTTAATCGTAGCTGCTTAATGATTATGAGCTGACCTCTTTCTTATCTCACACAGCTTTAGTAAGTGTTGCAAAAATGATGTGCATTGAATAAGACACACTCAGAGAAGGCCAGTGAAGTATATGAATATGTGTATTTGTCCATACAGTTGTCCATTGCATGGTTCCTGGCAGAGGGGAGGTCTGTCTGAGAAATGGCAGGGGATATTTCCATTGATCCAACGCTTACCGAATCCATTTTGTAAATTATGTTTTTTAAACTGGCTGCTGCTCAATGGGAATGCCAACACAATTCAGCTGACATATAGGGGTGTTTGAGTACAGACTGCTGGATGTGGGTATTGTTCTCTCACAGAAAAGCACCAGAGCAGGAAAATACAACCAACGGAGGCAAAATAAATTCACTCAGAAAGGTGCCATATTGGAATCAATACTAATTAAATAGGCTGGCACAAACATCAAAACGAACATGGTTAGTAAAGGGTTGAACACCAAATTGGGGACTCTTCCAGAAGATGAAAGCTATAAAATGTACACAGATATTAAAAGTTAGCATGAAACACCAATAAACCTTTATTTTAAACTGCCACAAGCACGAGGGTGCTCTTTGAGTCGGTCCAGATCTTATCAGCAAAAGACGAGTGCACTTGGCTATCTATGGTGCATAAAGGTCATTTAGACAGTTGTCCACGTTATGTATGTATACATATAGCCTACAGCATATTCAATACAGACACACTTTATGGTGGTCAGCCATCTGCTAGAGGGATCGCCACAGTGAGATTTACAAATAGATCCAAATACGCTAAACAACCCCTTATGTGATGTCTTTTGTTTTGGCTTCTTATCCAACTATTCCCAATCAAATAAGTGTGTTTTCCAAAAAAATGTCCAACTATTCCTGTGATATCGCCACGAAAAAAGCAAAAAGCAATGTCTTGTGATCGGGAACGTGGAGGGAGAAAGTACAATTTGTATAATTAGTCGAAGATAAAAGCTGAAAACATCTTTGATTCGCCCCACTCCCTCAAGCAACCATTATCAGAGCCATTAGTGCAGCCACACACGCATACCAGCACCGGTCCGACAAACAGACCTTCACCACAGAGCTCTGGAAAAAAACAACCACACTTCAATGCCATGACCGGATCCCCCCGGTGCTCGGCTGCTCCCTCTGCACTCCGCCGTGGCTGCTGCACACGATTATAAGAACCGTACTGCCAAGAAAGTTGACTGTGGTTTTCATATAATCATCCTGATTGGCTTTTAAAGAGGCTGGTTGTTGATTAGCCTTCGTCACCGTGCTTTCAGAATGCCATTATCTGAAATTGTCCATAAACTATCTAATGTGTAACTCACAGCTGTGTGGTGACTTCCCAGCTACGACACAATTACACGACAGAATGTGGAAAACGGAATCACAGTATTAGGCCCCGTTGACATGAAGGGGAAACGCAGATATTTCCACGCGGTTTGGCCTCTCATTTACAGGAAAACCCCGTTTTTATCACAGAAAAAAGATTATTTCTAAAAACTCCGGCCAAAGTGGAGATTTTATGATAACGCCGGTTATGTGTTGTCGCGTCAACTGGGAGAAACAGGGTTTTAGGTTCTCAAGCGTCACAGGAAGTCGCTCGTGTTCTTCGTTGTTGTTGATTCTGAGGATTCTGGTTGGCTTGCATGGCTTTATCCTTCTCCCTACACTGCCGCCCATAGGTTTGGCATCGTTATAATGGCGGTCGACGGCGTATTTATGAGGGTTGATGTAAATGCCAAATTTTTTGAAAACGATGTTGTGTGCACGATGATATTTTTTAAATATTTCTTTCTCTAAATATGTACGTATAAACGTGGCATTAGACTGTACAAGACGATATCAGGGCTAAATTGTTTTCACGCCGTTCGTTGGACGTCCAGGTGTCGGCAAGGTTACTAATGAGGAGTGATGGAGAGACCGAAACCTGCTCACACCTGCTGCCCCTAACGGCTCACACAAACACTTCGTATTTCACCAACACCCCTCAACCTGCACGGCCGAGCACCTCGTCAGGGAGTGAAAATTTGAATCGTCTGAAAAATAACCTTTAACGTTTGTAGGAGAGGTGCAGGAGAGTCAACCGCAATGTTAAGAAATCTTGAGGATGGCTTAGATGGTAGAAATCTGATCATTACAGTCATTATTCTAGTAGCATTTATTTGCTGTCATTTATATCCTATCATAATAATGGATTGGATTTATATGGCGCTTTTCAAGATACTCAAAGCTCTCTGACAGGGTTCCGGGTTCCATTCATTCACACACAGTCATACCGGTGGTAGTAAACTACGATAGTAGCCACAGCTGCCCTGGGGCAGACTGACGGAAGCCTGGCTGCCATTCAGCGCCTACGGCCCCTCCGACCCCCACCTCAAACATACAGCAGTCATACACATTCACACGAGGCAAGCTGGGTGAAGTGTCTTGCCCAAGGACACAACGACCATGACACAGTGACAAGGGCGGGGATCGAACCGCCGACCCTCCGAACATTGGCCAACCCGCTCTACCAACTGAGCCACAGTCGCCCCATCATACTTCTTTTTTTCTGTAAATGTGCTTCTTCATCAAACAGGCAAAATTGAGGAATATGGCAATAAGATGACGGGTTGTAACAAATATTACAAGGAGAGCTTTTCATCAACTGTATCAGAATCTTTTTGGATGCTAGTGTGAAGGATCCAGAGTTTGAATTTGAACACACTGTCAGATGCAGTGGAAACACAGAACAATATGACTCAAAGTAAAGTTTTGCTTGGGGTTTATCTCGCCGCTTTGTTTGCCTCGTACAAACAGGAAGAACGAAGAGCAAACGAACCGAACAGACGGCTCATCGGAGAGTAAGGAACGCCGACACGTAATCGATGATCACTGTAAGGCCGAGACACAGTGTGTATGAATGTTTAAGTCTTTGCTCTTTGATTAGAAATCTAATATTCTCCAGCTTAGCCCAGCCTCTAATTTAGAGCAGGGACTCTCTCGTAAAACAGCCGCTGCTCTACTGTTCCGTATTACACAGAGTGCATTAGGCGGTGCCAACATGTACATATTAAATTTACAACAATCTATTACACGCTGTTGTGCGTTTTCAGGGAGCAAACGGAAGCAGAGGATATGCAAATATCAAAGTTGAACTATTGGACAAATTAAAAATGTTGAAACTCCACCGATTTTACACTTTTGATGGTGATACTGAATATGTAAGAGTGTTGCATAAAGTCTTTTGTGGCTCCAGAGGGAGTGTCTGAAGTCTAATAAATCATCTCAGGTGGTTTAGAGTGACTACATGATTTATATTTAATGTAATAAATCTGGAGTCTAAATAATCAACCAAGGTTTGCCCTCGGCCTCGGCCTCAAAGTGCAGCAGTCGGTGGGGAAGTTGCACAGGTTTGGGCGAGGAATAAAAAACAGCATCAATTCTGATAGTTTATTTAAAAACCAAAACAAGACTGTCTGTTGAGAGTGTGACAATGTGACCGGATTACAAAATGTGAGAGAAAAAGAGAGCTTGGTCAGTGAATTTAACCTGAGGGGGGCGTAAATATCTCGACCAGATTTAATGGTTTTCTATCCAACAGTGGTGATATTTCACTGAAAAACTTCTTCTAGAAGAAAAATCCCAGGATCTTCAAAGTATGTATGAGACATAATTTGGCCACCATGAATCTGGCACCATGAATCTGGCATAGATTTCCAAAGTTTCCATCCATACATATTAAATAAACCTGTTGCACAAAGAAGTCCTGAGCAATAAATCTCATGCATCCATTTACTTTCATTTCATTTTTCATTCATGATTTTTTGCTGTATCACTCCACTGTGATATGTTATTGTTGAACAACAACAACCCAGTTTGGCTGCAGGGTTTATTAAAGTTTCATATGATGATTATGTAAGTGTTGCTCCGTGAATGACCTCGGTTTGAATGCATGTTGCTTTGTAGTGGACGTGCGTGCTCGTCAGACCTAACGAGGAACAACATGGTTCATAAACGGTATTTATTAGTTTGATATATTTGTCAACTACTCCGCTTGTTTTCTATCAGGAAGTCAGGCTTTTTGTCTTTAACAGCCAGGTGTACCATGACAGACGCTCCTCAAAGGGATCCTACTGCTGTGATGACCTTCCGGGAAAGACCATTACACGACACATCAGATGAGTAATGATCAACACGACTAATAGGACCTCCACACTGTTGTGGTCCAATCATCGGAAGGTAAAGTAGCCTCATGGGGAAGAAGCTATGACGGGGGGGGGGGACATGATGCATTTCCTCTGCCCTGTGCTGTCACTTGATCAGAAAGTTTCAGTGACGGTCAGATGAACAGGGGGTCCGATTTGTCGGTTTCTATATACAAACATGCTCAACTGCACATTTTGAAGGTTTGTTTTGCCGTTCAACAGATAGTCTCGCTTCTGTGCAGCGTTAATTGAATAATAAATTGATATAAATAACAACCACTTAAATCTAATGGGATCTTGCCCTAGAAGTAATCGAATTCAGCGGAAAGGAACCGTCAGAGCATAAAATCATAAAAAAAAAAGAGAGGCTTCAAGGGCATAATGTCCGGACAATGACATTACAGCATTCCATCCCAATATATAGCCAATAATATAAGGAAGAATGTCCTGTTTTCCACTGGGAGCACATGGCAATAAGGCCTCTGACATTTAATAATTTACCAAATGAATCCATAGCAAATACGCTGCATCTGAAACATGGACCCATTCTACACAAAACATATAAATGAATCTTCATTGATCACCTGCTCTGATATATATGAAGCATCTTGGAGCGATAAAAGATTATATAATGATATATCTTTGTAAATGATGATTCGGTATTGTGAAATATGCATTGTAGGAGTTATAAGAGAGAAACACACGTCTTGTTTCAGCTCCGGAGGTACAGTCAGGTTCTCTGTTCGACTGCTGAATGGAGGCACTAATTTATACACCATGAAAACCAATTTGCAATTTGAGAGACAGAGTGGCGTTATTCAACCGGGACAATCGGAGCACTTGACGAGAAAAAGATTAACACGAGACGATAGCAAGGAAATATAGGCAAACTAAATTGGGGGGTGGTAGGTGACAACATGTTAATGTGAAGAAATAATTAACAAGGCACCTCCGGAGAAGCAGGACTGATCCAAGCAACGGTCCATTTGCCCTCATTCACAGGATAATTTCATCAATTCCAACACAAAGCACCTGCCCATCCAACCACTGAGCAGTAACGGGCTGTTGGAGTGCATGACTGCGATTTTAAGGCTTCACTTCAGGAAGAAAAAAAAAAGAGAGAGCTGAAGTCGACACAGCGTTCGCCTCAAGCAACTGATTAATCAAACTGCCTCTTCTTTTATTGTCACCCTCCTTGAGAAAAAAAAGAGGTTGTTATTGGACTTCTGATGGATGGGCTTTGCCTAAACACATCAGTTCCAGGTCGTAGAAATACAAAGGCACACAAGCGAGATGACAGATGGGTGACACAAGCGAATTGTGGCAGTTTAGGATGAAAAAACCTCATCAACAACTTGTCAGACATGCACTCCCTTTCAATTCACTGCAGCGAACGTAGTCTCGATTTTCTCCTCTTTAATTAATTCCTCCCTCCTTTGAGGTAATGATCGCTGCCGTCCCCAGCATATGAGAAAAAAGGGAGAGATTTCTTCTCCTGCACTTGATTTCTTTTTCTGTTTTTGTATAATTATCTGGCCTCGGCCCCCTTAGTCATTTGCAGAATCTCATTCAAGTCTGCCTCCATGTGGCCCTTCTACCCGAGTCCTGCTCCGTCACTCTGAGCAACGTGAGGATTTGAATGTTCTTGTATTAGGAATGACTCAGTCTCTCGTCTCAGCCTGTTGCACTGGTAAAAGTGAGGAGAGAGATTAGTGCTCTGGCACTGTCTTTGCACACTGACACAGTGCTAATTGGTTTTGTTGTGCAGGCTAATTAACAAGCCAAGGAGAGCGAAGCTTCAGGAATGAACATTTAGAAGAAAAAACACATATTTACACAGAGAATTCTCAAATCCTATCGATTGGTAGTAGCCTATCAAAAAAACTGTTTTTCAGCAAAACTGCTGACTGTTGTGATTCGAGTCAGCTTCAGGCTCATTCACGTCTATTCCATTGATCGGTGTTATCAATGAAGACTGCTCATTATGGATTTCTGCACCCTGATCCTCTGGGTGGCACACAAACATAACCTCCTTCCAAACAAACAAACAAATACAGCTTTTAGTTGTCTAAAGCCTAAGAGTAATGATGTATATAAATATATAATTTCTTACCTAAAAAGAGAGAACTCCTTTCCATCTCGTTCACCTTTCCACAGAAAATGAAAATGTGCCGGCAGATACTGTAAGACCACGTCCTCCGCCGTAGTACTGTCCCCCTGCCAGCACTGAGAGAGGGAGGGAGAGAGAGGGAGAGAGAGAGAGAGGGGGAGAGATGGGGATGGAGAGAGAGAGAGAGAGAGAGAGGGAGAGATGGGGATGGAGAGAGAGGGATGGGGATGGAGAGAGAGAGAGAGAGAGGGATGGGGAGGGAAAAACAGAGAGGGATGGGGGGAGAGAGAGATGGGGATTGGGATGGAGAGAGAAAGAGAGATGGGGATGGAGAGAGAGAGATATGAGGGGAGAGAGAGATGGGGATGGAGAGAGAGAGAGAGAGAGGTTATTAGTCAGGGGGGATTTGAGCAGTCAGTAGCCTAACACATTTTATTGAAAAGAACCCACAACAAATGATTTTGTTTGACATATTCTAAAGTCATGACACGTCAGGTAACCGTATCTTGTCACGTGTCACTCCGCCTGTATCGCAGTGTCCTCGTAAACATCAGGTAACCTACTTGTTGCCGTCTGCGTGGTCAAACAAGCAGCCAGTAACCTGGAAGCCTGATCAGTCTTTACGGCTCCGTGGCAGCCTGCGCCGCTGTTTATATATTTATGACTCACCTGTTAAAACAGTGAGCACACACATCCTATCATCAAAGTATTTCGCCAATTTGCTTTTTACAACGCTCCATTTGTTGCCATAGGGACCAGTAAAGAGAGAATCCTAACTCGAGCCCTAATAAAAAAAAAAATCAGTCGAATGAAAAAAAAATATTAAAAATGAAGCAATAATCTTGTGATGAGAAATGACTCAAATGAAGCGGACTCGGGGTAAGTGGGCTATGGTAAATCTCTTTTTCCTTTTTTTTTAATGAATGAATGGAAAAGGCGATTCAATGCAGTAGTGTGTCTGCGTGTGATGCACACTCAGGCCGCTGGGTGGCAGCAAACGCAAATAAATTGTATTGGCAGCATGAAATAAGCTTTATCTGCCCGGACAACGGAATGTAGGCTTATGTATTTGAAGTCTGTGGCACCGACTAATTCATGACAAGAATCTCAACAGTATAAGCAAACTAGTCTTACTTCAGACAACACGACACTAGTTAAATTTGTTTATTTATTATTCATTAAATTGATTTACATAAATTATAATTAGTGATTTTACATTGTATTATATATATATTTTAAGTATTAATTGATAGTGTACTTGAATTTAATTATTTGACACCGTTTATGGCTTATCACCCATTGGCTGCTTTATTGTACTCCTGAAAATGTGAATGTGCTAAAGTAAATTAAGTTGGGAAAAAAAATATAACCCACTTTACATCTTCCTTTACAGCTAGCCTAAGGACAAATAGAGCTGTCATTAGTGATGTAGGGTGCAGTGTTCACTGCCTTCACAGCCAATATTATATAGGCTATTAACTAATTTAGACAACCCAATAACGTTTGAACATTTTTTTAAAATTACATTTCTATCAATTTTAAGATGCTACAATAATCATCAGTATAGGACCCACACGTAACATTAATTTAATTAATTTACTATAAATAATATATCTATGGAACAAAAGAAAACGTTTTTATTAGTCAAAATTATTTATCATAATATCATGTATTATTTAAGGTGATTTTATGGTCTGTGTGTGAAGTGTATGCCTGTGTGTGTGTGTGTGTGTGTGTGTGTTCGGGGTAGGGCGGGGCTTTCCGAGCGGGTTGACGTGGTCCAACTCTCGCGATAGTTCGGTCTCGCTTACCTACCCGTCTTGGATACTTCAATTTTCACTGTTGAGAAACATCAACATAGTAACCCGGGAACGGCAACCTCAGAGACGGGGAGCGACATTTCCTTCTAGAACTCTCACGGCTGAACTGGATACCCGATTGCCCGGACACACACTAAGAAAACAACAATGGGTGCATGTCGCTAGAAAAAGTTGCTAGCTTAGTTGGCACAACTACGAGCTAACATCGGCTTGCTAACGTTAGCTAGCTAACGCTAACGTTAGCAAACGGACAGCTGGACGAAACTGAAGAAGAAGTCCCGGAGAAGTTAGGTTTTTCTTATCATGTGGACGTTAGCATGAATGTGGACATCTAGACACGTCGGGTCGTTCATTAAAGGTATGTATTATGTCTCCAAAGAGGTGTTCGGCTAAGTTAATACATGACTTTCCTGTCAGCTAGCGTTAACGTAAATTATCTCGAGTTAGCGGCTACGACTATTGCCTGGACCGAAGACATTTCGAAGTGAGACGTTAGAACGAGTTGCTGACCTATTTCTTTTTTAAAGACAACAACTGAACTGGAAAGACAAAAAAGGTTGTTGATATGTTGTGGTTACATTTTAAATAATAATTCGTTTTTTATTAACAGTAATACTATGGCTGCTAGTTCACACCCGAAAGTAGTTGAATGATGGATTTTGTTGTGGGAGTGAACGGAAGAGTAATTCCCCGACAGGGTGTTTCAGTTTTAGCCTCGACACTGGTGATTTCTCGACTTTGACGTTGGGGGTTAGTTGACCACTACTCACTGTGTGATTAAATATTGTTATGTTTGTATTATTGTAACAATAGCAGCGATGTCGTTAATACCGACGACAGCTAGGCGTTTGAATAGCCCTCGTACGAGTCCCGATATTACTATCCGTGTGATCCAATCTCGGATGTTTTACAAACTAATGTTGAAAATGTTATGTCGCTAAATTGAAGGTAAACTTCTCGGCGATTAAAAACAATAGAAAAGGCGACACCGTGCCGGTGTAATGTAACAAACGGACTGAGGGTGGTTTAAAGTTAAAGTCAAACAAACCACGTAAAGTCAAAGATGGCACGTTAATTCTTTCTCGCCTGACGGCCGGGTGCTGCCCAGCAGTCCCTTGCGGAGTGAGGACAGTAGTGGTCGGAAGCTATATTACAGCGGCCCTGTCCCTGACTGTTTTTGTAGTGTAGCGTCCACCCCTAGGGCGCAGCACCGAGCCGATACCTCAGAGTAACTCCTCAGTATGTAAGCGAAGAAGAACACATGCGCCATCTTGGATTTTTTTTTTCCCCGGTTGTGTTTGCTTTAGTGGAAATCACATGTACTCCATCTGGAAATGTGTTTTTTTTTTTAACTTAAGCTCATAATTCCTGCTGATGGGTTAACATTAACTTCACACGAGTTTACCATTTCAAATGCGTTCGCCAACGAACTTTCTGAACTCTTAAAAAGTCTGAGGTGGGAAAGTTCGATATGGCCGTAATACAAGACTGGTGTGCTGTGTTGCAATGTTTTGAACAAGCATTTGAGGGGGGGAGAAAAACAAACTTTTTGGCTGTCCATGTCAGTGTGCGATAATACGTCTCTGTCACGAACGATAAGTAACGTTACTTCGAACAGAGAAGTGCTTTTTCACGTAATGCTGGCCTGTGCACTTTTCAGTTCAAAGTAGCTTACGTCAGCTCATCTCGATAGTCAAAAGAGGACAACATGAAAACCTTACTTCCGTATATGAATTTGCTAACGTATACTAAATTATCATTTTAGCTTCCCATGTCTATTCAACCAGACGTTTTGGATTCCGTCCATTCTTGATTCAGATACAAGGAAAGACTACTGTTCTTAGTCTTGTTTAGTGGATATAATTCAACTCGCACTGTATCTTTGGGTTTATAAAGTTGTCATCCGTGTATGGCCCCATGTTTATGGGGAAGGCTGAATACCTTCTGTTAATGTAGAAAAATGTAGTACATTTGTTTTCTTCCTGCTTGTTCTCTCGCCTGTTGTGATTGCCTCAGGGCCGTGTCACCTGATTGTTATGAGTAAAAGGCATGACTTCTGAATAACTCCTTATGACGCAAGGGGTGTTAAGTACAGAACAACACATATTTTTGTCATCGACTTAAGAGAGCGGTACATAGGTTGGACTAATTACCCGTACAGGTTTAACAGGTGTTTTAAGTAAACATCACATGACTGACATTTGACAGACTTTAGTTCTTCTTGCCGTCCCATATGGAAAACTTTTGAGGAATGTGCTGTTGTAGAACCGGTTTTAAATGGCAGGGTGACATTAAGGTGCTATCAACACGCTGTCATAAGGGTTACATGTGTTATACCAGGAACTAATTGGACTACACGGTACACTATTATTATTTTTTATGATTTACATTTGTACACATAGTCAGCATAGCTAACGGCTCACTATTTAGACAGTTGTCTCTAAGGCTTGTTTCTGTAATTTCCTTGTTTGAAAGTGCTTGATACATTTTTGGTTTTATCTGCCCGATTTCAGAAATGTTACTGCCTTTGTCTCCATACTTTGTAGAGGTATATGGTATGAATTATAAGAGAGGATTTATCTCATTTTTACTTTAAGAATTGTTTTGTTTGTTTATTTTCATCCTTTGCTTCTGCCTCATCTTGGCTTCAGGTGAATGAGAGAGATGAGGAGCAGCAGGAGGACTGAGGTGTCTCTTAAAAGCTCTACTCCGCAGCTTACCGATCACAATATTGGCACAGGTGTGTACAAAAATTCAGTTAATTTGTATGAGTGTTGGTATAGTGTTCTCGCAATTACTTTATTTGACTTTCAATATTTAGGTGTGTCATATGGGTTGTTTACATAGCGAGAGGTTCTCTTTTACCATAGCTGGTTTTTCATTCTCTTCCTCTTTATCAGAGCTTTCAACTGCATGGAAAAGTTCGTCTCAGTCCAAAGCTGCAGTAAGTACACCAGGAACAGCTTTCTGCTGAATTTCTTCGTTTGTCAGCCTCTCGCAAATAATTTCCATTTATATAATTAAATAATTGCATAACCAAAGGAGTCTGATTGGTATTCTCCCTCTGTAGCTGCGGCATATAGAAAACCGTCTAGAGGCAGCTCCAGGGACAGGGGTTCTGCTGGACTCTGTAATGGGTCCCCCCAAGAAGAAATCCTCCAAGACTGTCCGCTGTGGGGGTGAGTTATTTGAAAAGGTCATTGTGATGAGTTAAATTTTTACTCTCAAACTATAAATAATTGAACTGTCTCTGTCACAGATAGACAACAAGCTGATGACAACGGAGGGTCTTCAAAGTGCGGTGGGCGGAGTCAGCAGAGCCCAGAAAAGAGCAGCTCACGAAGCCCCCTGAGAAATGCCACCCAGGACAGCAATGTCTGCAGAAACAACAGCGTGGAGTTCAGGGAACCGCTGGCCTCCTACAGGTATGAATACGGCATTAAAATGCTCACATGAAACATCCTTAGCCACTTCTCTATACGTACATTGCTGTATTTGTATAGGAGGGTATGCTGTCATACCTGGATATATGTGGTTTATGCTATCAAACAATGATCAGATCACATTGGTTATCATTTTTCAAATCTTCTACAAAAAAACTATACCTAAAGGCATAAAGTCTTTATTGCACATGCATGCCGAAACCATTTTATAAATAATACTATTTTAAATTATATTGAAATTATACCAATCTAGTCATACTAGCACTAGTGTGCATACTCTTTCAAGGGACAACAGAATAAGATAGTGTTTATTCCCCACCTGGGCTGTGATATTTTCATCGTTATTGTGTCAGCTCATTGTTTTAAGTAAATACAGCAGGAGTCCTCTTTCATCTAATTAACAGGCAGTCTTCCAATGCTGTTTACTCTTCAAGACTTCCATTCAGAGACCATATGGTCTTGACATTTTTAAATAGCTCGTAGCTAAATGGCTCACAAGGTACTTTAGTAGCTCAAGGCTCTGCTGTTTGCAAATAGTGAGGAGGATATGTCAATGTTGGGTTCACAACTTATTTCTGCTGGCTGTAAATGGCCAAAGAGTCAGTTACCGCAGGTTTAAGCAAAACAAGTGTTGCAAACACAACAGTGTGATATTCCACGATATTCTACTTTTTATTTTCATTCTTGTTGTACATTTTAAATGGTTTTCATCATTGAACTTTTGACCACACACCCATATGTGCCCTTCTGTACACCCAGTGTAAATCAAGAGTAAATCTTCATCCCTTTCCTGATCCCATGTAATCTGGTTTGTGTGCAGGGAGGCCACCCCTCCACCACATCCCTCCTCTCAGCTGGAGGCCTACAGTCTGCAGTCAGTGCCAGGGTCTTCGTACCCATCCTCTTCGCCTCCCTTAGATCCTCTGCTCAGCCAGCTTGTCTACCAGAGAGACACCAGGGACAAACAGACAGACAGGGACCTGGACAGCACACACTCCTCAGCTCTGGAGAGCACAGAAGTCCGCTACCTCAATGACCAGCCAGCCCTAGACACCCTGAGGACTTCTGGAAACCAGTCGCATCTCACAGGTGTAAGAATCCCTGCGTGGGAGGGGGCTGAGGAGGAAAGCACTTCAAAAGCACAATTTGGAATGGATAACCAAGAGTCAAGCCCATGTCCAGCCCGAGCCCCGGGCTCCATACGGCAAAGGGAGAGCACACCCTCCACCAGCCCTGGCTCAGCTTCCCAGCGGTTGGAGAACTTAAGGCGACATCAGCCCGATGATAAGCTGGAGAAGCTCAAAGAGCGCATTCGAAGGCAGAGGCAACATCTGGAGGAGGCTGCAGAGAGAGAGAAGCTGCTGGGTAATCTGGAGCAGCCCGTTATGGCAGATGTGGGGAGTAGCAATGCTGGTACTAGCAACACGCTCACAGCCAAAATACGGAAAGTAGCAGCTGCACCACCTGCACCTATATACAAAGGTACATCATTTAGTATATATCCCATTCTTTCTTTGTTTGACCTCTTGTTACATATAGAGATAATATGTGAATAGCTTGATGTTTAGGGAATACATATTTTAGGTTAATAGGAAACAGGATGCTACAGCTTACGTCTTCAATCTTTATACTCCCAGGTTTCAACAGTACTGAGACAAAGATCCAGACTCCCGATGGGAGAGTTTGGAAGGAGGAAGAGTTTCATAATCTCAGCAGAGAAATATACAGAGACCTGTCACGCCAGTTTGTTGGTAAGCACAGTACACAAACATTTTCTTCTCATTGCTAAATGTTTTTATTCATGTTTTTACTTGGGCTTGTAGCAGAAATCCTTGTGAGTTTTATGTGGAAAATGACAGTTATTGGTGAAATCTGACATGCCTGGGTCTTTGTGGTCCTCGGCTTTGACCTAGTTATGACATGGCAGAGAGAGAGAGTAATTGTCAATGTATTGCTTATTCTTCGATTGTGTCTTCTGTGTACAGAGAGCACCAGATCCAGACATCAGCAACAGAGGGAACAGAGAGCAGACAGGTCCAAAGAGAGGAGGCCTCCCAAACCAGTTAGGAAGGTCCACAGAGCCGTCCCTTCCTCTGACCTAAATGCAAAACCAGGTATAATAATCCTCTTTTATGTAGGAGGGCCAACCCACCCTCTGATGCATTTTTAATTAGTCACTGTAAGAAAGCTGAATATGGGGAACATCCTGCAGGATTTTGTCATGGGTCGGTGCATATGGATCAAAAACGGCAGCCTCAAGCGTTGATCTATCGGTTTGCTCTGAAGATTTTTCTCAACTGGCCTGGTGCTCTAGTCTCTGTGCCACAATGACTGTTACAGACTTATAAAGTGCTGACTTTGTTAACATGCACGCTCAGCATCAAATAATCATACATTCTTTCATTGTGATCTAAATGATGTCATGCTGTGAATTCTGCAGACAGACTGCACACTGTAGTGTTTTTTTTCCCATCCACTCCGTTGTCCCATAACAGGCCTGTGTGTGTGTGTGTGTGTGTGTTCCAGTACATGAACCAGAGACATTGCTGGCTTCTAAAGCAGTGTCAAGACTCTAATCCCTAAAGAAATGTTCAGTATGTGTGACGTGCATGTTTGTGTAGCATTCAGACACCCACATAGAAGAATCATCGCCGCATACCGCTGTAACCTGGGCATAGCATACCTCTGACAGCTGGGAAAACACCACCACCCTCTCCATTCATAAAGATGCTTCCAAAGGCACACGCGTTAACATGATTGCTAACTAGATATAAAACAAACATCCAAATTAATAATTTAGTCACATTGCAAAAACAATTGAAATATACAGTACCAAAAATGAAGTCTGGAATACCTAAAAGCTGACTGTAAATTATATCTCTCCTGTGGCCTAGCTCTTCACTCTATGACTAATGTATACTTGTATTTCTTCCAACTTCTGCGATGTCTCTGAAGTCTGGCTGTTCTCTTTCACGCTGGCACAGCACTATAAATAGCCCTCTGAAATCTGTGGCCAGGTTCAGTTGCCGATCCGCCCAGTACAAACAGCTGCTTGGTTAGTGGATGTACAGCTTCATTACTAGGAACTGCTCTTCGGTGGAATGCAGTCATAGTGAAAAGAGCTCTAGAGATAAGGCGATACCACGTAAAGAGACTGTTTGGGAAATGTGATTTCCAGTGCTCTGAGCACCACAAATATAGTTCTACACACACTCATTGTAGTGTGCTGGTGGCAGCAAACTGAGCAGCAGAGATTGGCTGGGATAGCGTGTGTGAAATAACAAATGTGTCTGCCAGACAGTTACTAGGAGCAAGGAGGAAAATACACTTGGGGGATTTGGGCAACAACAAGTTCTTTTGTTTCATCGTCCTTCCACACAACATCATCAGTCTGGGCCTCCGCGCCTCTTTTCATATCCCTAGGTTAAAGCTTTTATCTTGTGTCTCTTTTGGTCTCAAACCTGTGCATATTTATGTCCTGGTGAGTCTGGTCCATTGATGGACCACATATGTGTTAATGCACGCAGTCGTGTTGCATGAGGTTAACATGAACCGTATTGAAATGCAATGCTCTTAACTGGCAACATGGTGATAAATGTTCTTTTTCACTGTAGTGATTAGTCCTGCATCATGGCGGGAGGGCCAAAAGCTGGTAAAGATGGTACTGGGTCCTGTTCCCAAGCTTCCCAGGGAGGAGGACAGACCCCAGACGGCTGACAGATTGAGCAGAACAGGTGGGACACGGAGACCTAAGCTCTACCCCTCTATACACACCGCTGCACCTCTATCCTCTATGACTACGTTAGGCCATTTCATGATACAAACAGCCGACCCAGCTGCTGTCATTTTTCAAATTGTCTTGCTTAGCTTGACATACCATCATTAACCTCCGTGTAAAGAAATAGAAAGAAAGTAGGAAGGACATAAAGAAGGTGATTAGCTCCCTACTAGGGTTTAATGAGCCACTCAATGTGTCTGCTTGACATCTAGAATGGTCTTCTCGGCACTGTTTATGTCCAGTGGCATGTAGGACAAGACTTAATCACTAAAGTGTGAATCTGGTTTTGTTGTTTTACTCATCTACCTTCCCCCGCTCTTCCTTTCAGACACCTCGTGCCCTCATTTGACCCTTTTCTGTTTTCTCAGGTTGCCTTTCACCTCTAAAATTAAACTTGTATCTGCACCGGTCGTTATCACCTGTCGATGGAGTATATCAATGTAATTGGAAGATGTTGTATAATAAATATGTCAAGGTTGCTTGTATGGGACTTGCAGACTGACAACAGCACCTGCCAAATAATATCAATAAGTAAAGAGTGTTTGACTGCTTGTAGTCACGCAGCCATAGCTCTGTCTCACACTCTCATAGTCGCACACTATCTGCATCCATCTCTGTCTTTGCTGCATCTGTACTGGGTACCACTGACCGGAAGGAATATAGATTGATTCGCTCTTCTGGTTGGGTGCACAATTAGACATGGCCTGATTTCCAGAAACTATCCCCCCCTCTCACCCGGCATGTTCTCTGGGGGAAAAAGGCAGAGAGAGGATCACTGTAGCCATGTTTAGAAAAAAAAAACACTGTCTGGATTAGATACTGTAAAAGCTAGACAGGAATTTTCAATTTGGCCCAGATTAGAGTTGCCATGGCAAGCCTACCCCCAAACCTAATTTAGTATGTGTACTCTGTCTGGGTCTAGTGCTTTAAAATCTGCTACAGTCCCTTGGTGGAGCATCCAGTGTGACATACCTGTTTATTACATATATTAATCATAGATAAACAGGAATAAGGTTTAAAGGTTTTACCTACTATAAATTTAAAGAAACCAGGCATCCACTTAAAAGGCTTAGTTTAGCATTGAAACTATTTAGCTGGGGCAACTATGTAAGTGTGTGCTTATGTTGGTACTTAATATCTTTCCTTTCTGCATATGTCCACCAGCTTCTCGTCACCGTTCCAGCTCTGACCCACGCTCACAATCAAACCCACGTCCTCGCCCTAACAGCACAGAAAGGTCCCGTCGTGGCCCTGAATCCAAAAGCCACTCCACAAACGCATCTACCCCTTCATCTGCAGATCGGGTGAAGGCTCCAGTAGGTGTCGGCACGGACCTGTTGTCAGCAGACATCCAAGGAATACTTGATGACCTTCAGCTGGAGTGCAAAGCAGCCGAGAGGGAGGAGAGGGCCCGGCAAAGGTCCCGTGGAGGGAGCACCGGTAGGCGAGGGAGAGGGGGATCAGGGACACGAACAAGGGCTCCAGTCTCTGTTTGGGGAACTACTGTGGCAGCAGATGGCTACTCGAGAGGCTGCCGCAGCGCCAGCCCCGCCACACACCGATCAGAGACCGCGGACACTGGGCAGAAAAGGCGACATTACGACGCAGACACGGTTCGCCAATACATTTCCAGACAACAGGAGGAGAGAAAGCGACGACAAGCAGACGAGAAGAGGGCACTGAGGGAGGAGACGGAGAGGAGAAACCAGAGACTGCAGGCCCTCTACAGGAAGCAAAAGGAAGCGGCTAAAACTGTGGCCCTTCCCAGCGAGGCGCCGGTGGCCCCAGTACAAAAGCGACTACAGGAGACCTATACCAAACTGCTGCTGGAGGAGGCCGAGCTAGGCGGCGAGGCCCCACAGACACAACCTGCTGCTCCTAGTCAAATGGTATGGGCATAAGCATGAAACATGGTTATTTAACTATGGAACCTGTATTGGGCAGCATGAGAAACTAAGTGAAATGATGAAATGAACACGTATGTAAGAAAACAAAAACAACTTTTTGATGTTGTGAACATGTGTTCTGCCACAGAGGCCGATGTTCCAGCCCTCAGGAGAGTCGGACAAGGAAAACAAAAGACTAGAGGCCCCACAGAGCCCCTCAAGCAGCGATAGATCTTTGAATGACCAGCCACCACGTCCGTTATTCAGGTACACACATGCACACGCAAACCTGCTCACCTCCATCACTCTCCAGAATACTTCGATATATTGACACAAATAAACAATTCGGCACAACAACAGTACACACACACTCTGCTAGCTACTGGAAATTATTTTTGGGTGATAAATTCTCAGGAATCATCTGACTGTACCGAACAGAGAAACTGTTTGTTCCCAGATAGTTGGCTTTTAGAGCAAACAGTTACTGCTCCTATTTTAGATGGATCAAAGAACAGGCGATCGTTTCTTTTTTCATATCCCCCCCAATCGTGGTTACTCAAGATCCCCAATAGAGTCTTATGAGGCTAAGTCCTCAGCAATTTGTAAAGGAGCAGAGATTTTATTAAAAATATTGAAATACCGCTTCTAAAAATCCGTCTCTGTACTTGGTGTGGTTATACCACATCATGTTCCATTTAACATTGCTATCTTTTTAATATCACAATCAGAATAATATCCATAACTAGGGCTTTACTGAATATAGCCCTTGGCTGTACTGAATAGTTCCAAGCTTCATCCATACATTGACATTCAAATTATGATAATTAATAATTGAGCTTGCACAAGACAGCCCTATCCATAATGTTAACTACTCGTATTGAGCTCATGGCAAAGTTTGGTTAAGTGCGCAAACGGAGAACTGAGATGCAGGGTTTCAGATCCATGGAAAAGAGACTACAAGCTGGTTTGTAATTAGGATTTTAAATTAATCTTGCTCAGTAATGGGGCTGCTCCAATATAAACATTTCTAAATGTACTGTAGGGGGAAGATTCTTGAGATAATTTTCTATAACCTGTATGAAAAACACAATCTGATCACCAATCCGTACAATACACTTGTAATACACTGTACACATCTGATCGCTGTTTTAAAGTAAGCTGTTTGCTTCTCTTTTTCGCTCTCCTTTTAACCTTTTCATACTTTGTTGCTCTCCCTGTTGCAGGAATGATCTGGATGTGGGAGTGTCCTCTTCCCTTCAGCCCGACCGTCTGAGCCCATCTGTTCGACCTACCACTGCTCCCAGCAGCAGTGCACTAGCCCCTTTCGATGACCATCTCCTCTCTCAGCTTCTCAGGCTCGAGACTGCGGTGGCAGCTAGCGATGCCAAGCACACCCAGCGGCCAGTCACAGCACCTGTCAACAAGTCGCGCTCCAAGATGGCCCGAATAGAAGCACTCAAGGCTACAGCGGCGTCATTGTCCAACCGCATAGAGAGCGAGGCACGGAAGATTGCTGGGGAGGGGATCAACTATGGTACTGAAACTTCAACGGACGTCAATGATATAAGGTTCTCTCAAACTAATCTTGATGATGGATGCTGGGCAAAAACAGCTGCCCCAGAAAATGAGGACGTGGCATTGAGGATCCACCGGATTTGGACTGACACAGATCACAGTTCAAACAATGGCACATCTCTCCCAGGAGCAGGCAATCTACATGCCTTCAGGGAACAGAAAGGAAAGAAAGGCACACACACCAATTTGACCAACAAACAAACTACTACTGCTGATGTAACGGGGCCTATTTTCAACAGTTCTACACATGAAAGTAGGAGGCCAGTCAATGGCTTGTTCAAGGTAGAGAGAATGGATAAAATAGAACAAAGGAAAGGGAGTGGATTGATCGAGGATAAGAATCAGACAGATCTCCATGACTCAAGTGCCGGTTCCCTCAGTGAGGGTTCCCTTCTGAGTGAAGGGACTTTTTCTGAGGATGAGGCAAGCCCTCTTCACCACGGCAACAATCGTCTACCTAGATCGGCAGATCGCCTGGAGGCAGCGAACTACTGTACAGGTCAAAGAAGGGATTACCAGCGGTTGTCAGAGTTCCAGAGGGAGGCAGCAAAGTGCCCGGCCCTCAGCTCGCCCTTTGTACAGCATGACCGCAGCAAAGCAGCCTGGGAGGAGCTGAACAAAGGAAGCCCTCTCAGCGTAATCAACATTTTCGCAAAGGGCTTTCATGGCCATGTTACAGGTAAGTTCCCAAATCGGTGTTTCCATAAATGTGTGTGTTGTCTGATGAGAAATGGTGAGAATGTTCTTGTTACTGCGTAATGTATGTAAGCTACACAGAAAGTTTATCATAGTATAACTGTAGTGTCCATACAAACGGCAAATACAACATACAGATGTTCTAAGGTAATAACATCAATATTTCTTGTTTCTTTGTCCTGTAGAGAGTGAGAGGAACTCTCCTTCTGCCCATTCTTTGCACACTGGAAACGGTCCTGTAGATGCAGCCGTCTATGAAGATGACTTTGTGTCGTCACATAGCAGCGGAGCCGATGGCCAGTTAAAGAGAGGCTCCAATACTCGAAGGTAAGACAAAAAGAGTTGCGCTTTTTAAAGTGACCACTGGATGGCAATCATGTCACACAAACGAAAAGCTCTTGCAGTCCTTTCAGACAGCAGTCCTCCTCTGCCTTATGGGGTTCAGGGATTTCGCTACTCATCCTATTTTTCTTCGTGTCGAGTCACAGGTTGTGAATTTTCGTGATCTTATGTCGTTCTCCCCTCTCTGTCAGCGTGAACAGTCATTTTGAGGAGCTGATGAGGAGGTCTCCTTATGACAAAAGCACAGGAGGCACCAATTCCCACCAGTCATCCTTTCACTCATCTATTCACTCACCGCATCTCTCCTCTTCTTCAACTTCTGGCTCCTCACCTTTCTCGAAGCACTCTGCCAGAAAAAGAGGTGAGAATGAATTTCTTGGACAACACCTACTTTTTTTTTTAATTAAAAGGGAAGTAAAGGAAATGGTCTCTTTGTGGTCACAAGCTGCTTTTTTTTGCAGTTAACAAATTCCTCTGTTGAACAATATATACTTAATTCCTCTGCAGGCACAGCATCGGACCAGAGTGATGCCACTCTGGTAGAAGAGCAGAGGAGTTCCTGCTCACCTCCGTCAGAGGCATTATCCTCCGACTCCAGGAAGAGGGGCTCAGATAAAAGCTCTGCCCGCAGCCAGACCAAGAGTGTCCACTCTAATGAGATAGGGGAAACTTCTGGGCTTTCTCAACAAAGGTAATAGACTTCATGATACGGGATGGTAGTTACTCTTCGTTTAGTCGATTGATGTAAAACTTTCCAACTCCATGGTTTCACGAGAGAGTCTCTGAGAGAGCATCTCTCAGATATCAAATTGCAGAGAGTGGTATCAGAATTTGAATTACCCATACATCCAGTTGTCTCTGGTATTTCCTTCCTTCCTGGTTTCCTGTCACCTTCAGTGGTGGTGCTAATTGCTTACATTGGGATATTTTTATGCTGTCCTGCATAGGTTAGGTTATTGATGTTTCTTATAGCGTGACAGCCTGATTTAATTTCTTTATTTCCTTGAACGTTTGTTT
This sequence comes from Eutrigla gurnardus, assembly GCF_963514095.1. Classification (NCBI taxonomy): domain Eukaryota; kingdom Metazoa; phylum Chordata; class Actinopteri; order Perciformes; family Triglidae; genus Eutrigla; species Eutrigla gurnardus. Next base: position 26,840,601 of record NC_139920.1, on the reverse strand, counting down.
TACTCGATACAAATTAATATTGGAATTTGCCTGTGAAGCCACGCTGTATTTCCAAGCTAAGCTCAAATGTAACCTAAACACTGGGTCGCCTCCTTTGTTGATGTTCTAACCACTCGGAATCCTCCACTTGGAATAAACTGTAGTCACTCAGAGGTTAATTTATCTGGCCATAATTACTAAACTACGCTTAGAGAACCCGAGCTGAAGCTGCCAGTCTAAACAGTGTTGTGGCTTGCTGTTCTGTGGAAGACCTGAGGGTTTAAGCAGCAATTTAGTGCCCAGCAACAGGAGAAGGCGGTAGTTCAACCCTAGACAGAAAACAGTGGTTGTTTTGTTTTGGGGGCCTGCAGGGTGGTTGGTCGGGTCAGCCAGCTTCACCGGAGCTTGGGCCCACTGCCAAAGAAAAGGAGAGAGTGTTTTTTTCTTTTAATCCCAGTGCCCAGTGCTGATATTTGAGCCCTCTAATGGTATTCTAAAACCCAGGTGGCAGATTCCTGCCACTCTGTGGAGCCTGTGTGTCTTACACCATAAAGGCAATGGCAGGATTGTGTCCTTCTTAGCACCACTACAATGAAGGTTGATGCTCAACATTGGTGGTGACTTAGCGTTCATTACTGTGCATATATATCTTTATAAACATGCATCACTTCAGATCTTGATGAGTTCCGATGGCTTTTGCAAGATTGCATTCATAACTGTTTCTCTCATGACAACCAGCTGTTTTGGCATTGAAATCATGGCAATGTTGTTGTTTATGATATATGAATTGATTTTTATATCCTTGGATATAAGTGGTGCCACAGTCTGCTATGCTTAATGGAGAAGTAGAGTGTTTCCTGATGTCTTTAGACGTCGTCCTTGGCCTCTGATCATCTCTGAGCAGCACAATATAGCCATTCATAGTCCAGGCCTCTCACAGCAGGGGTTATGCTGCCTCAGTCACTTCTAGGGTTTGCAGGATGAGGGGCCACTCATCCCTTTTTCCTGTGTATTATTAGAAACCCCTTTTTAGAAACGGTTAAGAAAACAGTACAAAAAATGTGTTGTACTGAATCTATATGTTTTAAAAACATCTTGAAAAGTACATTTACATTTAGGTCATTTAGCAGACGCTTTTGTCCAAAGCGACTTACAATAAGTACATTTGTCAAAAGAAGGAAACAAAGAAACCACAACGTATCATTGCCGATAAAGTAAGAGCTAAAAATAGAACAAGTGTTAGGTCCTCATCTGCGTAAAGTAGATACCCATCAACCTGAATATTCACTGCATCACTTTTTCATCTTTAACTGCTAACCTGAGCTTTTTTTTCTCTCTCTTTCTTTTCATAATTATGTTTATAGTTTGGGTCTTGACTCTAAGAAGTCTTCAGCAGCCAGATCCAAGCGGACTTCTCCGTCTGGCTCTCCGTACTCTGGTTCTCCTCCAGGAGTTGAATCTCCCAGTGAGCCTATGAGAAGTGCGTCTCTCGGGCCAAATCATTCATCCACAGGCACCACAGCTCGCAGCGGTAGAGCAGAGACAAAGACCACGGGTAAATAGAAGTCATATTCATATAATAAATAACCGATTTTATGTGGAACAGAACTTACATAATTTGGATAGTATGCACCATGAGGTTTAAAGAATGTAATTTCATCTTATTTATCTCTCTCTCACCCTATCTGCCCCTCCCTTCTCGCAGGTGATTTACAATATTCACCTGCTGCCTTGCAGCAGCGTATGGCAGCAGAGCTCCAGTACCTGGAGTCCATTGAAGAGTCGGTTCGACAGCTGAACGACATGGAGAGGGTGATGGGTGTGTCCATGGCTCAGCAGGAGAGCGTGTCATTGGCCCAGATGCTCAAGGTGAAGAACGGGTTTGTTACAGAGCCTAAGACTGTGTACATAAGGACTACAAGCAAGCGTTGCTGTTTATTTAGCCATGTCTAAGGCATTAACATATTTGAAGTTGTGTAAACGTTAAAAAATGAATATTCCATTATGCTCGCCTTTCATAATGCCGACGAGTAATGATGTGAAATTTTGTATTGCTTAATATGTTGATGATTCTATGACAGCACATACTAAAATCTGCACTTGACATAAATATTACAAAGTTAAGTTATCCTCAATAATTGTATTTATCAATGATTGAATGACTTAAAATGAATTGTTGCTGCCTTAAATGTACATGATAAATACATTAAGAGGTTTTTTTTTTTGGCCTCCATACATTTAAGTGACTTACTACCTGACTGATGTCTGTATTGATGCACTGTATTGACCTGCTCTGTGAACTTTGACCCTGCAGGCCAGGCAGCAGTGCCACGCGCATGACCTCTACGAGCTGAAGATCAAGGCTGAAAGGGAAGCCCTGGAGACGCAGCTACAGCTGGAGGAAAACAGGCAGAGAGTGGCCAGGGTACAGCAACACTCATGCAGACATTCACACACCGTTTTTCAGTTGGTTTACTCTCATCTACACTATGTGCATTTGTAGATGGTGGCTTTGCATTGCTTCCTCAACTTTGAATTCTATGGTTTCTGCTTGTATGATTTTGATGGTTTTTTGTCCAGGCTCATACGGAACTGCAGGGAAACTTGGCAGCGAATCAAAAAGAGACCTTGGAGGGTCTCCAGGAGGCAACTACAAAGCTGATGAGTTCACAGGCTGAGGCAGCGCGGTACACAGCCGACACTGCCCGTCACATCAAAGAGGTCAGCAATCCCTGCCTGGAAAACAGCCCATGTCTTCATTTCGTAACAAAATCTTGATTGATTTGTTGAGTTTCAGTAAAGAAATAACAATAGATGCAGAGGAGGAAAGTGTCATATCCAGTGTTCTTGTCTCTTAGATGACAGAATTGGCGCGGTCGCAGATAGCAGGAGCTGTGGTTGTACCCCAACATCGTTCTGATTCCTCTATGTTGGAGCAGCGGGAACAACAGCAGAGCTCCTATTCGAAGCAGCAACAGGACAAACATGACTCTGACAGGTGAAATAAAACACCCTTTAGGGAAAGAACTTTCATTTTAAATGTGTGTCTGTTCAAAGATGTTTAAGTATCTTCTGCACGCTCTCTTACAGCTTCCCTAGTGAGGTGTCGAGCAGAAAGACCAGAACAGAGGAGCCGCTGTCTTCACTGAACAGCCTCAGTCACTCTGATTCTCTGTCCTTCAGAAGACCAAACCTCAGGTACCACTCAGGCCTCTCATGTACTATTTTTCTTTTCTGTTTTCCATTCGCTTTGGGGATGAGAACCCTAAAGGCAGCAAGTCTGTCCTTTTTGCCTCTTCTCTCAGTGGAGCAGACTCGAGCAGTCACCATAGCCTATCACACGCCTCGTCAGAGCACAGAGAACGGACGAAGAAAGATGCAGTAGAGGGGAAATGGAGGAAGGGAGGAGCTGAAGAGAGGACTGAGAGGGAAGCAGGCAGCTGCTCTATAGAGGAGGAAGTTCTTACAGCAGCAAATGACTCTGTCTGCAGTGACAGCATCCCCTCTGTACTGGATGAGAAAGGTACTGGTTGGATAGCACATCTCTCAGTTTAAAAGTTAACATGCGCTTTTTCACATGTACACACACACCAGAATGTATCTGTATTCATCAACTGTCAGGGGTTGCTGTTACATAAGTGACATCGCCGATCAAGATAATGTGAAAACGTTTACTCTTTTTTTTTGGCCCTCCAGGAGACAGTACGTCAGTGGCAACAGAGTACTCCCTCAAGTTTGACGAGTCCATGACAGAGGATGAGATAGAAGAACGCTCCTTCCGCTCTCTGCTGCCGTCGGAGGCGCACCGCCGTGGAACTATGGAGAAGAAGACCCGCCACCATGAAGAATCGGAAGATGATGGAGCCAAGCACAACACAACATTGCTTTCACGGGCACACAATATCTTAAAGGTCAGTGGGCAGTGTAGTCATACAAACATTTGTCAATACATCTTTCCTTAGGAGTCAGTGGTTGGCAGTGGAAGGTGGGTATGACTACTAAACTAGGACTTTGACTATGAATTTGTCCCCTAAAATGTAGAACTATATTTTACCTGAAGGTTCCTTGTTAAGCAAGTTGTTTGTGTATCTCTTTTGTTGGTTTTTCTTCTCGCTCATCCATTTCATCTGCTTTATTTTTCTGCAGTCTCAGGATGCAAACATGGCCTTTTCTGGCGGACAGGACAGCTTTTCTCAGTTCACCATGGACATGGTACGTCAGTACATGAAGGACGAGGAGGTGAGACTGCAGCACCAGAGCTCTCTGCTGCATCTTCGCCAGAAAGCTGTCAAAGAGAAGACCAGAACTGAGCTGGCCTGGCTAGAGCACCAGAAAAAGAGGCTGAGGGACAAGGGAGAAGATGACAAAATGCCACCCATAAGGAAGAAGCAGAGGGGCCTTCTGATGAAACTACAGCAGGAACAGGTAAGTGGTGGCGGAAATGCATCAAAGTTGTAAATTACAATTGAGCTTTTTGGGGTATACCTACTTAACTAACCAACGTTCTAGGGGTGTGCGCTGTGTAGTGTTTCATCACCTTTGCCAGTATCACATGTGGGCCACGATGTGGATTTTGCAATACTGTCATATCACACATTGTGGTTTAGTACCCAGACTGGTTTCGGTTTGCACACAGACGTGGAAGCTACAACATCCGTTGAACTACGTCACTCCCACACAGTGTATACCATCTATGGTTACGTAAAGGCTACAGTTCTGTTCTTTGCGCAACCTCTAGCTTTTTATTTTGGCTCCCATGTTAACCGTTGGAGCAGCCTCGGCCCATGTGAGCAGTATGGCTGAAGCTGCTGTGGCCCGTGCGTATATGGTGTCAAGAATCAAGATCATTGTCAAACTCTTTCTTCATGTAGATTGAAGAAATCAAAAGATGACAGCCTTTTACATCTCAAAGATGTCAATTTAATTCCCCTTTTCTCATAATTTTAGTATGAGAAAGGGTATAATGTCACAGCAAACACCCTGCACCCCCCAAATACCGTAATATAAATACAAATTTTAGGTCATATCGCCCACCCATACATCTCTTCCCCACTGTACCCCCTGTTCCCAGGCTGAAATCAAGCGACTTCAGGAGGCCAACAAAGCAGCCAGGAAGGAAAGGCAGCTGTTGCTGAAGCAGCAGGAGGAGATTGAGCGGATGAGAAATTCTACACTCAGACTTAAGGAGCGTCTCAAGTGTGCTGGGGGTGAAACACCACCTGTGAGTTGTGCAGCAATCACCTTCACAGCCTATACAGAGGAACAGCTAGATTTGTATTTACATTTACATTTAGCAGACGCTTTTATCCAAAGCGACAATAAGTAATATTTGTTGGAAGAAAGTCCAACAGTATATGGCTATCAGTACAGTAAGGATTTCACAAGAACAAGTTTCCAGCACGCCCAATTGCTAAGTCAACAGATAAGTGTAACAGTTTAATTTCAGTATTGTTTATTCTCAGAAAAATATTACTTAAATTGTCAAGAAAGTAAGCATATTTATTACTAAAGAACATGCTGCCATGTTCATCTTAAGCTTTTCTTATTGGCTTCACTAATACGTAGTGTCTGCATGTCCATTGATCCATCCATCCCCCAGGAGACTCCTGTGTCGGATGCACCCGTGTCCGAGGCAGCCTCTCTTAACATGAGACATGCTGAAGATCTCCGCAGCCCCTCTCCTTCGCTTTCCATCTCTGGAAGTGAAACTAGCAGCATCATGCAGAAGCTCAAGAAGATGCGCTCTCACATGGATGAAAAGTAAATACTTTGATTTTTTTATATATATTTCCTGGGTTCTCTCTGCCAACTGACAATTTAACAAGTGCCAAATGTCATGCTCCCTCATCAGTGTTTTAGCACTTACCTTCAGGTGTCCTGCTGCCGTTCCCATTGAGATTTGATTCATCTGTGCGCGTAAAAATATTTTCTAAAAACGTAGGAATGCTCAATTTCTTTTTACGTTTTTGTTAGTTTTGGTTTGGCCCTGATCTCATTTTCTTTAAAGCATATTATATGCTTTGATCTGTTACTCTATTTTCTTGCATAACCAATACACAGGTTACATGAAGTAGGGCTTTTATTAAAATGGATACAGCTTGGTTTAGATTTTTTTTATATACAGCCGAGTACCTTTTTTGTAGGAAGAAATGTTCCACTTCTAAACACAAGTTATTTACCTTAACTGGCAACTTGGCCAATGAAAACTCATCAGTGCATGTCATCTTTCTTTTGCTGTCTTCTATGCTGTGGATGTGTGGATTTGAAGCTAAGCACGCTTCATGTTCCCCCCCCTTTAAACTAAACAGGAGTCCACACCCTCTGCTACACTATCCCCCTTAAATTCAGTGTGTGTGAGAAGTAACTCCATGTGTTCGAACCCTCCAGGTTGTTAGCCTTGGCCAATAGCTTTGGTCAGGTGACTGTAGAGCCACTCATGACCGGGTAGCTCCAACAAGTGGGTTGATTGTTCTGGGGTTTAGGATTTATAACTTGGTTATAAATCACAGACCTTCCATGGAAGCACTTTCCCACTACATTTTTAGGTCTGGGTTTGTTTAAATGTCTTATTATTGAAGCGATTTTGATACAATATGATCAAAATCACCACAATTAGGATTAGATCACTGCAAAAATGATTAGGAGGATCTAACAAAAACATACCTTTTAGATTTGTGTGTGTGATCATGCATTTGCTGGCTTGTATGTTTGCCATTTTAATAAATGATCAAGTGTTTCTTCTCTTTTCCCTCTGTCTCTGTTACCACTGTCCTGCTATTGATCAACGCCAATGGAAATGTACACTATATATTCATCCTGAGGTAGCACATAGTGTTCGTTTTATCGTTACCTCACTGTATTTCTTTTAACAGTCAGGGTTGCTGATAACTATCATTTATTCCTCTCTATAAGCAGATTTGGTAGTGATCCTCGTCCCCCATTCTTAATGCTAGCTAAAATGTTCACGGTCTTCTAAAACTTAGTCATTTAAAAGGAGACACATTCAAACAGAAACAGACTGACACCTAGGGTGCAATAATACCACATGTGCTCATATCACTCTTCTCTCCCTTTCTCTCTACTTGTCTTTTCCCTCTACGTCTCCTGTGTTTTTCATGTTCCCTCTTACATCGTGTGTTTGTTTCCATACCCATGTTTGCGTGACTCTTGACTCTGTCTGTTGCGTGCTTGTGTGTTGTAGACACTGTTCTCCTGTCCACTACTTCCTCTCTGTGTTCACGGCCCACCACTGGGCCTCCCTCAGTGTCTGTCTTCCCAACCTCCACCCTAAATTCCAGCTCTTTATCTACAACCAGTTGGTCAGGTACTGTACAGTGCTCTACCTCCTTTCCAACACCTCCACCTAGCCCCTGCTCTGCCTCACCCCACCTCATGGAACATGCTTGTGTTCATCCACTGGCACTGGGACCTCGTAGGGGTGGGATGGTGAATGATGACAGATTGGATGTGTTGGTTTGTTTTCAGGATGGAGTTTGTGGGATGAAGAGTTTGAGTGAAAGCTTGAGAAGTGCCCAAGGAAGGCTGCCCTGTTGATAAAAGCTAACCTTTTTTTACAACTTCACTTTAAATTACAATTTCATGCTAGTTGGATATTAAGCCAATGGGAAAAAATAAACCTAAATTGGTCATGAGTAATGAGAATATTACAGATGAGTGTTGTTTTGTGAAGGTTAAAGGTTATGTTTTTTTAACAGGGTCCTTCCTTTGTTGGATGGGAATCTCAGACTCAAAGCTGGGACTTTCACTTATTTCTGTGGTGTTAAACCTGTGACTCTACCCCTCTTTCTTTGCTTGCCTCTTGGAGTGAATGTTGCGGTGCGTCTTCCTTCAATGTCCTTCATATTGTGACTGCTGGCTGGTCCAGCTCCAGCCCAGTGGTTCATACAGAAGGTTTTGAGATTTTACCACACCATGATATGAAAGAAAGGACTTTTGCTGAGAATTGACTGGAGATAAAGTGGTCTATCTCTTTAATGAGTCCAGTAAATCTTAACTAGCCCTCTTTATTAGGTAACTGTTGCATAGAATTGGATAATAAGTACAGATGGCCATTGGTTGTAATAGAGTTTGGGAAAGCACTAAAAGAACCCCCCCGGTCATGTTCTTTATCTGGGCTGTCATCAGTATACATTAGTTCAAGAAAAAGGGCCACTAAATTAGATTACAGCTAAATAATACAACCCAGTAATGGCACCCATAGCTGTGTGGGACCACATTACACAACTTTACCTGACTGCACTTTATTGTGATAGTTCCATCTGCAGGGATAAGCACTACACGTAAAAAGAGCCTCAGTAGTTGGATTTTATAATTACAAATTCTGTGTGCTGTTGCAAGACAAAAGAACGGCTAAAGAGACACATAGACGTCACTGCCTCTGCATAGATTTCTTCCTATTTTGTGTAACTGCTGCGTATGTTTGAGTGTGTGACTGCACCCAACCAGTGTTCAACCCCCTAGGTTTCAGTCTGATGCATGAATCTGACATCTTCACCGTTATTTTTTCTGCTCTCCTTTTTCTCCCGAGTGACATGTCATGACTTAATGCTCGTTAACTCGATGGGTGCTTGTAAACTTCTTTATTTGGATGATTTCAGGGAAAACTATAAGTAAGGCATGTATTGGGTATAAATGTGTGGGTTTGCTTCTCTGAGGTTTGAGGTGAGTTTGCAGTGATAACTGGACGTCTAGGTGATTTGGGTCTGCTTGCTTTTGCAATGTCATGTTTAATATTTTCTTATGCTAAATATATTAAAACTTCTATTTTCTCCCTCTTCACTGCCACCTTATCTTATCCCTCACCACCTGCCTTCTTCCTGTCTCCTCCCTCATTTTTTCCCCCATTTCCTCTCTGTATCTCCCCATTCTTTTTTTTCGCTTCATTCTTACCACGCGTTCCCCAGGTTCCTAACGAAGCGGGAGCAACAGCTGATGCAAAGGCGTCACCATGCAGAGGAGCTGCTGCAGTGGAAACAGCGTCTGGACCAGGAGGAGGCAGAGGTCCGTAGGATGGAAAAGGAGGCCATGGCTGTATGGGAGAAGCAAACGACTCAGGACATGACGCAGAGCCAGAAAAAGGAGATCTCCAACAGTAGCCCCAGATCCAGTCACCATCGAAGCTCAGAGCTCAGATCTGACAGCGAGAAAGGTGACTCAGCTGGATCCTAGCTAGGTTTAAAGTCTAAATGAATCTCAACAAATCAAAATGATTTAAATGTTCATCTGTTTGACATGTTTTCAGAGTATGTGAGTGAGGCAGACATTTCCTCAGCCACACCTGAGTCCAGTATACACACGGAGGGACCGGGGTCCCAGCAATCAGTAAGCCCGTCTTCAGTACAACCTGCATTGATCCCTGACACACCTTTGGGCTCCGTGCAGAGCAGCGCTGCGATTTACACACAGGACTTCTCTTCAGCTTCCCAGTCACCTAGCAGACAAGTACGCCTAAGTGTGGGTTTCTTTCCTTGTTGTATTTCAGTGTTTTGTCCCAAATATTTGATGGTAGCAGAGTTAATTTTGATTGTGAATATAGCTACTCTAAAACTGACCTCGCTTGCTATTGTCAACCTAATCCCAAAGATGCTGTTTAGGTTATTTGTAGTCTTACATTGAAGTATTGAAATAACACAATGCTTTATGTTGTGTGAGGGACAAGCAAGGGCGTAACTACACATCTGTTAGTTTATCGTGCATATTAAATATTAATCCAGGCATGCGTCTTTTAGTCCATCTGACTGTGTCCTTATATCCTGAAGTAATAGTTCTCTTCTGCACCTCCTCCTCCTGTTTAGTCTCTCCAGTCTGCACTCAAAGGCAGCTACAGCCCCGCTGCCTCTCCCTCAGATGGCAGCAGCAAAACCAAGATGCTGCTTCACTCAGCATCCCGGACCACCAGCCAGGCCCGGAATCAGCCAAGTGAATCCCCCATGCCCACGCAAACCGGTGAGTTACCCAATAACTCAACGCGCGTACACTGAATGTGTATATGATTGTGGTAGTTACTGGTAGTTCTCAGAAGATAGGAGGGGGGAAAAGACGAGAGAGTGGGAATATTGCAGCTATATAGCTGGCGCTGTGTAGTCAGGCATAATGTGATGCTGCCAGGAATACATTATGCAAGCACTTCCCTGATAGCTAACCTGCTTAGCTGTGTGATAGGATGAGAGAACACTCTGCATTTCTGACTTAGTTTCCGCACAAGCAAAGACCGTCCTGCTGGTCCGGTATCGTCAACGAATGTGTTTTATTCATTTTCAGGCCACTGTTTAAACCTTTTAATCTTTGTAATACCGTTTGTTCATTGTGTACAAGCCAAAGCAACATGCACACAAATGACTTACACATTCTTGGTAAAGAAAATGTACACTAATCTCTGAAGAATTGGGTTTGAGTTCAGTGGGCACAAAGTTGGATTATTACCTTCCGCTAATCAGAGATCTGGCACTGGTTTCACATTCTAACTGTGATTTATCATCAAAATTTGCCTTCAGAACCCATTTCGGACCAGAGTGACATAGAGAGCCGTATCAGGGCCCTGAAGGAAGAACTCAGAAAGCGAAAGTTTATGGCCTACCAGCTGAAGAAAGAGCAGAAGAAGAGGAACAAGGAGCGCCTAAAGGCACAGGAGGCCAGCCTACTGAAGCAGCTGGAGGTAAGTGTTGGGGTTTGAGTGTTTTAACATCCAAACAAACTTGAATGATTATGGTAATGTATGTGTATTAGGGGTGTAACGGTATACAAAATTCACGGTTCGGTTCGTTCAGTGGCTTTTGAGTCCCTGTTTGGTACGTTTTTGATGCGATAGTGAAAACAAATAAAATGCACAAAATACTTTTTTTTTTTTTTTTTGCACTGATTTTGAAAATTATAAACATTCAACATTTGCTTAATTGCCATAATTCTTATTATAACAGTTAAGAAAAATGAATAATAAAACTAAAGCACAGAAATATCTGTAATGTAAATGTAACCCAGTTTAATTGGGGATCAAAAAAGTATTTCTGATTCTGTAATCCTTCACTATAAGTCTCCTACATGTTGATAATTCCTGAACTGGTCTGTATTTCATGCTTGTCACTACGGCACTTTGACCGCTTTAATTCTGTAGTTTCTACGAACTAGCGTGGTTGAATATATGTATCAATTAACACTCTATAGCATTAGTTATCATTGCCTATTTATCTTGAACGCTGTGGGGAGAAAGACTTTCCATAGATACAGAAACATACTTCAGTTTAACAACGCCTGCACCGTTTGACACAATTGTGGTGCATTTAGCTTGATTAACCCGGTTAACCGGGATAAATCAACAAGCATGCTCCAACAACTGGTGCAGTGCTACAACTCTCCCGCTGCAGAATTTCTGTTCTGCATGTGCAAGTAGTAAACACAAACAGGACATAATGAAAGGATGTTGCATACCTGTAACGGAAATGTCCCGTAATAAACTGTTATTCTTCCATTTTCCCGTTCAGAGCTATAACAACTTCATCGAGAAAACTAAGGCAGAACTGAACAAGAAGACAGACTCCACGCCTGATACGAAGTCCCAGATCAAAGATTCCACTTCCATCGCAGAGCAGTCCATTATTAAACCACTTTCTCACAGGTACCAAAACTGACTGCTAACATGACAACATATCTTAAATACTGTAATATGAGTTGGAAAAAAATGGTGTTCAATTAAAAACTTCATCTTTTTTTTTTCCTCAGGTCTGAAACTAATAACATTTCTGACTCTGAAAGGACACACATTGATGCATCATTGGATCACAGTGAGTGACATGCTTAAACTCATATATACATTGTTTTTTTAATAGATGTTCCAATAATATTGCAACCTTTTCCTTTTATGATAGATTCCCTTTCTCAAGCTGATCTCAGTAGATCAACCTCAGTGCCTGAAGACTTGTCTGATGAAGACCCACCGACAGTCACTCCGACTCCAGTATATGGCAGCCCAGAGGGTCCGCCCTCAGTCGTGAGGAGTCACCTGTCCTCAGAGGCTCTTCTAAGACCTTCCTCGAAGGAACCACAGGCACAAATGATTGAGTCTGTGGATGAGAACATTGTGTCTTACCAAAGATATGACATTCAGGATGAAGACATGGAAGTACGCTCCACGTTTGAGGATCAACATTCTGAACATCTCCTCAAACAAAAGAAGCAAGATGGACGTGACTCAGCGAAACAAGTTTCCTCCTCCATAAGTGAAGAGCATCGATATTCTCCATCTGTTAGCCTAGAACAAGATAAACAAATAAAGACAAGGGAAACATCTGAAGCTGAAGAAGCTGCAAAATCAAATATTATCTCAACCAGAAATTTGGCTGCAATGGACCTCAAAACGTCACCTCATCCAAGCTACAGCTCAAATGACTCTGTTGCCTTTTCCTCAAAGACGGACGCTTCCGTAAAGGATGTCAAGGCCTCTCTTCCCATAGCAGATGTTTATCATGATGACTTTGAGTCTTCACAGGATTCTCACCCCAGGGAAGAGCATCATAGCTCCAAGTCTGCCTCTCAAATCTCAGTTTCCCCTTCAGAGATCCAAGTTTCGAGAAAGGACTCCCCTAGCAGAGGCACACGGTATCCCAGCCAGGATGACGAGGTAGAGGAGGAAATAGCGGAAGAGCTGAGTCATCATTCGGGGACTAGTGGAGCTAGCCACCAATCAGGGAGGCTGTTGGATCTTCACAACCACACGGAAGAGTCTAAACATGACAGCAAGGATATTGTTAATTCCAGCCACTCGCCTCCCATCTCTCCTTTCCAGACGTCTCTGTCTCCCGTCATAGATGAAATGCCAAGTTTTACCATCGGAGATCGGGTTCTTGTTGGTGGCGTTCAGCCTGGCACCCTCAGATTCAAAGGTCCAACCCGCTTCGCTCATGGCTTCTGGGCTGGTGTGGAGTTGGATAAGTCTGAGGGCAGCAACAACGGCACCTATGATGAGGTGGTGTACTTTGAATGTGATGAGAGCCACGGTATCTTTGCTCCTCCGGACAAGATCACACACCTGCCAGACAAATATGAAGTCTACACGGACACCACGGAGGATGAGGACTCGTTCTTAGATGGTCTGTCAGATAAAGGTGGTGATAAACGTAAAAAAGATGAGCACGAATCCCCAAAACAAGGACATCTGGAGAGTGAAAATCAACAAAAGTCTAATAAGGTCGATAGATCTGGACATAAAAATGTAACGGATGAGTCTATTCACAAAACTGGGTCCCACCTCAACTCACAGCATTACAAAGAATCAAATCATTCCATTTCTAATGGCAACACTAGGGATGTAATGTTGGAATTTGAAGATGCACCAACCACCCTCCTCATCTCCGACATGGACAAGATTGACCTGCAGAAGCAGAGTCAAAATGAGATTACGACCCTTATTGAGAGAGAGGTAGACTCACAACACCAGTTTAGTCCTGTGGATGCTTCCACAGATATCGGGGATGATAAGGGAGAAAAGAAGGGCACAGCCTTGGTGGACACGTTTGCAGACCAGCTCCTCGGCAACTTTTTGAAAGACACTCTGACGCAATTTGCTGGAATTAGAAAGGCTAAAGAGCAGAAGATAGAAGCTGATAATCAGATGAATGGGGACCTGTTTGGTGATAATGTTGAAGAAGAAGAAGAGTGGTGCTCTTCGGTGCAACAAAAAGATGGATTACCCTTCTTCCTGTCTGCTGAGAAAGAGGAGCTGTCTTCTCCAGAGCTGTGTAACCAACCGGTGAGTATATTCTGATTCTTTGGGAACCTGTTTGTAAAACAAAAAAACAAAAATGTCATAGTGCTGGTCATCTGGACTGTGGAATCTTCACTGTGTGGATCAATTTACTGACAAACAGTACTTATCAATTTGACCCTAGACGACCCTTGTTCTCGGTATGTGCTCGGCCAAAGTCCAACTTTATGTTGACAGACTTGATTGAATTTGGTGCTCTTTGCTGAAATGTTTTGTGTCTGAAACATCAGTAAGAAATAATGATCTTTAAGACTAAATCAAATGATTTTTATATTTCTAAAATCATAAGTGATGATGAAATTAACTTTTTCTTGTATTTCTGTCACAACAGGAGAGTCCAGTGTTGGGAGCCAGCGGTCAGGAGGAGCTTGCCAAGCGATTGGCAGAGCTGGAACTCAGCCGTGAACTAGATGAGCTGGGTGACGATCAGGACTGGTTTGATGAGGACTTTGGCCTCAGCTCCCGTAGAGAACAGCAGAGAATGAAACAGAGAGAGGAAGAGGAGGCGAGGTCTGACTCATCAGCTGGAGCATCCCTGGGGGGTCTGGTCTCATCATCGGGCGGGGAACAGCAGGTTAAGACTCCACCTAGGCCCGAGCTGCCGCTCCCTCTGCCCCCCAAACTACCTGAGCAGCCTGCCATGGTGGTGCCCCACTCCGCCACAGAGGTGAAGAAGATGGTCCATGCTGCCACTCAGGAGATCTGGGAGAGCTGTGGCCTAGGGAAGGAGGGAGCACTGGCCATTTCACAACTACCAAACCCCAAACCGTCACAAGAGTATCTGGGTAAAGAGGCCAGCAGCCATGACCAGGAGGCCCTCTGTGTCCGCAGCTACAGAAAGGTGAAAAGGAGAACTTGCAAAACATCAACAAAGTGTAACAGACACAACCATGCAGACAGTCTACTGGGGGGAAAAAGGAATATAGTGTATTCTGCCACAATTGTTTTTCATCCCCCTGCCACTTATGCTGGTGAAAATGAGCACTTCACTGTCGTGCTTCCGCAGCATTAAGCCAGCGGGCAGCTGGACTTGCAGTGTAGTCTTGAACACAGCACTTACTCCTGAGTGAGTTCACTGGGGATGGATGCTAGATGAGTTTCCATTATTCAGCAGATTCCTCTCTGATTAGCGTGCTGATGGTTTCAAGTCTACACAGCTATTTCAGTTGCATTCGTCTTACAGCTGCGAGATAGCCCTCCGCCGCTGACAGACTTCGGACTCTCGCTCCAAATATCTGCCCGAGTCGGTCAGACGCTTGCAAATACTAGAGCTGTTGAACAGTTACTATTCCTTGAGATGCTATCCCCCTCACCTAACATTACGATTGCTCAACCTGAGAAAGTATTGCAGCCACATTGAAGCACTCGTGTCTCATTACTCTCTGTCACTTCCCAGGCTGTGTATGACCTGACGTGGGAGATGCTTCAGGAGATCTATGCTGAAGATCCCAATGCCGATCAGCCTCAGTGGGTCAAAGCACGTCGAATGAAGTCCTCCTTCTTCCACAGAGTGAAGGCACCAGGAGACCTTCCCAAAATCCAGGTACAGATGGAGACCGTTTATTAATGTGTCTGAAAAGTACCCACCTTAGGCTACTTGTTTTTAAGATTAAAATTGAATATGGGTAGCTATTTTAATGAGATTATACTGTTTAAACCCTTTAAAGTGGTCGACAGTTTAAACAAACTTCCCAAGTTGACACACTTGATGACATGATTTGTTTATTACATTGTGCCTCAGGAATTCATCTCAGCAGAAGTACTGAAACTGTACGGCCTGACGAAAGATCACAGCCAGAAGACCGACTGGCAGAAGATGCTTAAGTTTGGCAAAAAGAAGCGAGACAGAGTCGATCACATTCTGGTAGGTCTGAAAATGAAATGTGGGTTTTTTTTGTACATGATATCAGTGATTACAACACTTAATATGCAGCAGACACAGTGTGTTGTGCATTATTTTATACCGTTTCTCTGAGACAATGTTAAAGGATTATAGATTATATTTACCCATCTGAAAGCCGACATTGAAACTTTCAGTCGGTTTCCACTTCAGTCCCTGCAATATGAACAACTGATGCTAGGTACTATGCTGTAGTGGTTTACCCTGTTTGTCTCTCAGGTTCAGGAACTCCACGAGGAAGAAGCCCAGTGGGTCAACTATGACGAGGACGAGCTGTCTGTCAAGATGCAGCTGGCGGACAGCATCTTTGAAGCTCTGCTGAAGGACACTGCTAATGTGTTGACCCTAATCTATGACAAGAGGGCCAAAAGAGAAAACACCCTCTCCTGACAGCTTTCCTGCTTAAACTGCAACCTCTAGTTCAATCCCAGACTGCCCCTTCCCAGTGAACTCCAGCCCACCACCTCTTCCACCAGCTGATGTGCCAACAGCAACCCTCAGATGCCTTCAGTCCCAGCATTACCTCTCGGCTAAACAACTCCTACTTATTTATGGGACATTAATTTGCTGAATTTTGCTTCAGCTAACTGTAGTTGTTATATAATTTGTTCTACACACAAAACACCTCTTGAACAATCCAGCCTTCTTAAACCTTAACACCACCTAATCTCAGTTCTCACCTCCAGGACTGGTCCTTTTTTTTTTGTTAACGCCAGTCGGAGAATGAGTAGACCGAATTGGACCGCGCCATTTGTTCGCACTTAAAGTCCATTAATGCTGCTAAATTGATCGTTCCATAGGGGACTGTAATAAAGTCCACCTGGAACAAAAATAGGTTGTTTTACTTTATATTGAATCTTGAAGTAAATATATATATATATATGGATTCAAAATGTGTAATAGAGTAGCAGAAAAGAATGGACAGTGTAGTCCATAAGTGATTTGATAGTGACACATAATTGTTTTGGCTTTATAATCCAGTTCATTCAAATTAAATAATGACTATGAGGTTAAACCTTTTAGCTGTAATTGGAGGGTTTTAACATCCGAGTTAGGTGATCAGTGATCCGTCCCTTATTTTAGGGGTTTGAAAGCATACCTTAAATTAAAACAAATTGCAGCCGTCGTCACTTCTTGCTTGCAACCCAGCCGGAACGTTTAGCCTGAAATCTGGTCGTCAGGGGTGACGGACTCGGCCAGACACTGTTTGAACCTTAAAACTCCTCGTTTGCTTCAGCTCTATGTTTTGCGCTATTGTCCTGCTGCATTTGCTTTAAATTGGGGAGCTACGTATAACATAAGAACTAAGTCAGCACTTTAACTTTATAATCATTATGGTATTTAAAGTCCAATGTGCTGGAGGAGAGCTTGGATGATATGAATGTGTCACAGATCAAATATTGTCAGACGGCGCTGTATTGGAGGGTCACTGCGGTCAGATATTGTATGAAACATTTTTGCCTCCAGAATTATATTATTTATTGAGTGAAAATGTTTGATTGGCGGAGTAAAAAAAAAAAAAACATTTTAAATTGTAAATGATCTTGTCAACATATAGAGAACAGATTTTAACATCTAATGAAATTGTAAAAAAGCACAAAAAGAAATGTGAACATGGCAATATATTATATAGGAGGTTTGGAAAAATGCTATTTAAACGAGAAAACAGTTTTAATATTTGAACATTGTAGTGATAATGACTCATTAATAGTATTCTGTATAACTTATTGTGGCCACAACTGTCCAGTTGGTCGACAAAATCGCTGTGTCCCACTTCCGTACTACACTATTTATATTAACAGTTTGAAAACGTCTCATACAGCCAGAAAAGAAGTTGATTTCCCAATAATCATACTCATAATTAGGGGACAAACGTGTCTAATCACGCCATCTTCAAAAATCAAGTAATTGTATGTGCTGGGATTTCATTTGGTCTTTTTTTTTTTTCCACACTACAACCATAACACAGTGAATTCGTAGTATGCAAGTGGGACACAGTAGACTAACAGGAGGCCTGAGTTGTTATGTTTTAGTCATCATAGTACTGAACTGAAATGCTAGATTTGAGCCGTACTTATCCTACAGTCCATTTCCTTTCTCTGACCTGAGAAAACACCTGTACATTGCCAGCCGAATATATTTCATCGGCTCATGTAGCAACATGGTTATGCGCTCTGAAAGATGCGTCTTCACAGCAGTCAGCGAGTTCAAACCAGGCGTCAGAATGTAGCCCGGCGATGTAGTCAGACATCTGGTAGTCTTTCTCATCATTCAGTTGAAGTGCCTCTTTAGTTGAGTTGTAGATTTATAACAAACCGTGTCGACGTCTCAACGCCCTTTTGGACCTATTTTCTTTGAATGTCTCTTTCGACTGCTGTGTACTACCATTTTGTAAACTCTCCTAAAATGACTGCTCTTTCTTCTAACTGGTTTGCCAATACTTCCGTTTCTGCCTTATCAATCTTCCTGTATTGAAGCATAGTTGAGAAAGTTTTTTTTTTCTTTTTTTTTCACTTCTTGTTTTTCTGCGCCTCATGATTGTCATGCTGACTCACAAAATGTTACCTGCTTCTTGTCCACGTCACCGCTTTATTTGTGCACACAGACACACCTGAGTCATTTGATTGATTTAACTGTATCAGAAATAATATTGTTGACGGTGCAAACGGGCACCAAGTGTGAGTCATTGTGTGTGTGTGTGAGTCTGAGCACGTAGGACTGTGTCAAAGGGCTTGTTTTGGTCCTTGTTTTGGTCCTCGCTGTCAGTGCTGCTGCAATTGTGGCATGTGTGATAGAGCTTCTAAATCTTAAGATAAGTTCTACCCTGACTGTTTGAAGCTGAAGTGACCTTAAACTGAGCTTTTTTTTCTACCGTCAATGTTTTAAGAGTTGCTTAAGTTTATGTTCAAACTGTAAATTATACAATGTAAAAAAAAAAAGACCAAAAACATTGACATCGATTTCTCCATGCTGTATGACTTGTATGTCTGGTCTGTAGGCATATGTAACTGTAATGGTGACATAATAAGTACTCTTGAAACACCTTCGGCAAGGCTTTATTACAAACCCTCTAGGATTGTCCTCGAACTGATTGTATGTAGGAGGAAGTTACGTTCCCCTCTGTAACTATGCAGTACTTGGTCTTATGCATTGCAATATATGTGTGGACCAAATGGCTTAGACTTGTGCGGTAGTCTGTAGATTAACTTAATCATCACAACGCTTACAGCTCTTTGTAGGGTGGCGCTGCTTTTATCTGCTGGTCTGAGGCCAGTTTGATCTCAATAACCAAATTTAAAAGTAGGCACAAAAGATTTGATTATCAAATTAACCCAGTCGGACTAGGTTTCCCCCTTCCATCTTTTGAAATGTTAATGAATATTTATAATAATGTGCTGTGAGTGTGCGTTAAGTGCACTTGAAGATTTGTACAATTGTTTTATGGGTGTAAATATACTTGTCTATCCTATCTGACCCACTGTTACTGTAACCTGGACGATTGTTGTAAGATAAACACTGTTAACTTTGCAAATATGTGCAAAATATATATTTGTAAACTAAATGATCTTTGAAATTGTAAATAAAGCTTCCATTTGTTTCGAAAAGAATGCTGGCTTGAAATGTGTTCTGGTTTGGTTTCGAGTTTTCGCCAAAGCAATTAAGACTTTAATTATTTAAAAATATGCTGTTACTACTATAAAATTATAGAAAATATTTACATAAGATGTCTTTTAAAAGTTAAAAAAATACCTTTTATGGAATTTTGTCTTAAAAATGTTGTTACAGATTATTTTTATTGTAATTCTGGCCCTGCTTGACTGATGTAAAAAACATAACCTGCTTTCATTCCCACAATGTTCACTCTTCATACATCATTTTAAATATATATATATATATATATATATATATATATATATATATATATATATATATATATATATATATATCTTTATACTGATAATATAAAGTTTTTAAAGATTCTCATATCTGGCCAAAATTATCATATAATAAACACAATTTGCTTATTTTTCATCTACAACCTTTTCTGGATTTCAACCTCAACTCATTGTCCTCATCGGTTGCCATGGAGATAACTCCATCTGCTGAGGAAGGCCGTGCGATGCGTTTGAAAAGGCAGACAAAGGAAGCTACACCTTGAGTTAACGTATTTTAATTAGTTTAATTATTTAACTCGCTGTGGAGGTCAACTAATGAATGCTCGACTAAAATGCTGTGTGTCAACCCATTAAAGTCTGAAACATGTCAACAATTAAAATGTGATTTCCTGTATGAAAGCCGCGAAGGGGCAAAGCAGCGCGCGCGACACTTTGCGCTCGCGCTGATGTGAACGTTGTTCATTTGAGAAGTTAACGAGCGAAACGAGCGGCTGTGTGTCTTTACTAGCGTAGGTGTGTGTGTGCG
The DNA here is from genome assembly GCF_963514095.1 of Eutrigla gurnardus. Taxonomy (NCBI): domain Eukaryota; kingdom Metazoa; phylum Chordata; class Actinopteri; order Perciformes; family Triglidae; genus Eutrigla; species Eutrigla gurnardus. The sequence goes on along the minus strand of NC_139920.1, from coordinate 26,820,523 downwards.
TGTGTTTTTGAAGGACTGGCAGCCAGCAGAGGGAGGAGGGACCCGCGAAGCTGTGCCGACCGCCGCGGGGGGAAGAAAAAAAAGAGGGAGGAAAAAAAAAGTTGTGTCAAGTTTCGTAACGCGGAGGTGAAAAACTCGGAGCGTTCACACCGACGGTTAGCTCGGACGTGGGGGAAGATGGCGCGGCGCTGCGGCCGTGCCACGTCTCCGTTTACCGGAGAAACACAACCACATCCCGCAAGGAGAGCGACGTCCGCCGCGGTTCTGCTGTGTTTGTGTCTGCTGTTTCCCCCCGCCGCGGAGGCCGGGCTGTACACCGCCTCCGACCAAGTCATCTTGTTGAGTCCGGAGAACTTGGAGTCGGTGTTGGTCAACTCCTCAACGGCTGTCCTCGCGGAGTTCTACGCGTCGTGGTGCGGACACTGCATCGCCTTCTCCCCGGTGTACAAGAGTCTGGCGAGGGACGTTAAAGGTTGGTCAAATAGTTGTTTTAATCGCACGATGAAACAGCAAAAACACAGTTCAACATCTTTAGGACTAGTTTAAATACCTCCCAGTATTTCTCAATGAGCTGTCTGTTATTTAGAGCATGTGATCTAATGCATGTCTTTGGCTCTCCATCACATCCTCCAACTGTCCAACTCATGAACTCAAAAATAAATCCCACAGAGCCATGCTTAAAATGAGGATGAGGATAGTCGATGAGGGTTTCTAATGATGGCAGGAGGCCTGGCACAGCCATGGGGTAATTTCAGTGTGTCACCCTGACACCCAATGAGAGCATCCATATGATATTTGAGGAGAACACAAGAGAGATTAGATGATATCACTGGCAGAGAGCTGCTACCTGTTGATGTTCAGATATAACCGTGGGACACTACATGTGAGTTTGTTGCTGTCTTTCACACATGAATTCTTGTCAATATGTTTTTTTGTGTGTGTTGATGGACTGAAGTGCACCTTTTGGCAGGACCCCATCCGGTATCGGCAGACTGTACCGGGGCGCGGTGGAGAGTAACTAACTAAATATTTACTCAGTTTGATGTGTGTTCTTCAGAGTGGAAGCCAGCGGTGGACCTGGCAGCTATCGACTGTGCCACGGAGGAGAACAGGAGGGTGTGCACTGGCTTCGGCATCAGATCCTATCCCACCATAAAGGTATTATAGAGTGCATAGACTGGAACCCACATGCTGTGTTTCCCCTTTCTTTCACGGAGGCCGTGGCAGGAGAATTCACTTATTTATAGTCATTTAAGGTCATTATTTAAGTAATTCTCTCATAATAATCCACGTAGTCTAACATCTATTTAAACCCCGCCTATATGAAAGACACTGCTGAATTAAACGTGTAATTAAAAAATTAAAAAAAGACCTTTGTTCTGTTCTTGGTGCATGGAAGGTTTTGTAAAGGTAAAAGGATTGTTGCTAAATTGATTAGTTGACAGACAGGAAATGAATCGGCCAAAAGTTTTAACTTGTCAAAACTGAATATTTTGCTGGTTTTCGTCAACTTTAATGGTTCTAAACTAAAAATCATTTGTCATCTTGAATAACCGGCAAACTAGTTGATGGTTAAGTTTCTTTTCCTTAATTAAAAAAAGAGAGAGAAGCAGGTGCTGTTTCCTTTATTGCACGACTTGAATAAAACAAGTACATAAGAAGTATCTCCACCATATTCCAGCCACGCTGTTGTCCCCATCTTGAAGTAGCACACCATCCCGTTTCTAGTCCCTTTACTTCCATTCGACTCCTCTGATGCATGTGTGCTGAAGTGACCATAAAATCAGGAATGTTCACAGTTTTCCTCCACCGTGTCTGGGAGATCCCTTTGTTCAACACTCATACGTTATGTTTGATTCTGATTAGCGTGTTGTGTATAAAGTGCATGTGTGGAAACAAAACACGTATTTGCAGATACTTTAAATGGGTATTTGGTTAACAAAACGCAATGCAAGAGTTTAATTCAATTCAATTTCAATTTTATTTATTTATAAGGCACCTTTCATACAGGGAATGCAACACAAAGTGCCGTACAGAAAATACAAATTTAGAAAATAAAAACAACGCAACAACTTCTCAACCCCAAGTGTTAGACTCCATCTATCCCATCTATTATGCCCATTTTCCACCGAGGAATTCTGAAGGCCGGTTCTTAGCTGATGCCTAATCTCGAACCAGTTCTTCTTTTATGCATTTTTTTGTCTTATTAATTATGTAAAGAAAGATTTAAAATACTTTACTAACTTCAAAAATCTGTAGGACCCACTGTAGTTAAATTACTGTTAGTTTGTCAATCATTTTTGAAGCTCTGGATGTGAATGTGACAGACTGGGTTAGATAGTGTAGATGCAGCAGTCCATTCCCAGGAGAGTTAACTTGTATGAATACTGCAAAAACACATCTGCATTTGTTTTTGCAGCGTATCTGATTTGTCAGCAGCGGTGTGTGTGTGTGTGTGTGTGTGTGTGTGTGTGTGTGTGTGTGTTTCAGCCTCTCTCTCCTCGCTGTCATCCAGCGAAAGCCAGTGAAACAAAGAGCTCCTTCTGTTTGAACACACAATGAAGCTTTAACATCTGCGACTCATTTTAACCAGGAAGGATTTAGGGGTCAAGGCGGGCAGAGGGGAAAGCTGTCTCCCTCCACCCCTCCACCCCCCCGAACATTACACAACATCGCATTGCTTCTCTCATGGCCGTGTTAGGGCCGCCTCATCTGATCTCACTTCTCTCTTTGCTGACTAAACAACGTAAACCCCTGAACCTTCTGTCTCTGTCACTTTGCAGTTTTTCCATGCATATTCCAAGGCTGATTCTACAGGAGTTGCTTTTAAAGGTATTACTGCACACCTGCAAGCGAAACCAAAGGAAATCCTCACTTTAATTGATGAATTTTTTGATTTGATGAATGATAATCCATGGTTTTTAACGTTCTCTTGATGCTGTTTGACTTCCAGCTTTCACTCATGATGTTCAAGTCCTCCGCCACAGGATCATAGACAAGCTGGAAAACCACAAAGAGCCCTGGCCTCCCGCCTGCCCCCCACTGGAGCCCACCAGGTAAACACACACTCTGTTAATCAGTCTGCTCGACTGATGACGTGCACTTATGGTTCATTAAGAAAATATGTATGCAACTATATTTTTACATTAATGTTTTTGCATTAGTGCTTTCTTGTAGGAAGTTGTTAATTATCATTATAATAATACATTTGAAAGCTGGTTACATACACGCTACACTAAATGTAAGTGACTCATGCCCACCTACCTACCTCACACTTTTATTTAATACATTTCTCCTGTGAATTATAGTTATACTATCCGTTGTTTCAGTTTTGTGCTGGTGTTTCTGCAGAAACACATTCCCAACATGTTGCATTACATCATCTGATGTCATCATCAGCTGCTGCACTGTTATTTTATAGGTGACAGAATGAGGGATCGAGATGTTTCTGCCCAGAGGAAGAGTTGTCATTAGGCCTTCACTACGAGGCCACCGTGCTCGACTCACATACTGCCGTGCATGTTGTCAGATAAAAGACGCTGCACGCACACACAGTTTATTACCATGGTGGTGCAGGATAAGGAAGCAGGAAGCTCAGTTTATTTCCCTTCTTAGATTTAAAGGGAAAGTAGTGTTGAAGTTCTGAACTTCTTCCCCTTTTTTTTCTCCTCCATAAAGAAAAGGGATTTGAAACCTCAGGCTTTCTTGCTTCACAACCTTTCATGCAAAAAAGCCTTTTCAAGCGGAAATAACATGCTTGAAACCGCATACCACAGCATTTTTATGTTTAGACTTTGTAGGTGTGCATGCCCTTCAGAAAATATCTGTAAAAAGTCTCTTTAAATTTCCAAAAGTCTTCACAATGTCATTTCAGAATGTCCTTTTTTTCCTTTTAAGATAAAATATGCCCATATAATCCTGGACTACTAGATTTGTAGCAGATCCCTTTAAGATTTCTTGCTGATATTTGTTTTTTCTCCGCAGCTTAACGTAACTCCCACCTGGGATTCCAGTCTTATGTGTTTTGTCTGCTCATCTCTCTCTCTCTCTCCAGCCAAGCAGAGATCGACAGCTTCTTCGAGACCAACAACGTTCTCCACCTGGCTCTGATCTTCGAGGAGAGTAAATCCTACATTGGCCGAGAGGTGACGATTCATGTTTCCATCAACAACGTGTTTGTCGTTTCTCTCCAACTGTGTGTGTCTGACTTCAGCCCTTCAGTTTGTTTTGGAAGTGATTGGACGTCACCAACAAACATGGCATATAATAAGTTAATATGTTGAAATTGTAAAACTCTGGGTGTGTTCTGTGTTCTTCAGGTAACCCTGGACCTGTTACAGTTTGAGAACATTGCAGTGCGGAGAGTCCTGAGCACTGAGGAAGATCTGGTAACCAAACTGGGCGTGACTGAGTTTCCATCCTGCTACCTTTACTCACCTGGCGGCAACTTCACCAGACTCAAAGTGTGAGTATCCCCGCAGTCTTTAACTGCTGCTGCATTACACAGATGTCTGTCAGCTCGCACTTTACCGGCAGATACAAAAATATAAGAAAATATCTGCACAGATGGGCAGAATGCATTGTGTAAATGATATAATAATACATGTTTTCTACAATTTCATTTTATGTAAATTGCATCCCTGATGGTGTTTGTTACACCAGCTCATGGAGGCTTTTACATTTGCTTTTGGCAACACACTCAGTGTCTGTGAGGTTTCTTCCTGCCAAAGGATGTGGTATGTTTGCATTTACAACTTCAGATGATATCAGTTATAGTTTTTTATTTAGACAAATTGCAGGGACTGGATAGTTAAGAGGCAAAGTCACACATGCATATGATATATGGTAAAGTATTAGACACGTTGAACATGCCTCACTAGTTCATTTATGTTATTTCTGTTCTTCTTTACTATACTAAAATTAAAACCTACCATATTTCCTGTCTCCTCCTACTACTTGGCAACCAAACACAAGGACAGTTCTTCACCTGGACTTTGGTGTGGCTGTGCCATAAGGGTGGAAAAGGTTACACCCTTCGCATTGTGCTCACGGTGACCTCGTCATTTCAACTCCACCTGAACTAGAGCTCTTAATTAGTAGCAGTAAGTGGAAACACCTGGTGGGTGTGCAGGGGACTTACATTTATAGAGTGGTTCCTAATGTACAGGAGAAGTTGGCGCAGCTTTACGCTCGCTGTCGGGACGGTTTTAGTTTTCGCTTCCTTTCCACACTAGTTGGTTTAGAACCCGGGACGAAAGATGACAAACCCACAAGGTAAACATGCAAATAGAGGCTGTTGCTGTTGTGCCAAACTGTAGTAGTAACCGTGGCTAAACAGTAACGAGCGCCACCTCCTCCAGCATGTAACAATGTAACAATGCACACAGCTTGCCTATTGTTATCTGGGCAGTGCACTGGTACAAATCGGAAAAACAATAGTGTTGCTGTTCTGAATATGTTTTTCTAGACACCAGTAAGCATGCGATGTAGTTTTAAGAATGAACATTTGTCCATCTTTATTCAGAAAAAAAAAAAACGGTTACATACAGGATGCACCAGTGTGCCAAATATATGTTAAATAGGGGTGTGAATCTTCATTTGATCTGATTCGATTCAAGGAAAATTTCTTTTTTTTTTGGAAAGATTTGATTCGATTCTGTAAACCACGATTCGATTCAGTAACTTGTAACCAAAATTCTATATCCATGAAATAAACATGCAATAATGTGAGTGAGACTCTCTGTATTCTTCTGAAAGGTGAAAAACAGACCATAGAATTACTTATTTAACATATTTATTCTATAAAAAATTTGTCCTGCATAATATTTTATGCTGAATACAAAAATGTAATGCTCAGTTATTTATTAACATTTTTCAGTAGACTAGATGCTGGCAGGGGAGAGTGTGTCTTAAACGTATTAAAACATTAATCATAAGAATCACGATTCATACGATTAAACGCATTTATATCGATTATTGGTGAAGCCAAAACGATTCATTCTATTTATTTATTATAGCAGATTGATTTAGTTGAATCTATAGGACTGACAATCGATTAATCGATGCATCGAATGAATCGTTACACCTCTAATGTTAAACAGTTTTAATTTATACAGAGGAACTAACTTTTAAAAGGTCCTTCCATCCTGATGCAGAATGGTGTCTGGAGAACATGAGCTGTTTTTGTATATATCTCGTATTTTCTACATAACGATGATTTTACATATATCTCGATTACAGCTGTTTTTTTACTGTCATTTCCGTTTAGCTTTACCTGAAATACATTAACACCAAGTTTATCTCTCTTTGGTTCCTATTGTTCCACACAACATTCATGTTGTGCTCATTATCTGAACCCTATTCATGAGAATACTTTTAAACATCTGGCCTCTTAATGGGATCAGAGCATCAAAATCGCTCCCATTATTCACCATCATAAAGCGGCGCTGATCATTCCTCACCCGGCAAATTCATCTGCTGTTTCTGCCTCTTTGTTTGGCGGTTTCAATAACTTGGCATGCAAAGAGGACTCTTTTTAGTTGACAAATGCAAAAAGGAAATGATTTATTGCTGATTTATTTATTCACCCTCCATCACTCCCCTTCCAACCCCCCTCATCTCCATCACTGTACAGAGGGGAGGTTTTTTAATTTCTTGCATGAAAACAATGCCATTGCTTTTCTGGCTTCACCTGCCAAACAAGCCTCAGCCGCACACGGCGACAGATGGCCTCCCATCATCACTGAATGTCTGATTGATCCTGGGAGAGAACAGTGTGTGTGTGTGTGTGTGTGTGTGTGTGTGCGGGGGCGTCTCACATCCGTCATGCATGTAATGTGTGCTGGTCCCAGGTGAATGCATTCCCTCCCAGCCCACCCTGATGCCTGCCTGCCTGCCTGCTGGCCCTGGGGATCGCTGAATGAATGGCTCTCCCTCCACATCTGTACACTCCCACCAGACACACAGGTGTAATTGAGTCCCGGGCTGGTGTTGGTGAGCGTGGGCCAGGAGTATCCATCCTTCTTATTACCATCCTGTTCCAGTTTTACGATGCCCTCTCTCTCTCTCTCTGTCCCTGACAAGGGGAGAAAGCAAATGAGAGGAGGATGTAAGGGGTGGAGGGGGGGGAGAGAGAGAGAACATTAATGGCTGCGGTTCCAGTTGCAGTATTATCACATGGCTAAATGATCAGCGACCTCTCTCTGTTCCACGCTACTCTGACGCCATCTGTTCAGTGTTTCAAATGCCTTCCTGTAAGTGTGTAAAATATATGGCCACAAAAAAACAATACAAGTCATAAAATGTATTTATAGCCGTGGACTGCTGAAACAAAAGGTTGAAATAAAAAATAAAAAAACAAGGTTGTTTGCTGGATTAGAGCTATGCTCTATGGCTTTACATATGCGTTACATGTACACTATATGGCCATAAGTGTGTGGACAGCCAAACATTACACCCATAACATATGTGTTTGTTTAGCATCTCATTCTAAAATGATGGTTTGTAGGATGCTTTTTTTTTTTTTTTTTACATCCTCTATTTGCTCCTGTTCCTCCACATCAGCGTTAGTGTGGTCGTCCACTGATTTGGATGATGAGGTCTGACTTACAGTTGGCAGTTCATGCTTCAAAGGTGTTGGATGTATCAATTACTTAGGACCAAACTGGGAAAACATTTCTTTATGGATGTGATTATGGTCCTGTTGAAACGGGAGAAACAAATAGGGTGACGACATACAGTACTTTGTCCATAAAGTTCATGTTAAGTGACCTCTCACCTGTCCTTCTCTTCTCCCACAGCAACTTTGAGGCTCGTGCTTTCTACTCTTACGCCCTCCAGAGGCTCCCGGGGGTGGTGCGGTCAGGGAAGCCTCCACCGGTGAACATAGACCACCCCACCAACAGGACAGAGGAGCCCTGGAGACCCTTCAACAGGTATGAGCGATACATTCTGCTCTGTCCCTCTGTTTGCTCATCCTTAGTTGTTGCCGTGAACTATGCGGTTGTGTTCTCAGCTCCCGGGTGTACATGGCAGACCTGGAGTCAGCGCTGCACTACTCTCTGCGTGCGGAGCTGGCTGCTTATACTGTCATCAAAGGAGATGCTCTGACCTCTCTCAAGAAGTACATCTCTGTCCTGGCAAAGGTAACACACACACACACACAATGACACAATGTTTAAAACAAATTATATACATTGAAAATATTCTCATTTACAAGGACTCTGTTCATTTTACTCCTCACTTTCTATTATCAGAAGAGGACAGAGAATTGTTTGCTGTGACTATTATGGTGATACATAGGCAAAAACTATGGAGGCTCTTTACCTATTTAACGCTCCAACAGCACAGTGATCGACAGTCGACAGAAATGTGTAGTTATAGAAGGTCACCACTAGATGGAGAGTGAGACAGCAGAATGCCTAATGTTGTACATTTGAGCTGTTGTTTTGCAGCATTAAGCTATAGATTTTGTTATTCCTTTAGAATCCCTTAGATTTTTTTTAAAGCACTTTTACCTAATTAATTATTTTGTCAAATGCACTTGTTCCTTTTTCACCACACACACTTACACACAATTGCAAGCATGAGAGGTTGCCATTGAGGAGAGCTGGAGCACAACCACTCTCTCGGGTGTTGTTGACCCTCTTCATGTTGGCTCCCAGGGGGATTGAAGCGTGGCTGCCACCCACTCGCTGCCCAGAGGCTTTACACAGACACTCCTCCTCCTCTTCCTCCTCCTCCTCCTCCTTCTCTTCATGCAGTTTTCCTGCTTTTGGTTTCACACAGGCATCTCTTTAAATACTTGTGAACGTGCCAGTTCTCTGTGGTTCACCGAAACGACCCTCTTCAATCCATCTTTTTACGTTACTGATCACAGAGTCCCTCGTTTCCCTCTTGTCCTCGCTGAAGTGTGCCAGCCAGGCAAACATGTTGTGATGATGAGGCCTGACCTGCTAGCCCCGTCCCTATTGGCTCCGCACCAGCTCTAGTCTGCCACCAATCTCTCTGATTATATCTCACTCTCTAGGGAGGCGTTGTAGCAAGCCAGTGTGTATCAGTGTGTGTGTGTTTGGGGAGGGGGGGCACTGAGGCCTCCCATTAGCTCCAGTTTGTTTAGTCAATAGCAGCGGGTCCCAGTGGTATTTTTAGCTTCCCCCCCCCCACCATGATGGACCAGCCGCTCAGCAGGGCTTTGTGTTGCTGAGGAGACCATCATTGTTGCAGCTGGCGGCGACTTGTGACGGTCCTCATTGTGCTTCGACTGAGCGATCTCGCTCCAAAGAGGCCGAATCGGTTCACTCATCTTGTTAGGAACAGTTAATGGATGCACTTTTGAAAAGCAAACATACTTGATGAGTACATTTTTATGCTATGCTCCATATGATGCGGCTCATGTGCTAAATATCAGTACATTTAATGTATTTTCATCCAGAACTTCTTCTCCTCTACTGATGTTTTTCATCTATATCCGAATGAGATCATCTCACTGTTTAACTCGTCTCTTCTTAATTGATTACTGACGCAATATGTAAATATCTGACACCGCTCCCCGTGTGAGTCATGTGATTAGATTAGAGTAAAAGTGACACACAATGTCCTGACCGAGTGGGAGTGTCGTCGCTTCACACACTAGTGACGCGTTTCCTCAATCATGCTGCACTTTTACCAAACAGAATAATTAGTGTGCATTTGCGTACATGAGGGTGTTTATTTATTTCATTGTTCTTTAATCTGCCAAGTATTTTCTAAATATTTTTTTCTATTAAATCACACATTTGAGAAGATGGAACCACCAAAAGTTTGTCATTTTTTATTAGAGCCCGACCGATACATCGGCGGGCCGATATTAGGCATTTTCCAAACTATCGGTATCGGCATTTATAACGGCCGATAAATTAATATTTAAAAAAAATTAAATAAAAATGGACGAAACACCCTTATAGAACTTAACAGAATTTGTCTCCAGTCTTGTTCAAAGTTATATTTATGAAGCTTACCAAGTCTTTTAATACTGGTAACTTTGTGTTTGGTTGTTGTTTGTTTAAAGGACTTTAAGTTTTATATCTTAAATTTGTATTTTTATACATTTTAATTATCAGAACTTTAATATATTTTGATGTTCCTCTGTTCCGTTGTGACAATAAAATAAACAAGTTTATTTTTAAACTGAATTATCATATTATTTTAGTGAAGACTCATGAATAACTACAAATAACTAATGTTAGGGAAATCTGTTAATGTTTTGTTACGCGTTTCTGAAAAAAAATATCGCCGATATATCGGATTTTTAAATCAACAAACATTTGTATCGGTATCGGCCTTCAAAATCCTTCATCGGTCGGGCTCTATTTTTTATTGACAATCTAAATAGGTTCCCATGAATATTTAGTACGTCGATGAATCGTTTAAAATAAATTAATAAGCATTAATCTCCTTCATGTATTCATTTTTTTTAACCTGACCTAAAAAAAAATACACTGTTCTGTCCAAGAATTGTAATTCCACGAATTGTATATTTCTTCTCAATCCACAATCATCTTCATCATTGCATCTCCACCCAAACATGTAAACATGAGGGTTGTTGTTGTTTTGTTTTTTTTTCATCCGGTTATAATTTTACTAGATTTACTGTCTTGTCAGGCGGAAGCCGCATTTATGAAGCCTCTACATGTATATGAGGATTAAAAAAAGTGGATCTTGGGAAGCATGAGCGCATTACAGCGAGGTTTTTAAGGATTACACCTCTATCCTGCTTTTCTTGAAAGAAGCCCTTCAGCCCAAAGGGGACATAGACACAAGGGAATAAAACAAAGAATTAAGAGGGGGGGCTTTGTTCTAACGGGACACGGTCTTACCCTTCTCACGCCATGTTCACATAAACATGTGAAATGTTGATTCATTTAACTGTTTTCATTTGTAGTTTCTCCTCAGTGTCGGTTGAAATGTGTAAAAACATGCTTCCCTGGGTGGATTGAAGTTAGATTATTAGCGAGGGGCTTCACCCCTGTTTTTTGCCCCACGCCTGGCCTGGCCTGGCCTGGTCTAGTCTGTTGCAGCCAACAGATGCTTCACTCTTGGGACCCTCACCACAAGAAGCTTGCGGTTTCTCAAGTGCTGCTGATACTAATCGGATCAGGGATGACATATTGCCGGGGTGAAGGGGATTGTCATGGTCCAACTGGGATGGGGGCTGGAGGGATGCTGGGCTGGAGGAGGGTGTGTGTGTGTTTTTTTCAAGATGGAGAACACAAATGTTGAGCATGATATCAAGTAGAGTGAATGATCTGAATTTGATCATTATAAGCAACTAAATCTAAAATAATTATATGTATAAATCTATGTAAATGGAGAATCACTGTCTCCTCCCATCATTCTTTACTAAGAGTGTTCTGTTAATATGTCTTGTATGTGGAAAATTGGCAGCATTGTTTTTGGTAGAGCAATTTAGCTTCTTAGCTTGTTTCCGTATGTTAAATGAATTATGAGCTGTCCCCTGAAAGTGTAGGCTGTCACTTGACCCGTCTTTCCGTCACTGTTTTTGGCACATAACTCATCAATATATCAGTGAAATATATATTGGCATATTGATTGACATTGTGCTCCATCAATGATCAAGGTTAGGGAGTCCAACGCGTAAAAAAAAAAGAGGAATCAATGTAAAATCGAACGTGTATTTAAGAGAACAGAGCGAGATGAAACTGCGTCTTAGAGTTTTTTTTTTTTTTAAGGCAATCTGCAGACCCAGAGAGCTCATGAATAGTGTTACTTTGGTGATGCCAAGTTAAACCCATTAGTGGGAAACACCTGCGCTTTCTCTTCTGGTTAAATTCATATGGCTGTTTAATGAGCTTTTCTGACTGGTTGTCATCCGGACCGCAGATCCAGACCTAAACCTATTACAGCACTTTCCCAGCAGGGAGACGCATACATCAGACCCCTTTGTCTGCTCTTTACATCCCACCTTTAGTGTGTGCGTGGCCAGATATCCGTCGGTTAAAGATAATGTGGGGTTCGGGGGTTTAGTGTCTTGCCCAAGGACACCTTGACCTGACTCGAGGAGCCACGGCGGCCCCCTTTATGATCAGTCTACTTCCGATTGACTGTTATTTGTGGATGGGAGCTGCTTTTGGCGGACAGAGCAGGAGTCTGTCGGCCTTGGACAAGAAGGTTTAAGCAAATCACCGGGGGTCTGGTTAAGTGGTGCGGCTGCAACACACAGATCCTGTTAGAGGGTGATGAATAGAAGGAAATCAGAAAGGGTCCACATGTTGGATGATGTTAGCCCTCTATGCCATCTGCTTTCTCTGTTTTCTCTCTCAGATTCACCACAACATTGTCCATGCACTTTGACAAGAACTATGATTGTTTTCATAGTTAAGTGATGCAACAGAACATTAAATGGCATTTATTTTGATTAATAAATTATTGTTTAAGACTTTTCTTTTTTTATTATTATTTAAAAAGGCAAACCTTGGGTGGATCCAGCTTCTCAGATGTCAAAATTTCATGCTTTTCCTTAACACATCAATTTGGGCTCTGGGTAATCATAACTGGAGTATTTTCAGACATTTTATAGGAAAAAAATGAGTAATCAGTGATTCAACAGATAATCAGCTGATCAATCAGTAATGGAAATCATTGTTGCTGTGCTTCTTCTGTTACAAAACTAAACAAAAGTTACCATGGAAGTCTGTTTGCCTGTTGTTTAAGTCTTGGAAAAAGCCTGATCCCTTCGCCGTGTCTATTTCTGAGAAACAGGACGATTATCATAAACTGTTCCACAGAGAGGCTTACAGTAAGAATAGGAAGCACATTTAGCCGAGGACATTATCTGTTTCTATTGTCGGTATTGTATGTGTGAAGACACGTATGTCTGTGTCTGTCTTCACTCTGTCATCACTGGTCTCAGACGCCCGTCAGCTGGATTTCCTCTTTCTCTTCGTGTGCGTACGGCTGCTAGTTACTATATCATGTTTCCCCCCCAGCTGTAGTTGTTACCATGGTAGCGCTAGTTTGAAAGCATGTAAATACACATCAGGAGGAAGCACTGAGTAGACGGTGGCTAAGTGGTTGTTAGTGGCTTAGGAAATGGATCTAAATGAAGGAAGAGGCTTAAGTTCGGGCTGCTGTCAATGTTAGTGAGTTTCTTTAGAAGGAAAACACTCTAACAAGATTTTCTGTGCAACTTGGAAACGTAGTTGAGGGTGAGTCGGCAGATGATAATCTAGGCATGTCTGCTTGGTACAGTTTGTGTTGAAGCGGCAAAAAACATGGTCATCGAAGGTGAAGATGTTGACTTGAATTGGCTGATTTCATTGAATCGGAGCCGTAATGAAGCGTTTATAAAAGTTCATAAAGATTCATCAAAATTAATAATCAGCAATGGAAAATAATGGTTGGTAGCTTTCGTTCTTGCATCTTAGCTGCTCTAAAACATTCTTTTTGCCTCTTACTTAAAGTCCCAGTCGGCAAGTCCGGCGGATGGAGTGCACTCTGTAAGATTTTGAATGTTTGCAACTCTCACCCTTCTCCCCCACGACCACCGAGCTCGACCACCGAGCTCCTCCCCCACGACCACCGAGCTCCTCCCCCTCGACTTCGTGCCCTTTGAACTCCCTTAGATCACGCCACCTTTGAAACGCGGGTCCGATGTTGACTCTGGTTTTATCACGGGCACCGTCGCCATCTTTCTTTTTTCCCTTCTTTTCCACCGGTGTTTTCTTCTCCTTGGTTGTTTTGGACCTCCTCGTTTCGGTTTTTAACGAGGAATTGTAAGCTTGTTGCTACTTCCCTCCACCTCCCCCCTGTGATAGTGGTACGACCCGAGGGGGGAGGGGCTCTGTGTCTGCACGAACACAGCCCTGCGTGCTGATTGGACAGGATGATCCGGGCGCTGTCGATGTTTGCAAAACAAACAACAGGCTCTACGTGCACGTTTTTTTCTAAAACCGGATGATTTATGTTGTTCTGTCGGAGCGTAATGTCGGCTTCAGTGAATATGATTTAAAAAATGTTGCCGACTGGGACTTTAACGCCTGTGACATCACTTTACTCTGTTGTTTCGTGTCTGCAGTACTTTCCAGGCCGTCCAGTGGTGATGAACCTTCTGAAGTCTGCAAACACTTGGCTACAGAACCAGACTGGCACTGAAATTTCCTACGAAGCATTCAGAGAGATACTGGATAACAAAGCTCAGGTGAGTCCCGACGGACCTGTATAAATCCACATCCAACAGGTTTTCACCGTCTGCATCTAATGTATCGAGGATATTGGTGCTCATTACTGTCGGAAAAGCCAACGTCCAACTTTTTTGTTGTTGTCTGTCTTCCATCTTTGATATTCATTGGATTGAGAAGTGGTCCGTCCATTACATGCTGCATCGAGGAAGTGCATTAATGCAAATTGAGGAAAAGAAAATACTTTTGCGAGCCTGAGCGGGCATCTTAAAGGAAAAGGAAAGGAGACAAGAGAGGAGCAGACAGGTGAGCAGCTGCAGGGAGAACAGAGGGCAGGGCATCACGAAATGCACCCAGACTGATGTGAGGACGTGTGTCTCGGAGTAGCCTCTTAGTTCCACCAAGATATCAAGGTCACCTTGCAGTCTGGGCACATAATCAGCTCAAAACCAACAAAGTGATGCCTATCCTGTCAAAAGCATGTTAAAATGTGATCTTGAACATTTCTATAAAACCCCGCAGAGTAGATAAAAAGATTTTTTTTATCTAAATATCCAGATATTTCAATATGTACTTTGTCCTTGTCTCGGTGCCAACACATGCAGCTGAGGATCTATGTGCTGTTGTCTTTGGAATGAAGCCTGCATGCCTCCAGTACCGCCCCTCGCAAATTGAAAGAGTCACTTACTTACATCATTAGCTTTTAGCAGGCAAATCAATTGATCAATGAATCAATGGGAAGGTATGAATGGACTCGGAGGAAATTGACTCTGTGCACCACACACAGGCATACACGCATGGCAAATCTTTACTATTGACATGTGAGTAACCCTGTCAATCACACCGGCGACGGCAACGCGACGCGGCGAGAGAAACGACTTTGTGTCAGAGAAAATATGTTATTGGATTCAACTGTGGCTCGCGGGTGGAGATGTGGATGGCTTCTGTTCATTAGTGGAGGGCTGAGCCATTAACCTGGGATTGACTTCTTATTGATCAAAAAAACTATGTGGAACTGCTTTCATTAAGTTGAACAGGTTGGGAGATGATGGGGCGGCTCGACTTTTTCCAGAGTCTTTGTCATCTCATTAAAGGGATGAGGCTGTTCCACATTTTTCTTATTTTCAACAAATCCAATGGAATCTGTCAATACTTTACTACTTCCCCGCTTTGTCTGTGTCACTTATACAGTCAGAGGACTTTTAAAAATGTGTATATATGTTTGTTTGTTTTTTTTAATACAGGCTAAATTTCCTAAAACATCTGGACATTGTATTTTTTTCGTCACTCAAACAGGATTAAATAATGTATTTGTTGGAGTGATTCCTATGGAGGGCTACCTATAATTTGTCATAATAAAATAACATATTAGGGCATCAGATGTTAATAGTTTTTGGTCAGAAGTGGAGACATTAATAAGCTATCTCAGGCTTACAATGCATGTTAGTCGAATTCAATTCATTGTTGGTTTTTTGTCTTTTCATGGGATTTTTTCACAATAAGGAAAATATAGAATTTCACCAGATTGATCCCTTAAAAGCTTCCTTTTTTTCTTTGTTTCCTGCTTCCTATTTGTCAGTAATTTGTGTTTGTCTGTTTGTTTTTCCTCTCTCTCAGTCTCCAGACACTGCCTTGCCTGAAGGAGTGAGGTGGGTGGGCTGTCAGAGTTCACAACCCAACCTGAGACGTTACCCTTGTGGGGTGTGGACTCTCTTCCATGTTCTTACTGTCCAGGCCAAGAACGCAGGGGGCACAGGTAAACACACACACACACAGACACACACACACACACACACACACACACACACAGAAACACACAATGAGTCTGTGTTGCTGTGAGGGAAAACGGCCATTGAAAGTTCACAAAGACAGGGGTGGACTGATGATGAGGGCTTTGTGAGGCTTTGTAAACAAATTAGCCCAGGAATGTCTGGGTTTTTTTTTCCCACACTAACCTGAATTAACATCAAGTAAAACAAAATATCACTATGAAGTTTTTTTTTTTCCTCTTTTTTCTGTGTTTTGTCACAGCCAAAATTGAGCCTAATTGTAACTGTGTAAAAAGGGATTATGTCAGATTAGTGGAATGTGAGTGGTTAATAAAACAGGCAGATGACCGGAGGCTCCACTCCTGGCAGGGACGTTAATCTCCCTTCAACACACACACACACACACACATCCACACACCACACACACACGCACACACACAGAGGTTAATCCCGAGGTTTACGGACCATCATGTGACCTGCAGATGGACTGGCCAAAAGGGCGTCCATCTGGCCCCCCATAGACCACCAGCTTAATGGGTGGATACACACACACACACATACATACTGTACAGAACTGATCATAACAGCCATTCATTCATACATATACACATGCTGCATAGATTCTTAAAAGTGTGAAGACATTAGTAAAGGTTAGAACACAAGCCCATCCTTCCTCTCATAAGGAGAACACACACACACACACACACACACACACACGTCCAGACACACTCCCACTGTCACAACGGTTCATCTGAAGGTCCTGCTAAGCTGAGAACAAAAGCAAACGGCTCCAGGAAAAATATGTTTGTGGACTGTTGAAGTCCTGAGACAACAGCATGGCCACCATTCACACAGAGGGTTAACTGTTGTTAATCTCCAGATTGGGTTATCCCATTCATAGATAATTCATCTCAATATGGGGTTAACCCAGCTCTCTGTGACTCCTGGCCCACATTACCGTGGGAATCCAGGAAGCCGTGGAGCCATACTGCCATTAGCAAACTTTCAGGCTGCAGCACAGGTTAACAGTAGGCTTACATGTATCATACAGGCAGGTGATTGTGCTTTATATAGGAGATCATGAGTGATTTCTACTTATTGAGGAGGTAATCCATGAGATTTCCTATTTATTCAAACACACTGATTTTCATTGCAACGTTAACCACCATATTTAGTTGCATATTACCAAAGAAAAACATATGAAGTATCAAAATCAGTGATATTTGTTTCATTGTGACTTACCCACGGTGCTCAACAGTGACCGACCACATAAAATGTCATTCCCCTCCAGATCCCAAGGAGGTGCTGAGCGCGATGAGGAACTACGTCCGCAGCTTCTTCGGCTGCAGGGGTTGTGCCGAGCATTTTGAGACCATGGCGAGGGAGAGTCTGGTGGAGGTGAACACGCTGTCGTCGGCAGTGCTGTGGCTCTGGTCCAGACACAACCGCGTCAACAACAGGCTGGCAGGTAGGAGTCGGCGTCCTCACCTGTAGTTTGTAGAAATCCTTTGGGACGAGCGAAAGGGACTCATTTCAATTACAGCTGCCACAAACGATGTGAAGGAGTTTCATTAACACGACAGTGACACAGCTGTTGTAGCATCTTTGTACAATTTCTATTACTAATTAAATCAAATCCTACAGATGTGATTGGATCGCTCCTTCGTGGGCGGGGTTTAGTGAATATGGAGAGACACGGAGCTGTTGGCATCCATCCACACCTCCCCAAGATATCACTTTACTAGCAGCTATGACCCACAAGTTAACAGTTTTTAAATGATGGGTAGAGTTAGCTGGCCTCAAATCACATTTTACTGGACATTATATATAAATATATATATATATATATATATAACCCCCAAAGTTAAAGGCATATACCAAGAGATTACTAAACGGTACAGGATATTTCTGAGCTGCCTTTTGCTAGAAAAAGGATGAATATTAAGGTTTTGGAGGCCAAAAGCAACATGCAAACAAACAGGGTGAACTAATATGACATTGCATTTTCTCTAAAACCATTATGAATCATTGAGCAGTTCAGCAGCTTCCCTGTGAAATCCGTCCCTGTGGCAGACTGTAAAACACCGTGTCAGTATTGGGTTTCCCCTGGTAGTGGTGTTTTGTTTGTTTGAACTTAGTATGGTAATGATTTAATCAGTGTTTTGATGTTACAGATGAAGAGCAGCGATTAGTCAATTAATTGATCAACATAAAATTAATCTGCAACTATTTTAATATTTAATCATGTCGGTCATCATTCAAGCAAAAACACCAAAGTCACTCTGCTTCAAGCCGTATATGATTAAGAAAAAGTTGATTTATGCCAAATTTCCACTGCATGTTCCGACCCAACTCGCCTTTTGGTTCCAGGTGTCTGATTGTGTTTCCCTCATTGTAGGCGGACATTCATAGTGTAGCCCCAAGTACTTTTTTATCACCAGCATTACCTTACTTAACACTGAAGGGGGATTTTCAGTTCCAGTTTGCTCTCATGGTCAGTTAGTCTTTTGCCATATGACTTAAAGGGGTGAGGGGAGGAGGAAGGATGGATCCTCAGATCAGACACCAGCTGTCATGCCGTCTTAGTCCTCCAAGTATCATCTGCCTCCCTCTTACCCATTTTCTCCTGACCTCCCCCCCCCCTCCACCGTCTTTTATCCTTCTCACGCCCTTAGTTTGAGTCTCTCCCACACCCCACTGTCATCAGCTATTTCTTATTCATATCTTCTCCAGACATATTTCCCCAAATCCTGCCCTTTCACCTTGTCCTCGTAGTTCTGTGCCCCAAGCTCCGCCCCCTTCACTCCACTGTATGATTTGCGTCTTTGAGGGATCTATGACGGGGGAATTCTGTCCAGGTCATCCATTTAAACACTTATTAACTTTTAGTAGACCACACACAGAAATGAGTATTTTCCTTTTTGCATCCTTTTTAGTTTCTCTTCTAATGCTCATTCCAGATAAGCCTTTTCTTGCCCTGCATATACATTTACTAAGATTTCTCTCATTTTTTTGTAAGTTCTGCACACGGTCTCAAGAGTGTTAAACAGCTCCTTAGCGTTCCTCCTCCCTCGTCTGCGTGTATATGATTTTATTAGGCACAGGCCCGTCATTAACAGCCCACTTTGTTAAATCACTGTCTTTTGTTTGTGTTGACTGCCCCCCGCTTCTATGTCTGGGACAGCTTGTGTCCCGAACAGCAGGGGCCAGGAGTCCACCCGTCCCCGCGAGTGTCTGCTCCCCAGACACTTAAACACTATTCAACCCGCCACCTTCATCCATCCATCTCCCCTCTCTTCCTCCATCTCTGTCGCAGTCTTTCTCTCTTTCCACTCACGACCCCCTGGGACTCATATCCTCCGCTTGACAAGTAATGGTAAAGCATCCTCGCAGGATGGCTCCCCCAGGAACTCTTTTTGCCCACACACACACACACACACACACACACACACAATTCCCAAGGTATTGCGTGACAGCAGGTGGCAAACACCATGACACAAGCCACGCACGCTCCCCCTTTTGTTTCCCTCCCCCTTCAAACACACAGCCTTCCCAAGCATGGGTCAAGTTGTGGCGTGTGGCAGGGGGAGTTAGTCATGGAGGAGGGTGGGTCTGGGGGTCCACGGGGGGATAAGTCGGGGTGAATCGGAAGCAGAGAGAGAGGGAGGAGATGGGGGTTTGGCTGTGTTTGTAGCAATGAGTGGCAGCGTCTCCCAGAGGAGAGCACACTCCATCCCTCCATCTACTCAACCCCTCCTCTCCCCTTTGCCTAAAGTGGAGCTCTTTAGCAGGCCTCCCCGCCCCTCCTTTCAGGAGCAGCCATGCATGAAAGAGCAGCTATTTGTAAAGCGTCCGAACAATTAATTTAGCTGGCAACAAAGAGGCCCCAGGGCCCTCGGCCTCCACACAGCAGCAGAATTAAGACCGGTGGCAGCTCAGTCCTGTTGCTGCTTGTCAACAGGCTGAGACTGATTCGCATTGCTCCAGACAAAATAGCCTGGCTGCCTTCAGAGCTGTGCACATGGAGCACAGGGTCTGGTCTTTCCCCTTTTTTTAATGATAATAACAACAAAAACACATTTCTCAAGTGTTTTCCGGCCATATACAAGATTTAACTAAATAAAGTATTCAGCCAAAATGTAGACTAAACACTACATTTAATGCCAGTTTTCCGATTATATGGAAATGTGGAAGTGAACACATCCCCCGGTTTCGGTTTTGTCTCCACTATTTAAATGAGCATAAAACGTCTGACATCATGCACCCTCCCCAGCAGCCGCAGCGGCTCAGTATGCCGTGCGGTGCAGGTGTTCCTCACTTACAAAATTAGTGCTGAGGAAGCTAGTTTAACGTGCTGAACAATACATATTTATACCTGATGAATATGTATGCCCAGCGGTGATGACATCGCCATGACAGGCCATTGTGGCAATCTCAATATGGCTGGTATGTCTAAAGTCACCCTGGCCACAAACGTGGCGAGCTGATTAGAATAAGGAAGGAGATGTGTGTGTGTGTGTGTGCGTGTGTGCGTGTGTGTGTGTGTGTGTGTGTGTGTGTGTGTGTGTGTGTGTGTGTGTGTGTGTGTGCGCTCACCTGCTGAAATGTATAAAAGCCCCCCCCACACACACACACACACACAGGCTGCAGCCCATCCAGGACACAGTAAAATTGATGTATCCTTTATGTAAAGTACTGTATGCAGAGTACGTACACACATGCATATGACTGAGATTAATCTTGAGCGGCGGAGAGGAGGAGGAGGAGGAGGAGGGAGCGGGGGAGGGAGGTGGTGGAGGATGTAAATTGACAGTGCTGTAAAGTGACAGACCTGCTGCTGCTCTTCTTTTTTTTTTACCCCCTTCTCCACATACACACAAACAATGGCCTGTTGGTGACAACAAGCAATTTATTACTAGACGTTGCCCTGCGTGTGTGTGTGTGTGTGTGTGTGTGTGTGTGTCCTTGTGGGCATCTGTGCAGAGTGTGCGCTGTGTGTGTGAGTATTTCTTTTGTGTGTACGCCTGTTCCTCTCCCAGTCTGTTTGCATGGATGCCGTGTGTGTGTGTGTGTCTGTGTCTGTGTGTCTGTGTGTGTGTGTGTGTGTGTGTGTGTGTGTGTGTGTGTGTGTGTGTGTGTGTGTGTGTGTGTGTGTGTGTGTGTGTGTGTGTGTGAGGCGAGGGGTTGTAGTGGGCAGTGGCTACATGAAAGGAAACATGTTAAAGGAGAAAGGAGAAAGTTTCTAATTCATTAGGAGGGCAGCTCCCCTCCGAGCTTTCTGTTGCTCTCATGTCCAATTTGGAGATTGGAGTTTGCTTTCAAAGGGGTGTGAAGGGACAAGACAGGTGGTCCGGAGCACCGAGGTCTGCTGCCTGAACACAGGGTGGGTGTGTGTGTGCGTGTGTGTGTGTATGAGAGCGCGTGGGTGTGTGTGGGGAAGCTGTCCACTTTGGCCACATCTATTATCTCACCACCCCTCCCACTGGGACATCCCAGAAGCCCATTGATCATTGTTAGACCCTGTCATACACTTTCACAAACACAACCCACACACACACACAAATATCAATCCCTAGATTACATGCACACAAACACAGACACATGATTTACATATACACACTTGAACACATACATACACATATGCATATAGGCACTTAGTTTTTACGAGCACTGTGACAAGATCAAATGGGTTCAGATTGCATCCAGTCCTCCGAGCACTTACATCCCCGAGTCGACGCACCAACACGGGGAATAAAAGGAACAACAATGGATGAAGCTGTTGACTGAGCGCTTTATGTTGTGAGATTCCTGTATGTATGTGGCAGTGGATCTGAAACCATGCATCATTGTCTGGCTCTGAACATTATCTACTAGAAGTTAGTGAGGTACTTTTGTGTGAGAAAGCTGGAGTAGTGGAAGAGGAAGTACAGCCTTTAACATTCTGCTGTTTACTGTGTAGCTAGGTAACTCCTGTCACAAATATAATGGAGTTAAAAGTACAACATTGTACTGATTGTAGTTGAATAGATGTATAAAGTATACCCACTGTACTAAAGTGATCAAGACTGAGCTAAATGATCTCTGCAGGTGATCTGAGTGAAGACCCCAACTTCCCGAAGATCCAGTGGCCTTCGCCAGACATGTGTCCAGCCTGTCATACGGTGAAGGAAAACGGGGATCACCGCTGGAACCAGGCGCAGGTTCTCCCCTTCCTCCTGGCCTACTTCTCATCCGGCAGCATCCTCACAGGTACAGATGAAGTTCCTTTTCTGAAGAGCTCATAGCTCATGACTTCCAAACAGAAATGTATTTCATCCACTTCCTGCCTGTGCAAGCTGCTCAGTTAGGATGTAAAATAAAGGATGTGTTGTAGAATATTCAGCGTTTTCAGCAAGTGAAATGCATAGATGCATTAATGCAAATAAAAGAAAAGGAGGAAAAGGGGGAATGAGGGAACTAAGGATTTAAATAATCACACTGAGCTAGAACTAGTTCTATTGTAAAGTGTATTGAGACCATGTACCATGGTGATTTTGCACTTTAAATAATACATTGATTGATTGAGAGTTCAAAAAACCCTCGCAAATTCCTTCTGCAGCATATATTTCTTCTTAGGCTGTAAAATGCAGATGTTTTTTTTTATTTCACACTACAATCTACTTAATTTGGGTTTGCCAAATTCTATCAAATTGAGATTTTATTCTCTAAATTTGATAAATTCTTTCTTATATGTAAGGTATTAATTATTGCATTTTTGACACTTTATTTGCTGTAATATGTGATTATCACAGCGATCCTGAGCTGAAGTATGGTTCACCATTGATTGATTTAGGATTAGTAAAGCATCTGATTAGAGGTGATGACTTTGGAAATGATGTCCCGGTGTCTTTCTTCTCCTCGTCCTGCCAGACTACCTCGAAGATGAAAGCAAGATCCTGGCCAAACAGAAGGAAAAACATGCGAGTCAACAAGACATGGAAACTCGGAAACGTGCGGAGCGGAAAGCCAGGGAGGCCTTGGACTCCATGACGCATCCTCCGCCATCGCAATCCAATGTGCAAGACGAGGAGGAAGAGGAGGAGGAGGAGGAAGAGGAGGAAGGAGCAGATGAGATGGAGGGTAAAACATCGGAGACGACCCCCTGGCCCAAACCTGAAATGGAGCTGGGTCGAGGCCGGCGGCATGCCGGCAGGAAGCCGAGCATTGTGGGGATGAGGATGCGAGAGCTGCAGGAGGACATCGTGGATCTGGATTCCTTCGTCAACCAGCACTACAAGGCCAAGGCGCTGCAGCTCGCCGCCCCCAGCCGGGTCAAACAACGCAGCCTGCAGAGGAAGGAGGAGCCGGGGCCCGTGTTCGGCCTCGGCATGGAGCTGGACGCGGGCCTCGGGATGGTGGGCCTGCAGCCTGTGGAAGCAGACTTTGAGCTTGGCGCCGGGCGGCAGAGGAAGCGGCTGCAGAAGCGGGAACTGACAGGCCAGCACTTTGTTGAGGAGGTCGAGTCGAGCCGCAGGGGACGCTGGATGTCTGTGCTGAGCATCGGATTCTCCAAAGTGGACATCAGCCTTTGTGTAATCCTTTATTTCCTGTCCTCCATGTGTCTTCTGGCCATGTACCTTTTCTTCAAAAACCGCCTCAGGCTACGGCGGGCTAAAGTATCCCTGCCCTGAACCAAATCGTATCCAATTTTGAGCTGAGTCAGCAATGATTAACGTTCATTAGGTCCGTGTAGGAAGAAGGCTGGGGTTAGTGTAAGGGGATGTTTAAGATTAGGGCGATCTTAGGTGGTCCACTTAACTGTTACCTACAGCAAAGTAGGCAACCGTGTGTTTTGCCCTCAATGTTTTGTCTAACTGGAGAGGAGTTGAAGGGAAAATTGGCAGATCGCTTTCCAAATCTTTGAAAATTGGGTCAGTTATTTAACGTTTAATCTGCCCCCAGAGCTTTTCAGGCAGCCCCTGAAGTGTGGAAGATCTGGGAAAATGGATGTATTTTTCCATCAGTGGGTTTGTGTTTGGAGTTAAGGACCACCCATTATTTTTGTTTTCATTTCACTACTTATGAAGGATAAAAAATGAACCCCAATATGTGAAGAATAATTAAAAAAACGTTTTTTTTTTAAATATCTCACAGGAGAATGAAGACTGAATTATTTAAAATTTCGGTCACAATTTTTGTTTTTTACACATAAACGTATTTCAATCATTTGAACTTAATACTCAAGTAGGTTATTCTTTAATTTAAAAAAAATATTCTGTTTATCCCTCCAATAGATGATTTTTGTGTTTATCAAGTAAATTGATCAAATATTAAAAGAAATGTTTCTGCATTTCATTTAACAATTAGATGGTAAAAAAACCAATCCGAGTCCCTAAATGCATTATGGGTTTGTTTTACGCCTGACTGTTGCATCGTGTTGTTAAATACTGTGACTTCCTTTCACCAGAGAAGAGCAGCGTTTTGTTGTTTCCTTCAGGTGGTTTACTGTACGTGACACACTGAGCGTTATGTCATGTCTTTGAATCTTACATCACACTGCTGAGTCCACATAACCGCCACTCTGCTGGTTTACGCAGCGTTGTGTTGCAAGCGACACATATGTTCACACTGGACTGGAGGTCTGAGAATAAGCAGGGTTTGGTTTTTGGCTTGTGTCCACGATGTAAAGCCTCACTCTGTTTCTGTTCGCTTCTTTGCTTCTGTCTGAATCAATAAAATTATTTTTTTTAATTGTTGTCTCATTTGTTGAGGGTTATCAGGTTATCTCGCTTTACAGAGAAGAGTCTCGGATGTCTACATATCTTTTGAGAAAGCTCCCAGATGTTTTTTCGAAATCAACTTTCTGTTTGTTTTTTTGTTTTTGACCAAGAGGACAGGAGACGCACCGGGGTGTTCCATGTAGAAAATGAGGGGTTAAAGCATCCAAGGTTGAAGGAAAAAGCCTGTTGCCATCTGCTGTGCAGCGCAAGCTAAATCCTAACAATTTCATTGGGATTATAGCAAGTGAGTAATCCAGCTTTCCTTTAGGACTAGAGGGGAGAGATTACCCTTGAGGATTAGCTCCGCGCAGATAATAAACTTTATTAAAACGCAATCGGCTTTCATGGGGCTTCTTCCCTCACACACTTGGAGGTGAGCTCCGTGGGGGGGGCAGCACCCGGTAACATGGGTGAGACGGTCGGGTGAGGCGGATGAAAGAGGGAGCAGATAAATGGATGGGTGGACGGAAGACCAGGTTTTGATGTTGTCTGGATTACGACAAGCCCATCTGAAGGACAACCGATGCTTGATCTTGAGCTTTGTGTTCCCTGGAACGTTGCCTTGAATTCTCTTGACTCTCGCGCCCTTTACTTCCACCTCCAACCTGTCTCACACACACACACACACACACACACACACACACACACACACACACACACACACACACTGATCCCATCCCAATCCCCACATCGTCTCTTTATCCAAACCACATTTACAACATCAGCAGTATGACGGGTTTTGATGGTGAATTGGTTGAGTTAAGGCAGTCAATTCCTCTAACAACACACACACACACACACACACACACACACACACACACACACACACACACACACACACACACACACAATAGGCTGATTAATAGCCCTGCATTAAAGCAGAGGAGCATCAAGGCTCAGCTGCTGTGGTACTGTGACTTAATCAAACTCTCAGATACTTTGAATTAGACCCTCAATGACACATGATGATTGCCAGAATGGACTGAGAAAAGTCTCAGGGAAGCTTCTGCATGTTATTTATTCCCCTTTTCAAACATTAACCAATATATTTGGATATATCAACTGACACATTCTAATATCGGGGTGGGCTGTTTTTTTTAATTTTGTTTTCTTATCTGTCAAACTAAATGAGGAATTGCGTGTCCTCCAAAACTTTTTTTGGTGTTTAATAACTATTTGGTCTTTTTATTTGCATTTTGCAATAAAATCAAAATAAGGGGATTCCAGGAAAAAGTGTGAAACGCGTTCAAGACTTTAGGTTTAAGCACCTTTCTCCCATACGTCTGATCTGTTAATCTGTGTCAATGTTTACCTGTGTTTGTTATAGGATTGGAGTCAGCGACGCTCCGTGCTGCTTACCACACAGAAGCCCTTTATCAGGTGCCTTGAGCCTCGGTGAGCCTTGCCTTGATGCTGGTTCAGACTAATGATGGTTAATGAGGAAGTTGGCAGCGGCGTAATATCTGTCTGCGGCGCTGCCAAGGCTGAGGTGAGCGGTTCACACTGAGGACAGACGCTTCAAATTGAAATCAAGACACGTTCAGAGCTGTTTGTGCTATTTATCTGTCTGACTGCAGGAGGGGAAGAATCGGGTTGATCAGGTTTGTGTGCAGGAATCCAACGTGAGGGTTCGTTCTTGATCATCCAACAAAACCTAGAACAACAGAAATGTATTCAAAATGTTATTCATCTAACTTTAGACTGACAAATTCAAGGGAATAATTACCATAAAGTGTGTTTTCTGCCCTCAGTTTGGTCACACAGGGACCTGTCAACAAACAGGAAGTTGGCCTTCCAAGGTTTTTACGGAGGCAACTGTGAAACTGTCAAAACAGAGTCGGACAATAAACTCAACGATTACAAATGATTTAAAGATAAGATAAAGAAGTTAGAGCAAGGTTGTCAAAATGAGAGTACAGATTAGTGACTCGTCTCAGGAAGAAATGAAGTAGATGAGCAGCAATTAATGCAAGTAATTAAATATACAAACAGTCCTCTAAACTAAACTGTTTGCCCAACAGCAACTTAAAGGTTATTTACAATATTTTATTAGCACCACATTAGGCTCAGACAGCTATTTCTTTATTTCCTTCATGTGTTTTGTTTCATCAGAGAAACATATCCCACTTTCATCCTCTTGGACCAAATTAGTTGTAAAACTTTGTGTGTGTGTGTGTGTGTGTGTGTGTGTGTGTGTGTGTGTGTGTGTGTGTGTATTCGCCGCAAAAACAAATGTTGTGCGCCGAGATGTTGTTGTGTTGTGAAAGCAGAGACTGAAGGGTAAAATCCTCACCTTGCTGCCCCGTTGTTGTCTTCCATAAATTAGACAATGTGGGCTTTTATAGTCGCTCCTCTCCCGTAGCTCTCTGCCTCGATGTTTATTGCCCCTCCAGTGTTGATATTAAAATGCAGGAGGGGCCTGATGCATTTTTCTGTCATCTCTCTTTCTGACTTTAATAATACTATAAAGCTTCCTGCTGTGGACAGAGAGAGAGAGAGAGAGACAGAGAGACAGAGAGAGAGAGAGAGAAGGGAGGAGGGGGTGAATAAATTATGAAAAAGAGGTTAATATATGGTATTGGTATATATCACATTCAAACTAAGCCAGATCCCCTTTCAGTTTTAAACATTCAGCCTTTTAAAGGCAGGAGTCAAGTAGGGTCAGATCCATCTCATTTTACTGCTGCCTGCGTTCCCTCCCCCCCCCCCTCCCCCCCTTTCACGTGGACGACACACATCTGCTGATCCCCTAAACATCCCGTCTCTCCATCAGGGTGTCGGGATGCTGTTTGCACCGAGGAGAGGCGTCTATGTATCTGTGGGTTTCTCTCTGATCCCGTATAGGTGCGTGTGAAAGGGTGTCTTTTGATTTTAGCAAATGGGAAGTCGTTGCAGTTCCAAGAGTGTCCAAGTGAGGACAGGAGGGGAGGGAGAATCAATACCCTCCCCTCCCCTCCCCTCCCCTCCCAGCAACTACAGCATTCAGGCCTTATAACACTATTTTAATGTCAACACAAATCTGACCTTTGCGTCCTCTGTTGCGTTTGTGTTCTGGGCTCGCCCTTCCTCCTTCAGATTGAATGTAAACGCTTACAGGAAGTGTAGGTAATGAAGTTGGAGGAGGTCCAGCACTTGTTTCCACTCAGCTGACTCCAGCGAGGAGATCAACTTGTCACTTTCAAAGAGAAATCTTCAGCTGTGAAGGGATTTAGTATGTTTTTTGTTAATGGCATTTGTTAGTAAAATATATCTTTATGTAATATTTGTATAAATTAATTTACTTTTATTTCTAACTGAATTATACTCTTGAAATTGAGGTTTCCTTCTCTGACTAGACTGAGCATTTAAAAGGCTGTTTAAATGATCTGAGGTTTGTTTTTGTTTTTGACATAGAGATCATTTTGTTGCACATTCATCAATAACTCACTGTTTCAGGTGCATCCTCCAACACATTTCTCTCATAGTTTCCATTGAGAATTGAGATTAATTGGTTATCTTTCCAGGGTTTCCTGGTGAAGGTCGTGGGGGGGTTTGGGGTCTCAGCATGCAGACAGGGTGACATCTTCAGTCAAAATTACACTGGATAATATGTCTGATTGTGTCTTTGAGATCTTGATTTACTAAACCACCACCAGGCCTAATGATCTAAACAATGATAAGATGTTGACAAGCCTGCAGCCTTAAAACGGATCCCAACACCTCTCTCCCTGGTTAGGTCTCTCATCATCGGCCATGCTCGGCTCGACTCCCGTCCAACGAGCCTATTACCGCCTCGTCTCAGCACGACGGGGTCAGGTTCAATCACGGGAATTAGAAAATATCATTTCTGACGGGAATGGATTTGGTTTGTTCAACCAATCTCGTCTACTAATTACCCAAATGGACAGGAGCTGTCAGGAGACAATAACTATTCCCTAATAGAATTTGCCCCCCAAGTGCAATTTAATTTTCTCCTCGGCGCTCTCTCTGAGGTTTTTCTCCCCGCCGCTTTCCGCCTCTCTTCCCTCCCTCTTGTTCCTCTCCGGAGGTCGGACCGAAAGCTCGGCGACACACGGTGCTCGCTGCCTGCCGTTGTTCGGTCACAGGATGCCGGGGAGAGATGGTGGAGCGACTGGGAGATCCTTCATCCTGCTGAGAAAGAACAAAAACATTCAGCTGCATGGAGGAGAAGAGGAGGAGGAGGAGGAGGAGGAGGAGGAGGAGGAGGAGGAGGAGGAGGGAGGCTGCTGCGGTGATAAGGTAGGTCAGCATCTTGCAACATTTCTCTATTAGGGCTTCTGACCTGAAGGGGAGTCACTGACATCTGATGCATTTTTATTTATTTGTCATGCACACTTCCTCTCATGCTTTTTTGAGATTTTTTGTGTATGATTGTAAAATTTGGGGTTAATATCCAGACAGATTAATGCAGAAATCCTGTATTTATTCGCGTAATAAAGGCATTAAATGTGTGATGTTTTGGCCTGCACGTGACGAACCTGCCTGCTGCAGATATGATATAAATATATATATGTGTGACAGTATGTGACACACACCTGTATTCTAATGCGCCTGCAGAGATGGATGTGTTTCTGTATCTGTCCGCTCAGTGAGATGGATCTGTGAATCTCACATGTCAATGGAGTCGTCCACTGAAATATTAGATCTAATTAGAGGTGGCTGGGTCAACGGTGGTGGCAAAGGAGTCGCCCTCTGCGTAAATTATTGCCTCCTCTACTGCCCCCCCCCCTCTCTTACAGTAGCACCTACATACAAAGATCACTCATCTGAGAAAGTGCAGTATTCTAATCATTCCATCATCATCCCTGCTTTGCTTCTGTTTGAGTGTAAAAGATGAGTTTGTATTCAATGAAATACGATTTATTGACGAGGGCCTCGCGGTAAACAATTCGGCTTCTTTTCTTAATATTATAAATATTTTTTCCCAATTATTTAAACAGGCGCTTCGTATTTTCAGTATCTGTTGTGCAGTATAAATATTTCCTGTAATTCATTTAGTCATTCCCACGTTATGTTTCTTCTTTTTGCCATTTCATTTAACGACGAACAAAAAAAAAACGTAATTTAGTGTCCCACTAAACCAGATGTGCGCTCTCACATCTTTTTTCTCTTTCTGCATTTTGCATCCGTCAATTATTCTAATTGTGTTGCCCTTTGCTGACAGGTTAAGAGCATTTTTATCTGCATTGTTTTTTTTCCCTCCTCCAGGCCAGCTAAAGGGGTCTC
The DNA here is from genome assembly GCF_963514095.1 of Eutrigla gurnardus. Taxonomy (NCBI): domain Eukaryota; kingdom Metazoa; phylum Chordata; class Actinopteri; order Perciformes; family Triglidae; genus Eutrigla; species Eutrigla gurnardus. The sequence goes on along the minus strand of NC_139920.1, from coordinate 26,790,592 downwards.
GATACCAACAATCAGAGTAATTGAATAGTTGAATAAATTGAATGATCTTGAGGGGAAAAGTGGTATAATGAAAATAAAGTAAGAGCAGATGATTCCTTTGCCACACGTGCAGTCCTCGGATGGATGGATGGATGGATGGATGGATGGATGGATGGATGGATGGGACACCTATAGCCTGAGCGACAGCGGCTTTGAATAGGTCAGATAAAATTCCTGTAACATCCCAGCCTCCTCCTTTTTTTTTTTTTAATCAGCTTGATGTGTGTTTTCATTTTACTAAATTACATTTGCAACATTAACCACACAAGAGAACGGCTTATGGGATTGTTGCTCCCCTCCAGTATATAAAAGGCGTGCGACAATAGAATAATCAGTCCGTAGCTGGAAATATACGGGAAAAGATAGGAAGATAAATCCGCATAATGTAGATTGTTGGAATAGAACGCACGCAAAATCTTAAATGTATTTTCCTAAAGCAGAAAATATGAGTTTCCTACATGACACTTGTTTTTGTATTATTGTATAATTTGTACACACACTTACTGCACGCTGCATATTATCCATTGATGATCAAATTACACAAAAAAACAACATGCCGTGGTGGAAATATTTTTCATAAAACCTAAAAATAATACTTACATTTTCTGAGCATGTTAATCATTATAATTAAATTGCGTTTAATTGATACAATCATAATTGTCCAATATAAATAATAAAAAAAGATCACTATATGAAATCCAAATTAGGATTAAATTGAATAAATGTTAAATAACGTGAACTTAATTTCTTGTTCCAAACCAACTCAGTGGACGGCGTGTATCCAGATGTGTGTGGGCAGATGTGGCGTGGACGCGCACGTTCACCTGCAGGAAGTCTGGACTCTCCGTTGATGGAAAACAACCTGCGTTGGGTTTTTTTTTTTTGGTGGGGGGGGGGGGGGGGGGGGAGAGAGAAAGCGCCACTGTGTGCTTTTCTTTCCTGCTCTTGAGGTAAATTGGAAGCGAAGATTGAGTTCATCTAGCTTGAACTAGCAGCCCTCCGCGGGGAATATCTTATCCGGGAGAGCCGTCTCAGACGAGAGGCTTTCAAATGAACAGTGTCAGGAGGACTGCGCCCAGACTCCTAATCCCACCTGTCACTGAGGGACATCCGGCTGCATGCATGGCGCATGGCGCGCGCGGGCCGAGGAGAGTCCAGCTCGCGCAGGTGAAGGTGTGCTGTGGATTTGACTCAGACACGTGTCCAATAACAACATTCTGTGGCGTGACATCTTGGCATCTTCTCACTGTGAAAAGACATTTAAACTGAAGCTCTGGTTGAGGGGAACTATAACATAATTGCTTTTTACTTTATTATGACGTATATGCATGCATATTTTATATTTACAACCACGTGCATATTTAAGCCTGGATCTGAGCTTAATGCATCAGCAAGTATCACCGTCCTGCTTGCTGAGAAAACTTGATCCTTGCAGAATCTGCATGTTGAAGATATTTGAACTCTATCTGGAGCAGTGGAACCTGCAAAGACATCATTCCCTTCCTAAATTGTCTTATTATCAGCCCCCCTCACAATAAAAGTGAACTATTCGTCATTCTCCTGGCTGCATGATATGGCTGCTATACGACGTATATCTCAGTGACTGTTCCTCCACCTCGCCAGAAGGAGCCCAGCTGGCCCGGGGCCCCTCCAGGAGCCACTGCAGTGAGCTATTTATGGTCTCCACAGGCACAAGGTCCCGCCTCTCCGGAGACATTTTCATAGACCACGTTAGACGCCTCCTCTCCTCCTCTCCTCCTCTCCTTTCTCCTCCTCCGCTCGTACACCTATGGAGGATGCTTTCCGCCCCCGGGGGCCTCCTCTTCCTGCGCTGCGATTGGCCCCCGGCGAGCCTCTGCCGCGGTGACGTCAGACCCCGCCGCCCCTGCAGCGCTGAATGGACCGAGCAGCCTGTCTGATTCACTCCAAAACAGCTCGGCACGGCACGGCACGGACATCATCCCGGGAATAAAACAAAAATATATATTAAAAAAAAAAGGGATAGAGGCTCGACGGGACGGCGAGGAGAGCTCAGCGCGCAGAGAGGAGAGGAGAGAGGCCTCAACATCAGCACCATCATACTTTTTTTTTCTCCAGAAGGCAGGACGGGGAGTGCGCCCACCGTGTTGCGGGTGTATGTGCGTGCGTTTGTCTCCCGGTTTGGATCACGATGATGCAAAGTGCGGCGGTCCTACCGACAGAGAGTCCTGTAAAGAGTTTACCGGAGATTCTCGGAGTGCCACTGCAACGTAAGACATTTTTTTAAAAATTTTTTACCATCCTTTTTTTGTTGTTATTGCTCGATGAGGCTGGAAACCGGTTGAGTGCAAGATGTGCTGCGGGGTTTTGCTGTCGAGGAGAGGGGGGTTTAGTTCGAGCAACTCGGCCGAGGATGAGGAGAGGAGGCTATCCGTCTTAGATGGTCACGTACAGGCCAGTGATGTGTCACGCTGCTTATATTTCAACGAGCATAGACGTCTTAAATAATACTAATTATTGGCCTCAATGCCAAGCAATGACCATCCCGCACGTCCAGTTAATCTCCACAGCCTCATAGGATGTGCAGAGGATAGCACTCTGGTTATTCGTCCCATCATTAGAACAAAAAAAAAATATTATTTGAAAGGAACAATATCTCATTTTGCAGTTTGGCTCCGAAACTTTGCTGCATCCTCGTCAGGTTGTTGCCTTCATGGCAGCTGTTAATTTGTAAACGAGCCTGCACGGTCAAGAGATCAGACGCAGTTGTCATCACCCATCAGACAAACACACGCTGACTTTGATCGACACCCATTACAGTCAAATAATGCACTTTATTCTCGCGTTTTTAGCTCTGAAGAAAGGCCTTGATATCAGCTTTAAAAAGGCTGTTTTCAGACCGTGGTGTTGTAGTTCGTCTGTGTCGTTATTTACTTAAAAGACACACATATTTATCAGTTATTTTTCAGCATCTTGTTGGATTTTCTATCTTCCAGCATCATAGGCGAGAAGAAGCTTACATCTGTTCTCCCCGGCGTGTTAATCTGTCCCTGGCTCTTTATAATCTGATCGTGCAATCAAGATAGAAGTGCAATGGGATACATCTCTGCTCTGACCTAATTATTTGCAGGCGAGTTTGTCAAATGTACAGATGGACCTATAATAGGCTACCCCCAGAATAAAATAAAATAGATCATACAGTGAGATAATGGCTGATAATACAACATTTGCTCAAAATTTGTTCCTTTTATAGCGAACATTTAACATAATTTCACACACTTGGCTTCCAAAATAACAACAAAAAAAAAACCTTAACAAAATAATATAATTTTCTTTGGACCATATTGTTGTCTCTTGTTTTGTGTAAACAAACACAAATAATAACTATAACTGGTGTCGTGGTAGAGCCCCTCGCAGCCTGCTCAGATAAGTATTTAAAACCTAACCAAAGGAAAAATAGACTATATGTGGTCGGCTTATGCTCTTTAATTTTATAAATAAAGGCAGATTAAAAGATTGGATAAATATCCTGCTACTCAGCCTCCTGTGGTAGGATGCATGCTGGATTTAAATCTGGATTATTCCAGGAATAAAAGCCACAGAGAATTTATCTAAACGTTTATTTTATATCATGTACAGAGTGCTCTGCTGGCTAAAGGCAATTACACCCAAACCTTAACCTGCAGACTATTAGTCAGGGACATTTATTTCACGTTTAATTACCACAAATAATTTCACAATTGAAAGTATATATCTACATATCTATAACTAAATAGGCTATATATTTTTTATACATCCTATTCAAGCAGATTAATCTGTGTTTCACTTCCTGAGACGACAGAGGTGATGAGGCTGAATTGTAGAGTGAATTGAAAGAGTGGAGAGTGGTGGTAACAGATACAGAGATATGAAGACCTCCTGAATACATGAGGTGAACCCTCTCTCTCTCTCTCTCTCTCCCTCACACACACACACACACACACACACACACACACACACACACACACACACACACACACACTGAAGCTGGACGGTGGACCCTCTGTCGTTGCCAAGATTGTGCTGCTTTCCTTTCAGCACCACTTCTCTCGGTCCCGCTGAGCTCCATCCTCCCACCACTTATCTCCAGACATTTAAAACGCCTTTAATTTCTCCTCATATTAAAAAAAAAAAAGAATTCAGGTGCAATTCTTCCTAAATCATTTCTTCTGTCATGCCTCTCCATGCCGAGGTGAAACAAAGCCAGCCTATGATCCTGCAGGAATGTGTGTATTGTGTGCATCGCGTTCTTTTGGTGGTTTTGCATATATATCGGCTTATATTCATATACATTTAATTATCTTAAACATGTAATTATCTAACAGACTAACCGTTATTCGGCGATGTTTCGTCGGTCTGCCGCAGCTCGTGTTGCTGCTGTGTGTGTGGTTGATACTCGTTGGCTCGGTTCATTTCTCCTCGATATTGATTTTTCATTATCGGATATCATGTGGATGTTTGGACTGAAGTGAAACCGCGAAAAATAAATTCAACTGCACTGCTATTTATTTACAGAAATGAATAAAGAAGATTAAATGTTGGGTTTTAGAGGAAGGGACGTGGCTCCCTTTTCACAATATAAATCACGAATTTGAATTTGAATTTGATTCTCTGTTAAATAAAAACGGAAATGCATCGTTTAATTGCGATTAAAGACAGACATTTAGTGTCTATAAAATGCACCATGTTCCCATACAGCGTTTCTAAATAATGGTATATTGTTGTTTATCAAATGTCAAACTTTGGGAGGAATTTTGCGTTTTGTTATCGGATAAACATTTGACTGCCAGTGATTCGTGAATGCAAGTAGATCATCGATGTCTGCAGAATTAGGTGGTGACCTGTTTATTGTACATGTGGTTCATTGCTGCTGACTGCACTTGTGTTTTTACAAAAAAAAAAAAAAAAAAAAAAAAAGATTTGCCACCAGAGAGCTGATCAGGCTTCGGTGGAAAAGAATCGGTTAACAAAATTATAAAATCTATATGATGTCTCCACTGGGAAACAGTTCAGAGTTCAGCACCTTGGACAGTGACGGACACGTCACGCGCCTCAAATACAAGTAGACTGCCAATTGATTTAATTTTAAATTTTTTGAATATGACTTCCTATATTATTATTTTGTGAGGCCTAACAAAGATTATAAAAATAAGAACAATCAAATTCATAACACAAAAACGATGAAAAACAAGCAATGAGGGAGGGGAATAAGAAATAATCACTTTAAAATATAATTAAATTACCAATTAAATTGGTAAAAAAATACACCCTGAATCTTTGAATAAAAAATGAATATAATATAATTATCATAATAATAAATATACATTTTGCTGTTCAACACTGGTAGCCTACATGACGATGCGTGTTGCATGTTTTTGTGTGTGTATATGAGGAGGTCGCCTACCTGTCTCACTGTTGGACCGCCTGTCTCCCCCCCCCGCAGAGATCCCTCAGTGCGCCGGCTGCAGTCAACACATCCTGGACAAGTTCATCCTGAAGGTGCTGGACAGACACTGGCACTCCAAGTGCCTCAAGTGCGCCGACTGTCAGACTCCGCTGGCGGACAAATGTTTCTCCCGGGCGGGAAGCGTCTACTGCAAGGAGGACTTCTTCAAGTAAGTCTCTTATTTATGTCGTAGATACCTAAAAAAACGAAACAAGCTAGCGCTAGCTTAATGCTGCACCCATTAAGATACCATTTTTGTTCATTTTTATTGTTATTATTATTTTTAATAACTATTCAGATGAAATGTGCCTGCTTTGAGCGGAAATAAGTCTTAGAATAATTTGTCTTTATTTAATATTTACAAAACCCACTGGTTATAACCCGCGGATATTATAGCTGGTAAAAAAAAATAATGCTAGCAACATTAGCTTATTTAACGTTAGCCTAGCATTTCGAAGTTGCTATTAGCTTATTAGCATAAACCCAGGGTATCTCTTTTATGTTGTTTCTTTAATTTTCTTTTTGGAAAGGCTTGCTTATTATAATGAAAGAAGATAACAGTTGTACAGGTTTTAAAAAAATATGTATTTATTTATATATATTTTATTTATGAGCCAAACATCCACAGGGAGAGCTAGTAAATGTATACTATTTTGATGAATAATTATTGTTGTGTAGGTTGAATTGATAATTATTTGTTTTATCTGATTGTTAATATGATTTTATATTAAACATCTATCAATTAATTGATGCCATTATTCAGATCGAGGCACCATGTATTTGTTGATTATTTCAGAGTAGTGCCAGAGTAGTTTCAAGTAGTGCCGATGGTATCAATGATAATTTCATAATATTCCAGCATAATTGGAGTTTTGGCTGCTGACAAAATGATGAGGGAGCATCATTTCAAAACAAGAGCTCAAAAACTTCCTTTCTTTTCCCCCCATCTTTCTGTCTTTCCCGCTTTCTCTCAAACTATTCGATTTCCGAGGCATTACAGAAGAAAATTGAGTTTGTCTTTTATCGAAAACAGGATCAGCAGATCGGAGCTAAATCACGTTTGAAAGGTTTTAATGCTCAAAGCTTGAATGAGACCTAAAGAGCTCTGGAGTCTTCACTGAGCGCTAACAGTGTTAGCCGATCCCTGGGGAACAGCAGGGGGACGCTTGCTTGTTCTGTGCTGCGGCGAGGAACACGTGTGTGTGTGTGTGTGTGACTGCAGAACACACACATGCATCAACACGGAAACACACACACGTGTAGACACACGGGTTCACTGTGGTGTATGCTTCCTGGTAGTGATTTGGATGCTTCACCTTGCTCTTTTTTTATCTCCGTGGGTTGCCTGTGTGATATAAAGCCTCTCCTGAGTCAGTGTTTTATTGGTTCTCCTCAGGGTGTGTTTACCGTGGGCACCCCTCCCCCTCCCCCTCCTCCTCCTCCTTCTCTTTTTCCGTCTTCCTCCTCCTCTTCCTCCACTTCCTCCTCCTTAGCTCTCAGTACTTCATCTGCAAACACATAAACATGCAAACACACACACACATACAGGCGTGCACACACCACACAGTGCATTGATCCTCTCCATCCATCAACCTGTGGACAGGTCTATCGTTAACAGAAATGCATTCCAGTGCTGATTTTTCCTCTGCAACAGCTGGAGCTTCTATTAATCCAGACACGGTGCCATCAATCTCGGCTGCAGCTGAAGAAATATCTGTCTGGCATGTGAAATTTTAATCTCGGTTGGTCTCGCTATCTCCACCAGCCTGTAAAGTGGGCATAAAAACAGGAGACGGATGTCAGTCTACCCTGCTGGTGTTCTGCATCACTTGTTCTAATAGCAGCTCTCCATGTGTTTTTTTTTTTTTTTTCCCTGTAGGCGTTTTGGAACAAAATGCGCATCATGCCAACAGGGGATCCCTCCGACGCAGGTTGTGCGAAAGGCGCAGGACTTTGTGTATCACTTGCACTGCTTCGCCTGCATCATGTGCAGCCGACAGCTGGCCACCGGGGATGAGTTCTACCTCATGGAGGACGGGAGGCTGGTGTGCAAGGTGGATTATGAGACGGCGAAACAAAACGGTAGGTCTGCAACCGTCCAAAATATTCAGTGACAAATGAGCTTATACTCAATTTAAATTTAAAGGGAAAATACAGGTTGAAACTTTCTTTAAAATCATGACATCCATGCAGTCAGACACAGCCTGCGTGATTCACTGTGGCATGACTTACATCAGAATCACAGCAGAGGATGTGACAGCTGGACACTGTGTAATGCAGTGAAACGACTACTGACTGTGGATCTATGTTGTTTGTCGTCTGGGTGTGGATGCTGTCTCCCTGCCTCCCTCTCTTCTGAGATCTCTATGCATCGCTGATTGATTATGTAAAGTGAAGCGACGCTCTTATATGGTGTGACTCCAATAACTCCATTCCTCTGGCACTCCGGGCGGTGCAGATTTATGTCCTGTGCTGTGCGAGTGGGACGGATGCGCAAGGACAATAATACACTTCCATACATGACCATTCACTTCATTTAACACGCATACGCTCCCACGCAAAGGCCGAGGGGCCACCGACTGTTAAGGCAACGTGACAAATGTAAGAAGGAGTCACTCACACTTGTAATGACGTTTTCAGATGATTCAGAGGCGGGGACCAAGCGACCGAGGACCACCATCACAGCCAAGCAGCTAGAAACTCTCAAAAGTGCCTACAAAAACTCGCCAAAGCCGGCACGCCACGTCAGAGAGCAGCTGTCCTCGGAGACGGGGCTGGACATGAGAGTCGTGCAGGTAAGGTTTATTTGTTTCTCATTCCTATTATAGGTCTCCATAGTGCTGCAAAACAATCTTTGTTATCTCCAATCTGTTCAAAATGCAGCAAAAAGGCAAAAAACAACATTACCTCATCCTGATTCGAGCACATTTAAATGAGCAAAGATTAATAATTAAGCTTTATCACAAATACGACAGGTTTACAAGCCGAGAATTAACTAATGTTTGTTTTAAAATACAGATTATTTTAACCAAGCACATATAATATCAGACTTTGGAGGTAGAAATATTTTAATTTAAATATGATACAAAGATGATGTAAACACATAACTCCTTAAAGACTATATAAAACTTTATTAATTTATTTGGTTCAATGTAAGGACTTTAATATTTTTTTCTTGAATATTTAATTGTGAATATTTTTTTTCATTTATGTTTATGATCATCATAGTTTAGACTAAGATGGTCATGTATTCTACCATGCATGTGTACCAATGCGTTCACGACTATTGTGTTAATCAAAATTGACATTTGACATGCAATGAAAACATTAATAATGTCCGATTAAACCGGGAAAAATATTTATGACGATCGAATAATGATATATATATATATATATATATATATATATATATATATATATATATAGGCCTATATATATAATATCAGAATGATGAATTAAAGTTATCAGTTATTATTTCCACGCACTGATAATTGTTATTATTTCCACCAGGTGTGGTTTCAGAACCGGCGAGCAAAGGAAAAGCGTCTGAAGAAAGACGCAGGTCGACATCGCTGGACTCAGTTTTATAAAAGTGTCAAACGCAACCGGGGAGGAACTAAAGTGGAGAAGGAGAGCTCGGCCGATGACGCGGGACTCAGTGACAGCGAACTGAGCTTCAGAGGTACGTAATGCGTGGGGACGTTCAACTGGGTCCATTCCTATTATTATTAATAAAGAGATTCTTGAAAGGGACTTGTCAGGCATGCCGTTGGGCTAATGGGATTAATGGAGCCTAAAAGCTGCTAAACGATATGCTGCAGCGGCTATTGAATGTGTCTTTGAGGCAATTACTTTGTTTTTCTTCTTCTACTCGTTCAATGCACGGTGTCAGGAAAAATCAGAAAACAGCATCCTCATTTCACATTCCACTCACACACCTCCCCATGGCTGATGACGCATCCTCCCGCCTCCGTTTGTCGCCATGATGGAGCTTATTGGAAAAAGAGAGAGGCTCCTTAGTGGGAAGACATTCCAGACATCCATGCGTTATTTAATGTTCACAAAACCCCGTTTTGGGTCGTCATAAAAGTCCTCAAGCCACTTTTTTAAAAGAAGGCCATTTTTATGAGAAATGAAAACATGGTGACAGAAACTCTATAAAGCATGTGAGGCTTTTAGTCAATTAGAGAAAAAGTGCTCCGGGGCATTGTTGTTATTGGAGCCACTTAGGGGAGAGATCGAGAGGGAAACAAATATTTTGTGCTGCAGTGATTACACACATACAGACCTCCTTGGTTGGAGAAGAAAGTGAAGCACATCCTTCCCTCGCTGTACCTGTGAAATCCACATAATGTCACACAATAAATCTCACTCATAAAAGCACTTAACCGTATTGAAATATAACAACTATATAATGCTCTTGCAGTCGACAGCGCTGTTGATGTGTCAGAGTTTTTACACCTCCTCACGCTAAGTGATCTCCTCCACAGACGACCAGGTCCTGTCAGATCTCGGCCACACCAACGGGCTTTACGGGAGCGTCGGCGACGTGACCGGCGGCGCGGTGCTGAACGGCAGCTTCTCGGTGGACGCGGCGGGACAACCCTACCACGACATCCGGGCAGGAAGCCCCTACGGTCTCCCTCAGTCGCCCTCCTCCATCACCTCTCTGCCCGGCCACACCCCTCTACTCAACAACCTGGGCTTCAGCATGGACAGTCTGGTGGTGCAGGGCGGGCCAGGCGGCGTGGGACAGGCTCTGAGGGCCATGGCAGGGGGCCCGACCTCAGACCTCTCCACGGGAAGCAGTACAGGATACCCCGACTTCCCCACCAGCCCCGCCTCATGGCTGGACGAGATGGACCATTCCCAATTTTGAGTCTCGAAACACGGCGGATGATCGCTGTGGGGATACGGCAAAAAACAGACTAGCGAGGCTTTTTACATTTCTTTCTATCGCCCTCCAAGACTGGTATGTTTTGTGATTTTGGGTGAAGAGGAGAAGAAAGAGAAGACTCTCGGCCCCTCAGCAGTCGGCGAGGTGAGGCAGAAACAGTGACGAGCGACGCCACACCGCTGAATGTTCAATCTCAACACTGTATCATACAGTCTTTTGGTATCACGTGATTTTATTTTGTTCTTTCACTCTGTGAATGAGACTGGATTACGTTGGATTAATGCTCACAGCGGAGGTATTATCGTCCCCCGAAATAAACCACCCCCTGTCTAACAGCTACAACAATAGGGCTACAATCTCGATCAAAGTCCCTATGAGACCCAGGAGGCACCTGCATGCTTCTGACTAACACTGAGTAGGACTGCTGTCTGGCCATATCAAAGCCTTTTACATTGGCAATGCACTTTACTCTCCTCTTCTTTTTTTACACATGGACAGGAATGCAGCGAGAGGAAGAGAGGACAAGAGGAGAGACATATGCACAAGGCAAAAACACAGTGTTTCATTGGGAGAGAAATTTACAAGAACAGTGGCACAAGTGTGAATTTTGAACCATGCTGATGTTTTTTAATGTATTGCTGAAGCTTACGAGTTATTAGCAAAGTAGATGGCCGTTGGTCTGTCCGTCCGTCCCGTCCGTCCCGTCCGTCCGTAGAAACCCGATGTCTCCTCTGTTTGAATGAGGGCGAACACCGTTTGCTACACAGCAGGTCTCTCTTCTATATTTATAGCTGCTTGACTTGTTCTCGTCTGTGTAAAAAAGATGTCCGTCAGTATTAAATGATCTGTTTCCAGACGCGCCAGGCATTGAACACAAGAAGTGTGGGTTTGTTTTTTGGAGAAACTCCTGTTTCAGTAATATATCACACATCTAAATTATTATTATTTAAGACGTCAGAGAAGCAGACGTTGATTTATAAGACATGCGGATTCCTTTGCTGACGTTATTTAAGCAAATTAAATGGTGAAGCGAAGACAAACATTTGACAAGTATTAGCCGGAACACAGATAAAGAAAGGTCCCTTTGTGTCGGCTCTTCTCTTTCCTCCGTCTGATCCAGGCTTCTCTTGGTAATCTACTCAGTCCAGCAGAGCTCTGGCTTTGCCTGCTATCAACCTATTTACTGACCCCAGATGTGTTGTCAATCTGTTCTCCCTCTGCCTGACCTCCATGTTACAGGGATTACCACAGAGCCCCCCACTATCAGGGCTGTTACCCTGCTATCGCTTCAGTGCTGGCACGACTCGCTGGGCAGATACGTTTCTTACAGTTCAGGCCACATCAGCCGACCGAGACGGGAGATTTAACACAAGTTTCTGATTCTCTTGAAATGCAAACTCTCTTCTACTAGTTTCATTTGACCTGTTGAGCATGTCTAAACCAACAGATCATTTGATCTGAACGGATGTTTGCTTAAAAACATTCTGTTTTGTCAACGGAAGAAAAATAAATCAAATCTTACCTATTTGGTCCCCCCTTTCCTCCAATATTGCCAATTTTATTTTGTTTGTTTTTAGCAGAAAAATCCTATTTAAGAGCCAGAAAAGCAAATCGCCAAACAGAAAGTGACACCTTTAAGAAAACACTTTGGATTACAGCCAACAAATTACAGCATAATAATAATAATAGTAAATACATGGCATCAGTGGAATACTTACTGTGTGACTGGGGCTGGGATTAACATATAAAATGACAATAAATTAGGGAGTAAGTGAGAAAATGGGGTTGTAGTATAATTTATTATAAAAGTATGATATACTTGACTAAATAGCTTTGGGAAATAATCTTTGGGAAATAAACATTATTTATTCATGACCAAGCTAATTACTTACAGTATCATACATCTCTAAACCCCCACCCTAAATACACATTTGTTACTCATTATTCCCACTATTATCACCAGTAGACACCAGTAATATCAGAGTGTTTCACTGGTACTTCATATGTATTTTCAGTCATTTGTCGGCTATAATCCAAAGTGGAAAATCCTACACAAACACACCACCACTGCAGTTTTGTTAAGTCTGTGTTGCCTCAGAAGTTTGCATCTTAATTGTTGTAAATTTTGTACAGTTTGAAAAAACGTGTTGATCGTCTTGTTTCATGAGCGCTATTTATTATTGCCATGTGTCTTTGAAAAAGATGTAAAAGAGAGCACTGAATTTATTCATTTATGCCTTCTGTGTAATGGTATGAACCGTGTACAGTCAAATCTATATGAGGAAAATAAAGCTGAATTGTCTTTAGGTTACCCCCCCCCCCCCCCGAGTGCTTTTCTCTTTAATAGACCGGGCCTCCGGTGATGAATGTGAGAGTTAAGATTTTCAGCTGAACTTTGTTTCCAATACATCAAGAGGAAAAATATCTGCTGTAGGTGTTTTTATTATTTTTCCCCTTATCCAAACGCTCTTAGGGCGAGTTAACCCGCAAATTCATTTACCCATTGAGAGCATTTACCACACACTTAGGCCTATATTCAATTGTGGGGATCCATTTAGTACCACCAACAGACAGTGGTCAGTCAGTTAACAGTGATTGATGCTGCTTTGCTCTCTCGCTCTCCGGGTGGGGGGGGGGGGGGGGGGGTGACAAGCAAGATGCATGAAGAGAGAGAAGAAAGAGAGAAAAAAATTAAAACAAGTGGAGAAACAGATGCCTGGCTGGCTTCGCTGATCCTCTCAGTGCTAAAGAGACACAGCGGCAGATTGCAGGGCTGCACCGTTAAATCTATCCTTAATCCCCGTGCTGTTAACTAATTGTAGAGTGCTTTGTGAAGTATTGGAAAATATGCTTTGAGGTTAGGCAAAGAAGGGAATATGGGCCATATGCTGGCAGTTAGCCTGTATGGCAATATGTCAATGTACAAAAAAAACAGGAAACATGCAGGGCTGATTTTCAACCACTGAGGTCAGAATCCATATTATTATAATGCAAAGATGATTGGACTAGAAATCAAAGATACATACAACTCTATTATGGAGGTTCTGAAGGAAGGTGACTGCTCCTAGTTTGTCATTTTGGTGGATAATAAGGAAATACTTAAAATTGTATTTATTTATTTTTAATTTAAATATTTAAAGCCCCAGTCTGCAACATTTTTTTTCATCATATTCACTGAAGCCGACACTACGCTCCGATAGAACAACATAAATCATCCGGTTTTAGAAAAAAAAATGCACCTCTACGTGCACGTAGAGCCTGTTGTTTGTTTTGCAAAGAACAACAGAGCCCGGATCATCCTGTCCAATCAGCACGCAGGGCTGTGTTCGTGCACACACAGAGCCCCTCCCCCCTCGGGTCGGTCCACTATCACAGGGGGGAGGGGGAGGGAAGTAGCAACAAGCTTCCAATTCCTCGTTAAGAACCCAAACAAGGAGGTCCAAAACAACCAAGGAAAAGAAAACACCGGTGGAAAAGAAGGAAAAAAGAAAGATGGCGACGGTGCCCGTGATAAAACCAGAGTCAACATCGGACCCACGTTTCAAAGGTGGCGTGATCTAAGGGGTTTCAAAGGGCAGGAAGTCGAGGGGGAGGAGCTCGGTGGTCGTGGGGGAGGAGCCTGAGAGTTGGAAACATTCAAAATCTGACAGAGTGCCCTCCATCCGCCGGACTTGCCGACTGGGACTTTAACATGAGGTCACATCCTCAGTTGACGTTTGTAAACGCTGCATTCAAACGTCCGGCGATGGAGGGAAAGAGAGGTCGTCAAGTGTGCTAGAGAGTAAATGAGGAGACGGACTAATTAACAAAATCAAGGCTGTGAATCAGAAGAATTATTATTATTATATATTATCTTCTGATTCATGCCGGTTGCGTTCTAAAACACATTCACATCCGAAACAAGCCTGCAAGATGGTTTTGGCGGCCTGTGAGGTTTGTGAGCTTCAGGACGCCCGAGGGCTGTGACCAATTACCCCCTGGGAATGAGAACTTTCCACTCCCATGAGTCCACATGCTCTTTGCTGACGCCCAGAGGAGTCATAAACACAGCGCATTAGACAATATCTATATCCATCTATCCATCTGTGAGGAGTTAAATGCTCCTAACATCTCCTAACATCTGCATGCCGACATTCTCACAATCCTAACATGCAAAAAAAGGTAAGTATGGGACACATCATTGACCTTATGACGGCTTCATGAAAAGTTGACGGATGACCAAAAACCCGATTTCATGGTAAGCCATTAAATAGTTGAAATATTTCAGGCTGGACTAAAGAGGTGGGCTGACCAGCCTTATAAGGCAAAGAACTCACTAGAAGTATCTGAACCTTACTTATATAATAATAATAATAATAATTAGTTACACTGGCGTGGACCACAATGATACTGGGTTGAGTCCAGCAAACAGTCTTCATTCCCCATCTCTCTCTCTCTCCTCTGACTTACTACAGTTGGCTTTCTAATTAAGGATCTATAAAGAAAACAACCATAAAAGAAGAATCCTTGTCCAAACATCTAAATCTGCAGGAGGTCATGACCTCGGCGTCTCCTTCGCAGTTGTTCGTAGCAGCCGTTGCTGCATCTCTAAGACCTCTCAGGTTACGGTGGATTTATTCCCCGTAACTATGGTGTTGGCTAACTATGTATAGAATTATAATGAAATTACACCACAGTGTACATCTGTATGAAAACTCATTTGTATGCAGCGATGTGCGCCACTTGTCTGAGAGCGGGCCAACCTAACCCAAACTTAAGTGTTATCGATTCCTTTGTGTTTTAGCTATTCCTGTTACATTATAAAAACAAAAAGCAAAGAGTCAGCCTGGTTGGAGTTTGCACGTTTGCATAAAACCGCCGCAAATTGAGCTGATTTTTATTTAAGCATTGATTGGCTGGGCTATGGGCATTAATGGATAGGCTCTAATAGTGCGGCCTTACAAAGATAAAAAGCCGCACAGACAGTTAGGATAATTTACACGCCACTTACAGCACTAGTATACAAATAAATCTGCGGGAACTCCACCACTGTTGCTTTTGCGAAGATGACAAACACGAGCACAAATGCTATTATCATCGATCGCAAGGCTTTTATTACAAACTTCCTGAAGGAAACTGGTTTTTTTTTCCCCTCTCCGTCTGAAGCGAAAGGGAATAAATTAACATGCAAAACAGAGAGGATTTGTTTTGGCCCCCGAAAGTCAATCTTGCACCATCAAGACAAGGCATTTTTCTCCCCAAACGACTCCATCGGGCCCACGGTGAACGATGATCCACGGGATGACGGAGTGAGTCCTAAAGAGGGACCGGAGTCAAACAGAGGCCTCTCAATGACACCCTCAAGGTTGTGAGCTCAATGCTGTTTTAATGTGAAACCGGGCCTTTTTCCACCCAATGATTATCCTGCTGCACATGTCGGATACATAGGAGGTAACCAAAAGAGGAAGGTTCACGACCCCCCGAGGAAACCATGATAAATACCGTAGTGATGGTAATATGTTTGCTACATTGGAGGTTTTCTGGGAGGGAGAGGAAAAGGCCTCTTGGCCGTTTGTTGGCTGATCTGGAGTCTGAAAGCTCGGGTCCTCGTTGTTGGTGGGTAGCAGAAACGCTTGTTCATCACCATAAACTACACATAAAGCTTTAGAGCTGTGCCTTGGAGAGACACACACACACACACACACACACACACACACACACACTGAATACGCCTCTGATATTAGTGGGAAGTGTTTCAGCAGCAGAGGGATTTCTGCTTACTGTTGGGTTCCACGCTGCTCATGCAGGGAGGGTATGGGGGTGCTGCAGCGTGAGGAGACTATTTGGGGGGTGGAGGTGTGTGTGTGTGTGTGTGTGTGTGTGTGTGTGTGTGTAGAGTTGCATTAAGAGCTGGCCAAAGCAACGACACAGTTTTGCTTTTACAGAAGAGAGAAAGAGAGAGGTAAAAGGAAAGCGTGTGGTGAGAGGAAGATGAAAAGGGGAGGGATGACGAGAGTGGGAAAGAGGTGAGATGGAGGAGTCTCTCCGGGGGAATTGTTAAAGAGGCGCACACGCATTCCACAAATACATCACAGGTTCCCCGACGACAAACAAGGCCATCAAAAACAGGACAAAACACTCCGACTCTGGCGTCTGAATTAATACGTCGCCGCTTACGACGCTATGGATTTGCTGTTTACATGCTTATTCATATCACGGGAACATATAACGCTGACAGTAACCAGGCATCTGACGGTCCTGCACGCGTGTGTGTGTCTTGATTTATCAACATCTCAGCCATTCATTTCTTCACCAGCTGAATTACCACAACAGTTGAAGTTGCTGTCTGAACTCTCCTGGATTTAGAGTCTCCATCTGATCACTGGTAATGGAAAACAAGAGTGACAACGCGATTTACGACCTGCATGGCATTACCGAGGTCAGCCTCTCCCTTTACTTCGGCTTGTTGATCATCATTACTTTCCATCATTTACCATCATATTTCTTCCTTTACCGACGACCCACGATGTCGGTAAATACACGCATGCAGACGTGGCAGAGAGGAGAAACCTGGAGGAGTGCTACGTGCACACTCCATACGACTGGATGAGGCTTCAGCAAGGAGGATGTGATGTTTATATGTGCAAAATATAACAGGGATACTCATAAAACCTGAACTTGTGGCCACTACTTAAAGACGAAAAAACATGTTGAGTCATCGTTTCCTTATTAGATAATTAGCTGAATATTATACAAGAACAATGTGCCGAGTATACAACATGGGGGGGGGGACACCGTAAAGATTTGTTAGGAAATAAAAAGCCCCTATGAATTTCCAAAAAAAGTAAAGCACTCAAGTAAAGTACCGGAACTTAAGTTTACTACTTGAGAAAATGAAGTTAATTACTTTTCACCAAAAAATGCATAAATATTCAGAACGGCTGAACAATATTGGGCTTAGGGGGGGTGGAAGGGGAGGGGGGGGAGCTGCAGTGTCAAAACGCTCAGAGGAAAATTGAAGCCCCATAATGGAAGCATAATGGGCTTAGTGTCAGAGTCTTGCAGACGAGCCGGGGGGGAAGCATGACTGCCGTCACCCTCTCTTACCTCGAGCCGGCGTAACGGGGGTTGAGGAAGCAACAAGGAGACAACAAACGGGCCCCAATCAGGCTTTAGAGATACACCAGCAGCCTAATGGCCGGATGCGGATGGAATTCATAACAACAAGACGGTCAGCGGCCGTCTCTTTGTGGGATTTATAGCGCATCGTGTCTCGGACTCGGGTTGAATACTCAACAGGGTTTCCTCTCCACTCACGTACGGCTCCTCCTCAAAACCCACCAGGGGGACGGGCGGAGCGTCTCATTGAGGAGGGCTGTATGACCGGAGAACGATGGTACTTTGGGGGGAAAAAAATAGTCCCGGCTCTCATCGTGTGATTTGTGAAGATGCAGATACAGACGTCACATGAAGACATTCTGATTCACCTCATGTGCAGCACGGTTCATCTCAATTCACTGCAGGCACTGTACAACAGCTGACAGGACTCAAATTGAATTTGAAGCAGTGCCCCTGGCGACGACTACCAATGGCCGGATGGACCGTCCGCCGCTGTCACAGATCTGTGAGTGACTGACAGGCAGTGAGCAGACGTACCGAGGACGTTACCTAACGCCGTGTGTCGCAGCAGGTTTCCACTCCAGTAAAACATTTTTGGGGGGGAGATGAGTGTAGGAGTGGGGCAGAGGGAGTGTGCTAGAGAGGGAAGGATAAAGCTTTGTGCACTTGCATCTTTGTGAGGCTGTTAAGATGCAGGATTCAGATTTAGTGTATTCTCATCTGCTGGAGTGTGTGTGTGTGTGTGTGTGTGGAGGCAGAGAGAATGTGCTGATCAGAGGGGCTTGAGGATGAGTAAAGCAGATTTGGACTCACACCATGTGTTGGTTATTTTTGGAAAACATCCAGATCCCTCCTATATGACATAACAGTACAGAGTCGGAGTATGTGGCTCCACCTATGGATTACAGCTATATGGATCAACAGTGTGTAAGGACCGGCAAATGAATATTTCCATTTTGAGGCTAGTTTGATTCCGTTTTAATGCGTCACACATTTAATTGGTTTGCAGCCACGTGTTGTCATTAGTTTTGACGGCACTATATTACAGACAGGCTGAATGAATGGGGTGTCACTTGCATGAGTGCTCATTTGTATCGTAGCGCACAACTCGACTTTATGCAGAGTCACGGTGGTGTTGGCGATGTGATTATGAATCTTTTTATGTATTTTCTGTATTTTGAATCTTGCTTTCTTGAAATTGCAGGTCTTCTTTGTTATCCCCCAACGTTTTCTCCTGTTTCTTCTGTTTAATTGCATTGTTTATTTGCTTTTTAACCTTCTTTATTGAAAATTCTTTGCATAACTTACTTATTTTGTAAAGCATTCAAACTCTAACACAAACTTTAGTTTATTCTGATAAAGCTTATCATATTTGCTGTCATGGCCCACAATGAAAACTCAGTTTAAACTATATGGAATATGTGATGGATATATATATATATATATATATATATATATATATATATATATATATATATATATAGTGTGTTTGTACTATGACTAGTAAGAGTACTATAGAGCGTACCACGCTGCCATCTGATGCTGACTTTAATTCTTCATCTAATGAGCAGAGAACAAGGCAGAGGGAACATTATTTGTTGAAGTCTTTAATTTGATAAATGACAAATAATTAAAGCATTCCTCGAACGTAACAACTGAACCATGAACAGATGGTCAGAGAGGGCTGACCCGGACTAAAAGGCCTGGCTTGACTGTCTGACCTGGGCAGTAGGAGTGGGCGATATGTAGAAAAGACTTTATTACAGTATGGATTTTATACCGTTTACAGAAGGGAAAAGTGGATGGGAATGTCTGTTTTTGGTTCTTCCGGTGACTTAAATACCTGACAAATGCAGATACTTCATCACATTGATGCACAGATCCCGTCATCACAATATCACCAATAAGCAGTCCTGCTAATTCAGCTGCAACATTGCCTGCACTGGTCGACTCCAGTCAGAGATATTTTAGGTAGAACTACCTCAGTATAGCAAAATCATAACCATCATATCACCCAACCCTACTGGGTATGGAAAGTGAATATACAGTATTTAGATGAATGAAAATACATGAGGTGTTCTTCATTTCACGTCTCATCAAATGGAAGGGCTGATGTTTACACCCCGTAGTTTCCAAAGAGCTAAGGCAACAAAATCAAACTCACCTCAAGCATTTGAACATAAAATCAAATAAAAACGGTTGCGACCCAGGTCTGCCAGCTGCTGGGGGTGAACAGAGTCTCTTTAGGGACGAGGAGGACGAGGAGGATGAGGAGGATGAGGAGGACGAGGAGGAGCAGGGGTGAGACGGGGGGGACATCTAGCCTTTCGGAGCCGTGTACTGACGCAGGAGGGAGGAGATGGCACTGGATTCGGTGACCTCCTCGGGGAGAGAGCCCTCCATGTCTTTGATGCACGGGTCGGCTCCGGCGTTCAGCAGGAGCTCCACGATGTCGGCAAACTCGCACGCCGAAGCTGTGAAAGGAGAGAAATAGAGTGAGTTACAAGGAGAAAACAGAAAAGAAGAGGAAGGAAACTAGGGATGGATCCAATTAAATTTCATGGCCGATCCATATTTATTATTTCCCATGATTCCATTGTTTAGCTTGTTTGTCATTGTTGTTCTATTGCATCAGCCACCATTATCTAGTATTATAGTTTCTAAGTAATGGCATGTTTAACAACCAAAGTCCTATTTAAGAGAATAAAGGGAATTGAATGAAAGATCAGATTTTTTTATTATTGCAAAAAAAAAAAGCTCTTATTTGTGATCGCCCGTCTATTTCTTAATGTACACGAAATTAAATGCTGTTTGCCAACAGAAAAAGTGATATCGGAAACCGGTATCGGAAGATATCGGGATCGGATCGGAACCTATATTAAAAAATATCGGAATCGGATTGGAAGCAAAAAAATGAGATGGGGACATCCCTAAATAAAACAAGTAGAGGACAAAAGGCAAACAAGGCATTTCACTTTTTTAGCCAAGTCGGTCTGTTGAACAGTCCATCACTCATGTTCTCCAGAGGATGAATCCTAGTCACTTTGATGATCTCCTGACCAGTACTTTGGTTTCCAATTTCCTACAAAACTAATGACATTCCCATTAACCTGCATATTATGTTTAGATTCCAATTAGCATTAGCATTGCTAACACTTGCTGGATTGGAAGTACAGCCTTGCAGAGTCCTCATCATAGCTGTAATGTCTTCGCCCGGTTTAAACAAAGGAGGAGTAATCAGCAGAATGATCACTGCAGCTCATTTCAAAGTGCTACGATGGTCTGAACCAGGTTTGAGGAAATTTGCCTCATGGCTTTTCTCCTCCACGCTACAGTCTCGTGCGATATGCACAGAGCTGCAGTTAATGAAAAGCCCATCTGCAGGCCCGGCACTGACACCGGCCTGGACCTGTGGTTCTCTCAAACACTTCATTTCTGCCCCATTGGCAATTTCTGCCCCACTAAAAGGGTCTTCTCTCTCTCTCTGCATAAGGGGGAGGAGGTGGGGGGGGAGGCTTGCACTTTCTTAACACAGTTAGCATGTCTCTGCTTTGCCGATGCACCTCTCGCCCCTCTGGCATCTCCCCCCCATTCCTCCCTCCCTCCCTCTCTTGTTCTGAGTGCTCTTCTCTGTCGGTGTCAATCGCTCGCTCCTCTTAAAGAGCGGACTCTGTGCCGCGCCATGATCGCTGATGTCAGCAGCCACGGTGATTGACAGCCAGGCCTCTTAACCTCCAGCCCAGGGTGGCTGGCTGGCCGTGTGCGCATGAGATATGATGATACATCGGAATGCACCAGAGGTGTGTAAGCAAGTGTGTGTGCGTGCTGGAGGCGTGTGAGGTGTGAAGTGTGTGAGAAGCAGATCGCTCTAAGAACCGCTTATCTTTCCGCCAAACCAAGACTAACAAAGCTCGTTTTTTTTTGTTGTTTTTTAGCCACGCTTGCGGTCCTCTTGTTGCTCTAAACAGTATTTTATGTATCCGGCGGCGTGTGTGTGTGCGCGTGGCGGGCGTCTCGCCTGGGCCTTGAGCTGTAAAAAGTGGCTGGCCCTCGGGGGAGCCGTAGAGGAGGAGAACAATTTATGGTGAGCAGTAAACCCTCAATTAATCACTTGCCAGCCACTGTGGCCCTGTGCAAAGAGAGGTGGGAATGAATTTTCATTCTCTGCTATTTGTCTCTTGGAGTTCATCGCGTATGTTTATTAGTCATCTTTTTATGCCCCATCCTCGGGGCTTCCTCTCCTGCTGAGCCTGTTTGTGTGTGCTGATCATCCAGCGGGTGATGCAACATGCCCACACCAACTCCACCCCGCCGGTGGACAGATGGTGCAGCTACACACACACACACACGCACACACACACAGGCACACACACACTCAGAGGACGGGGGAAACGCCCCTCGGGGACTTGTGTGTTGGGGCATGAGAGGGTCAGGGGAGTCTAAGGACCAGAGCTGATTTCCTCTGGGAGGCCTACCGATTATTACACACATGCACACACACACACATCCACACACACACAACAAAACCAGACAGGCATCCACACATACCAAAGGACACACACATACACACTCACACACACACACACACACAAACACAGGATACTACAGAGAGGAATTAGAGAAACTGGGTGAAAAACAAATAATAAAGAAATAAAGACGTGGAATGGAAGACAGAGTGGGAGGAAGACAGTTGTTGGCAAAGAGTGAAAAACAAGCTGCTGTGTGTGAAGAGAAAGCACACAAACACACACACACACACACACACACACACACACACACACACACACACACACACACACACACACACACACACACACACACACACACACACACACACACACACACACACACACACACACACACACACACACACACACACACACACACACACACACACACACACACAACAATGAGATGTCAGTGTACGATGGATGTGAAGAGTTTTGTTCCAAAATGAGAAACTCACTATTTGCAAAAAATAAACAAAAGCAAGAAAATTAAAGTGAATATACAGCATTTTGGACTATAGAAGATGAATAAGAGGGGGCTTTTTTACCGTAATGTAGCGCCGTTTGTCCTTCATTATCCTGTAAGACAGAAAGCAGCCATATATCAGACGTCACAACATACTGTACATTTGGTGTGTGAGAAACGACTTTGCTGAAAACCAGCTAATGCAAGTCAGCATTTTACAGTGGAGGTGCATCCAGCATTACGATCTCCCCCCAAAACAGCAGGCCAGTGTTATTCCCAACTCTACATCTCATCACTACGTCTCACATGTCGTGACTCCACGATACATTTCCAACACTTTTCCATGCCTTTGAGGCAAAGTTTCACGACCCTACATTCTTTGAAACGTCCGAGTGTATCGACTTAAAGGATCGGAGTCTGACCATGTAGAGAACAACAAAATGAAAATATGTTTTATTTCTAAATGACGTGACTTTCCCAGGTTTTTCCTTGACAAACTTACTTAATTTTAATGTGTGAAGTATCTGTAGCAGTTCGTTAAAGTGAAAGCAGATTCAAAAAGTGTATCGCTTCCTTTAAATGCACTGAATTGATCCCATGAGAGTTAATATTGGACCTTAGACGTCAAGTGGGATTTGATGCTCAAAACCCTTCAATTACACCTCGGAGGTAAAGACGGTCTGAGCATCCCTGACGGTCCCTTAAAAAGGCTCCGTCATTTCCTTAAAAAGCCGGGGGCGCTGTAGATTTCAGGAAACGTTACAAAATAAAAAATTAGCATTTGTTTGGGACTATTTTCTTCTGCGGATTCAGACACATTTGCTGTTGTAGGGAGAATAAAGCAACAGGACTGTGTGTGTTTGGTAACAATAATAAAATAGAGCCTCATCTTTGAAATGAATGAACCATGGAGGCTGTGTGACCGTGACACACAACACAGTTCAGGGACAATGGGGAGAAAAATCCGTGGTGGTCTCTGTTTGGGAGTGCATGTGGATTTGTGGGTGGCCAGTATAAATGATACTTGGGGTCAAGGGGTCAATGGCAGAGATATAACTCTTTTTCGTACTGTGGATTGGGGACAAGGATGAGGGAATGTGTGTGTGTGTGTGTGTGTGTGTGCAGGTCTAATAAGACACAATATATGACAGGCATCATCAACAGGAGATCCCGTTCTAAATCACTGTTCCAGCCTGCCTTTTGCACCTCATAATGATGATAAATGATCAAACTGTTGCCTCCAGACCCAGAACAAGAGCGGTCGCCGAGCCGAGCACAATGGTCACAAACGCTCAGAGACGGATTAAAAGCCAGCAGGAGCGATGACATTTCCTCCCGTGGCGTAAAATGTCACTGCGGTTGGAAATACCTCTAAATGACTCAAACTCTTAAGGGTGAAATTATTCATTAGTCTTTCCACCTTTGCCCTTCCAGCAGCAGATCCTGTTTTTTGGTCACTTCCATGTCCTTCCTCTGCTCTCTTGAAATTCTCCCTCCTCTTCTTCGTCTGACCTCCCTCCAAAACCACACCTCCCTCGTCTCTTTTCTTTCATTACCTCGCACACCGTCACCTCTCTCTTTTTCCAGTCACTCCTCTTCCCTCTGCTCTAATTACCACATCCACCTTTCTCTCTCTTTGCCGTTCAGTCTCCTCTTCAATCTTTATCCTTTCCTTCTTCAGCCCCCTTTTTCCCCGTCTTCCCTCTCTTTAGCTGGACCCGGTGCAGAGTGATCCTATTGTTGTGTCTGTCTCTCTCTCTCTCTCTCTCTCTCTCCCAGGAGCAGCACTTCAGGGACCTGCTGATTGGATTAGAGCCTTCTATTCCCTCCGGGTGGATCGCAGATGCAAATGGCCACCAGCGTGGAAAGCGTGCCGTAGTTAACCCAAGACAACAATGCTGTCTGTCTGCGAGTCAAGGCGCAACCTGTGATGTATTGAGGACATTGTGTCTGTCTCCCACAATTCATTTGAGCCAGAGAGAGAGAGAGAGAGACAGAGAGATACAGAGAGAGAGAGAGAGAGAGAGAGAGAGAGAGAGAAAAATAGATACAAGAGAGACACAGAGAGAGAGAGAGAGAGAGAGAGAGAGAGAAAAATAGATACAAGAGAGACAGAGAGAGAGAGAGAGAGAGAGAGAGAGAGAGAGAGAGAATAGATACTGGAGAGAGATGGTGATACGACAGCAAGAGAGAGAGATACTAGAGAGAGAGAGATACTAGAGAGAGAGAAAGAGATACTATAGAGAGAGAGAGAGAGAGATACAAGAGCAAGAGAGAGGGCGATACAACAGCGAGAGAGAGAGAGAGAGAGAAAGAGATACTACAGAGAGAGAAAGAGATACTAGAGAGAGAGATATGAGTGAGATAGAAAGAGATACTAGAGAGATATGAGAGAGATAGAAAGAGATACTAGATAGATATGAGAGAGATAGAAAGAGATACTAGAGAGATATGAGAGAGATAGAAAGAGATACTAGAGAGATATGAGAGCGATAGAAAGAGATACTAGAGAGATATGAGAGCGATAGAAAGAGATACTAGAGAGATAGAAAGAGATACTAGAGAGAGAGAAAGATATACTAGAGAGATAGAAAGAGATACTAGAGAGAGAGAGAGAGAAAGATATGCTAGAGAGATAGAAAGAGATACTAGAGAGATATGAGAGAGATAGAAAGAGATACTAGAGAGATATGAGAGCGATAGAAAGAGATACTAGAGAGATATGAGAGAGATAGAAAGAGATACTAGAGAGATATGAGAGCGATAGAAAGAGATACTAGAGAGATAGAAAGAGATACTAGAGAGAGAGAAAGATATACTAGAGAGATAGAAAGAGATACTAGAGAGAGAGAGAGAAAGATATGCTAGAGAGATAGAAAGAGATACTAGAGAGATATGAGAGAGATAGAAAGAGATACTAGAGAGAGAGAAAGATATACTAGAGAGATAGAAAGAGATACTGGAGAGAGAGAGAGATACTAAAGAGAGAATTTTACTAAAATTGTCAAAGGTCCAGATACAATTGATAGACTTAACCCCCCCCCCCCCACACACACAATGAAAGACCTTGATGCACATACATACATACAGTTCTAATTAAAGTGTAAGGGATTTAAACGCTAATCTGCAGCGAGGGATAATCTGCACTTAGTTGTTCAAAAAGCTCAACAAAAGTATGAACGGACGTTTGATAACTCACAAGCAAAATCAACACGCCGTTAAATCAGTGAGAGGCAAAAAGCAAACACTGTTGCACTGAATGTTGCCTGTGTACGTGCATGGGAATATGTTTCCTGTGTGTGTGTGTGTGTGTGTGTGTGTGTGTGTGTGTGTACAGTCCTCCTGCATGTTCATGTGAGGGGTCAGCGGCCTGTCCTCTCAGCGTTCCCTAATGCCCCTTCATCCAGGACGGAGGCTTGATGGAATCACAGGAAATTGGATTGTCTTCCATTTGCTTTGGAAGCAGCCTGGAAGCGACACTCCCTCCCTCCCTCCCTCCCTCCCCGCCACCTCCCACCATTCTCCCCCCCAATACCTGCAGTTGCCCCCCCCCTCCCTCTCCCACCTCTCTGGTGCACCCCTGTTCCCATCCCATTACGGAGGCATGTCGCACCGGACCCCTGCTTTTACATGTCATCCAAAGTTTCCCCTTGCGGTGCAGAAATGCCGGGCTGGATGTCAGCAGAGTGCTCAATAAAGCCGCTGCTGCACAATGCAGGCAGCAGCAGAGATCCAGCACCGTGGAGTGTATCACCCTAATGGGGTGGAGCAATATGCTCGGGAGCAGCAGGGATAGGGATTGATCTATTAGTACAATTGCAGTTTTGCTGAATTTAAGTCACACCAATCTATCATTTCTACCACACAAACGATGTGAAGCAAGATGGATGAAAGGGAACGACGGGCGAAACCAAGGAGGCAGGAAGATTATGAGCGCATGATCCAATTTCTTTACAGATCCAAATAATACTGTAACTTCAGCTAAATTGGTCCACTGAAAGATGATCGTGTGTGTGTGTACTACGTTTGTGTCTCTTTCTCCAACAAATAAAACGTTGTGTGTAACTCTGTTTATCTGCACAAAGGGACCGTCACAGATGTTGGGTTCATTTGTGGAAAGTGCTTTAACTTGTTTTCTCCATCTCTCCGCCTTCACAAGACTTTGGGCGACGGGACAAGAATCCTACAAACGTTCAAGCCAAGCTTTTTATTAAGGTGGAGGGATCAAGGGCATATCAGAGGCGTACGCTTACCCTAGTCAGGGTAACAAATAGTCCCTTAATCTCCTCTTGAAACTAGGTTTTAGGCTGTTTTTCATAATGCTGGTCTGAGCCGTGGAGGAGAAGTTAAAGGTCTGGCACTGTCATGTTTTCATACCATGCAAATCCAGCTGCCAATGGTCCTGAGGGATATGGCATATATGGTGGGTAATCAAGCCTATCTCTAATAATTTAAGTGTTTTTCAACACATTATTAGCATACAATAGCTTCATCACCGTCTTTCACTAACAAACGTTTTGTCTGGATATTCAAAAATACTTAAAAAGTGCTGGAATCTAACATCAGTAAATCTCTGCTAGTCATTTTGGGACATTAGTGTAATTACTGTAAACAAACAAGACCTTAGCCAAGATGACTGGCAGATATTTTGGCGACGACGTCAGAAAGAGGAAAGTAGAGCTGGTCGTTTCATTCTTCCAGACTGAGCAGTATCTGATAAAAGCTATAAAAAAAATAAAAAAAATCCTTTTCAACACATTTCTCAAACCAATAAAGCTGAATACAAAAGCTGTTGTGAGCTGCAATCCCTCTGATGACCACTAGGTGCACAACACTCTACTCTGCCAAATCCATTCTCCCTTTATAACCTCTTCCTTTCTATTTCTCCTTCAGCTCGTTTTCTCGGTCTCAACTTTCTCAGGGCTTTTCTTCCTCCCTGCCTCCCCCGCCCCTCCCCCTCCTCCCCCCACTGCCCCCCCCCCCCCACTGCCCCTGACAGCAACATTAAACAAGTGGGGAAAAATGGACAAGCAATTATGATTTATGATCAATGCATGCAGCAGCTGCTGACTTTTATAATGACAGTGGTTGGGGGGGAGGGAGAGAAAGGGGATGTGTGTGTGTGTGTGTGTGCGTGTGTGTGTGTGTGTGTGTGCGTGTGTGTGTGTGTGTGTGTGTGTGTGTGTGTGTGTGTGTGTGTGTGTGTGTGTGTGTGTGCGTGTGTGTGGGGAGGACGAGGGGTGAATCGATAGGCGACTGGGATCATTGGTATGCAGATTCCAGCAGACAGCATTATGATGAGCAGGTGCCATTAATCAGAAAGCAGAACACAGATGTGAGTAAGATGGAGGGGACGAAGACCATCATCTCCCGGCATCACCGACCAGACAGAACTAACTCCAAGCAGTTTCTAAGACATTTATCTGTCACTACGTTTCGGCATGACATGTTCCAAAACATACAATACCAGGATTATTTGGAGTTTTTGTTTCGTTGCATGAAAACTGCTTCACGTAGGTTTTTTACAACAAACATTTGGTTTGCTATATAAAATATAAATATCAAAGATATCATGACATTTTCTGACAGATATAGAAAAGAAGCCAAATGCAAAAAAGAAATGTAATGATGGATTCATCACAAGAAATGGGCAGCAATCGTGAAGGTCGGAGGTCAAGCTAAAAATATATTTTGTATGCTTTGAATAATACTTTGTAATGAATGCAGAATAGTCACAGTCATCATATGTAAAGGCCTGTGCATGCACATGAGTTTACCCTGTTTGCTGTGTGTGTGTGTGTGTGTGTGTGTGTGCGTGCATGTTGGGAAGGCCCCTGTGTTAAAAGGATCTGCAGACCGGGGCCAGCCCTAATTGAATCTGGGTCTCCTCTCTGAGCCGGGAGAGGTAACCTTGCCACTCAGCGTGTGAGCACTGCCACCCACGGTCAAATTAGCCTGACAGCAACCTCCCTGTCCTTCACACCTCCTGGGAGTGTCCTTCAGGTGCCCCCCACCCACCCCCCCGAAACAGGGGGGAAATCCTGACTGGTCCAAGGGGTCCAGAGCTGACAGGGGTCCCGGAGGATGCCAGGGATTATAGATATTTAGAGTGTCAGAGCAGTCAAAAGGCCTAAAATGTGAACACCTTACACAGGTTGTCCTCCTGTGTGTGTGGAGGACGGGGCAATAAGGGTAAAAGCTCCTTTAAAAGGCTGGACATTCCTCCACCCACAATAGCCTGATTCCCTTTCCTTCCTCTGTCACGGCGGACAAAAGAAGCCTCTCTTTTTCTTTAAATCTCCATTCCCTGCGACCCCGTTCCCTTCGGCCCCCCTCCACACCTCCCTCCCCTCCCCGTGTCGCCGAGGCTTTGCTTGTTCCCGTGGGACACCTTAGCCTCCATTAAAGCCATCAGAGAAGGAGGATGAGGTTGGGACTGAGAATTACCATCGCTGGGAGTCCCCCCCCCCCCCCCCCGTCTGTCCTCCTGCGGCTCATTGATGATGTTTAAAAAGAAATATATGAAATAAATAAATACATAAAAGAGTGTAATATGAAAATCAATGGCGAGGCGGCGGGGGCTGCAGCTGAGGCATTTGGAGTGAGGGACTCATAAAGCTGAGTACTGCGGGAGACTGATGGAAGGCAAAACACTTACTTTGTTTATTCTCTCTCCTCACCCCCATCCCCTCCCCTCGCTGTCTGTATCCAGCCCTCACTCCCCCCCCCCCCTCCCCTCAGTCTGAAACGGTCGAGGACAGCTTTAATGCTCCTGACAATTTATGTGGACGGTTAAGAACGATGGAAATCAAATAGTTGAGTGTAGGCAAGGCCCAGTGAGTGGCCAATAAGAAAGAAACAACAGCTGATGATGGCAAAGAGGACTGTTACCTGCTGGAATGGCTCTTTAGGCCGCACTATTACTGTCAAGTCGCCGGCTCTTTTCTGAGTGCTCATATTATAGATTCATAACTGTATCTATGTCCGATAGGCCCTTTTAACACAGCGTGGCAACAGCTTTCCTTTCATCGAGTCCGGCTAATGTGCAGCGGGTACTAAATACCAACGCTATAAGAGCGGCTTACAGGGTGGAGTATAAAACGTTAAGGTGTGTGTGTGTGTGTGTGTGGTGGCTGCAGTGCCTTTTATGTGTGTGTCCTCAGCTTTAACAGTAGATACAAACACACACACACACATTGAAATGCATGCTGTGACCCGTTACGCTTGGATAAAGAGGAAGCAAGGAATGAGCTTTCTTAAACATCTGCATTAATGTGTGCACTAAGCTGTGGGAGCGTCTCAGAGTCCTCCTATTAATCTGTTGCAGGGAGAGAGAGAGTGAGAGTGTGCGAGGGCGATCACTGCAGCCTCTGACATGCCAAAGCTTAAAAAGGGCTCATTTACATGCTAGAGGCATGAAGAAGAACATGCATGTACAACATTCATCCTGCCTGAAGTGTATTGCTTTTTTCTCTAATACTCTCTATCAAAAAAAATCAGCAATTTGATATTTCAGTATCAATATATAGCATTTTATTGTTTTCTTTTTTGGAGTCTGTTAAGAAACAGTGGAGAAAATAACCAGCAGGACTTCTGGCTTATTCAGTAGATTAAGTATATTTTGAAATCACGACGATATCAATACAATACTTCCATAGAGCAATCACGCTGATTGATTTGTGAGATGAATAATGTCCGAATACATGCCGAGAGGTGAAAAGGACACACACTATGGTGTAAACAGTAAGTATCTGTCTCATATCTTTGTTTATCTGCTCCATTTCTCCCTCCATCCTACTTTATTCTCCATTTTTATTCTTTAAATCCTCAATATATTCCATCTTCTTCCTTTCCCACCTCGCTGCCTTCCCTTTCTTAAAGACCCTATATATTCTGGGGGATAGGTTGCACAATTACACACACACACACACACACACACACACACAAACACACATGCACACACACACAATTATGACGAATCTTGCTGGATATTTGTTATGACTGGCCTGACTGAGCCATTAGTTATAGGAGGGAGTGCTGGGAAAGGGGAGGGATAGGAACGTGTAATAATGCCTCCACCATAGAATTTCAATCAACCAACCATGGTGTGTGTGTGTGTGTGTGTGTGTGTGTGTTTTGATCACACAAGTAGTTGACACCACAGCAGAGGACACAGACGAGATGGTTCAGTGTTCTTTGTTCGGCTCAGCTTGAATCCAAAAAGCTGTGAAAAGGCTCAAAGTACAGCTGCATTATATCCGCAATCAACGTTGCAGTATTTAATTTAATATTTTTTGCTGAATGTTGCGACTTCAATATGAAACGTTAGAAATATTGCCACAGGGTTTACTACGCTTTCTCATGAAAAACGAGCGTGAACAGATGCTAATGCTTGCGATTTGTTCAGTTTGATTAAAATGGAATATTTTCTCTGACGTGCTTCTTGATTTGTGAGCCAGGATTTGGCACAAACCAAGAATACCTTATTTGGGAAACACACTTTTTTTTTCCCCCTTTGAGAAAAGAGCAGCCTTGTGCTATTTGGTAATTGCAGTAGTTTATATTAATACAATGGGCTGACATTTTCTATTTTGTCCATTCATTTAACACGCGGTTCATCATTTCACAGCAACTCCGGATTATTTAACTAATTAGAGACATACAATCGTTTCCTCCTTGTGTTCGTTTTTACCAAACTGCCAGTGATTTAGGATTATTAAACTAAACTCAAACATGAGATGGTTCAGCTTTTTAATGGCATTTCAATCTTGAACTTAAACAGTTTATAACCTAACATGTCTTTATGGTTAGCTTTAAACTTTTGGATATGTCTAGCAAATAATAGCTGATGTTTTATAGGCTAAACCTCTTCTCTTTGGCGTTTGACACCATGTAGAGTGTTGAGTTTATGTGTATATGTGCATACTTTTTACCTTTTTATTTTTAAATTTTATTTTATTTTATTTTTATCTTGTGCGGGCAGTGCACCCTTTTATTTTCTTTATTTGTATTTGTTTTTTAATTATTTTATTTGAGATTTATCTGATTTTATCTGGCTTTATTTGCGTTTTATCTTATTTTATATAGAATATTGATTCTATCCTATTGTGTCCATCATTGTTATTGCGCTTCTGTTGTGTTGAAATTTATTTATTTACTGTGAAGCACTTTGGAAACCGTTGTGTTTGTTTAAATTGTGCTATATAAATAAAGTGGATTGGATAAAAGGTGACAGATATTGAAAATAATGGTGATGCTGAAAGTTAGTAGATAATTGTAACTCCTGGTAGGTAAATAATAACCAACTGTTACCTAGGTAACAGGTAGGTAACTAACTAATGGGTAATTTACTGGTATCTGACAATTGTATCGAGGTACATGTTCATATTTATGTTTTAATCTTTTAATAATAAAGGTAAGAACATTTAAAAAGATATGCTAGTCTACAACTCCTCACACACAAACAAACACAAATACGGCTGCAGGTTCTAAATGCAGGCTGCGGTATGGGACTTGTTGTGTTGTGTGCACTCCAGCCACCAATTGTAGGCCGCCCAGTCAGATATTTATTACTATTGATCCAGCTGGTCCTGGCTGGAGACTTTTGTTCTGCCGGCTCGAGGCTCTGACCTCAATTAAGTTATGAATTTCTATCTGATAGACTGGGAGCGCTTGGGGGCCCTGCCGCGGCTGTGCGACCACGCTGGATTAATTAGAATTAGCGGTGCTGCGAGTCGCCCTCCCCGCCTCATGGATCATGTTGTTTTAATACAAAGTAGAAGCGGAGGCGTGGGAGGGATGGAGTGAAGGGGATGGGAGCTTTGGGGTGGGGGGGTGGAGAGCGATGAGGAGAGGGGAAAGATGGAGGAAAAAAAGCAAGAATGAGTCGAGTAAAAGGATGGGGAGGATGAAGATGTGCTTAAATCTTTTCCCACCGATCGCCTACTTTAAACCTTAACGACGTGTCCTTCCTGGCATTGTGTTTGTGTTGAGCTAACCTGCGTCTCACCTGTGCGTCCTCTTTGTCAGCCTAATCCCACCTCCGTCACCTTCCCTCTCAGTAAGTCAGACATTGTATTCATCTACGCTGGGCCATTCCTGACCTTTGTCGTACGTCTGCACCTCCAAGCCAAAGCCAGCCCTTCTCGACTCCGGTTCCATGAATCGGCATGTCCTTTCCATAAATGCATATTTCCATGGCAACTCTACAGCTTGTTGGGAGGGTTAGGGGAGGGTTTCAGGTGGGAGTTCAAGCTGCGGTCGTGGGATTATAGCGTCTGGACAGAGAACGACCACACACGAACATATACGACCAGAACAATGAAAGGACCTCAACCAACAAATATCAGAGAATACCTAATTATGGAATGAGCCATAGATGAGAGTTTTCACAAAGGAAAGGTTCAACATTTTGGGAAATATGCCTGATTGTAGGGAATTAGGTTGATATGGATGTCACCTCTGGTAAACAGCCAGCAGACCATTAGCTTAGCACAAAGAGGAGGAGAAACAGCTAGCCGGGCTCAACCAGCCCTTCCAAAGATCACATTTCATCTGATAATTCACTACCAAATAGCACTTTGATTTTTACATGTTTGAATATGTACATGTTATTCATGAAATATGTTTTTTAAATCTTCATTTTGCAGGAGTGGAGAATCTACTTTCAGGTGTACAGGAGTAACTGTAGATTGGTGATGAGGAGCTGAAACACATCATATATTCATCGTATATTGATTGTAAATTAATCGACCAAAAAAATGTGCTTTTCTTTTTTTCTCTCCAATGCTTTTCTGTAACGCATTTTAATTTTGCCTTTATTTTCTTTTAATTCTTACTACTTTTTTCACTTTATTGTATGACATGTTATGATGTGAAGCACTTTGAGACTGCCTTAATGTGCTATACAATTAAAGTTGCCTTGCCTTCTTTGTTTCTGTATTGATAATGATGACATTTCTGTTGCCTAGCTCTAAAACAGCAACTTCGCTGACCTTATGATGAGATTGTCTTGACGACAGCAAAATTATAATTATAATTATATGCAATCAGAGAAAAACCAAACTAAGAATCTGACCAATGTCAGGATTCGCTATACTGAGATACAGACACATATCTTGGTCATTACAGAAAAACTATTGACGTCTGACACTCTGCCTTATTTGTACTGTCTTTTAACAATTCTACTTTTTATAGTTGTAGCTTAATTAGCGATGAATCTGTATTGCAGGATCCTTTTTCACGGCTGATATGATGGAATGTCCTAAATTTAAGCCGATCCCTCATTAATGCTCTTAAATACATACTGGCACACAGAATATAAGTCCAGTGTTTAATCCTTAATTTCCATTATTACATTAAGTGAGGGTTTTACTGCCGTCTTTCCCACAGTTTGTGCCCCACTTTCTCCGGGTGTATTAGCTGAGGGAGCAGTGATACGGGAGGGGGTTTGATGTACAGGGGCCTCATCTACAATTGGCAGGTGGCAGAGCTGTGATCTGCGTATTCAAACACGCACACACACACACAGCTACCTATTGTAGTCCTTCCCCGCCTTGATCCAGGATTAACTATCAAACGAGCCTTTAATGCAGGTTACCAGGGTTTGGGAACAATTCACTAAAACAATCAGTTGATTAATTTCAAACGATTTCCCTCCACTGCCAAGCAAATAATAATACTTTTTGTTTTAACTCCGATAGTCCCCCTCCCCTTTTTAATCAACAAATTAAGCATAAATCATGTTTGATCTTTATTTACTGGTCGCCTCGGCAGTTGGTAGAGGTCAAGAGAGATTACTGGTTGCTCTAATAGCCTGCAAAAACCCAAACATTCTTCCATTCCTCTCATGAACAGACACACAAAACTCCCTCACCCTTTGTTTCATGTCACTGGGCAAAAAAAAAAAAAGGACATCGAGTTTTTATCTTTCTCTAATTTAATGAACTTTCCTTTCCTTGTTCTCTTCCCGATTCCTTTTCCTTGACAACTTAATGCTAAAAACCCCAAACAAAAGGATGTCCAAGCATGTTCTAATGAGAAGCATATCGCTTTGTAAGCTTTACATAGTGAGATAATTTGGCAATGCGACAGAGTGGTATGATTTAGCGGACTATATTTTTCTCTCGGCCACCTCTTTGCCACCTCATAAATCTGCTACCAGTAACTCTGCTGCAGAGGTCCGGTGTCTTTAATACTCTGGCTTCTCCACGGCCGGCTTCCTCGAACACCTGAGAGGATCGGCAGGTGAGAAGGTCCCGATGGCCTGAATGCATGGATATAGGATATGTCTGCATATGGCGATAGGAAGCTTTTCCTTCCTTCGAGTGCACATCTTTGCTCAAAATGGCACATTTCTAAAGCCGAACGGGATTGAAAATAATGAAAACACACCTTAAATGATCTCTAGATCACGTCATCCTCTTTGCCTGCTCCATTACAAATGATAAAAGAAGGTGGTTTATTTCTACCTTCGTGTTTTGATTCAAAAATCCGTTAAAAAAAAAGGCAAACGTGTGAAATTAAAAGTCTGCTCAAAGACACCCATTATCACCCCCCAGCCCAAAGATTTATGTTTCCTACTTTGACTGCTAAAAAATCTTGGCACATTGGGATATCAATTTATATTTTATTAATAGATACATGACTGTAAAGACGCTACATCTTACAAAAAAAGGACAAAAGCTTCCATCTATACATCAATCCTCCTCCACTGTCATTATCTTGATATGGTTCTAAATCATTAGCGAAGTGTTTTTGTAGTTATCCCCACTGTTAAGTCTTTTTATGAACCATTCGCCACAAATCCACCCAATCCCTGCGAGCATTCAAAACAAAAAAGGGGGCCATGCATGACCACAAAAGAGAAAGTCATTTGTGAAATGTCCTGATTACGTGGGTTGTGCAACGTAAAACAATTTGCCTGATTACTTCCAATTGATTCGGCCTTACAGTTAAAGCCTCAGTGTGCAGCCCGGTGAACTGCATTGTGTCGTGCCGCCGGGGCAGGGAAGAGGAGTAATTTCTCCAATGTGCAGCTGAGCCAGCTTACCGCCAAAGCTAAAGCCTCCTGGATGCTGCTAAACCTCGGGGAGGCTAAACACCAGGCTAGCTACCAGCTAACTCTGTCTGCTAAAGCCTTGGGGGATTTGTCTGTGGCACAAAGTGAATTAAAGGTGACCTTCTGGAAGGGATGGAGAGGGAGAGAGAAAAGAGAAGGGTAATGGGGATGCTGAAGATGTCACTATTTGCCTCGGGTTTGTGTGTAGATAGGAGCGTTACAAGGAATGAGAAGGCTCCATCATCTATCCATCACACAGCCACTAGACTTGTGTCCTGGTGTTGGAACATATCTTCCTTAATTCAAAGGGAAGTTTGCACTGCATAAACATTCATGGTCTTCTACACTTGGAAAAAAAAAAAGGCCGTCCGACTTCAGCTCTCAAGTTCAGTCATTCATGCAATTATAGAGGTGTAATCTAATAACGCAATCTTAAATCAATCCTTTTGAAAGATTCGGTGGCTGGAACACCAAACTGGTGTTTTTCAGTCCATATAACACAGGTCAAAGGTCACGGGAGCAACACATGCTGTCAGATCTTTGTCAAAAATGAAAAGTAGAAAATGACACATAATAGAAAGTAGAATGTAAGACAAAAAATATCAAATGAGGCATTCTGGGTAAATACTTTGTACAAAGTCATCAGTTTCAAACAAGAGGGGCTCGTATGGAATTCCACTCATTCATTTACCGATTAATGATCACAGAAGGAGAGACCTGCATGCGGCTCACCTGACCGTTGATGTCCGCTTTGTGCTGCAATAATACAGAAACCAGCTCCTTGTGTCCCCGGTCACAGGCCCAGTGGAGCAGAGCCCGGCCCTGAAACACACACACACGAACACGCACACGCACACACACACACACACACACACGCACGCACACACGCACACACGCACACACGCACACACGCACACACGCACACACGCACACACGCACACACGCACACGCACACGCACACGCACACGCACACGCACACGCACACGCACACACACACACACACACACACACACACACACACACACACACACACACAGTTAACTTCCACTTTAATCCATTTCTCTGCTTTCAAACAAAATAAATAATGCACGGCCGTTCAGAACTTAGAGCCTTCAGGCCTCAGTTTCATAATGATCTGCGGACAGTCAGAGTGACGAGTGTGTGTGTGTGTGTGTGTGTGTCTGTGTGTCTGTGTGTGTGTGTGTGTCTGTGTGTGTGTGTGTGTGTGTGTGCAAAGAAGATCAGGATGGTGTTTCAAGCACAGACCAAAGAGGGCTCACAGATAAATCCCAGTATCACACTCACACACACACACACACACACACACACACACACACACACACACACACACACACACACACACACACACACACACACACACACACACACACACACACACACACACACACACACACACACACACACACACACACACACACACACACACACACACCCTTAGGTCCAAGATCCTTGTTCTAATAAAACCACGCAAGCTAATTTTTCAGTGGGGCCAATTAGGTAAAGCAAACGCTCCAAGTTCAGTTCTGTTGCTTAAATCATATTGATCACCGGAGCGGCATGTTAAAATGGATACTTATGAGCCGGGCCAGAATACCAATAGGTTGCTCTTTCTCTCTCTGCCCCACTCCCACTCTCCCCCTCTCTCTCTCTCTCCTGCTCCCTTCCAGGTGTTTCTGCTGCTGGCCACATTTTCACCGAGGACCAGAGTTTCCGGTCCTACTACTCCGGGATACTGCACACACACAAATTAAGTGGGCTTTCTGGGGAGTTGCGGTGATTAATAAAACATTGAATGTGTCAAATAGAATAAGTGCAACATTCAAAGCTGAGAACACACCATTAACAGAAACATTTAGAGTTTGGGCCAGCCAGTGTGGAGCATTAGGAAGGGTCTGCTGTGATTAGGGCTGGAATCGTCCTGTCCAGGAAGGTAAAGGGAATAAATGTTAAGCACTCTCTGCTCAGGTGGGTTGATAAGTTAGAGCCTCCATTTGAAAAGGAGGACAGGAGCACTGCCGTGTGGAAAGATAAGCAGTTACAATAAACAAAGGAGTCTCCAACCAGACACGCAAATCGACATGATAAGCACAGCCGGTGAAGACGGGGAGAAGAAGAGTGAACGTATATTTTGCATACACTCTCTCCTTGGCTCGGCCCCAGTAGGCAGTTGTGGGTCGGCATGTTTGAGTTGTATGGCTCACAAAGTGAAGGAATGTAACACAAAACTACAACATTAATCTTTAATTAATTATTAATTGAAAGGTTTTATTTGAGGTAAAATCCTCTCTTTTTTTGGGAAGCAATTAACAATTTAATTTACATCCAAACAGTCAATCTCGTCAGGCCCAGAGGTGATTATGACTTAAACATCATTTTTAGACAAATTGATATGAATAACATACAACATAGCCATTTGACATTGTTAATCTTCCTTTCTGTTTTCCCTTTAATATTTATTTTATCATACAGAAGGACATATCCTGTTTGGATGGCGTTATCTTTTTTATGTGACATTATCAACAAAAATCCAAGAAAACTGAGTGAAACTATTTTATTACTTTTTTTAAGCGTTAACTGTAACTGTAGTTGTTTGTTAATTATCTGAAAATAATATGTTCATAAAAGCCTCTCAACCAAGAGGAATGTGGAATTGAGAGTTCATGAACCACGCATGTCCTAATGTGTTAAGAATATCCTCTACTCGCTTGCAGCCAAACTGGTGTTTGGCTTTGTTGGCAACGGTTAGAAATATGTATCACAGGTGGATATTTGGCTCCTGAAGAGTGAGTACTCTCACTGAGCTGCAGCACATCAGTGAAACTTGCTTCACCACTGCCCTCTGCTGTTGAGCGTGCGGTGCTGCAGGCAGACAAACAACAGCGGCGGACAGACAAAGCTCCTCTCTGCCGAGGCCTCTCAGCCATCTGGCTCTCTGACGGGGAACCCGTGAGCCGACCGCCTGCTTATCTGAGGAGCGTCCGCGATGAAAGGGAGGCAGGGAGCGAGCCATTTGGCCCGGCCGATAATGAATCGGGGGGGGGGGGGGACGGACAGATGAAT
Source organism: Eutrigla gurnardus (assembly GCF_963514095.1). Taxonomy (NCBI): domain Eukaryota; kingdom Metazoa; phylum Chordata; class Actinopteri; order Perciformes; family Triglidae; genus Eutrigla; species Eutrigla gurnardus. Next base: position 26,751,979 of record NC_139920.1, on the reverse strand, counting down.
GGATTTCGGGGTCAATCCGGAAAACACCTCGCGATGGTAATAGCCGTTCACACAATTTCCTCCCTGCCCGAGGAGAGGTTCCCATGTGTTTGTGGTCGGGATCACTGAAACAGTTATGTAACGATTGCTAAAAAGAGCTGCGTGAACCCTCCCCCAGTGACCTGTATCTTCCATCATACTGCACTGATCGTTTCCACCTGCCCTCCGGCACGGGGGGTCACAGCGTGTGGCAATAACCCAGCGGCTGGTCCTGACTCACAGCCTTGCTTAAGGGCACTTCATCAAGTGCCTACTCTCTCTGCCCACCGTTGCATGCCAACGCTATGATTACAGCGTTGTCATGGCGATGATACACTCGTGTCTAGAAACACTATTAAATAGCCATGAGTACAGTTAGACGTGGCTTGTTTGGAGGCAGTGTGTGGTGCAGTTACCTCTTCATCTTTAGTATTGACGTCCCACTTCTGCGAGGCGATGGCCTTGCTGATGTGGTCGATGTTGTTTTCTCTGCAGTAGTCGAAGATGTTCTTATCCTCTTCCCTGGGACAGAAACAGAGAGAGAGAGAGGGGGAGAAAGAGGGAGGAGATTCATTCAACTTTATGTTTTTGACCATCGTTTGTGGTAAAATAATCAGATGACTTTGCTTTGCTTTCTTTTTCCTTTTGCTTTGAGATTTCCGGAGCCTCTACCCCAACAGGATGACCTCCATCGGAAAACAACACGCTACTAGATCATTTGGTCATCAAACACACCGGCGTAACAGATAACACAACCACGCATCCATCCTCCCGGTCTCAAACATGAGCAGCAGCCACACGTGCCACATCCCTCGGGAACACTGGCACACACACACACACACACACACACACACACACACACACACACACACACACACACACACACACACACACACACACACACACACACACACACACACACACACACACACACACACACACACACACACACACACACACACACACACACACACACACACACCTCTGATAATATCTCCGTGTCTCTAATCACCTCCTGGCATTGGGGACAGGAGTGAGTGCTGGGGGGGGAGCCAGGGTGCGGTGGTGGTGGTGGTGGGCGAAGGGGAGAGAAGGGGCGAAATCTCATTTAGAGCTTTACGCCTTCCCCTCCCCTTTCTACCCGATGCCGGCCATTCAGATTAATTGAATTTAGTGCTCTATTGTCTGACAGGAACCCCGCATACCAGCCGCTTTACCACTCCCACGCAGTAAGTCAGTCATCCCCCAAGGCCAAATCCCCTACTTCCTGTCTCCGATGCCTGCTCGCTCTGCCGCACCGTGCCTGACAAATCCCCCAGCACGCACCTGGGCTGGGATCGCACAGGAGCCACCTTGGGCTGTTGGAGGAGCGGGAATGTTGTTCAGTCTTGTGTTGAATAGCTAGAGGTTAGCTAACGCGGTCAGTCCTCCATTAGAATGAAGTATGAACATTCAAGCACAAAAGCCATTTTCGAAAGGCGACGGATCACAATATTAAACAAATATATATATATTTTTTTAGTAAAAACAAAAAACTTGAGGGGGGAAGGAGCAGAGGGGCTTTAATGATTAGTTTTTTCTTTGTTTAGATCACTACGTACCATCCAAAGGTGTGTCAGGATACAGGTTTCAAGCTTCATAGATTACTGAATGAAATGTGCAATAATTAAGATTGTGTCAAGTCCTTCTTGATAAAAATACATGCAAGGTTTCCCGTGTCTTCTCCAACTGTAAATGGAGCATCTTTGGGGTTTTCAGACTAGTGGTCGAACCACACGACGCATCTGAAGACATCACCCTTTTTGCCAAATGCCGATTTCTCCACCTTCTTCCATTAAATTGTCCAAATACCTCCATCATTTGTTCCCACCCAAAAACCAACCAGAGCCAATGTTGGACTTGTTTGTGGTTGTTTTCAAACACACAACAAATCAAATTTGAGGATTATTTTTTTTACTTAGAGGAGGCTGTATTAAAAAACCAAGTTTATCCATCCTATTTGAAGAACTTCAAATTGAAGCATGCTTCTCAGGCTGTTTGCATCTTTTTGTTTAACAACAGCTGAATCAGAGAGTACTAGCTCCAACTTAAACCGACCCTCAGAGGAGTTTCAACCATTCTGCCTCACAAGCAACACACTGTTTACTGGGAGGAAACACAAACAAAGTTTTGTCTACCGTTTGTTCTTTAATGAACCTCTGTACTTCCCTTTCTTCAGCTTTTCATCTGCACGCTTTATCTCTCCCGGCTCTCCCGTTCCTCCCCTTCCTCTTCCCGCCATCTCCTCATCAGCCCGTGATGAATTATGAATAACTCATTAGACTTTTATCACTGCCGGGTTATGTATGAGCACATTCATTTACATACTCCTGATTACCAGCGCTATGTTTATGCATGAGGCCCCCACGCTGGGCCACACCCACTTCCTTGTCTGATGGCCACGGTGACCCCGAGTGTCCCTGATGTGTGGCCGCCATCCGTCTCCCCCGGCAACTAATCAATAGGCCAGCTCATCAGTCTTTGGTCGATGGCTGAACAGGGCCGGTCTGACGGGCGCATGACACATCCTCACATGTATAAAGCACAAGCACACGTATTATAAGGTTATATAATATGCAACATGTACACACACACACACACACACACACACACACACGTGGATTTAGTTCATACCGCAGTGAGAGTAACACACGGACACCAACACACACGCTATAAACAAACAAATGATTAATGTGGCTCCTATAAACGACGTGACATCAACAGCACCGCAATGCATGCTGGGAAGGTCACAGGCTACTCTGTCATCACAGCAGCTGGGGCACAAAGGGTGTTGTGTGTGTTTGTGTCTATGTGTGTGGCCGTGTTATGAGCTTGTGTGTTTGTGTGTGTGTTTGTGTGTGTGTGTGTGTGTGTCTGTCCAGTATGGTGTACTGGCAGATATGTCCTTCATCCATCAGACTAAACTGGCCACAGTGGTGGAGAACACTCATCTACCTGGCCTGTGCCTCGCTGATCAACACCACGGCCACACCATCCATCACACACACACACACACACACACACACACACACACACACACACACACACACACACACACACACACACACACACACACACACACACACACACACACACACACACACACACACACACACACACACGGGGGTCGCCCCTCTCAACATGGCTGAGCCCCGCGGAAGTACGAGAAACAATAAGTCAAATAACTGAGCAGCGGCTTCCAGCAAAGTGTCCAGACAACAAAGCCTGGAGTGTTTATCAGAGTCCTTTTTCAAGGCGGGTGAGAGAATTACAAATGTAGCATTCAAAGCCTCTTCAATCACACACTGATCAGCTCAGTAGCCCAGGGATATCGCTAATCAATCCCGCTTTTGTCGATACACACACACACACACACACATACACACACAAATCGAGATGAGCAATGCAATTAACTCTCTGTCTGGTTAACAGGTGCTTAGCTGTTTAATATGGAGTGTGTGTGTGTGTGTGAGTGTGTGTGTGTGTGTGTGTGTGTGTGTGTGAGAGAGAGAGAGGAAATTGAAATGCAGCAGAGCAGTGAGTGTGACAGTTCCGGTAGGTTATGCATGGATTCAGATGCAATCGCGTCGACGTATAGCGGCGAGTGTATGTTTATGTGTGCACACGTGTGCATAGGTGTGTGTACGTGCCGTGTTAATGACTTCCTGCACGCCGGTTCCCCCCTCAGGGGATCGCTGCTACTGGGGGGAGCGTCGCCCTGGGAATCCCGTTGTACCTGCCTCCCTCCGTTGTACCCGGCACGTCTTCATCACCCCCCCCCCCGAATCACAACGTAATTAAAAAGGGGAGACTCTGGCTGCCTCCTTCCGAGACCGTGCATACTAATCACATACAGCCATTTAGAAGGAAAACCTGCAGGATTCACACATCTCATTTTCATCTCCAAAAGACCTCTTTTTTCATTGAAATGAAGATGAGGTTTTTAAGCTTGAGTAAGTCTGCCAGGCCGCAGTAAATGGAGAATATATTTCATTAACATAAATCAGGACTGTATGACGTCTCCGGGCCCCCCCGACTGCAGTTACGGTCTGTTGAACAGAATCAAATACAGCATCAGGACCAGTAGTTAACAAAGCCGGGCTCCGATCGAGTTGACCCGAGCATTAAATAAAGTGGTGATTCACAACCGAGAGGAAAGAGCTGAGTCTGTTCCAGCGCCATCAAGAACAAGGAAATTGCATTTAGATGCGTTTGGGCTCTGAAAAACGGAACAGAGTTGAATAAAGAGAGTTCCTCTGTGTAATCAGTGTAATAGGTTTGTGATGCGTTTGGGTAAATACCTGATCATCTCCTCCTGATATAGAGAGCTGACTGCTGCTCCGAAGCCCGTTCTTCTTTCTGCTCCTCGTCTTTCCTGTCAAATAAAAGACACTCGAACATTCAACAAACAACATCCACATATATATACATATAAAGTATGACATTTCTCAGTACAGATGTTGGTTACTGTTAACAAACTTACGTCTTGTTGACTGACAGCTAGTGTGAAACACCAACCAGGTCTAGTTTGGCTTCTTTCTGCAGCCTGTGCTCCCATACAGACAAAGGTACTGACTGTATTGTCTGTTCAATGCAATACAAAGGGTTGGGTTCATCTATTCACTGTACCTATAGCCTTTCACCTAAAGCATTTGAGAAGCACGACATAGATGAATTTCAAAATGTGTTTTTTTTTTAACAAGCTTCTGGGACTTTAGACATGACCTCATAGCTATTAAATATCCAACAATATGCACAAGACCAATATAAAATATATAGTGCCTTAATTTGTGGCCCTTGTTAATCTTCTGTGCTTCACATTCAAGTCAGCCAGGACTTTTATAACCCGGCCTATTCTTCGCCGACCAACCTTCGACTCACAATGGAACCCACACAAATCGGATTTCAGAAAATAGAGCGAGCGGGGAGAACATGACAAGCGAAGCAAAACAACTGTGCGTGCACTTTTGGGGACAACCTAATTCACTTCAGAAACTCAGAATATTCGCTGATGCACTGGCCCTGCTCCTCTGCAGTTTAATGTAATATAAAGCCAGTGTCTGCTCAACAATCGAGGCAGGAACAGAGGTCAAATTCGGGGCTATTATTCTCTCCCCTGCTTCTCTGTCTACGCACTCCTACTTACACCATTTGACTGTGGCTTGCAAAAGAATAGCAACTGCCATGCAGTGGTGCTTTGTTAACACTAATACAATCAGCTTCTTTTCAGGGGGGACAGTTGTGCGTTTGCTGCCCCGTCTGCCGGGTCTCTCTCCGGGCATTGTGCAGCGGTGGGGCAGAGTCAGCGCGTATCGCCCCGCCGAGAGAAAAGAATGTGTCAGGATTGGACATGTGGTTGACAGTGACACTATTAAAGAGACATAAATTTGGAAGGAGGGGAAGGAACAGGGGTGGGGGTAAGAATAGGGTGAAGGGGTTACAGGAGGAAAGGGGGTGGGGGAAAGATTAATAGAGGAAAAGCAGGTAGCAGAGAGGTGGAAAACAAAGGGGAAATGGGAAAAGAGGGCGGAGAAAGAGGTGAAGGGAAACCAGAGGGCAAGCAGGAAATGGGAATGAACAGTACAGTAGGTCGGATGTGACACGTGAGAGCTATTCTTTGGCTTTTCAATTCAAGAGAAAACAACCTTCTTCCATCTCTCTGGGACTGTCCTTGTATGACAGTGAATCCATCCCCCTGTTTGGAGCGTATGCTACACTTGTAGAGGGAATGGACACACTCTGTTCAGATGTTTGGCATTCAGTTGTGAAATATAAGTGGCGGCAACGTGTAGCCCCAACACCAGTAGAAGTATTTCTAGTTACTTAATATAAGGCAATACTTTAAACATCAAATTCTCTTTATTTTCTGGAAAGCAACGTGTTTTAGGGATGACTTTAATAGTAAGTAAACGACAAATAAACAGAAATAAAACCTTATATAAAAGCTGCTTCACCACTTTTTAATGTATGACAACATAGGACAACAGTCCATTTTTCAGCTTCTTTATAGTAATATTGTTTTTTTTCATCTCAAATACCAACTTAATATGAGGTTCAGGACAATCAAAGGTCATTATATGAATGAAAATTGACAAAAATTCACCAAAAAGCAGAATGTTCCAGTCTTTTTTTGTTCTTGTTGGCCTTAACCATCTCAATTTTACAACCGTATCTTTGATGTTACGCCCTCAGTGTGTAGATGAACCAAAACTACTTCAGTGTTTAATAATTAAAATCATATTTTCTCAGCAGTCAGCACACATTTTGATGTGCAAATCAAGCGTGACATGTTTGTTCTTCGTGTTCCAATAATAACTCTTATCGACGAAGCAGACGGTACAAAGTTGTTGTTGTAACTGAATGCTTCTGCTGCTGCCCCAAAGGACAGCCTGTCCATGGCAACAAAACTCTCCTTACACAGTTGAAGGATACGACAACGGAGAGTGTGGAGATGAAAACAGTCCCTCCAATGTCACCATACAAACAGGCTCAACCAACTATGACAGTTTCTTACATTATTCATATTCCAAAATGTCACCTTTTTGAGGACGACAACAGAACATTCGTATGTATTTTTCATGCTCCATGTAGAGAATAAAGAAGTGACAAAAAATGACACTGTCACACTGACCTCTAGTGGTAAAGAAAACACACTGCAAGGGCAGCAATGACATTGAATGTTTCTATATTTGTCATCCTTTTTTTTTTAGCTTACCTGGAGCGAAGCTGAATCGAATTCCTCATGATGATTTAAAAACCCCTCCAAAGGCCATTTTAGTAAAGATGAAAGTGGGTGGGATTTGCCATTAACAATGTTATTATCTGGTAGGCAAGACAGTAATAGGAACATTTCTGTGATTTAAGGAATTTTACCTTCAGGTTAGTGTCATCACAAGTGACACACTCCGCTGACATCACCACGACAAAATGAGAACCGTGTCTGCAGGTAGTTCACCATGTTTGATGTTTACATTCAATAAAGAATGATTCACTGAAGTTGTGCTAATCCTCCCTGTTTCTGTCCTATTGAATCCACGATGTTGGGCTTCACAGTGATACAAAGTTGTATTGTAAACCATATACAGCGGGTTTACAATCAAGATTGGTGTTGGGAATCCGCTTTGAATTACCTTTGTGCATCCTTCTGGGTCCAACACGTTGACACAAGATATGTACTCCTGCATCGCCTGATCCGCCTCCATGTCTCCGAGCTGTTTCCAGGCTTGCCTGCAATGACATCACAGCTGTCACCACAATCACAAAGCATTTTCATCTTCACCATGTGTTTTAATGCTTGACAAAGTCTTTCAGAATATAAAAAAAGCATTAAAAGATAAGAGGCTTTAACACTCACAGCCATTTAAACTTAAATCCGAGATGAAATTGTAATTCATGCATGTCATGTACAAACTCTTAATTGAAGATTTGAGGCTTCATACCATTTTCGCTGTCCTTCAAAGTCAAAGAAGCCAGGCTTTGCTGTGTTGCACTTCCCCACTTTGGCCTGGAAATAAAACAAGTGTGAATTAATCTTCTGATCCAGTTATTATCCAGACATATTTACATGAAAACACAGAGATATCATGTCATCTGTCAAAAACCACCGATGACACCAGGATGTTGTGGAGTCGGTGGTTCTTATCTAAAAGCCACATTGGTGTCGGAGGGGTTAAATGTAGCGTCAACACCGACCGTGACATTTAATCCCGACACTCACCTGTTTGTACCGCGCATACAGGTACAGCAGCTGGTCCCTGCTGGCCGTCTGAATCAGATCCCGTATGCGATCGGCTGCGGACTCGAACTCCCGCTCCAGGTCCTCTCCCTCCAGCCGTCCCCCCATTTCCACGCCGCTGCAGTCGAATTTGCCCAAACCCAGATCCGAGTCCGAGTCCGAGCCCGCTCCGCCGAGAGGCTCCCCCGTGTCGGGCCGGGCTGGGTCCGTACCTGAGCCCGTCGCAGTGTCCGGGGAGGACGACGGCGACCCAGAAGCCATTGTTATTATTGTTTATAACTTTGACGTACCGCCGGAGACGTAGCGTGACGTGGATCCGTTTGAAAACACGTTAAACGCGAGCGGACAGTGTATTCCTGTGATGTCTTTGTTCAGTGTTTCAGCGCCGATTTCGGTTTTAATCCGTTATCGTTAAGAATCCGTGACAGTCGGATTTGTTTCTACCGTTGGTCCGTCTGTGGTACTGTCAACTAAAAGCTCCGGCCAAACCTACTGCTAGCAAAACAAGGTTCCGGTTACATGTAAGTCTTTGCCTCGCGGCGAACGAAAAAACTGTTGTTTTAAAAAAGTACCGTAGATAAATAATATTTTGAGGCCATTTAAATGACTGTGCTGTTGACGTAAATTCGGTAAATTAGGTGCTGTCAGTTAGCGTCAAAGCGAACGTTACCTAATCACTAAATTAGCTAGCAGTGGGGCAGTTGGTTCGTTCGACTGGTCATTGGGTTATTAAAATATCTTCAATTACAAAATATTTAAATTTAATACACCTCCCAAACGGGGTCATTTCCCAGTATGTTAAAGATCACAGCAGCTTTGCTCGTTAGCTTAAGGTCTCCTACTGCAGCAACTTTGTTTTTTGTTGACGTCTTTCAGAAGGCAAATATAGCTACTTATGCTGCGTTCACGTGGTATCTGAATTATGGGTAAAACGACTCGCCGGCTCGGAAATTGCACGTGAAACGCCCTCTCAAGTCCTAGAAATGGGGAAACTCGGAGATCATTTTGATACCAGAGTTCAAGACTTTGGGTTACAAGAACCTTTCAACATGGCGGAGAAGAGTTATGGATGGTACGTCATTTAACAGTACAACTTGTATTGACTGATGCTTGTGTACATCATTTTATGTAATATGTTCACTTAGCTTCTAATATAGACCAATGCTAATTATCTTTCAGAGCTTTTTCTGTCTCTGGAATGCTTTTCCTGATGAGCTCAGAAGTATCACCGCATCATCTAGATTTATATCTTGTATTAAAACTCAACAGACAGGTTTTCCTTCCTCCAACCACCACATAGTCTGCTTGTTCCTGCTCGAGTTATATATCTGTTGTATTATTTTGCTGTTTTGATCTGTGAAGCACTTTCTAACTGTTGTTTTAAAACGTGCTATAGATAAGTAAAGTTATTATTATTATTGTTATTATTATTATTGTTATTATTATTATTATTATTATTATTATTAATATTATTATTATTATTATAACACATTGACTATAGTTTGTTAACGTGGTGCAAAGTTATTATATTAGCTGACGCTATTTTTTCACTTGAACGTGACATTCTCGTTATTCTGACTTTACTACTGGGAAGTAGGATCTTCCGACTAGCACGTGAAGGCAGCATTAGACGCATGTGCGGCTAAATGCATTAACGCAGTTTGTCCAGCAGGTGCTGCTATTGGCATAATGATGATTTGTCACCTGCAACAGAATAATTCTTTGTCGCTCATGAGATCAAATCAAAACTATATTTCTATTTCTCGAATACCATATCCAACTTGTTTAGGCTTTTTGTAGTCTCTCCCTCATTACCTTGCCTGGACTTTTGGAGTATGAACAGCATAACGAGATGCATTTGAAATATCCCATGAGTAATGACAGCCTATTATCCTGTGCTTTTAAAAACGCTCTTTGCAAAGCACAAACATCTAAAACCGAACATCTAAATCGTATAATCCGCTGTCACAAACACAGACAAATCGTATAAATAAGATACTCTGCACAACCTGAACTCAAACGGGACCGTTAATCAGAAATGCTCGCAGAAGAGAGACAAAGTAAAGAGGACAATCAGTTTAAAAAAGTAGGTTTGTCATCATTATGTGATATTCAAATAGAGATGAGCTGGTTTGATAATGTAAAATAATATCATATAATGCTTTTATTATGCTTTAATTGCAGACACACGACAACACGCCTCTCACACTGAGGAGGAGGAGGAGGAGGGTCTGAGTGCGTGAAGAAGGTGAAGGGCTTCCCTGAATCGTCTCAGTTTTCACTGGAGGTCCCAACAACGCCCGGTGCCACTGCGCGCCCTGCTGACGCAACCACGTCACTGTGACCCAACGCGATGGCGGACCGCGACGTTCCCAGACCAGCCCGCGGAGGGACGGAGCAAAGTCACTGAGCCGCTTCCTTCAAAACCGACCACCTGTTCATAAAAAACAAGAAGAGAGAGGCAGCCTGCTGGCATCGCACGTCCCTCCCGTGGTGAAATAGCATGCGGGACGGGATCTGCTCGGAGCGCACTGACCAGGACGAGCCCGAAGTGGAGTGAAGAGGAGCGGAGTGCGCCGGAGCCGCCGCGCCGCATGTTGAGCCGGCAAGTTGAGCTGAAATAAGAAAAAAGTCGCGTCAACGGGCGAAGCGCACAGCCGCTCTTGGATTTAACGGAGGCTCGAGGAGGACAAACGTTCCGGCAACATGAAATTCGCGGAGCATCTTTCGTCCCACATCACTCCGGAGTGGAGGAAACAGTACCTTCAATATGAGGTAAAGTGAATTTGAGATATGTGAGGAATAAACTCCATGTGATGAAGGGAAAGGAAACTTAGAGAAATGCACATTTTTTTTAGAGGAAAGTGGAAGACAAGAGTCAGAAAAATGTAAATGCATATTAAATAATTTGTTTTCAGTTTCAGTTGAGTCTGTTCCCAAGAGCAATAACCGCCGGGAAAGATAAGGGATGAGCTTTTGTTTATAGAGGAAATTGACTGCGGGTTTTAAGAGCCAGAGGGAGCATTCGTTGCTTATTATTGCGGTTTGCTGTGTTTTGACCCCTAAAAATGAATATTATACACATTTACTGAACAATCGAATGCCTTTCATAGATTATTTAATTAACAAAACATTTCTGTTATTAATTTAAAATTATCTCACAATATTCTATAAATAGTTAATATTGTTTTTCTCTGAATTTTAGGTTCATTTTTCGTGTTTTCTTTGTATAATATGGAACACTTTGATTTCAATTAGCCTACATATTTTTTTCGTTTCATGTCTTGGTGTCTTTTTTTGGTTGCTCATCATATAACATGGAAATTGAAAAATGTGTTTATTGTCAACTGCTTTGATAATTCCATCCATAAATTCACCTTTTGGGGATTTTCCTTATCATTTTTATTATTTGCAACAATCTAACAGAAAACAAGGGACATTTCTCAATTATTAATCATGCATTGTTGAAAAATTGCAAATATCTCTGTGGTTATTCCTTTTCTTTGACCAGATTTATATCATATTTTTGGTGTATCACAATGTAGGTATTATTGCACAAACAGGAATGATTGTCTCTATAAATCAACGTTCATGGAAACAGGATCTTCTGTCTGGTTTGTGATGTCTGTGGGATTCTGGAGACCTTTGTGTGCACACATGGTCTTTGTTGGTTTACAGGACTTGCAGAGTATTTTATATTCACACCGACTTCTCGCTGCTTCTACATTAAGAGCTCTAGTGCAGACATGCAGTGATGGGGCTTGCTGCTCCGTTCCTTTTAGCTCTATGAATTATAGACAAAGACCCTGTTCTTTCTTCAACCTCGGCAGTCTGCATCCCAGACTCAACAGAAGGTCATGAGCTGGTTTTATTTTGGAAACGTGTGCTGAACATTGTTATTAAGTTGGATGATTTGAGATATTTGGATGCAGACTGACATTTATAATATGCTGTCATCATTCTGTCATAAAAAAAACATCTTCGGAATAAAAATAATTAAAATGTGGGAAAAATTAGGACAAATCTACAGAAGAATCTAATCTGAATGGATTATTAACACACATTCACAGCATGTGTGTGTACAGACTGACGCACAGCGAGCCCAGGGACAGACGCGTGGCCATACCAGCCATTTTACACCTCCAGTCTCCAGCTCGACACTCACTGACCTGAGATGGAAGATGATAGATTTTCTCTGTCATCCATGTTTAGTGTTGATATTCAGTTAAATCCAATACAAAAACTCATCACTTTTCATTAAAGTTTTAATGTTGTAGTGTTTTTGGCAACATATCTCCACCAGTCAAGATCAATAGATGCAGTTTGATTCCAAAAATGTGGAGATGGTTGCATTTATTTTTACTTGAATTGTGCATATAACAGGATATTTTATCATTAATCATTCTGGAATAAAAGAGTATGGAAAAATGTATTGACTTTATCAGTCTATATTAAGGAATTGTTATTTCTATGAGACTTAAAGCAAAACAACAAATCTGGTGTGAACACATACTCGGCCATTGGCGTGTGACCTTTTCGTTTCCTTCGTTAACGATCCTGAAAACCCAGCCTATAAACATCGTTGTCACATGTACAGCTGTTGTTGAATTATGTAAACCAACGGCGCTGGTCCCCCTATCCATACAGTCTGCACTCTTTCTGATGTCTGAATTATACATAGCGTTTGCAGGGAGGATGGGTTTGTGTGTATTTGTGTTGCGGCGGCTGCCTTCAGTCTTTGTCTGACCCTTGTAAACATCGCTGCCTCCTGAGTGGGCGGGATGGGGGAGAGATCACATGATTGACATCTTATTGAAGCCCTCTGAAACAAGCCAAGAGACGAGGACGAAACATAAACTTATCCACAACAAGTGGGTCACCGGAGAAGAAAAAAAAAGACTTTATAAGAAATCAATTTTAACGTCTTGATATGAGACTCAGTTCAGTGAAGGGAACATTATAGAAATGCAGCAAATAGTCATCAAACATGGTGGTAGCCAACAGTCCCTCGTGTATTTATTCTGCTCTATGTGTTCAACACAACAGCTGCATTGTAATGCAGTCGTCTGTCTATCAAATTACACATTTTTCCAGCAGCAGAGATGATTTATAATATTCCATAAAGTCAAATTAAATGTATCTGTGGCGTGCCCGCATCCTAATTGACTGTGGTTTGAAGTGATATTTCTGCCTTTGTGTGCTAGTTGGATTAATTAACCTGCTGCCCAGTTCTCACTCCCCTCCTTTTGTTATTTTATTTTTAGAGCACGTTTTTGTGTGGAAAGCTGTGCGCCGCTGTCTGTTTAGATTGGTCAGCCAGGTTTCTATGCAGATGAGGAGGATGCGGCAAAGTGGCCGTTCCAGCGAACACAACGGGCTTCACTTAGTAAAGGCACTTCATTTGAACATGGGGGCATCGACAAGGCGATTGAGTGATGGAGTCATTACGCGCCTGCTTTATCCAGTGAGGATTGTAGTTATAAACCTATATGCTAAACGGCTGTTTTGTATGGAGGGGTGCACGTTCCTGCTCCTGACAGACTGATGGAGTTGTAGGTCGGTGGATAGAGCAGAGAGTTCACCATTAAATGGAGAAGTTAATACGTGTGCAAGGAGTTTAATATTTCTCTACATGCCTGAGCGTGTGCAGACCATGATTATGCTAACTGTTGAATTCAGGATATGAAGTAACTAATGTGTTTTGAAAATGACCGGCATATAGAACGAGTGAGAGGTAGAGATGTAGGTTTGTATGCGTGGGCGAGAGAACAAGGACACTTATGCATTTACCTCTGCAGTCTAATCACTCATGTAACATGGAGGAGGAGGAGGAGGAGGAGGAGGAGGAGGAGAGTGCATGTGGAGACTCACATTTACATTCAACACCAGCAAAGTAACATTATGTTGCTCAAAGGTGAAGCCTCGTCTCTCCCTAATGAATCTGACTGATGCCGTTTAAATGTCTAAACCAGCAGAAAAATAAAATAAACAGCGTTCCTCTCATCATCTGCATTGTGTGTAATGAAGGTGTGATTTATCATGTTCAACAATATGAACATTATGTATACAACAGACACGGCATGGTAACTGCTGAGAAAACCCCCCCTTTCTATACCTCCCTCCTTGCTATCCTCACCTCATCGTTCCTCCCCCACTGGGAGGACATCTGGTCCCCGACCAGACCTGCCCTCCCCTCCCCTCCCTCCATCCTCTCTCTGCTCCTCTTTCTCCATGCAGGGATCCACTCAGACACAGAGTGTGAGGGGGGGGGGGGATTCAAGTGATCTGCCACTGACTTTCCAGTCGAGCCAGAGATCACTTCAAACCAATAATGCACACCGCGCGTGATCCTCTCAATAACGGGGATCTCAATCTCGAGCATCTTAGAGGAGGGATTGGATCTTCTAGCCCTCGCTCAGTGTCCACTTACCCTGTCAGTGAAAGGACTGAACTCTAATGACAACAGTCCTACGTGACTGTTGTCTGGTTCCGTCGTCACGTTAATGAATGGTCATTCAAACCGATGGTCCCCATTAGGCTTGGCTTAGTTATTATCTACAGGTTTCACTACTGATTAGTGCCAAGCCTGCAGGTTTATCCCAGTCCCCCCTTAGAGCCACCTGCTCCCTCTCCTATCCCCATCACTGCCATCGCCATGGCGATGCCTCCCTGTCTGAATCTGAATGTCTATTTCCCACCTATTAGTCAGGGGAGGGAGGGGCTTTTTTTTTGCCCCACCAGAGATTAGCCAGGACCGGGCCCTTCTCCAACCACGTGTGTGCACAGTTGGGCTTCTGTGATCTCTATCAGACCAGGCGGCGACGACATGCTACATACAAGTGAAATGCTCACCTCCCCGGATCAGACTCCGGTGTCAGTCTCATTGTGTTTGGAATTCACAGAGGACACACATGAGATCCCACCGCTCTCTCACTGCCACGTTACAAAAGCAGAACATATACCTGGAAAGAGACGTTGGTATGATGTGATCAGTGGATAAGACAGAAAAGCATTTATCAGATCTGGATCATGATGACAATGTTCTCCTTTAACTGCACATCATGTTTGCACATTTTAATGACAATATGCTGAATATTACTAACATTTAACTTCATGAAGTTACAGATTTTTATAAATATTTTGCTGGGGCAGTTCAGTTCTAAAGACATTCAGGAAGCCGGCGTGCAATTATCTGTCAGCTTCCATTATCTTCAAGATCAATCTTATTGAAGAGAAACGAGCTGTAGCTATCTCTCTCTCTCTCCCTCTCTCTCTCTCTCCCTCCCTCTCTCTCTCTCCATTGTTTCTGTCACATAGTTTGTCTGTCTCTCTCTCTCTCTCCCTCCAATCTGCTCTTTTAATTAGAAACATGAACACTGTGTTCAACTCTCCACCCGTCAAAGAACAGTTGGATTTCATCTGCAATTCTTGTTCATTTTAAAATTCAGTCATTCTTTGCTGTTTGTGGAAAAGTCAGTCCGTCTCCCTTCCTTACTTGTTTCGCTGTTTTAGATCAACTAAATCAGAACATCAGCACAGCAGCGCTGTCAACTGTTTGTCAGATTTGGCAAAATACTGTACTGTTGTTCCTATACGTTCTGTTCTTTGACAAACCTGTGTGACTAGTGTAACTTGGAGTGAATGAGATCATTAAAATGCCAGTGCCTTGTTCATTATGTTATGTTTTATTGCTGTAATCTTCCCATATGGAGAACAAGAGTTTAGTTAATGGTTCTCAAATGGCTTTCGATGGTTTAAATGCTACTCTAAAAGCAGGTGGTGCTAATAATGGTGTTACACTGGGGTCTGCTGTGATCCCTTCTTATTAGTACGAGTGTAAATACACCTACTTCATTTCATCTGATGAGCCCACAGTTACTCCATACATGTATACATGAACTCTCTGTTACATGGATTATATGACCTGTCATAAATTTATTTTTCTCCTTTCCTCATCAGGCTTTCAAGGATATGCTGTATGCTTCCCAGGACCAAGCCCCGTCCATAGAAGGTAAGGAGAAGCCCTGTTTGGATAAACAACCACACACACACACACACACACACACACACACACACACACACACACACACACACACACACACACACACACACACACACACACACACACACACTGCTTCGGGCCTGTTTGGGCATCCCCAGAATAACAGCCCCTCGTCTGCTAAAAATAGGTGGGAATGTATTACTAACAGGCTGCCACTCACCTCGTAGGCTCTGACTCAACCAAACCAAACTAATTACCAAATCATTACCTTCCATCTGACCATGAAGTAACCCTCAGTGTGTTAAAACAACAGCGTACCAGCAGAGTGGTCAACGTGGCCGACCAGCTGGGGCTCCAAGCAGAGTGTTGCTACTTCACACAGCAGAGATATGGAAGGCCATTGGCTATAATTAATCCTTGGCATTAGACTGTGATGTGTAATGGAAGAATGTAAAGCATTTTTTAATTTTAGATGCCAGATAGTGGAGGTAAACAACTTTCTTTAGTTGCAGACTCGAGGTGAACTTTAAAATATGCTGACATGCAGCTCTCTGTGTGTGTGTGACTGTGGAAGTGTGTCTGAAAAGAAATGTTTTTTTTCTGAACCGACCTCTGGCATGCTGTGATAGGATGATCATGTGATCATTTGGTGCTGCGACTCCCTGAGCTCATGTTGATGAGAGTAAGATCTGATTCTATCCGCCATCAACGTGGACGTAACACACAGTCACAGCATGTGGATTTGTTTTTATTTTTTACAGCAGTAGGTGTGAAATGAGACTCTCAGGATTTATTACGTAAAATATTCTATTTAAAGTCCCAGTCGGCAACATGTTTTTGATCATATTCCCTGAAGCCGACACTACGCTCCGATAGAACAACAGAAATCATCCGGTTTTAGAAAAAAAAGCGTGCCTCTACGTGCACGTAGACGTGTTTTTTGTTTTGCAAAGATCGACAGAGCCTGGATCCTCCTGTCCAATCAGCACGCAGGGCTGTGTTTGTGCACACACAGAGCCCCTCCCCCTTCGGGTCGTTCCACTATCACAGGGGGGAGGTGGAGGGAAGTAGCAACAAGCTTCCAATTCCTGGTTAAAAACCCAAACGAGGAGGTCCAAAACAACCAAGGAAAAGAAAACACCGGTGGAAAAGAAGGAAAAAAAGAAAGATGGCGACGGTGCCCGTGATAAAACCAGAGTCAACATCGGACCCGCGTTTCAAAGGTGGCGTGATCTACGGGATTTCAAAGGGCAGGAAGTCGAGGGGGAGGAGCTCGGTGGTCGTGGGGGAGGAGCTCGGTGGTCGTGGGGGAGGAGCCTGAGAGTTGGAAACATTCAAAATCTGACAGAGTGCCCTCCATCTGCCAGACTTGCCGACTGGGACTTTAAGCGCATAAAGCTGATTGGCCTTGTGTGCGTATGTCTGTGTTTCTACTGGCAGTCCTTGTTCCTGTAGCACATTCAACACTATGGAAGACGTCTTGTTCGGTGATGACATATGAGCGGTGTCTCTCCAGAGGCTGTTTGCCGTGCTCCAGGCGAGATCAACGTGGATGATAAATCGTTTCCTGTCTCGGGTCTGAGCTGTAGCCATGGGTCACTGCTCTGTCTCTGTCAGCTTGTCGCAAGATAGATTCGGCTTC
This sequence comes from Eutrigla gurnardus, assembly GCF_963514095.1. Lineage (NCBI taxonomy): Eukaryota > Metazoa > Chordata > Actinopteri > Perciformes > Triglidae > Eutrigla > Eutrigla gurnardus. The sequence continues at coordinate 26,734,543 of NC_139920.1, read as the reverse complement.
CTTAGGAATAAGGACAGGATCAATCAATCAGTAGAACATCCCACGGTGTCATCCTCGCGACGTTTGGAAGGTCCACACTCAATCAAATTGATTTGTGTGCTTTTCACACTTTTTGTTTCCCACACCAACAAACTGAGGTGCAAAAATACTCGTCTATGTCATTTGTTTGGTCTGAGAGAAGACCTCTTTGAACGTGTCAGACAGTAGTCTGTCCCTTTTTGGTGTTTTTATGGGAAAGCGAGAGACTTTAATGAAAACTGCTGTGTGTTATTGAGCCATGTCTCGTACCCTCTCTCTCCTGTGGCTTGTATTCTGTTGACTTTTCATAAGAGAAATGAGATCAGTGTTATAAACTTCAAGCTGACTGCAGCACTTTCTCTCCACTAGACCTCATCTGTTAAATCTGATTAAACTGAGGCAGAATGATATTGGAAAATCGGACTTCACTTACGGCGCATAATCTTTTTGTGTGTGTTATGTGTGTCACATGCACATCGGGTCATGCTGGCAGAATGTGCATGGGAAACCAGTAGAGTTGTAGACACAAAGATATTCATTTGTCCGCCTTAATTCAATGTTTCAGTCAAGTAACCAAAAAACATGAAAAAATGCTCCGAAATTGTGGTTATTTTTATCAAAAGAAATATTTCTACATCACCATTTCACATTCATACAATATCGATGGTGAAACAAGATATTTTAAAAGACTAATTATAAGGATTTAATTCAAGGTTGCTCCCTCCACTCTCTCTCTCTTTCTGTCTCCTTCCTCGTTCATTACAAAAAGGAGCATTTTTGGTATTCAGACGATGTCTCCGTTGCCTGAGGGAGACAGTTTACTGGGTTATAACCACTTGCTCACCCACTCTGCTCTCTCGCTGAACATCCTGCAGTACCTGATAGAGCTGTGTGACACGACACTGACTACGCAGCGCTCCCAAGCCTCGGTCTGGGCCTCTGAATATGTATCGTTGCCAGGTTGTGAGGCGTCAATACGCATAAAACATAAAAACCACCTAATAGTCACGGTTTCCATAAGTGCGTATTGTCTTCTCATGCTGTGTTAATGCATTGCTTGTGGGGCGTTTTGTTTAATTAGACTTTGCACACATTGGCACCTCGACCACGGAGAGCCTCTGTGGGAACAAACCACATAACGTGCACTTCTTCCGGCGCCATTTTTAGTCTAATTAGTCATTCGGCAATTGAGAGAGCTTGTTGCAAGCAGACACAGTTGCATGGCTCTGCTGCTACGTATGACCCTTCGACCCTCGTTGAGATCCTTTTGTTCTCCGTCCCTCCATTGGTCCTGGTGTAATTGTAATTAAAACACGCCTGTCCCTGTACATCGGAGAGCAAGACGACTCTGAGAACAGCTGGTTGGATCTCTGGTTCCCCTTCCAACCATTAGAATGAGTTATGCCACAATTTAATTCAATTAGCCTGCTGATTATTACAGACATTTGAGAACAATGCCCCCAGACAATAAACACGCAGCTTTAACAGGAATCTGTGTGTGTCAGCGTGTGTGTGTCATACTGTTTCCAGTAATGTACACATGCAACCTGCCATATGTGTCTATATTTATATGGGTGTATTTTTCTAATCCTGCAAGGGGGAAGGAGGTTTTCACACTGCGAGTCATTCAGCTTCCATCTCATTCATTCAGTCATTGTGTCGTTCATTCTGCTACTCTTTAAATGGCCAGTCTACGACTGTGATGGTATCTGTCCTTGGCTGGAGTAAGGGGGAGGTGTGGGGAGATGGCAGTGATGGCACTGGGAGTAAGGGTGGGGCTCCTGTACGCACACACACACACACACACACACACACACACACACACACTGTCCGAGGAGGAGAATGGGGTGCTACGTTATTGGCTTACAGCTCAGGGGACCAGAGAATGGATTTTTCCTCTGAATCACAGGGTCTAGATGTCAGAGATGAATGAATCGGACAAAAGGAAAAAAAAAAAAACCTACAATGAATGAATTATTTCTCATCCATTCTATTGATCATTTACTTTTCTATCTTGGATAGTAAAACTCCTACTTCAGGAAATGCCCACCTTATTCTCACTACTGTGGCTTGGCTGTCGGTTGCCTTATCCCTTAAGGGCTTTTCATGTTTTGCAGCTAAATCAATAACTATTTAAAAGCTGCAGTGCTTCTTTGTGTGGTGATGAATCGCTCAACCATTTCCATAAAAAAGAAATGGGAAGGTAGTCTACTCACCAAAAAGGTGTTTTTTATCAAACCCCATCAGTTCTGTGTTCTATACCCATCCGTTTAAACAATGAGGTTAGGATGTCAGTGAACAACTTTCAACCCTTGTAAGATATTTAAACATGTTTAAGATAATGGCTTTCTTGATCTCAGACTGTGCTGTCACCAGCTGTCATCACAGCCGTGTCTCGTTCAACCCAGAGACCGACTGTGTCGTTATTCTGCACGCCGAAATGAAAATACATAAATGAATATGGTGCATGTATTTTGCGATGCGTGAAACTGCTGACATAGTGAGGTTTAGGAATCAGTGTGCAGCTTTGCCTCGGTGCTATGGGTGTTATTAGACAAGGAGACGTTTGGCTTGGGATCTAGCCAGTCCCAGACCAGACCGTAGTATGCAGGGTGCGAGTTACGGGGGAGCAGGGGGAGCCATGGCTCCCCTGGTGGCCACCTGAGCTCACCTGGAAACATGATTTGTGAAATTTGGGGGGAGCTCTAAAATATTGATATGATTGCCAAATTAATTATATTTTGGCCATGGTTTTCCCTCAAAGGTGTAAAATAAGAGAAATAAAATTGTATTTTTAGTTCGTGATTCATGAAAAAAGTGTTGCCTGCTTGCACGTCGGAGGCGCTTGAAGCGTGGGGGCGCTGCCTGCAGGCCGCAGCTTCATGGTTGGTGCCGCTGGCTGCTCTTATCGCGTGTTTGGCTCTGTGTACAGCTATAGCCTATAGCCATGCGGCGTTCACACCGAACGCGATAGACGCGAATACAATCGCGTCAGACGCGCGTATCGCGCCGCTTGATCATTTTGGACTTTTTTAGCGCCATTCGCTTCATTCGCGCCATTCGCTTCATTCGCGCATGACGCTCATTTTTGAGGGGAGCCGGCGGGTCACGTCGGCGGACCCTCCTCCTCCGCCTCGGGGTACCCGATGCCAGAGTCCGTGAGCCTCCTCCTGGGAGCCACGTCCCTCGCACCTCTCCCCAGAGTCGGGGCCACATTCGACCATCAGATGAGACAACCCGCTGAATTTAAGCATATCACTAAGCGGAGGAAAATAAACTATAGGATTCCCTCAGTAGCGGCGAGCGAAGAGGGAAGAGCCCAGCGCCGATTCCCCGTCCGACGGGCGGGCGGACGTGGGAAATGTGGCGTACGGAAGACCGATTGCCCGGTGTCGCGCGGGGGCCTGAGTCCTTCTGATCGAGGCTCAGCCCTGACGGTGTGAGGCCGGTACGGCCCCCGTCGCGCCGGGGTCCGGTCTTCCCGAGTCGGGTTTGGTAATGCAGCCCGTCCATCTCAGCTCATCTGTCTGTCGGCTTGAACTCGTCGCTGATTGGATGTCGCGGCGCGATGCCGCCTGAAAAGTTCGATATTTTCAACTTTATTCGCGCCGCGTCAGACGCGCCATTCGCGCCGCGTCAGACGCGCCATTCGCTTCATTCGCGTCAGACGCGGCGCGAATGGCGCGTCTGACGCGAATGAAGCGATTCGCGCCATTCGCGCCATTCGCGCCGCGTCTCATCGCGCCAGACGCTCCATTCGCGCCGCCTCCGCCTGAATCGCGTGTCATCGCGCCATTTAGATTGGTTTTCAATGTAGAGTCGCCGCTCAATTCGCGTCTATCGCGTTCGGTGTGAACGCCATGTGATGTATGATGTGATGATGATCGATCGGGTGTTTCATGTAAATATTGTACATAGACCTATGGTGTGCGTGCAACGGATTTTCTCTTTATAATAGGCATATGCTGTTGCTATTAATGACAGGATCAGCATTTAAACTTTGCCCCCCTCCAAAAAAAAAAAAGATCGCCCGCCCCCAGCCCCGGCTCCCCCGGACACCGTGGTATAACTCGCACACTGGTAGTATGTGATGGTCCAGTGTTGCTATCAGACTAAGAAGAGAGAACAGAGCCTGACATTTCTTCAAAGAGGAGCTTAACTTTAAAGTTATGTGATGGAATAAAATAATAAAGAACATAAAGAATATCTCTCCATTGAGCCTGATGGGTGTATGGTTTAGAGCCCGACCGATTAAGGATTTATAAGGCCGATACCGATACAAATGTTTGTTGATTTAAAAATCCGATATTCCGATATATCGGCCGATATTTTTTTTTTTTATTCAGGAAATGCGTAACAAAACATTAACAGATTTCCCTAACATTAATTATTTGTAGTTATTTATGAGTCTTCACTAAAATAATATGATAATGCATTTTAAAAATAAACTTGTTTATTTTATTGTCACAACGGAACAGAGGGACATCAAAGTATATTAATGTTCTGATAAATAAAATGTATAAAAATATAAACTTAAGATATAAAACTTAAAGTCCTTTGAACAAAAACACAATAACAACAACAACCAAACACAAAGTTACCAGTATTAAAAGACTTGGTAAGCTTCATAAATATAACTTCCAACATGACTGGAGACAAATTCTGTTAAGTTCTATGAGGGTGTTTCGTCCGTTTTTATTTTATTTTTAAAATATTCATTTATCGGCCGTTATAAATGCCGATACCGATAGTTTGGAAAATGCCTAATATCGGCCGATAATATCGGTCGGGCTCTAGAATGGTTGGATGAAATTAATGTTTCACTCCGTTTCTAATTGAGTCAGATCAACGCACCAACAAATGCAGATGTGATTTTTTCCATCCCCGACACCTGCACCCTCACAGCTGCCTGCCGTCTGCTGCAGCCTGCAAGGCTTTCGCTCTCACGCTTCTTTCTGACAACATTGTCTTCATTTGGCTCTTCATGGCTTTGAATAACCAGAACACTAAACCTGTGAGCCCCACCTTTACACTTCCAAATAAATATATGTGTGTCTGCGTGTGAGCCATCATAACTTATCTGCTTAATGAAAGCAGCAATCCAAGCTATAAGCATCTTAATTACACCTTTCAGCCCGCTTATTCAGCTATTTTCCATTGTTGTCCACGCCACTGGCCCGCCCGCCATTTTGTCTGCTTTTGACGAACACGATGAGAGGTTCGTTGAAGGCTGCTAGCCTGTGTAACACAGCGCTGATTATTATTCTGCTGGCGTATATGATTGAACAGCAGCTGTTATTGCTGTTGTTGGTCCCCCTTGGAGTTTGTCCTCAATCCCTGCGTGGAATAGCACTCTGGCTCTGTAATTTTCTTGCTTTGGCCTGTTGATAATAAAAGGTTTTAGTCTTGGAAGAAATATCAGTTTTTATATTCTTACTGATGCTGCCATATGAATGCTTTCTTTGTGATTTCTTAATGTTATTGCTCATCAAGTGTACAAGTGATTATGAACTACCTTGGAGGCATCTCTACGTGAGATGAAGGAGTGAATACATATACATGGAACTCACGTATACAGGCTTAACACATGGTGGTCGTATGGTGGGGTGGTTAGAAAGACGGGCAGATGCTGGCAGCATGGCAGGAGGTCAGGCAGGCACTCAGAAGGTGAGAGAAGCAAATAGACGGAAGGGAGACAGATGGAAATCAGACAGACAGGTAGACAGGCAGCAGGATTCAGCAGGACGGTGGTGTGGCAGCCAGGGTCTCCCACCAGCCTGCATTATTGATGGGCTCTTTGACAAGCTGCTGCTCTTGCTCGATCTGAACCCTAATTGTGGGGGTTTGTGGGGGTTGGTTCTTCTTTTTGTCCAAAATCTAGATATAGATATAGTAGATATAGAGGAAACTGAATCAAATGGAAAAATGCTGAAACATGATAACAATAAAGGCATAGGAACAATAACTTTATGCTCTATAAAAATATGTATATCAGGCTGTTTTTCAGTACCTGAGGTGAAGATGCATGAGGTTCTTAACCTGTGGAAATGTTCTAGTCCACAATAGATAATCTTTTCAAAATCATACACCTAATTGCCAGTCAAACCGGACGTTTCTTGAGCAGTTAGGCCTACATCCATAATCAGACATACAGAAGAAGAGCTTCTAGAGTGGATTTAAAACCAACCTCCATCCTACAGAGCAGTGAAGCTGGGGAGGTGGCGGTGGATTGTGAGATTGGTCCTTTGATGAGGCTTCTAAGGGTATTAGAGAGGAGGGAAGCAGGGGGGGGTCAGGGTCAATATAAACCTAGGATCGCTATCCCAAGGTCAGGGACTAATCGAACTGAGGTAATGAACGATGGATAAGGTGATTGGTAATTGAAGATGGGGAAGAGGAACGATGGCTGGTGTTCTTTGCTTTTATGTTTGATTATGTAATTATATGTAATGAATAATGAAGAGAAAAAGGGTTGAAAACGACGATAAATGGATTGAATGGGATTCTCTGTTACCAGTCTGGAACAGAAAGAGGTAGAAACGGAAAGCTAGAGATCCTTCAGGCAGCAGACAGACAGACAGACTGAGTGGGAGGTCCCTGGGCTCATCTCCAATGCATTTTGCCCTGCATTAGCACTACAGCCATCCCACAAGAGAAAGACACAGAGAGAAAGAGAACCTTGATACATGAAAGTCTTCTCATCCATCCATCCAGCCATCCATCCATTATTCAGTGGTAAATTAGATCTCGCCTGAATGAAGTATAAGAGAAGGAATATAAGGAGAGAGAGAGGGAAAGGTATGGGTCGGTTTGGAGGAGGATGGATCTGGATTTCAACTGTTGTGGTGCAAGGAAAGGGTGAGGAGTTCAGATGTGGTATTTTTAGATTTGGGGCATTTTTACAGTCTGAGTCTGGGAGGCTAAGATTTCAGCTGGTGCTGCAGATGTGGTGTTGGCAAGATGGGGTGAAGGGGTTCGAGGTGAAACTAGGTCACAGAAAGCAAAGAGAGGTTAGGGTGCAAGTATAGGAGAGATGATGATGATGTGTTTTGGACAGGGGATGCATCAGGGAGAGGGTTGAGGGAGAGGTGAGAGGTGCTCAAAGGAGTGGAGGTAATCCCAGAGCCCTCGCAGCTCTTTAATATAGTTATGAGGTCCTCTGAAGGGTTACGGATCCTGTCGTCAACATCGTCGTTACTGAGCCTCAGTCTCTACGTCTGTATGTGTGATTATTTAGATGTATCTGTTCTGGCCTTGTCTGATCTCTACGCCTTATGAACATGCTGCCACTCAAACGAGGATTACAAGGATGTGATCTCTACTAGAGCCCGACCGATATATCAGCGGGCCGATATTATCGTCGATATTAGGCATTTTCCAAACTATCGGTATCAGCATTTAACGGCCGATATGAATATTTTAAAAATAAAATAAAAACGGACGAACCACCCTCATAGAACTTAACAGAATTTGTCTCCAGTTTTGTTGGAAGTTATATTTATGAAGCTTACCAAGTCTTTTAATACTGGTAACTTTGTGTTTGGTTGTTGTTGTTGTTGTGTTTTTGTTCAAAGGACTTTAAGTTTTATATCTTAAGTTTGTATTTTTATACATTTTATTTATCAGAACTTTAATATATTTTGATGTTCCTCTGTTCCGTTGTGACAATAAAATAAACAAGTATATTTTTAAACTGCATTATCATATTATTTTAGTAAAGAATCATAAATAACTACAAATAACTAATGTTAGGGAAATCTGTTAATGTTTTGTTACGCGTTTCTGAAATAAAAAACGAAAAAAAACATCGGCCGATATATCGGAATATCGGATTTTTAAATCAACAAACATTTGTATCGGTATCGGCCTTCAAAATCCTTTATCGGTCGGACTCTAGTCTCTACATCATCAAAGATTTACACTTACGCTTAAGATAAACTCAAATAGTTTTCTCAGACGCCACCTTTACAATGATATACAGTCATGTAAAGGTTAAATAAACAGAAAGTGTAAATCATATGATGTGGCTGTTTGCCAGGTGCACAACTGGAGATGTGTAGACCAGCAGTGATCTCAACAATCCCAAGCATGTGATCGTAATGAGATCTGACTCTGTTGATTAGGAATCAGCTGTCGAGGTCTCACGGGTTTGGAGTATTTGTCTAAGCATTAGCAGGACTTCCAAACCTTAATCTAACCTCGGTTATGAGGCGAGTTATTTCTTTTTAATCGACGACGAGAAGCCTAATCAACAGCTTTTGGCTGTCTGCCAGCAGATCGGCAAGGCTCTGCTGAGTGTAACCAATCACATCGTCATAGCTGACCGCGTGGCAGTTATCCAGCAAGGATTCACACCAGGCTGCTTTGATGGATTCATTTGAATAGTTTTTTGTGTGTCGACTACATTGCTCGAAAAAATATAGATATATAAAATCCCAATTTAGCCGTGAATTGCAGATTTAGATGTCGTGTGCACTCATGGCATTTGTCCTGCATTCAAATATGGAAGCAGTCTGAGTAACAGAAAATAACGCTGCAAAGCAGGGAGGTGTAGAGAGAAGAATAGAGCCATGTGACCTTGTCTCTGCTGCTTGTGTGTTTTCATGCTTTTATCTTTTCACACTCTCTGCTGCATTGGCGTACGACTGACAGTCGTAGCGTGGACATCCACACATTTGCATGCATGCAAAGCGGCACTCGCAATCAGCGAGGAGCTGTGTGCTACAGGGGGCGTGGGTGTGAGCTATAGGTGATGACAGCGGGGCCATATGCTGATTTATTTCTGTTTTTTTTTTTTGGCACTGCAATTAGAGTGCAACCAATGGAATCATTACACAGTGTCCACGCTGCTGTAACTCTCAAGTTTGGTATAAATGGCGTGGGGAAATGATATTACAGTCATTGCTCATAAGCTTGATTATGCAACAGCTATTTCTGATGAAATGAATTCTCTGCAGTAGGATTGGGAAGGTCTTGTTTGTGTTATTTTTTTACAATTTAAAAGTCTATATTTGTTGTGAATGTGTGTGTATTTTTTGATGGGCTTGTGCGTGATGGTGTGATACATGGTGGGCGGGTAGGTTCGGACTATATGTGTTATAGTCGGTAGGACATTGCGGAAGACGCGGCGTCCTTCACCGCACCGATGTGCCGCATCGTCTCTCTGGAGAAACGGAACAGAACCTCAGATTGGCTCCGAGCCACAGACGGATCGGTGGAAATGTACCAATCACATATAAGACCGTCTCTTCATCTCTATGGTGCCGTATTGACTCACAGCTCGATGTCAACAAAATCACAGGCTTCAGCACTACACCTGGCAGCAAAGGGATTTATTTCAGGGCTGATATTTGATGGAAAGAAATCTCTGAGAGCAAATACTTTATATTGAGTCTTGCCCCGTCCTAAGGGGGTTTGTTGGTGTGTTTGTGCATGGATGGTGGGGTGACAGAATTGGTATATATATATACTTTATTTGTGTTCGGTGTGGTAACCCTATATTTCATCCTCTGCTGGGTAAAATAAGAGAGAGGCACTCAGACAAAGAAGTGGACACTGAGGGCTGAGCATGACAGATAAAACGAGAGAGGAAGCATGAAAGAAAAAGGAGAGGTGACATTGGCGGTAATTGGAGTAAAGCAAGCTAAAGCCCTGGGGAGCCTCCTCTCCCCAAACGTTACTGTTACACATAAAAGACGTGTGAAAAGGAAAAGAACTGGAGGCAGAAAAGACAGTGCCTGGTTGAAGCTTTCATTTCCTTATTCAATCAATTTGGATTCAAATCACATTTTAAGTGCTTTTCCAATCATGGTACCAGTAACTTATTGTAAATTAAGTTTAATAAATTTGAGGTCAAGAGGTTTTTCTTTCCGAGGGCAGAAGAATATTGCTATAAATATGATTTCTCCTCTTATTTACTCTATATCACCTTCTTCAATCCGGAGACAAGGGGAGAGAAGAAATATCAATAATTCACGCCTATTGTTCCCTCCCGGACAGCCCGTCTGTTTTTATATTAAATGTTGAATTATTAACTGTGTGTGAGATTGGAAATATGGCGATTCTCCCTCCTGATGCCCATGAGTGTTCAAAAACTGTCCTTTCACTTAATGGTGCCCACAGGAGTGCCATTAAGTGGGTAGATGGTTAAGTAGAAGGGACATTAAAGGCTAACGTTTGTTTATACTCCCTATCTGGATCCTATTTTCCTATTATTTTGTGTAAAGGGGGCAACAGTGGTCTAGTATAGTAATAAAGTACAGTAGTCAACTAGTATAAACTGGTCTAGCAGCCACTAAACAGGCTGGACTGTCAATGAACATCCTCTTAAAGTGCTTGGTTTTGCCTCTGACAGGCTCAGATTGTTAAGTGTCTGTCAAGTTTATGGAAAATAAGTGTTTTTAACCTTTTACTTGATAATAACAAACAATAACAAACAGATTATTGTTCGTCTCCTTCTAAAATCCCTTGTCACACATTGTCGAAATCAGCTGCCATAGCATCAAACGTCCTTTAGATATCACGAAGCTATGCTTTTCTCACATAGCAGCATTTGAAGTATTAGAGAATGTTATGCTTGTTTTGTTTAGAAAGAATTGATGAGATTAGACACTGAGAGGCAACTCCACTGTGTGTTAGTTCACACATCTATCCATACCTCGAGTGTGGTTTAAAGTCACCATGTCAGGATTGTTAGTGTTTATCATGAACATATTCCTCTTAACCATCCCCTGTTGCCATATGGTGGCCTCAGGGAATATGCATATTTCATATTCTCCTCAACATGTGACTAATGCGTTCATGGTGTCCGTTAGTGATGACTTCAGTGCTGGCAGGGTTGGCTCACTGTTGCATGTACATTATATTTTTACTGCATATTTGTGCCTGATGGCATATTCTCTGACTCCGACTAAAGAAGTCCAATTTACTCCCAACAAGCTACATTAGAACGGAGAGACTGTCCTTAGTGGCTTTTCAGTAGAAACAACAGTTTGCCTCGGTTTTGCATTTCCTCCTCGGGGCAAACTGCACGGCTTCTTCTTGACAAGTGCCATCTGATAATTAGGCCTCATGATCACCCTATTAGTATGCAGCTCAATTGAGCAGAGAACAGATTATTGTTCCCCTGGCATGGGCAGCAGCCATTTGTAAGAGGATTATTGTACATTTGTTGTTGGTTTTTATGACAATGAAAATTGCTGCATTGTTAATCTTGGAAGCATTTATTTTTTAATGTAGCCAGGAATCTGGGTTGATAGCGGTTGTGATGAACCCTCTCTTAGGCTGCTTCGTTATGTTTTTGAAAGCAGAAGAATCACTGGTATCTGGGTAGTGGCATTGTGTTAACATTGTAGGATTGCAACCTTATTTTCTGTACTTTTCTGTGCACACACAACGTTGAGCTAAAGCTTCTCCATCACCGTTACCATGGTACCGGAGAAAGAGACCAGAATCACTTGAGCCTTGTTTTGTTGGTGTGACTTTCAGGACCCGAACATGTAGAACTAAGGGCCGGTGTGCTACGTTGAATTTTAATACTGTTAGAGCCTGCTGATACCTCCCGAGAACACAAACAAAACCAATTGATAATTCATAACCACAATGGGAATGTGCTTTCCAGTGCTGCTACCTGAGCACTTGTGTTTATTCATTCATTATGCAATATGTCATATTTTGTATTTTTATTTATTTTATTTATTTATTTCGGGCATGTCAGTTAAGTCATCATCATCACACTTTGTTCAAATAATACAATAGTAGCGGTGTATCATCAATAAACCAGCAATAACATCTTTTGTTTTAATTCATTTTTAATCTCAGTTTTCTTGTAATGATTCTTGCTTTTCTATCATTTCACAGGTATGTTTTCATCTTCATGTTCTTACATCACTGTCAAACAATACACAGTATCACATATAACAGAAACACCCATGTTGTCATTTTCACCTCAAACAACTGTTTAAAAAAAAAAAAAAACTTTTGTGTATTTGATGACCTGCTTTGTGGACATTTTTGACAGGACAAAAACAAGGCTGTACACTGACAATACTGAGAATGCTACAACATGTACTGTGAGAATATAGACTTAAACAAAAACACGTTTCAGTTTCCCCTTTGTTGTACTTTGTTGTGCAACCCAGGTTAATAAGAAGCAGGTCAGATATTCAAGGGTTGATTTGCCTGCAATGAAATAATTCCATCCAGATACTGATCGCTGCAGTGTTTTAGGAGGCTGAGTAATCGGCTGACACACACACACACACACACACACACACACACACACACACACACACACACACACACACACACACACACACTCACACGCACGCTCTGGTTTGGTGGTCTTTTTGGACTGAGACCAGATGAAGGGGACGGATGGGAATTCAGAGTCCCAGTGCTCAGTGGTGACTGACAAACAGTGGCTGCCTCTCGTCTTCAAGCTGCTCTTTTAACTCAGCTGGTATTTACCCCATGCTGCTGAACTACACACACAGACACACACCCTCTCTCTCACACACACACACACTCATAACAAATGCCACTCACACTCTTCACTTCATATCTCAACATTCATATTATACCCAGCATGCTCGCCACGTGCCCCATATGCCTCCTAGACCCCCCAGAACAACCTTATCTATACTTGTGAGGACATGATGCATATAACTTCTATACAACCATCTGTCAAAAGGGATGGACTTTGTCACTCTTTCCTCTACAAATCTGTCGCCACTCCCTAAAACTGAGCTCAATTAACAAACACTTGGTCTAAACTCTTTTTGTAATAGTTTGATAAAAGCATTCAGCTATTTATTCATATATTAAATCTCAATATGTAGCACATTTCAACGCATGTCTGCTGTCATTCGTTAGCATCGGCGTCGTGTCGTGTGTATGTATGAATATGTAGCTATGTCTATGTATTATGTGTATATCTTAGGGGTGGGTAAAAATATAGATACGGCAATATATCGCGATACTTTGCCGCCCAATACAATATCGATTTTTCAACTCCAAAGATCGTTTAAAAAAAAAAAGTGAATTTCATGGGAATTAATAAAATGGAAAGGCCGTTTTGAATGAAATAGTTCACTAAATTTGTCCTCTGATCAATATCATCTGATGTACATATACTTGTGTTTTCATCTTTATTTATATTGCAATATCATGATATCGTGATACGTATCGTATCGTGAGGTTCTTGCCAATACTCACCCCTAGTATATCTGTATGTTTCTGTGTGATGGCTATGAAAACAAATATTCCTCCAATCTAAGTATAGTTTGAAAGGAAGCTGAAATAATAAAAAAAACATATGAATAGTAAGTAGTAATAATAAAAATTCATATTAAAGTTACACAAACGTAGCCACCTGCTTTTTCAAGGCTCACAAATGTTTATTGAAAGATACTTATTCGCTCGTGAATGCTTTGTTTAAAGAAACAAAAACCTGGGTGCATCCTGCTCATGTAAATCTTTGATGATATGACTCTCAAGCACCTGGGTCAGTATGCCCCTAATCTCATTGAGTCAGGAAATTGCTCCTAATCGAATCAAATAAAGTATTGGATTCCTTCCTCCCTGCCTGGATGGCGAGGTAGAATGGACATTATTATGGTTCATTCATAAGTTAGAGTTACAGAAAGGAAATCAATGGAAAACTTCAACCCAAACTAACTTTACTTTAACAATATTATACTGGATTTAGTGCTCATTGAAAATATTTCCAAAGTAGAAGTCTGCTTACTTAGATAATAATCACAATAGGGAGAAAAAGGAACGACTACTTTCACTACTCGCTGCTTTAGTAATGGTTGGAAGACATAATAGTCTTGGCTTCGTATTACAATGTTGCGCTATGCAAAAACAATCTTGCCATAGCTTCGGAGAACTGCTAACACGACAAGCACACGAGTGGCACCGATGTGTTGATTCACTGGAATGTATGTGGAGTCTGGGTCTGCATTGCTTTGGCAAGATGTAGAAGTCCAAGAATCATTGTTAAGTATTCTGCAAACCTTCTATTTTTCTGTTTTGATTCCATGTTTCATCCTCTCTCTTTTATTCTGCCTCTGATATCAACATGTTAAGGCCTGAAATGACTTCTTCCATCTTTTGCTACTTTCTCATCTTTTTAAAACCCAGTTTAACCTCCTCTTCTCTTCCAATTCTCCTTCATTTGTCCTTCTCTCTTTTTCATTCCTCATCTTCACCCTCTCCTTTGCATCTGCTGTAACATACACATGTTCTAGAAAGTTATTACACAGGGAGATATGGTGGGTGGATGTGGGATATCACTGTTGCTGTTGCTGGTTATAATGTCTGCTCTGCCGAGCTGCAGAGTTTCCAGACACTGTGCAAAATTTCTTCCTCTCTGAGGAAAATGACTTGTTTCATGTCCACTAATCTGCTAGCTTCTAAATGTCTGCCATGTTACAGAAATGTGTGTGTGTGTGTGTGTGTGTGTGTGTGTGTGTGTGTGTGTAAGACTTAATCAGTGTGTTTCTAAATGTTTCTCCGCTTGCATTTCGGTTCATTTTGTCCTCAAAGTGAAGCTGTTTGTGACTCTTATCGAGAGGCTGCAGCTGCTGTTGTGAGAATACCATGGCAGTCTGGAGGGACACCTTCACACACACACACACACACACACACACACACACACACACACACACACACACACACACACACACACACACACACACACACACACACACACACCTTGGTTTATCTACAGCAAGCTGACTAAGGCACACGCTCCTAAACAAGCATGAATAACGGCATGTTGCCATATTTACCTGCGAGTGGATGTATGGGATTCTCTTGGGAATGAAAGAGCATCTCATTAATTGTACGCAAATTAGGGGGCACATTGCTGGAAGCATTTTTGTGAGTATGTGGATTCATTCAGTTCTTCTAATTATGCCATTTTTACTTTGGATCTAGTGACAATCATGGAAATAATGGGCATTTGTTGCTCATATTGAATTATGACTGTGTGCCACTAGAAATATCATCGGTAGGAAACACATGCAGGCATGGGACGATATGAAAATGGAATGTCATGGTTATCCATGGCCCAAATAATTGCATGATTCATGATATTATCCCAAAAATTATCAAAATATGCTTAAAACTCTTAAATGGCAGCAAAGCATACTGGTATCACTTTACATTTAGTCAAGAAACATATATATTTATTCCCTCCGAAAGACACTTTTTGGTGGAAAAACGGTAAAATAATCTTGAATAGGATGATCATAAATCATAGAGTCTTCCTACTTATATACAGGATTGCTTATTCACATACGATCCAGGCTAAAATCTTATATCGTCGCCTCCCTAAACACCTGATATCTGAATCGTGCATTGGTTATTAAACTTTAACAGAGGAGCTGTACTGCATATAAATGCCATGCAAAATAGCCTTTCCATCACATATGATGACGTAACTCAGGCAACATACGAAGTCCCACGGGGGATGATGTATTTCAAGTTACGGCAAACTCCATGCTGTCAAAGTGCTGGCTATAAGGCCACCTGTCTGCCCTCCTTAGTTAACGGCGTGGCCACCCTGTAGGTTAATGGAAGCTGAATCCCCTCCACCTCGACAGAGCGGCCTCGCTGCGTCTGCTATGGTTACAGTAGTGGAGCCGGGGCTCTTATTCTGCTAAGATTAATGGCCCCGGATTGGACTATTGACACAACACTTATCTTGTTTTTATGAGCCCAGCAGCTTCTATCTATAAACCTTCGAGGCACACGTGTGCACACACACAGACACTCGCCTGGTTGTGGCTCCTAAACGTACAGTTCACTTACAGTTATAAACGCCGCTTACTCTTTGGAACTGGATTGATGTTTCCAGTCGAGTCCTCGAGGCTCTGGGCTTAAGATAATGTGCAGGGCTGAACTGGCCTTTTACACAGTTCACCTACACGCTATCTGTTGGAAGGTTTACACAAAATGATCCGTTGTTGGTTTTACAGCCAAATGGTGTCACAATGTAGGTCGAACACTTCATTGTTAGTTCTTTTTGTTAATATATCTCCAGGTAGCTCCTGTTCCTCATCCAGTTACACATTATAACAATATAGGTCAGTTTTATTTACTTAACGTGTTGGAATCTAGTTGGATGCAAACTCCTCCTCCTCCTTCCTCAAACTGAGGAAGGGGCGGGTTCTCGTCCAGAGATAAGGCCTCTTTTACTTTGGCCCTCTTCCAGGACTTCAGGTGCCTGATGGGTATTGAATGGAGTCCTTGTCCTCCTTATCGTCCTCCTTTTCGTCCTCCTGCTCCTCGAAGACCTCGTCCTTCAGCTCACACATTGGTTGTGGCATTTCTGTGTGAAGGTCCTGGCATTTCTGTCGGTGAAGTTTGATTCTCAGGTCCTCCTGCTCTCTCCAGAAGAACTTAGACCCCTCAGAGGCATCTCGTTGCACGACATCCGGTTCTCTCTGGATCTGTTCCTGCTACTCTGACAGCTTTTCAGCGAGAGACTCGGTTTCATACCTCCTGGAGGATCTCCTGGCATGAAACTCTGTGTCTCAAGTTCACCCCTAGTTTCCTTCTCCTTAATCACCAACAACACTTCCTTGCTCTTCTGGTGAGCCAGCTGTATTTTTGTTTCTTCAAGTTGTTGTAGTACTAAGCTCTCCGTGCAGCAAAGATCGATCTGTTGCTGTGACCTGTTGAGTTTATTGGTCAATAAGACTGCCCGGCTCTTTTTTCATGACTCCTATAAATACTAAATTTCTGTCCAGCTGATGAAATCAGGCTCCTGGCCCAGTTATAGGTGCCCAGGGCTGATAATCATATTGGATTACTGCCTATACTATGAATTATTATGTTTTGGATAATTGGTGTTGTGTTGACCTTCCTCAGTTCTGCACTTCCTGTTTATTTGCATGGCAGCCTCTGCCATCAGTGCATGTGTGAATGGGTGAATGTTAACATGCAATATAAAGTGCTTTGAAGGTGGTCATAACGTCTATATATGAATGCAGGTCCATTTACAATTTACATGACAACAACTATAAAAGCCGACTCAAGTTAAACACACACATCTTAGTGCTGGGAGATACAGTGGATCAACACATATTCCATATTAGAGAATGCACTTAATGTACCATTAAGATGCAGATGATTTTAAATATCCTCATGGTTAATAGATGATGAATCCTAATGGCTTCTCCTGACTTTTCCTCTCGCACTCTAGAAATGTCTCAACAACTTATTGGATGGATTGCCTTGTAGATGAGTTACATAACACGATCATCATCTGAGGATACTGAATTTGTCCAGTACTTTGTGACCAAATATCTACAAGATAATGGCATTCCCTTCAGCCTCCCATGTATTTTGTGTTTAGTGCTACTTATTGTTAACATGGTTGCTGTAGAAGCCGACGACGTCCTTTCAAACGCCAGAAAGAAACGAATGCAGAGAAAGACACTCGCTTGTTGTAAACAGTTACGGAGAACGTATGCCACGCTCTGCGTTTTAGCAACGTTTGTATTGTTAGGCCGCTTTGCAGCAGATCAGAGGGAATGTGAATGAGAAGGAGCGGATGGGATGTCCCCGTAGGCTTCACTTCCTCTGTACCTGGAGGATCAAACGCAAAGAGTGAAGCAAACATCACAGGAGCCGTCAGCATCAGTTAGGCTAACAGATTGCCTTGCCTCAACTCATGTCTGTCAAAGTGAGGTGGTCGATGGGTGTTTATGTGCGACAGATAGAAAGAGAGAAATATATATTATCACACATTCTTTCTGTGTTATTTAGTTGTTGAGATGACTGGTATTCCTAACAGCTGTATTAACAAACATGTGTACACGTTCTCCCCCTCAGGTGGATCTAACGTGCGTCAGCCTTTCAGGTGGGTTTTGACCTCTTAGATGCACAGATGGTACCCAGACGACCGGGCATTCTCTGAGCTGGTTGGCTGTGATAATAGCTCCCTGCTGAACATCAGTCATGACTGGCTAAAGTGGGAGTTGATGCTTGTGATTGGTCGATGGTGGTTAGATACAGGCTGCTGATGCTAGCTGCGCGGTTGCCTGGATACAGCCGTCCCCTCACTGTGCTAGTGGCCTTGGCAAAGTGACGGACAGCATAAGTGCTCTGCGGAGGAATTTGCCAATCTGTTGATTCCGCCGAGGATCTCTTTGTTCGCCTCTCGTCACGGATCTGAGTCTGTGTGACGGCGACGGCTCCTCGAATTCTCCGTTTCCTATAATATCTTTTTTTTTTTTATCCTGTCAGTTTTGAAAACGACCACAGTTTGTGTGACATTTTAATCCAGCGCAGGATGTCGTGTGAATATTGAGATGATTCTTGATTGTTTGACTTTAAGTGTGATGAATCCAAGGTTTTAAATCTTTTTTTGTAGGGTTTATTTTGCAGTAATGATCAACTGTCGTGTGTGTTATGATTAAGACTGAAAGCAGTGAGGTAGAAGAGTGCTCCGGTTGGTTCTGCAGCCACTTATTGCACGATGTTGTTCCTTCCGCAGCACTGCATGTCTCTGGCCACACTCTCCTGACTCTGAGCCCAGCAGACCGCCTGCTAATTTGTTCCTCTTGGTGTACAGACAGACGACTCCACGACTGCACTTTCTCCTGGACAGTTGTGTTTGTGTGTGTGTGTGTGTGTGTGTGTGTGTGTGTGTGTGTGTGTGTTGAAGAAGTCAGACGGAGCTTCGTTTCACCCTCTGGGAGCTTGGCCACAGATTGCTGCCATCCTGTGAACGTCTTCTGCTGATTCATATTTCAGCCACTGTGTTAATCGCTTGCACACACACACACACACACACATCCGCACAAAAATACAGACTTTGGGAAAACAGGAGAGCGAAGCGATAAGCCTTCCAACCTTTGCGGTCATATCTATTACTAAGAGAAAAGTGCAGAGGCGGGAGGAGAATGTGAAAGTGAGATAAGGACATAAAAAGAGAGAATACAGAGAGGCAGACGTTTGAGAATAACAGCAGTAAACAGACAGAGAGAGAGATTTACGTCGGAGCTCTGCAGACATTTATCTGCGGACGCACAAAGTAGATTAACTCATTAAAGTTAATGTGCTCAGTGGTCAGTTGAGTGGCCGGCGGAGCATAAACAGACCTACAGATGGTTCTCCACAACTGGACTGTAGTTAAATAGGCGCATTATGAAGTCCCTTAACCTACTTTATCACCTCTTGTGAGTCGGACATGCGTGTTCACAGCAGGAGAAGCATTGTGTGGATTATTTTGAACTGACCTCACGTACCTGCACTGCGATTCAGAGACTAAATGACTTCCCGTCAGCCCCTCCCCTCCCTGGTTTTCTCTCAAGGCCAGTGACACGCTCCTGTTGAACCCTTGCCTCCCTCGGTTGCCTTGACGACTGTTCTCGCGCTGGGCGGGGCACCTCTCACTTTCTCAGCGATGCAGTGATAAGTGCAACAATTATGTAAATTCTGTCCAACCAAAGTGTTTTTGCAGATTAAACATAGCTAGCTGAAAAGCTCTCGGTCTGGTGCTTTCAGCTCTTCCAACGATCCATCCTGCATTGTTGCATCGCCTCAGATTCTTTCTTTTTGTCGTCCTTTTTTCTCTTCTGTACATCATTTTTGGAAATAGGAGATAGATGGAAACTATCCATCTAAGTAGAGAAATGTGTAGATGTCCCGTTTTAGATATACATAGAGATCAGCACTTTAATATGCTTAAGATATGGAGAGACGTAAAGGAATATATAAAGAGATGGAGACCTAGTTGTGCCCAAAATCCCCCCTTTGTTCACTCACTATTCCCAATAGACCATCAGTCATAAAGTGGAAATGTAATTAAGAATTCATGATTCAGACACCAACAGGTGCAAACCTGCATTAATATTTATATCTATAAATGCTATTTATAAAATGCACTATTTTTTTTTTACATTTGGGGAAGATTTAGCTAAAAAATTGATAAAATTACAGTATTATAAATCTGAAATTCCTTCTATATTTAGCTAGAGAACACAATGAATTGAAGGCTTGATATAATAATAATAATATTAATAATAATAATAATAATCTGGCTGTCTACTGTATGATTTATTGTAAGGACATTTAACATTTCTTCTGTCAGCTCTCTTAAGGTCACAGAAAACTTTAAGTGTACTTGCAGCACATTGCCTAAGCCCTTTAAGAGCACACTTGAAGTGATTTAGTATTCACCAGCCACCCTCTGCTCTCTCATATCTGTTTACAACCAAACTGTGTCGTTTACAAAATCCTGTTAGCCGTGCTTTAGGAATGGCTGTCCGTGCATGTGCATGGCTGCATTTTGAGACAACCTCTTATCCCTGCTTTCAATAACCCCGTCCCTAAGAGACGGACTCCGAGGAGCTGCCATGGTTATGCCAACCGTGTGTTTGGCACGGCTTTGGCTGTTCCGAGGCTTAAAGTGTCCCCCCCCCTGGAGAGCTCGGGATGTTGCCTTTCTTGTCCCTGTAAACTTTGTAGCTTCACCGCCTCCTGAATCAAAACCACATTGAACTGTACGGCATGTAATGCACATCTTACTGTGAACGGTGTTTGAAGGAAAGGAGCGGAATGTATTAGAATGACATCTTTCCGGTGAATTATGAAATAGTCGAGAGTTTCTTTGTGTGTGTGTGTGTGTGTGTGTGTGCACTCTCTTAAGCATGTTGCGTGTGTAGATGAAACAGTGGAGGATGTATATCAGAGATGATTGCTCTCTACGGGGAGTGATGCTGCATCTAAGACCACAAATCCGAAGCCACCTGCGGAGCTCCGCTTCTTCAGCAGTCGTGTTATAAAGAGAGCCGTTAGCTTTAATGTCGGAGAGTGTAGAAATGCCCGTTTTTTGTGACTCAAAAGATTTTCGGGCGAAAACCTGTGTGAAGGTCGAATTTCATTCACCATTTTGTTTTTGTTGTGTTTCCGTTCACTCCCTTGTTTGTATCATAGCTGCCATGTAGGTTGTGCGTGAACAACTGTGTGTGATTAATGGATGACAAAAGTAGCTTTGAATATTGCAGTGACCCACATCTAAATTATAGAGTTGAAGAATACTTGAGTCCTCCTCTCAGACAAGCAGCAGGGAGGAATAGATAGTGAGGATGCTTATTTCTATTTGTTAAGAAAACGTCCATACTGTCCTCAAGAGCCTTTAGATGGGGAAACCTTAATTGATCATGTGACCAGTGAGTTGCAGTGTCCCCTGATTACACAATATTAGGAGTGGGTAAAAATATCGATACGGCAATATATCGCGATACTTTGTCGCCCAATACAACTCCAAAGATCGATTTAAAAAAAAAGATTCATGTTTAGACGCGTTGTGAATGCAGTACTTTATCCTTTTTCATTTTATTTTCAATATTTATTCCAGTGAATTTCATGGGAATTAATAAAATGGAGAGGCTGTTTTGAATGAAATAGTTTTGTCTCAGTTTGTCCTCTGATCAATATCATCTGATGTACATATACAGGTACTTGTGTTTTCATCTTTATTTATATCGCAATATCGTGATATTGTGATACGTTTTGTATCGTTACCAAAATATCGCGATACGTATCGTATCATGACTAAAGTATCGTGATACGTATCGTATCATGACTAAAGTATCGTGATACGTATCGTATCGTGAGGTTCTTGCCAATACTCACCCCTACTCAATATAGAGGGATAATGATTACAACCATTCATAAACACACACACGTTCTCAGTTGAATGTTGTCGTCGATCTGTTTCATTGTAACTAAACAATGTGTGAGAATACAGTTCCAGTGGATGAAGGAGTATTCAATGAGGCCACGTTTGTTGCCGTATGCATGTGTGATGGTAGACACATTGCTAGATGCTTGGTCAGAAGGGCTCTTTTGAACTTTGGGGCGGCGCTGGTCTTTTGTTGTCTGTCTGTCAAATCGCCCACGTTCCCTAACCCCCTCTCACTTAGCCAGCATCCACCCATCCTCCACCCATCCTCCACCCATCCTCCAACCAGATACAGACTCTTTCATCTACCCTCTGTTGGATGAGGAAGGTGTGTGTGTGTGTGTGTGTGTGTGTGTGTGTGTGTGTGTGTGTGTGTGTGTGTGTGTGTGTGTGTGTGTGTGTGTGTGTCCCAGTGTGTGTTCTACAGCAGAGATACAACGACACAAATAAGGACATTTCATCAGTGGCAATTTGACCTTTCACCTTGTGTGTTGTTGGCATTCATTGTGTGACTGGCCCATCGTGTTCACATTAGCAGTCTGAACACCAGAGTGTGGTGCTGCTGCTGCACACACACACGCACACACACACACACACACCATGACATACTCTGTAGCAGAGTAAGATCAATTTAGCCCCTGGTGTCCGATAGAATGACATTAGAATACTAATAACCACAATATCAGGCTCAGAGGTCTCCGTTGATAAAGGTCAGTATAGACAGGACACTGCGGGAGCTCGAGGTGATTCACAAAGAAAACAGCGTCCTGGGACTCATCCCATAGCTTCCTGAAACTTTTTAATTACAAAGTGAAGAAAGCTTTTTTGTGTTGGGGAATACTTTTTGATTAATCAATTAGTTGAGCTACGGAAAGCTGATAGCCAACTCTTTTGAAAACAAATGAATCGTTAAGTAATTCAACAAGACACAAAATACCTAAATTGCTTTTTAAATGTGATGATTTGTTCTTTTTTTTCCTGTTTAATATTATTGTAAATTTAATATCTCCAGGTTTTTTAACCATTATAATAACGAATAAATTTGAAGCGGTCGCCTTGGGCACTCGCTTTTGCTAATCTATTAATAGAAATCACCAGATTAATAATGAAATATAATGACTTGCCAATGTTTTCTTACTAGTAAAGTCAAAGTTGAATGTATATAAATGACTAAGATGAGTGAAAAGACAGCGCTCTATTTCTTCTTCTGGTCATGTGCGTAATTGGACGTGAAATCGGCGTAAAGGATTTCCTTGTTAAGGATTTTCCAGAGGGACAAACGGGACATAATAGGATTCTCTGCATTGACATTCAGTTGTATCCATGGTAATACAATGAGACGCCCATTACAGGGCCAGTGCATTCAGTAATGTACACACACACACACACACACACATGCACCACACACACACATGGAGCCTCATTAAGTATTGCAAAGGAGGGGCTAGACCCTCCTCCTCCATGAGCTGAAGAGAGGAAACATCAGATGAGAGGTGGATGGAGAGCATGTCACTTTAAGAGCACATGTACTGTGATTTCACATGAAAGAGATACTTTCAGTGCAAATACATGTGATTTTTGTTTATTATAGAGTGTCAGGGAGAAATTCTCCCTTCTAGTTGGCTGTGTTTTCTATTTCTCAGTGTCGTCTTGGTCTTTCTCCCAGCAGACGCCTTGTTTGTCACTCGCTCTTTAGTTTCTGGCCTCTATCCATCTCCTGCTGGCCCCGAGGCCAAAGTCCCCTCAGCTGTAATCACTCCTCTTTAGCCTGCCAGCACACACAGGGGGACCTTTGCACTGTCACCGCTACTGATATCGAGGAAGGATTGCAGCAGTTTAGGCTCCGTAGCAGCAGAGTTCATAGCAGACGTGACAGACAGTTGGGGGAATGTGTTGTGTAGGAAATGCATGGAAAGGAGACAAACTATCATTCAGACTGAAACTTGCCCTCCGATGAAGTTACAAGCGCTTATTGCCTGAAGTCTGTGTTTGCCTGAAGCACCATACGGGCAAAGATGTTGAATTGTATCAAAGCTTCCTGACTGTGAGACATGAGCTGAGCTGGCTGTGTTTGCCAGTTAGAGAACAACCATCTGTTTGTGTTCGAGGACTCTCTTATTCTAAAAAGTTGGCGTTTCCAACAAAGTCCTGTTCATCATGTTGGGTCACAGAACTGCTGTTTACAACACACTCAGCTAGAGCTCAGAGCTACAGGCAGTGAAGCGTGGGTAAAAGCAAATAAGACCCCAGCAGTGACCACTGCAGCTTTTGCCTGTAAACTATTCACAGACATCTGCCGTTAAGGACACTTTTAACCTTTCTTTTAGTGTACAAAGAGAAAGAAGAGCATGCTGCCTGCACCAGTGGGTCAGAGTCTGAACTGCATTCAGCAGCAGAAACATTTCTGGTGGTGGCAGTGTGTTTTAACATTACACTGTTATGCCTATGGTGGGTAGAGCAAAAGCACTAATACTGACTCAAAGTACTGTGTCATTTAGAGCCCGACTGATATATCGGCGGGCCGATATTATCGGCCGATATCAGGCATTTTCCAAACCATCGGTATCTGCATTTATAATGGCCGATAAATGAATATTTTAAAAATAAAATAAAAACGGACGAAACAACCTGATAGAACTTAACAGAATTTGTCTCCAGTCTTGTTGGAAGTTATATTTATGAAGCTTACCAAGTCTTTTAATACTGGTTACTTTGTGTTTGGTTGTTATTGTGTTTTTGTTCAAAGGATATCTTAAGTTTTAAGAACTTAAAAGAAGAAGAAGTTTTAAAGAACTTTAATATATTTTGATGTTCCTCTGTTCCGTTATTATTATTATTATATTATTTTAAAACTGCTTTATCATATTATTTTAGTGAAGACTCATAAATAACTACAAATAACTAATGTTAGGGAAATCTGTTAATGTTTTGTTACGTGTTTCTGAAATTCAAAAAAATAAAAATATCGTCCGATATATCGGAATATCGGATTTTTGAAATCAACAAACATTTGTATCGGTATCGGCCTTCAAAATCCTTTATCGGTCGGGCTCTAGTGTCATTAATTAGCTAAGTGTAATTAATTGCCTCCACTAAATTCCCAGGTTAAAGGTCAGATTCTGTAAACCTGCCACAGCGCCAGCAGCAGGGTTGGTACCTGTAGCTCCATCAGGGCCGCTGCTGCCACATCCATCAAAACCATGGTGTTTGTGTTGAGCACCGCTCCGCTCTGTGGCATTTTAGGGTCCGTAAAGGACAGTTGAGGCCCGCCGTAATGAATAAGCCATCAGCTCGACTGGGGCTCCCAGCCGCCACCACGGCCTCCCCTGTCACATCCATCATCTGCTGGGGGGGGAGGACTGCTTAGCCAAAGCAGTGGGGTACAGGTGTGTGACGACAAAGTGGGGGTGGTTTGTTTCTGGTGCTGCTATATCGGAGCAAGGATTGTCGCCCTTTTTACTCATTCTTAATATGAATTTAGGAAGAAAGGAAGAGAGAGAAATATGGGAATAGGAATGTCAGCAGGGGGGCAGGGAGATGGAGGAGGTGTGGGGGGGTGAGAGGGAGAGGTTGTTCCAGGTCCACAGGGGCTTGAGAGACACAAAGAGCTGCGACTCCCAGGGGACTCTCCTCCACCAGCCCACCCTGTTTTTAGTGCCGGTCTGATTAAACTCACCCGCCAGCCAGTAATGGAGCTATAATATATTATCTCTCTTTCTGCCACAAGCACACACACACACACACACACACACTCCTCGCAGGTATTCTTGGAACGGTAGACACACCCCTGTGATTTGTCACATGACTAGCTCCCATGGTAACAGAGACAAAGACTTATTAGCATACTTGATAACTACTGTATTTGTCACTATAAACATAATGTGAACAAATGTGCTTTAAATCGGCGTGTTTTTCACAATTTAACCTGCGTCATATTGCTATATATTTAAGGCACATATTCATATACATGTGGTTTCAGAGAGGGTTGGGAGACTCAGCTGTTCTACAAATAGAGTCCCTTGAGTTTGATGTCTTCAGAGGACATTTTGTGGTGCTTTCTTAACAGATAGTGTTTTGTTCCATCTTTAATATCTCACTTCGGTTTACAAAGCTATTGTTTAGTCAGCTGATGCAGACATAATCTAATTTTCTTTCTGCAGCATTTGTGATATTTTGAGCTAGAGATTCAGAGAGGAGTTGTTTTTTATACACTCACACTCCCAGCGGAGCCTTCAATATAAAAGGGTTTTCATGTTACTGTGCCGATGAGTGCCTGGAGTGTTGACTCCGCTGTGTGAAGGGTCAGCGTCGGCTCAAAGGTCAGAATATCTCTCTCTCTGGGATTGTAGCGCGTCCTTGCTCAGCTCTTTTTGAGGTGCTTTTCAGGAGCATTTCATTTCTCAAACTGTGTAATGTTTGTAGTCGAGAGCTCAGAGCTCTTAATGTTGCTCCATTATAGAGGCACATCCTACACGTGCTCAGTGCTGCTTATCTCGGAAATTCACAATTGCGCTCCACAAAGAGCAGCTCACTCTGATCGTTAGGTGCTTTGAACTGGAAGTAAACATGTTGCCTTCCAGCTAAAACGCTCTCCTCCCCATGCCTTTCAGCTTAGATTCATTTGTGTTCTGTGAAACTAGGCCTGCAATATTGTTTTATTTGGCCAGCTATCCAGAACAGGTGCTTTTTCAGTCTCATTTCACAGTCGGCTTGGTGCGTACTGCTCATTTCCTCTGCTCAGTGATATATGCAGTGTGGTCTAATAAGAAATCTGAGCATTGATCTCTAGGCACACAGTAAAATGGGTGTTGCTTGCTGTGCAATACAAAGGTACTGAGTATCCCTAATCAACACCTATTGATTATTTTACGCTGACCGCTTCCTTCTGGTGTGCAGTTTTCTGGTCAGCCTGTCTGGCATGAAATGTGTGTGTGTGTGTGTGTGTGTGTGTGTGTGTGTGTGTGTGTGTGTGTGTGTGTGTGTGTGTGTGTGTGTGTGTGTGTGTGTGTGTGAGTGTGTGTGTGTGTGTTTTCTTCTTTTGTTCTGTCTGTAGAGATTAAATGCTGTCATGGAACACAGATAATACACGGTAAATAAATGACAGCGATGTTGCGTTTGATCAAATAATCACCAGACGTGTTCACTCATGTAGATATCACAGAGCCATCATCCAGAGATGAGTGCGTACACCCACGACGGCGGAAGAACACCTGCTCATTCGCATGCATGCACACAGTCACACAGTGATGGGAAAGCAATTGGCTGCAGCGGAGGAGAGGCCAACTCCCAGAGTCGGTTGCTAATGGCTACAGGATCCAGGGGAGCGGGGAGAGATGTCGATAATGACAATGTCACTCGCAGCCAACCAGCTCTCAAAAAATGGGACAGAACACACACTTACTCACACACATTTATACACAGGTTTATAGTGCACACACACACACACACACACACACACACAGAAAAATATGTACAAACGCACACCTAGACGCTGAAATGGAAGAGCAATTTTCTTCCAACCAGGTGGTTGTGTTATTATAGCCGTCAAATACCAACCGTGCTCCAGAGGGCCATTTTGGTTCCTGGTCCAGTGTTTGAATATAAAAATGTTTTATGCACTATTCTATTCTATCAGCACATGATTCCCCAAAATATTCATTTAAATGTCAAGGTCAACCAGTTTCTTTTCTGGTTTTCTTGTTTCTGACCAAATGATGTCTTTTTTTGTTGTCAGTCACTGCTTTTGTCTTAAGTTTTAATGTATATTGATGCTATATTTTATGGGTCTTATTGTATTAGTGGGGAGAGCCTGCCCCCTTCATCTCCTCTGCCCTGGTCCAGTGTATTATCAGTGCTTTAGTTGTGAGACAGTTAATTTCCTTCTTCCATCCATCAGCAGTGTCGGTTCAAGGTGCATCCACCAGTTTTTCATGTCCTTCTTTGTTCGCCCAACCTTTGGATGCAAGTGCCTCTGTGTACAATTCTTCTCATATTATTACCAAACGTATAACTTTATCTTTGACTGAAGAACTCAAAGTTTCCTATGTAACAGCAGGCCAGGATTACAGTGGAGCCGATGTAGATGATGTAAGATCGTGCAAAACCTACAGGACAGTGATTCTGTTCTGCTGTTCCAACGACGTGCTTGTTCAGGCTTTGATATGCCAGTTATCACCAAGTGAACTGTGCATAAGGAGAGGCAAAACATTTATTATCAAATGATATAAGTTGAAAGGTAAAATGGCCATAGCATTGCCTCATCATCTGCTCAAAAAAAGCAGAGCATATTCAGAGGAAAGAATTAAAAAAACAAAATAATAAATAGTAAATAGGGTCCGTTCCTTTTGAAATGGGACCCAATTTGACAACCATCTGACAGAACATCACTGCTACATTGAGTAGCTGCAAACTGGACCCTGATGGCTTTCTCTGTTGCCTTGGTACAGACGTGACCCTGACATTTTCCGTATGAATGCAGTGAGCCTAGGATGCCGCCCTTATTGCTTCCACTTGGTTGCATATGGATCAACTGAACAAGCTCGGTGAAGAGGAAAGATGGGGAGGGAGAGAGGTGAGAAAGGAAGAAAGCATGCCTCAAAAAGAGGCGAGGAAGACGTGGTGAAGAGGCAACAAAGGTGGCAAAAAGGAAAAAAATCTAACAAGATTAGAGGGTCCAGTCTTCCCTTCCTCTCCAGCAGAGCAGCACAGTAAACCATTCCTGATGATCTCTTTACTCCACAGACGATGATGATTAATATCAATAATGTTTTGCGTAGAGCGCAGAACATAAACCTTATTGTTATCTTAATGAGCCGTGACCATGTAGACCAGCCCTGACTAATGCGGTTAAGCTGTTAATTGATGATCTTGGAGACCGGAGTGAATCTACTCGCAGGGTTCACATTAGGGTTTGTGGAGAGAAATTAAAGAACCGATTGCTCTACATATGGAGACATTTGCGGCCATCCCAGCAAACGTCTTTACACGCCCATTTCACGCCTCGTCCTGTATTTGTAACGCACCATAAACCGCCTTAATGGTCGTTAAGTCGTAGATAAGGACTTCACTCCTCACTCGAGATTAAGCTAAACAACCTGGATTGATGCTTACAATATCAAACCATGTGTATAGGAAGAGTCTCGCAAAAAATACAACACATTTCCCATCAGACACTGGGTGTGATTCACACTGTGCTGATGAGCCCTGGCACCCTTCCATCAGCCCCCATCCTCTCTCCCTCCTCTTCCCTCTCTGGCTCTCCTCATCTTTCTCCCTCCACTTACACCTCCCCTAAACTCCTGATAAGGTTTTGCTTCATATAACATTTTTTCCCTCAGCTCAGTGAATAATTTCCCAGAACAGCCTCCCCGAGCTCTTTGCTGCCATATAGGATATGCAATGCATTGCAGGGACTGTGCACCGTGATATTAGTGCCGTGTCATCCCAGAATTAACCTACAATGTGCTAACTTCACTTGGATGGCCAGTAGGTGTGCTTTCATAACTGCTCATGTTTCCAAACCTTATTGACATCCTTAAGGGCAGACAGGAGATGACTATCAGAGTGATGACATCCTCTAATCCATAAGCACATGGATTTACTTCGTCTGCAGTGCTCTTGTGGCTTCAGATAACTATAGGAAGATACTAGATCCCTAATGGTAGATAATGGAGGAAATTCAAGTGAAAACACATACGGACACTTTGAGGTTTTTACAGTAAGTTGTGATGGGAAATACCTGTTACTTATACTCCAACTGTGTTTGTTAGAGCCATGGATAACATGAGGCTTATGTTTGCATTTTGTGCCTAATATGTTAAGATCTATTTTTGCTTTAATTAATAATGATTAATCATATTTTGTTTTATCTCACTGTAATTAATGTTTATTCAGTAGAAGTGATTTTATTATGCTCTTATTTTGTCCTGCTGCCACAAATTAATACTGCCGTAAAGCAGAATTTACTGTTGTAAAGTATAGTAAATTAGCCATGTGTGCACCTGTCGGCATCTAGGCTTTGTAGTTGAATTATGGGAGCAGGACGGGAACGCTTTTCTGTCCGTAGCTTAGCGTCATTTAGGCATAGAAAACCTTTTTTTTGTCAGTAAGTTTGAGGTGACGACAGGATAGCCAGGACTTTGCTTGGAAACGTTTGTTTTTTGTTATATATGTGGAGAATAAACCGCAGCGTTTTTTCCCTTTTTACATCGGCCTCGTTTCTATGACGGAGTATTAGGGCCAGACTAAAAGAAAAAAATATATATTTTTTTAAATTACGAGAATAAAGTCATAATATTAGGTCTACGAGAATAAAGTCGTAACATTACGAGAAAAAAAGTCATAATATTACGAGAATAAAGTCGTAATATTACGAGAAAAAAAGTATTTATTCTCGTAATTTAAAAAAATATATATTTTTCTTTTCTCTTAGTCTGGCCCTAATACTCCGTCGTACGTTTCCGTCTTGGATTTTGTTTGGAGTTTATCGCCTTACGGAGTACGGAAACTTTACGTCCTGCAAGAGTGGCAGATAGGTTGCCACTACAGTGTTTTCTGAGTGTAGGATGTGTTCGGTGTTTAAGCAGTGAGTGTTTAACTCACACACACAGACTTTAAAAATCCTGTCCAGTACTCACTCTGCCGTGGCTGGATGTTCATTTGTTTTACCTTTTTATATTTGATGCATGACATCAAACAGTCTTGCAGGGAGTTGATTAGAAAGAAATTAAGCTTTAGAAATAATTGGCTGCTGTTGAGTGTAATGTGGGCTTTTCCAAACGACGGACGACGTACACACTGAACCGTGTTTTACCGTCATTCTCAGTTAAATGTATATATCTCTATACAGGAAACGCAGCGGAGTGATATTACACTCGGCTCAAAGGCTCCATGAAATCAGACCTGATCACTTAAGATGCGATTTGCCTCATTTATAGTTTAATTAGGGATCCGAGCAGCGCGTGAGTTTGCATACTGAGACACTGATACTCGTCCACAGGAATAAAGTCTGGATTATCCGAGCCATAGCGGAGTGCCGGCAGAAACATGATATTGATAATCAATACCACATTAAAAAGCTATCATTGAAATGGCTTTGAATGAGACACATAACACATGCTAATCAAAACAAAGTTTGTTCAGGCGAGACAGACCACAGGCTTAATGGACGGCTTCATTTTAGTTCATAATATCCCCATGGCGGACGTCACGGACGGGCTGAACACATATTCTGGATCTCAAAGGGCTTAAGATGTCTGACAAAGTTTGAGGGACGTGACTGAGGCGGAGAAGTTCAGGCGAATATTTCACCCGACGAGATGAATCGGGCGGCTTTTTATTCACGCTGTTATCAGTTTGCCTTTTCCTTCGGGCTCGATCTACCTAAAGAGAGATGCAGGAAGCCAGCGAGACTCGGAGGGGAAGACTCTCCTCATCTTCAAGGTCTGGGTGGGGGAGAAAGGGAGAGAGGGAGAGAGACGTTTCCTCAATCTGACTATT
Organism: Eutrigla gurnardus; assembly: GCF_963514095.1. NCBI lineage: Eukaryota > Metazoa > Chordata > Actinopteri > Perciformes > Triglidae > Eutrigla > Eutrigla gurnardus. Next base: position 26,703,321 of record NC_139920.1, on the reverse strand, counting down.
TGAGATAACACTTCACAGCTCCATCTTAGTAAAATATGAAGAGGCCTGAAAGAAGGGAGGGAGAAGTTCTGCCCTCTGAAGGATAAAAAGGGGGAGTAATTAACTTTCCCATCAGCCCCCTGGTCAACAATAACGCTGCTTTCTGTGGACTTCCTGCTTGCCCGATTGGAAGAATCTGTGCCCTAGTTCTCCTCCCTGTCCAGTTCCACCTAATCTAGCTTCTTCCCTCGTCTCCCTTCTTCCTATTGAAGCTCCTCAGTGCTTTCGACCATGCCCATTTAGCCCTCTGCTGAACTCCAGATCGGGTCGCCCAAGCAGCAACCTCCAGCGCTGAGAAATGAAGCCAACATGGAAGTGCCAAAAAAGAAACTGCAGTTGCAAATGTCTCCAATATCCTCATAGATCCCAGAAATAAATATGTTTACAGCCTTCTATAAACAAAACTGTCTGGGTCTCTATAGCTCATTTCCACATTCATGACAACTTTATATATATATATCACCCGTTTGAATTATATTAAGTCATATTTGAGGGCGTGGCCACTTGGAGTGAGAGGCGGGTGTCGCCCAAGGTCACCCAGTTCATCGACAATCCGCCCCCAGAGACATTTATACAGTTGTATAGAATCATCACACTGCTTTTTGTTCCTATGATGTGTCTTTGTGTGTGTGTGTGTGTGTGTGTGTGTTCTGCAGCCAAGGGGGGGTGTATGGGAACTATCAGGCCTTTAATACAAATATGCTGAGAAAATGCAAGACTGCCAGGGTGGATAATAGACTAAAGTCCTCTCATACGTTCATAAGCATTGTACTCGGCATGCACATATCCATAAACACACACTCCGTTTCTTTTCCCCCCAACAAAATACTATGAACAATAAGCCTGTAACAAGAAACATGACCCACTTCATGCTTATCAGAAACTTTGCCTGTTAGTGTACTCGCTATAACCTATACCTTTGTTTGAGGACTCGCTCAAGTAATTGATACGCTTTGAAAAATTTAGGTTAACGTATTTTTTCTGATTTGTGGACAAAAGAGCTGAAAACTTTTTTGCTGTTTTCAGCATTTCATGTAATTTGCTATGTATTGAGCTCCCGGGGCCACCGTACTTTTCCTACGAGGATATGTCAAAATGTGATCTGTGAAAAATGACAATTGCAATCACTTGATTTCAGCACCACAATTGCTAAACAGTGCTTTGCAGTAATTCAGTCATATTTTACAGTAGTAAACAGACCAACAGACATAGTAAAACTCTCGATCATGTCATTTCCACCCCTCTATACCGGTATAGTATATACTTTTTGGAGCTGCTTAGTTAGCTTGCAGTCTGGCAGTATAAATAGTACACAATGGATTGGGAGCTACAGTAGTTCCTCATCCTGCCTCCGGTCGTCCCTGGCTGGCAGTCTAGCCCAGTGAGTATGCATTCTTAATGCTCCCTTGGCCTCGATGAGAGAGATGATTGGTAGAATTAATTGTGGCTTGAGGGCCGAATGGGAATAAGGGGGGTGAGATGGAGGAATGGCGGGGGGGGGGAGGTATCTGGCTGGTTTTAGTGTTGTGTTTCCTTCCTTAAAGTCTGGCAGTAGAGGATGTAGAAGTTGTTTTTATGCACTCCCACACTTTTGTCCCTCTAGATTCCCCCCAATCCCATTCTCTTTTATGGCTCGGTTTGTCTTTCTCTTCATTTGAGATTTACACCTGTGTGCTTGGAGGGAAGAGATAAGCGAGGCGAGCCGTCGTAATGTAATGGTCTCCTCAGCTCCCCCGACTGTGATGCTACCAGGACGTGGTTTATATCCCCGCAGTCAGGTGTCGTTAAATGAGATAAACGGAGCTTGAAAATAGGGACATACAATTTGTGTGTGTGTCTCTTGAGTGTGAGGACTTGTTTGTGCCCGTAATGACAGATCATATCGAAGCTCCTAAAACAGACAAAACCATTGCTCTTCCTCTTCTCAGCCTCACCTTTTCTTGTCCCTTCCAACTTAGCAGAAAACAGATTTTCAGTGATGGAACAAGAGAATAATAGGGTATCATAGTATTATAGTATTAAGTATTATAACAACAATCTTCCAAAACATCCCAAAGGCAGTTCTGAGCTGTGAAGGTTGTGATGCAGGTGACATGTTTGTGCTGGTTGTTGTTCTCGCTCCCTGTCAGCAAATTGGAGGGTCTCCTTCAAGGATTTATGTGCTGGTTTTATGGGGTCGCGTCACAGAATGCCTCTATGGGAATATAAGAAGTTGGGGGTGGGGTGTGTGTGTGTGTGTGTGTGTGTGTGGAGGGTTTCAGGGGGTTAGAGTAGTATGGTTCTAGGGAAGCTTCCTCATCATTTATTTATACAATCTACAGAAGAAGGGGTTAGCAGAGAGAGGGGGGCTGCCTTCTACACGCTGCCCTGGGAATACTGTAGGTCAAGAGTTGTTTTTTTCTAGCCACCAGCACAATTCTTTGTCTGGAAAAAGTGGATCTAGTCTTCTCACAGCGTGTTGTACTCGAGAATGGCTCATTATCTGGAGTACTAAAACCCCTTGGTACAATATGTGATATTGTCACTCGCATCTCCTGCTTGTTCAGACAGTCTTGTTGTTGTTGCTGGATGATGCTGACACAGAAAATAGTCCTTGTTTTTTTTTTTGCTGAGATGATTAATGGATACGTTGACATAAAAATGAATCATCAACGTTTCATTTATTGAGTGAAAATAAAACAAACATGCTGGTTTCATTTTATTCATATAGTCTACACATTATTTTCCTTTGTGTTTATTTTTTAAAGACAAAATCAGACAAAATGTAAAATATCAACATGTCAGTTTGGGCTCTGAAACACATGATTTACATTTAATTGGAAACATTTGATTTGAGAATCATTAACTAATTAATAACTAACTACAAAATGTCTAAATTAAAGACAAATTACATTTAATCAGATACATTTTTTTGTCATGACATTTTATTTGATCAATTATCAGTTAATGAACCTGAATTGACAGAATCAGTGAATTCTCATGTTTGTTTTGGGGCATTTTTACTTGATAAATAATAGATTTATCAACAAGTTTAGGGGTTAGAAAACAGAATATAGGTCTCACTGCTGCCGGTTCTCAATTTGTTTGTGGTTGTGATTTAAATGTTCCAAAATCTAATCAAACCACATATTGATTTTTCTGTGGCTTTAGATAAATGAGATCTTCATCACATGGAACTTTGACCAAAATGGATCCTTTCAGCTGCTGTTGATTCTTCGTCCTGGTTGGTCCGTTGTTCACAGTTACTAAATGTGACGAGGGGGAATGGTGCTTATTGTTTACACTTGAAGCTGAAGTGCTGTCCAAAGCAAGCACACACACACACACACACACACACACACACACACACACACACACACACACACACACACACACAAAGCAGAAGCATCAATCATGGCGCTGCCCTACAGGCACACAACTATTATTCCCTACTGAGGTGTTCCATCATCATCTCTTTGGCTGGGCACACACACTCACACACACACACACACACACACACACACACACACACACAAACACACACACACACACACACACACACACACACACACACACACATACACACACACACAATGTTTAAGGTTGAGAGTTTATTTGCTGATGAAGGAAGCATCATGCCCTCTGTCATCCCGCATGCCAGGAGGATGTTTGAAGGAATGGATGGAAGGGCCCTCTGTGTGTCCTGGTGTCTGTGTAAAAAAAATAATGTTATTTGGTGTTAGTTTGTATTCGGCTGAACTTATTTAGGAGAACACCAAAGACTTTCTATTCCGTCATTCTTATTTCTCATGAAGTCCAAACTTTTATCCCCGTTCTAAATCCCTCTGGTGAGCGCTGTCGGACTCCAGAAAGCCATCTCTCTCATCAGCCACACAGACGTGTGATAATGAGAACCCACACTGTGTGGCCGAATGAGAAGCCGTCAGATTTACACGACACACTGACACCCGACACTAAATCAAAGCGACAGTAAACGCAGAAGTAGCTGCGTGGATTCAGAATGCTCTTGTAATTAGGTTTCATTGCGTTTAAGCTGTTCATCTTAGGAGGCAGGTAAAGAGCTGGGGACAATGTCATTGTGAGATGGTGATGATGCTTATTTGTGCTAACGCTAGTTGACGGTCAAGTGTGTGATTGGTTGAGGCTGACATAAGTGAAGAGATGTTAGCAGGGAGTCTGCTGGTGAAGCCTCAGTGAAACACAGCTGTGAAGATGAAGCGGCTGTGACTGTGGTTCTTTGTTCTTACACTTCACACGCCTCGCAGATAAAATGATGCACAAACAAAAAATGTAGAAATGCACATCCACGCCTTCACTGATGTGTTGAGGAGTGCAGGAGGTCAGCGGGGAACAAAGAGACGGGGGTGCATGGCCATTTCATAACCCCTTCTATACCTGCAAAGTGCCTTCAGATCTACACTTTCATCCACCAACACACTCGCTCTGTACATCAGCATGTCAGTGAGACAGAACGGTGCTTTCACAACATATATACACATACCAAAATATCTCTCTTAAAGTCCCAGTCGGCCACATTTGATCATATATTCACTGAAGCCGACACGACGCTCCGATAGAACAACATAAATCATCCGGTTTTAGAAAAAGAAAAGCATGCCTCTACGTGCACGTAGAGCCTGTTGTTTGTTTTACAAAGATCGACAGAGCCCGGATCATCCTGTCCAATCAGCACGCAGGGCTGTGTTCGTGCACACACAGAGCCCCTCCCCCCTCGGGTCGTTCCACTATCACAGGGGGGAGGCGGAGGGAAGTAGCAACAAGCTTCCAATTCCTCATTAAAAACCCAAAATGAGGAGGTCCAAAACAACCAAGGAAAAGAAAACACTGGTGGAAAAGAAGGAAAAAAAGAAAGATGGCGACGGTGCCCGTGATAAAACCAGAGTCAACATCGGACCCGCGTTTCAAAGGTGGCGTGATCTAAGGGATTTCAAAGGGCACAAAGTCGAGGAGGAGGAGCCTGAGAGTTGGAAACATTCAAAATCTGACAGAGTGCCCTCCATCCGCCGGACTTGCCGACTGGGACTTTAATGTAATAAACAGATTGGAACATTTAAAAGAAAAAAGAAATTGGTCATAAAATTGCAGGTCATGGCATTCTCCTTTTTCTTTCCCCAACTCTACACAGAAGCCTTGGATCAAAATCCCACATGTAATGCCAAAAAAGAATGTTTTTTTCCATGATAAAGTGACATCAAGTGGTTCAGGCAGTTTGAAAGCAACACCACAGTTTAAGATGCTTCCCATCAGAGGAGAATCACAAAAGTCCAAAAAGTCCTCAGTCCAGGTTCTATGAAGGTTTTGAATTAGTTTGCTAATTGACAACAGTCTCTTGGACATATTAGATTCATTTTAAACCTACAGTTTGATGCATCGGGCACATACCATACCGTAGATGTGAATGACCCACGGTTCGGCGCTCCTCGTCTTTCCCCATCATCTTCCTCTGCGTCTTTATCCTCCAGTGCTCTGTCATGCACATTGTTCATTATCTGTGTAACCTTTTACTTTGGATTACAGTGCAGCGCAGTTTGCTGCTGGCCTGCAGGCCTAACTAAAAGAGCATGTTGGACCATTAGTCATCCTGTCACGGCGCTGGCCAGGCTCTCAGTCGTTCACTTAACCTGCTTGCCAGCTGATCGGTCAGCAATTCAAGCGTGCATCCTCCTATCCAAACAGTCATCCATCCACTCGTCCGCAGCAGCAGCAGCCAGCCAGCCAGTCAGTCAGTCAGCCCGCCGGCTGCCAACCGCTGATGAGGCTGAGCTCTGCAGCGCTGCAGGGCTGGAAGAGTTGTGACTGCAGCTCAACTGGGCAATTGTGTAGAAGTGTGAGGCAGATTGGAGACCATCTGCTTCCTTTTTCTCTCTCTCACTCTCTCCTCTTTATCATCAGTCTGCATTTCTTCCACCTGCTCTTGCGGAAGCTTCATCTTCTCTTTTCATCCCCCCTCCTTCATTCTTATCCTCTTCCCTTTTATTAAAGGAGAAATCCGGTCATTTTTTACCCCATTTTCGTTGTCCCCAGGGTCATCCCAACTTATTAGAAGCAAAAAAACAGACAAAAATTGACTTGACCTAGCCCGAGATGTGTACCTGCCTACCAGCCTTCCAGAATAGCTCCAATGCTAACAAGTTTTATCTGCTTTTCTGGGCCTCAGGAAATAATTCCAAGTCCTATACAACACAGGTTGGTCAAATAGTGTGGTGAAACGACATAAATATGTGTTTTTGCATGGAGTTACTCACCTCAACTGTTTCGCCACACTATTCGAGCTAAACGAGCACTGTCGTATCTCGTACGGACCCGACCTGTGTTGCATAGGTCTTGGAATTATTTTCTGAGGCCCAGAAAAGCAGATAAAACTTGCCCCTATGGGTTAGCATTGGGGCGATTCTGGAAGGCTGGCAGGCAGGTGCAGATCTCGGGCTAGGTCAAGTTAATTTTTGTCAGTTTTTTTGCTTCTAATAAGTCGGGATGACCCTGGGGACAACGAATATGTGGTCAAAAATGACTGGATCTCTCCTTTAAGTGAGGTTTGTGGGGAGCTCCGACATGCAACTGACCTCTTGTTTTCTTTCTTTTTTCCCTTTCCTTTACCTTCCTTTTCCCACTGATCCCTACTATGATCAGGAGCTCCTTTCTCGTTCTCTCCGTATAAAAACCCCCACTGTTGACGCTAAGTGGCAGTTTGTTCTTGTTTCCAAACTCCTCCAACAATGCTGCCCCAATTTTTATGTTGTCATTACGGTAATGATCTTGTTTTGGATGTTTAATGAGCTCTACTTTAATACACTCATGGCTATAGAGGAAAAGGTATTACACAGCAAGTCTGAAAGTTTTCCGTATGCTCCTTAGGATTCGTCCTTGGACTTTCGGCTGAGAGTTTTTTTTTACCTGCAGAACGTGGTTTAATTAACTTATCTTGATGGATGTGGAGGCAGTTTCTCATTTATTTTCCTTGTAAAGCTGTTGGACTTTAAAGCTGCTGTGGAACATTACTTTTACCTTTTCATCACAGGCTCATATGCCCCCGCTGCAAATATGTGCCGGTGCTTGTGTGTAAATAGAGCAGTGATATTGACAGGCTGCTGCCTGGGGCGTCGCTCTCTTATTACTGTGTTGAATAGAAAGCCTCTGCATCTACCAGCCTCACACTCTATAATAGCAAATGTTTACGAAGCGCTGCCGCTGTATGATCTGACTCTACATCTCATTTATCCGGCAAAATACACATTTCTCTTCATTCTGCTTGGAAATGAACATCTTTGGTTGACATTTAGGTATCGGTTACACAACAGGTCGAAGTGATGAGAAGGTCAGCTGTTAATGGAAACACTATGTGAGGCTGTAGATGAATTATTGTTTGATATGTAAAAATAGAAGTGATGGGGAAACTATTAGACCTGGTTGTCGTCTTTTGTTTGGTCTAATGTGACTTTAAGATCCATACTGGTGCATCGCCACTGACGTTAACTGTTTAGTGTGTGTGTGTGCGTGTGTGTGTGGGTGCATTGACAGTATGTGGGCTTTGCAGGTAACTGGACCAAGGCCACATCTAAATCAGGTGTCAGGTAGCCTGCTGTGATTGAGGCAGAGCGTCGATGCTAATTGAATTGGCCGATCCTGAAAAAGACCTGCTGGGTTCCGTCAGACAGCAAAGAGACTGAAGGAAGCTGATTGAATTGTGACATTGTATGGATGTCTCGGTACCAACAAACCTGCTGGGATATGTTTTTGGAGGATTGGTTGAGTTTACCGATAGTTTGCCACATCGTTAAAGTTATGAGATTTCTTTTGAGGGGCGAAAATGACTCACAAATTATGACTTTTTCCTTCCGATGTTGGTCCTATGGAAGATATTAAAGGTATTCATTATCACTTAACATGGTGTATATATCTTTCAGTGCTGCTCACCAAAATATAAACTGTATGTTGTCATTGCTTGTCAGCTTTGAGGTGTGAGTGTGTGTGACTGTATACACAGGAAACCTGTTCATGGGGCAGATTATAAAAGTGCAACAGTGCTGTATATGTTTACATACTTGTGATGCTAATCATCTTTGTCTTTTGTTCTTCTTCCAGTCACAGACGAAGACACGGTGAAGAGATATTACGCAAAGTTTGAGGAGCGTTTTTTCCAGACCTGCGAGAAGGAGCTCCTGAAAATCAACACATTCTATTCAGGTATTGATTGATTTATTTATTAATTTATTCCAGTCACCTTCATGGTTTAGTAATTATATTAGATCCAAGTCAAATTAGCAGCTTCAGCAGTTTCAGATAACTGGAACATTTGGTGTGATTATTGGGCTGGTGAAGTCAGAGGAAGTATTGAACTGACTTGTTTGCAATAATCTAATAAATAACAAAATAGAGATTATATGATTGATTCTTCTTTGCAGTAATGATCCAGCTGCAAATAATCTCTGGATTTGATCTCACATTAACTTCACAATTAAAGATATGGTGAAATATCTTGAATATTACTTATCATTGTTTAAGTTGTTAGAGTTGTTGCACATTGTTTATCTTACCTTGTGCTAAGCTCCCCGTTTCACTGCCGTATGACATTGCGTCTAATATTGGTCCTTTGATTGAAGCAGCCAGTGGTTGTGGTGTTCAGGCGAGCCGGCCTGCCTGTGTGTATTTCAGGGAGCGAGGGAGTATGTTTATACCGTGTAACACGAGATGGAAGCCATAATATATTCTGGTATTCCGGTACCAGGAGGTTGCCCCGTGGTCTCCAAACTTCAGCTCGGGGGGGAAGTGGGAGGAATCTGAAGACGGACAGTGCTTCCTCTAGAGGCTCTTTGTGAAATTACAGGTCAGTCGTGGGCCAAGGTTGACAGGCAAGATTGTTCCGGCTCATAATGACGGGACATATCCGTCATACGGATGGCAAGAGGAACAAATAAACAAGATATACTGTAAATAATCATAGATCTTGTTGATTAAATGATGACACTTTGAACGTCAAGTTTTTCTTGCAGCGTTTGTCTGGATCGCTGACATACTGTAGGCCATAAGCTTACTGTTAGCTGCTAGAGGACATGTCTTGTCAACTCGATGCCTTATCTGCTGCAGATAAAGAGGACATAGTTTCATTAATGTCTGTCAAAATGAATGAAAACAGAATAAGGAATGGAAGCCAAACAAACAGTTGTGATTTCTGATGATGTGTAAGTTTGCTGAAAGCTGTTAGGTTGGGTAAATGTTTAGTATGAAAACATCAGCGTCTCCGTCATGCTCCCTGGCGTCCTGTTTATCCTCACCACACAGCTTGATCTGATGCCGGTTACTGTGTGTGTTGTGTCGTAGATTGGAAAAGCTGGATAGGTTGTGTGTTAGACAGAGAGAGAGAGAGCCAGTGGATGGATGGAGATAAATTGTGTGCTGACTTTACATAAGAGCCCTTTCCTCCACATACCTCCTTCCCTCTGTATCTCCCCCTGAAAGGGGTCCTTGACCTCTCAAAGCCAATCTGCTGCATTGCGCTGAAATCCCTTCTATTGGACAAGACTTCCATCTTGATGGGTTAAAGACATTTTTGAGAACTGCGGTTTTAATTGAATATCCGTTCATCCTGAAAGCTGAGGGGGAACAACAGCCTCTTAAAACCTCTCCACTAAAGCCGGTTGAAATCTGAAACGCCAACATCTCTCTGTTCAAGGTCCATAAGAACCACAACACGTGAAGCGTCCAGCCGTGTCCTCAGATTTGATCTAAAGCTACTTGTCCCGAGCAGTCAGGGTCCTGACTTTCTCACGCCTCCCGCTGTTGTCGTGTGTTCATCCCAGCATTGCCGTGACAGACTGTACGAGTCGAGTCGGAGGATTACTGTGCATTAAGATGTCAAAGAAGCATTCCTGGGAGGAAGGTAGTGTGATAATCTGGAGAATGTGAAGGGTGGGTTGAAGCAACAAAGCGTGTCAAAGTCACTGTTTAGGACGGAGGAGCAGCCACTGGAGCCTCAGCTCCCCCAGACTGTCAGGGTGGAAGTAAGCTTCAAATCAGATTGGGTTTGTTATCACACTGCTGTGTTCCTACAAACAGCACCGCGAGGAGATATCAGTGTTGTTATTGCGACTCCAGGTCTGTCCATCAGCTGGAAGAACATGCAAGTCACAGCAGGGGTAAACATGACTTGCAAGTATAGACACAAGCTTTATACTTCTGCTAGTTAACCAATATACCCTAAAAATACATCAAGGAGGATATGCATACTCAAGCAACTCAATGGTAGTTATTAAATGGACTGAATGGAAAGTGCCACGTCTGTATGTACCAAGGAAAAAGTAAAAGGGCAAGAAAAGACATGGGTTTAGTGGCTTTTAATTGGTTAATATAACAGAAAAATGAGGACTAATCGTGTTGGAAAAGTAGGTAGAAAAGCAAGAGAAGTTAATGAAATTCAGGTTACTGCCCATGCCCCCCCCCCCCCCCCCCCTCTCTCTCTTGAGTATATTAACCTATCTCTGACCCAGATAATGGTTCCTGCCTCGGCAGCATTTACATGTCAGCTCAGCCTAATAGTCTCCATGCTTCTGCTTCCTGGAACAAACAGCGGTAGAGCAGAGGAGACAGGCTGTATAAAAGGTTTTTTTGGTCACTTTCTTTGTGATGCTCTTCTTGCTCTTCCTGCTGTCTACCAACAAAAAGGAAAAAGCAGCTTGATTTCAGTTCTAACCCGTAGTTTATCAGGCAAAAGCCAGTGAAATATCTTATTTCTTCTCTCTCAGGTATAATGGGTAGATTACTAAAAATGGTTTGCCTAACAGAATTAACTCTGCTTGCTAATGTTGTTTGTAATAATCATAAAATAACCCTCATTTTTGTTATGTTCTGTGTGTTTTAATTGACTTTAATTCACCAAAACCAGCAGTACATCGTAGAATAGAATATTACCACTGAGTCAAAATAATGAGTTGAGTTGTTCTGCCCAACTTCCAAATGTGTATGTGCATTTAAAAAAAAGCATGAACGTGGTGCAACAGAATAATTAACCACACAAAAACCCTAAAAGCTCTTTTGAATGATTTTCTTTCATTCCCACGTGTAGAAAAGCTTGCAGAAGCCCAGAGGCGTTCTGCCACGCTGCAGAATGAGCTGCAGTCGTCCCTGGACGCTCAGCGCGAGAGCAATGCTCCGCCCGGCCTGCGGAGGCGCAAGACCATGTTCCACCTGTCGCAGGAGGAGCGCTGCAAACACCACAACATCAAGGACCTGAAGCTAGCCTTCAGCGAATTCTACCTCAGCCTCATCCTGCTCCAGAACTACCAGGTATCATCACGCCGACTCCTTCTCACACACACCTGCGTTTCAGGGTGAGTCATATAAATATAGGAACGTTTTTTTCCCTCGTTGCTCTCCACAGAACCTGAACTTCACTGGTTTCCGTAAAATCCTGAAGAAACATGACAAGATCCTGGACACCTCTCGCGGGGCCGACTGGCGCGTGGCTCAGGTGGAGGTGGCACCTTTCTACACCTGCAAGAAGATCACACAGCTCATCTCTGAGACGGAGGTGCGTGCTCGCATGTACACAAACACACATGCAGGTAGGGGTGGGGGGAAATATCGATACGGCAATATATCGCGATACTTTGTCGTCCAATACAATATCGATTTATCAACTCCAAAGATTGATTTAAAAGAAATATTCATGTTTAGACGCGTTGTGAATGCAGTACTTTGTCCTTTTTCATTTTATTTTCAATATTTATTCCAGTGAATTTCATGGGAATTAATAAAATGGAGAGGCTGTTTTGAATGAAATAGTTTTGACTCAATTTGTCCTCTGATCAATAGCATCTGATGTACATATAGTATACAGGTACTTGTATTTTCTTTATTTATATCGCAATATCGTGATATTGTGATATTGTGATATCGTGATATCGTGATACGTATCGTATCGTATCGTGACCGAAGTATCGTGATACGTATCGTATCGTGAGGTTCTTGCCAATACTCACCCCTACATGCAGGGGCTGTAATACAAAGATGAACTCATTGTGTGTGTGTGTGTGTGTGTGTGTGTGTGTGTGTGTGTGTGTGTGTGTGTGTGTGTGTAGACCATCGTCACCACAGAACTGGAGGGAGGAGATCGTCAGAAGGCCATGAAGAGGTTGAGAGTTCCTCCACTGGGGGCAGCTCAGGTCAGTCCAGTCAAGTGCAGTTGGTTTCCATGGAAACCGCTCATCGATATGAGGCTAATTTGTTCTTCTCAAACCTTTTGGACTTTTAACTATTAACTTCTTGTAAATGCAGGACAGTGACAGTTTAATAATATCCACCATTTTTTACTCATTTGATTTATTTTCAAAGTCGGCAGCGAGGCTGCAAACTAGAATAAAAATAACCTCAACAATAGATCAAATGATTGTGTGTCATATATTCAGTCTCATAAATCATCCCCCGAAGAAACGACCAGTTACTCTGACAGGATTAAAATGAAAGAACCGGAATACAAATCTGGTGTCTGTGCCTGAGAATATCTCAGCGGGAATAATCTTTTGCGTTAATCTTACTGTGACGCTGGTTTTAAGCTGTTTGACTGCAGGTGAATAAAGGTTAAAAAACAAAAGGTGAGAGGTTTTGTTATGAAAGAAATTGAGTGAGGGAGGAAGATGAAATGGAGAGAGAGGAACCACGATGGGAGTATTGATTTTATAAGTGCCTTTCCATTGTTGAACAGGATATCTTTCAGAAATAATCGAGGCTTGTGGCACTTTACCCCCCCTATGTTATATCTACTGTTATTAATGCATTAATTACTGTCATGTCTGACTTGAATTGTGCTATGTGACTATTGATCTCTCCATTTCCCCATACAGGCATGTGTATTATAAATATATTCAAGCAGATAAAAGCAGTCAGAGCTTCTGTATCCAGATAGAGTGGCTAGCTTGTTTATTTATTATAGTAGTGAGGTGCCTTATGAATGAATATTATTACTATTATGAATAAGTCTTTTCTGTATTGTTGTCTGCCTGATTCAGCCTGCTTTGGCCTGGACAACCTTCCGTGTGGGACTTTACTGCGGCTTCTTTATCATTCTTGCTATCGCCTTCGTTCTCACTGGTAAGTTAACATTCAGATTCATCCACTTTTCATATCCTGTTGAGTCCTGCTTACCATTTGTAAAGTGTCTATGTGAGATAAACAATCTACCCTGCCGGTAAAGATTAATAAGGTGCATGATTGGTGGGTTTTTATGGTTGTGTGATCAAACGTAAAACGCTGACGACCCGCTCTGGTTTTATATCAGGTGCTGTGTTCATCCGCTTGGAGAACGTGTGGCCACTGGTGCGGATCTATCGGGGCGGTTTCCTGTTGATCCAGTTCCTCTTCCTGTTGGGCATCAACACCTACGGCTGGAGACAGGCCGGAGTCAACCACGTCCTCATCTTCGAGATCAACCCCCGGAACAACCTCTCACACCAACACTTGTTTGAGGTCAGGATGAGGGAAACAAACGGAAACAATTATTTATGCAGACTGCTATGAGTGATCATGCATTATTTTTAAATATTTAAAAGGAATGAATGAGGTTGTTAGAGTCATTAGGGTAATCCAAATTCAAGGAATACATTAATATGTATTATATTCAGCAGAAACAGTACTCACCTAATGTCCACAGGGATTTATTTATACTCTGGAATAACAAAAGACAACATCACTTACACAGATTTAGTCAGATTGCCTTATTCATTGTGATTATCTATCAAAAGGGCTTTCTTTGAATGGGTTTCCTCTCCTGTGTGCTGCAGATTGCTGGTTTCCTGGGTGTATTGTGGTGCCTCAGCATCCTCTCCTGTCTCTACTCGGAGTACACCCACCTCCCCATGCAGATCAACCCGCTCATCCTTTATGGATTCATGGTGCTCTTCCTCCTCAACCCCTTCAAGACCGGCTACTACAAATCACGATTCTGGCTCCTCAAGCTGCTGGTCAGTCCATTCATTCATTTATTTATTTATCGGAGCATTTCTTTTACACCTCTGCTACTTTGGTTTGAAAGAATTACAACGATGACATGTGAACTTTGGTACCACCGATCGTACTCACTCAGAATCTGAGCAGGATAAATGAGCCAAACAGTCACGGTTCATGCACAAAGACAAATGTTGAGCCTGCAGTAAGTCATGCTTTAGACCAGTCATTCCCAAAGACAAGTGGGTCGCAGGAGATTTTATTTGGGTCGACAGATACATTTCTTTCATAGTCTTTTATCTAACATATATCACATATATACACATATATCTGCATTATTTGTGTCTACGTCTGCTATGAAAGTTTAGTGTACAATACATTTATTTGATCTGTCTTTACTTAACTAATATGTTTTCAACAACACATACATAAGACTAAGATGTGATTTATCAAATGCGCGTCTCTTTTAAATGGTTTACCTGTTCAACAACATATTTGTCGCTCGTCACTTTGTGCCGTATAAAACAGCATTGTGTTTGTGCTTTTCTGCAGAATGTCATACATATTGAAGAGTCATAAGAAAGTCATAGTTATCTGTGTGTGTGTGCGTGTGTGTGTGTGTATGTGTGTGTGTGTGTGTGTGTGTGTGTGTGTGTGTGTGTGTGTGTGTGTGTGTTTAATCATGGTAACATGTGTTCCTTCAGACACCTACTAGGACTCTCTTATAAAAGAGATTTTTAATCTTAATGAGACATTTTCCTGGTTAAATAAAGGTTAAATCAAATTTATTTAAATGTATTTTGCAGTGTTTTATATGTCTGCCCCACACTGGCGGGGCGGTTGGCGTGATCCCATATGCAAGATGACGAGTCACTGAAACTTGGTCCAAGAAAACAATTAGAAATGGGAGAGCTATTTCCCTCCTATTGCTATTTGGCCACTACCTTGCTACCGTATTGTGCTGCTGACACAATGATTATGTCCTGCTTGTGTGTGTGTGTGTGTGTGTGTGTGTGTGTGTGTGTGTGTGTGTGTGTGTGTGTGTGTGTGTGTGTGTGTGTGTGTGTGTGTGTGTGGGCATGAATGGATGCATGTAGATATTTATCTCGAGCCTCATGTTTACAAATCCCTCCTATATGACACTGTTCTTTGTCTAAGTCAAGCTACAGGAGCTGCAGGAGTGAGGGTGGGGTGTGTGTGTGTGTGTGTGTGTGTGTGTGTGTGTGTGTGTGTGTGTGTGTGTGTGTGTGTGTGTGTGTGTGTGTGTGTGTGTGTGTGTGTGTGTGTGTGTGTGTGTAGAGGGGGATGTAGTGAGACAGAGGGCAGAGGGTTTGAGGATAATAGAATGCAGCCTCGTCCCAGGGGAGGCGGAGGGTTGTGACTGTGCAATCATTACAGGCATAGATCTATCAGCATGCTGATGCCCCGAGCTCCTCCGTCCCTCCTCCTCTTCCTCCCTTTCCTCGTCCCTCTCAGCCTCTCCCCCGGCAGCAGACCCCCCCTCCTCATATTCCTGTCCTTTCCTTCACAGCTCCCCACGCGCCTCCATAATCAGCCTTGATTGGTCCTCAGTAATCATAGCGACCTGCAGAGAATCAGAGGCGATATGAGCTGTTTTTCATGGTTGTCATACAAGTTGCCTCGTGGAATACGCAATATGTGATTAAGGATTTTTCTGTGTTTATATTGAGATAAACAATCTGTTTTTCTTACGGTGCTGTAAAATGGTTCTGTGCCAGATGTGCTGATTTCGTCAGGCAGAGGACAAAGACTTCATTATAGGACAAACTGCAGATCTGGTGCCTGGATTACTAGTGTTTGCTCAACATATGAACACCTGACCACATCACTGCAGAAGGCTTAGCCTCGAGACATTCACATACATCCAGCTGATATAGGTGGGAAGACTCGATCAATACGGACTTTGATTGACAGATTAAGAGAAATATGCAATGAGCTGATATATGGGTAAAATAAAAAGATCGATGTTCTTTGACATTTTCAGTGGAAGGAGTGTGTGTGTGTGTGTGTGTGTGGGGTTTTGTCTGAAAGTGAACATGGTGGGCTCCTGAATGTCAGATGTGGCCTGGGGGGGTAAATGGAAAGAGTGGAGCAGTGTTGGATCATTTTACAGAGCGTGGTCGATATCCCAACCACTGCCAAAAGTCATATTCTAAATAACACGCCCGTAGAAGCCGAAGCACGCCACAAACCCCGGCCCGCCACTTCATGTGTTTGACTTGTGTTGTGATGCACAAATAAATAGACACACAGGCACAAAGCATGACCCATTAGGTTGTCCTGTGGTGAGCTGATAAGGTCCCTTCATGGGCTTCAGATCATTAATAGAGTGTTGTTCCCTCTTTTGCACTTCTCTACTGATGAATTGATGAACATTAATTGTTGTCAAATTCAGTGCCAGTGTTGAAAGCACAATCAGAAGACAAAAAAAAGGCCTTTTCTGAAATGCATCAAACATTTTTCTATTACTGATGTTTTTCTTTTATGCTTTTATACCCTCTTCCAGGTAAATACTAATGAATGCTTCAGGGCACTTTGGATTCATTGTGTTTAAAACGAATATTAATGGTAAATACCTTGTCCCTGTCGATCTGTTTCCAGTTCCGCGTGTTCACGGCACCGTTCCACCGGGTGGAGTTTGCAGACTTCTGGCTGGCTGACCAGCTCAACTCTCTGGTGGTGGTCCTGATGGACCTGGAGTATCTCATCTGCTACTACATCTTTGAGCTGCAGTGGAGCAACAGCAAGGGTCTGCTGCCCCAGCTCCAAGGTGAGACGTGACTCCGTGCTTCAGGATACCGAGCTACAGAAAACACAATGTTGTTGTAAAAGAGTTTAAAGAAATTAACCTCGGGTTCCTGGCCTATCTATGAAATTTCTAATTTCTATATAAATATATAAAGCTATTTATGGATTATCATGTAACCACAATGATTGAATAATTTCATGTAATATTAAAGAGAGCGGTGAACGGAGGAGAAGGTCCCTCTTTATAGACTCACCATTTACCTGAAATACTCCTCAGGCTGCAGCAGCCTCCTTAATAATACTAATACTAATAGTCCAACGACAAAAAGAACATTTGAAGGCAAATATACTCATAATAAATGATGCCTGTGGATTGTAGGAACACCAAAAACATACAGCAAACTGCAGAACTAAAGTAGAATGCACTAATCATTACAGATTGATGGTAGGGGTGTGAATCTTTGGCTTCACAGCGATTCGATACAGTAGTTGGCGATTTGATTCAAGGACAATTTTTTTTTTGTAACGATTCGATTCGATTCTGTAAACCACGATTCGATTCAGTAACTTGTAACCATAATTCTATATCCATGAAATAAACATGCAATAATGTGAGTGAGACTATCTGTATACTTCTGAAAGGTGGAAAAATAAACAGACCACAGAATTACTTATTTAACAGATTTATTCTAGAAAAAAGTAGTCCTGCATAATATTTTATGCTGAATACAAAAATGTAATGCTCAGTTATTTTGAACATTATTAATAGACTACATGCTGGCAGGGGAGAGAGTGTCTTAAACGTATTAAAACATTAATCATAATTAAGAATCATGATAAGATTCATACGATTAAACGCATTTATATCGATTATTAAGCCAAAAACGATTCATTCTATTTATTTATTTTAGCAGATGGATTTAGTTGAATCGGTAGGACTGACAATCGATTAATCGATTAATCGATTAATCGTTACATCGTTACACATCTAATTGATGGTAATATTTCATAAATAGTGTTTATTCTTCACCTCATACATGTCATCATAATAAAAACACCCGAACCTTCAGGTTGTGAATGTGTCAGACTCCGTTGACGGTGTGCCAGGCGGTTGAGCTGTCCTGTCAGGAGAATAAGGTGAATGCGGTTTTAATTGCTGTCGGCCCTTCCACCAGCAGTGACACTTCGGCCTCCACGCAGCCAATTAACACGCAGCTAATGGATCGGAAATGTTTGGCCACACGGAGGTCGCCTGTGCGGCTCCCATAATGATGAGCGGAGGGGGAATGTGTGGAGGACATTATGTTAGAGTGAGAGACCGAGAAAAGGAGGATTATAAAATCATCATCATGCACTGTTTTATTCTATTCCAGACCCCGACGTGCACGTGTGCCACAGCTACTCGTACGGCCTGCGAGCCATCATCCAGTGTCTGCCCGCCTGGTTCCGCTTCATCCAATGCCTGAGGCGTTACCGTGACACCAAGAGGGCTTTCCCTCACCTGGTGAACGCTGGGAAGTATTCCACCACCTTCTTTGTCGTCACCTTCGCCGCCCTCTACGCCACGCACAGAGGTAGAGCACACAAATACTCAGATATGTGTTTTATGTGTCTTGTACCCCAGGAAGCAGGTGTTTAAATGCTGAAATGTATCTTCACTCGACGACAGAATTACAGGAGGAGCCCAGAAGAGCAACTGAATGTGTGTTGTTAGAAGATGTCAACAGCACACAAGCTTTATGAGCTCTTTGAATTGAATGGTGTGTGCTGAGAAACAGGAGGTGACCTTGAATGCAAACGCAAGAAGCCGGCCTTGGTTTCCTTCGACGGTGCCGAGGGCTTTATGATGGAAATGGGAACGGCTTGTCAAACACAGCCACGGATAAACAACGTTCTGCACTCACAATATGGCATTCAATATGTGGGCATGAAGCCGGGGAGAGAAGGAAGAGACGAAACAGAGAGAAGTAGCAATCTAGAGAGGAAGAAAGAGAAATGTGAGATCGACCAGAAACGAGATTGGAAAGGTAAAAAAGTGAGTTTCCATTAGAAGTCAAGTCACTCTCTCCCTCCGACAGCCTCACAATTAGCCTGCAATTATTCCGATTCAGAAGCCATATCACAAAGGACTTCATGTTCAAAGCAGCCAGGCACTAACAGCTTCCCTTCAGCATGCGACTTTGTAATTCTCCATCACAGATATTTGTCAACGAGAGCTTTTTAAATTCTTCTCAGATGGCACTTTATATATTTATTTGCCGGCAAAATGCCAGCAATGAAACCTCATCTTCGACCTTTCAAAGCGCTAAATGTTATTTGCCAGCGTGACTTTATCCTCTCATGATATGAATTCAAATCAATACGCCTTGCTTCCTGAGATGACCGCCAGTGATCTGATATTGAATGAACCAGGATGAGACAGACAGACAGACAGGATTTTTTTCGTCTTCAGCTCAGTAGGAGAAGCGTCCATTAAACCATATCCTCCTTCCTCCTCTGGTCTGAAGACGGTAGACTAATGGCCTCTCTTCATGTGTTATTCCGTATGAAGCCGTCTTTCATCCTGCGTGATAATGGAGGCTGAGACCGATCGCTGGTTAAGCGAAGGAGCAGGATGGGAGCTCGTACACTGATGGGTAGTGAAGGGAGGAAATTGCCAATTGTGGAGATATTTGATGTATCCGTTGCACTTGATTAACAAATACGGGCACCGATGTCAAAATATCCTGCATCCAAGTATGCATCCTGCATCCTTAACTTAATGAAAGTACAACATACAGGTCTGTAAAAAAGATCCGGTGTTACCCAGCAGCTGCCAGAAGAGACGGTCGGGTGGTATCGTGTTCACGCTGCTGGGTCCGGCTGGGAAGATCTGGCCGAGCTCCCGGTGTCTGTCTGTCTGTGGATGTGTCACCTTCATTGCTAACCTGATCACAGCCCTGATGGATTCATTGTGAGGTCACCATTCCTGGAACTGCACACATTCACGTTTGGGAAGGAAAAATACTTAAACCACATATAAATCACGAGCTTCTCTGTTTAGTTCTTCCCTTTTGTAAATCTAAATCTGTAAAATGATGAGGTACAATCTCCTCTCTGGTGGCAAACCAGTCGTTTCCCAGCGATTTCTCTCCTCGGAGAGGCCGTCGGTGCTGGGAGGATGTGATCAGACACTGTTATGAAGCTGTAATCTCAGCAGACGCTCAGAGGCCTGTAACCAGAGATGACGGAGGATTTCCGGGTTTAGGCAGAATTCCCAAACCCTGTAAGATACCGTGTGAGGCTTGATAATAAAGCAGATACTTTCCCCAAGATCAATACGGGGCTCAGCTTTATGTACAGTGGCTTGAGACTTATTGCTCTTTTAGATGCAGGGGAGTTACAGGCCTAATGCTAATTTAAACCTGTGGGATTTATCTCATGGACAGGCAAAGGAAGGAGAACAGGATGTTGCATGGTGGGTAAAAAGATAGACGGAGAAATGTTCAGTGGAGGGATATGGCAAAAATACACAAGATATGTACAGGTGGTGTTAAAGACGTCCCTATCAAACCCACTAAAATAACCAGGACCAAAGAGAAACATTAGTCCTGTTGGACCCTAAGAGAGGCTGACTGTGGTGGAGGTGGTGAGCAGCAAAAACTGAGTCACGCTGCAGTGAAGGATCAGGAAAATGTGAGCTGATAGAGCACAGAGGGGGAGGTAAAAATTAAAGATGAGATGGAGAGAAAAAAGAGGTAACAGAGAAGCAGAGGAAGGTCATACAGATTGACATGACAGGGATGGTGATTTACAGATTCAATAGATATCAGAAGATGGAAAATGATAGCAAATGGATGAGAAGAGCGGAGGAGAGAGGAGGGAGGAGGGGAGGGGAGGGGAGAGCGTAATTACCAGCCCAGAGCTGAACACATGTCCGCTGGACTCTGCTGGAATAGCGATGAGCCCACAGCTGACAGCTTTTATAACTTCATTGCATGTTCTGACCCCTCGTTCATTATCTGGAGGCACGCACGCCCTCAGTCAAACACACACACCTTCACCAGCGGAGATAGAAGACGTGACTCTGAACTCTAATTCACCCTGCTGAGGCCAAACAGGGTCCTGCTACAGTAATGCTAACAACCATGTAATGTAGGCGCATGAACATTGTATTCTTATACTAAAACGATTCCTAGTTCTTGAGCGTTTTGATTGGATTCACCAAACTGTCTTTATTCCAACAGCTTGTCGTACATCCATTGTTTCAGCCGAGTGATCATTAAGCATAATCGACGCCCCCGAAGGTGTAACAAAGCCACCTGTTCCACGCATTCTGTGGGCTGTTTGATTCCCCAAACCAAAGTTAAAAGAAGAACTTCAGTGTGGAACTGCTGTTGAAAATCCTCTTTGAAAAACAGGAGTCAGGCTCAGTGGTGGTATAACGTCAGGTTTTTTTTTTGGCTTGTGGAGAGAAAGAAGAGAAAATTGGTGAAAGCCACAGATTATCTTTAATGATCACGTATGTTTGTACAAACGGCTCCTGTCTGTCCGTTATACATCTAGATGTTCCAAAGATGAAGCTGTCTGATAGGAGATGGAGGAGTGCTGGGATTCAGATATCTGCTTGGACGTGGTCTTGTTGTTGAGTGGTCTCCGGGTGCAGGATTCTTAATGACCTTGTTGACAGCGTGGGTTGCCATGGCACCGGATGAGAAATCACTATTAATTGCGGGGACTGACTGTTCCTGGTGTTAACTTGTTTCGATCAGTGGGAACGGAGCCTGTTGCATAAAACCAGTCTGCGGCCTGGTTTAACCTTATGAGGGCCTTTGTATAACAATAGCATGTGTGTGTGTGTGTGTGTGTGTGTGTGTGTGTGTGTGTGTGTGTGTGTGTGTGTGTGTGTGTGTGTGTGTGGGTGTGTGTGTGTGTGACACAGAGTACTAGCCATTGAGTGTGTGTGACAGGAGCTAGTGACCACTGTTAGCCCCTACTGAGCAGCTGATCAATGTCCATCTCACCATGCTTAACCTTTTAATGGTCCGGTGGCGCTCCAGTGGAAAAACACAGCAGCCTTAATAGAAACCGAAAGGGTTAAATACTTCAACACTTCAGCAAAGCTGAGGAAATCACATCAGTGGATATTCTCCAGTGAAAAGAGTCTATTGTCCGGGACTAAGTTGAATCTACGGCTGGGAAATCTCAGTGTGGCCATGGGGACTACTTCCATCCCATCACTCACAGCTGGAAGAAGCAAACGGCACAATGGAAGCGGGCCGTTAACAGAGCCAGCGCCGCAGTAACTCCCCGTTAGAAATGTCCCCGCTCTGCTCCCCCGGCGTCTCTTTGGCTGATGGCGGGGAAAGAGCGGCGACGATGATAAATTAGAGCGAGCCCGGGCTCTGTCTGGTGGCTGCTGTCTCTGTCTGTGTGAGTCACCGGGTGCTGATTTATATATCGGCGCCCACCGAGGAAACAAGCAGATCATGTCCTGCAGACACACACACGAGGCTGCTGAGCACGCCTAATCACTGACATCAAACAACTGTAAACTAAGTTAGGGCTTGTTAAATACTCATACTCAATAATTATGTATTTATAGCCAGCGTGCACTTAGCACAGCCGGCCACTGTGGTAATTTAAAGCTGTTTATGATGAAGTGATTGGACAGTCTTCAAAGGTCAAAAACAGGAGTAACTTTATCTGGAAGCTGACTTGAAATTAATGACATCATTTTTAATGAATAACTGCTGTACAGATATAACAAAAAAAACCTCCCATGCAGCTGCAATGTATAAGGAAAGTACATAATGCCTGTAAGTACATTATATAATACATTTTCTCATTCAATAAAGTGCTGAGTCTGGATATTTGAAGCAGGACAGAGAAGGATGTAACTGACATAAATATAGTGCATCGTCCAGGAGATTTAAGGTTAAATCATTGAAACAGATATTAAATTAAAGTTGGGACACACACACACACTGTAGTAGGATAAGCACATGCACAAACGAGATATTCCTAATTAATACAAAATACCTCAGAAGAATACACAAACATTCTGTAAATCTTTTTTTATGAGGTCTAATTAACATCATTTCATGTAACTTTAATAGTCATTAATAAAGATTACAGTGTGCAATTTGATGTTTGATTATCTTCCATTCGTTGAAAGATGTTATGATGTAAGTGGAAATTAAACTCTGACCCTCATAGTCCACAGGCTACTAATCATTTCTAGTGTATCCATGACAGGAGAGCTCCCTCTAGTGGTCAAAGTCGTGTTGCAGAAGCTGCCTCGCTTCAGTGACGTGGGAAGAATTCCGTAAACCTTTCTTGCGTCGCCTGCAATCAGTTGTGTTTTTTGTGTGTTTTATTCCAGAGCAAGGACACACCGACGCCGACATGTTCTTCTACCTGCTCATCGTCTTCTCCACTATCAGCTCCCTCTACACACTGATCTGGGATCTGCGCATGGACTGGGGTCTCTTTGACCGCGGAGCTGGAGAAAACACCTTCCTCAGGGAAGAAATTGTTTATCCTCACAAGGTAGAGTCTGATAGGAAGCTTATGTACATGACACACACACACACACACACACACACACACAGTTACTCTAACCCTGTCCCATCTGCAGGCCTACTACTACTGTGCCATTCTAGAGGATGTCATCCTGCGTTTTGCCTGGACGATCCAGATCTCTCTGACCACAACGACCAAGATCCACTCTGTGGGCGACATCGTCGCCACCGTGCTGGCTCCCCTGGAGGTCTTCAGGTAGCTGTTTGATTCTTAATACAGTCCCACCCCTCACCTCAGGGTCATCCCACTCAGCCTCTCACACCTCCTCCCTCTGCAGGCGTTTTGTGTGGAACTTCTTCCGTCTGGAGAACGAGCACCTGAATAACTGCGGTGAGTTCCGTGCTGTGAGGGATATCTCCGTGGCGCCGCTCAACGCCGACGACCAGACGCTGCTGGAGCAGATGATGGACCAGGACGACGGCGTCCGGAACCGCTCGGGCAAGAAGACCTGGAAGAGGTCCTATAGCCTGTCGCTCCGACGCCCCCTACTGTCCTCCTCACAGTAAGAGACAACAGGGACACCTGGGCTCATGAATATGTTTGGATTCCAGTTTGATTTAAAAACACAGAGGTGAAAAGAAAAGTACAAATTACAGTAGACAAACGTTATTCAAACAATAATTTACATTTCTCATTATTGTTGTCACTATGTCATCAAGAAAAAACAATACTACAATACATTTCTACAAGGTGCTAAAAATAACACTGGATGTGCATCTTTCCTATCACTCATTAGTCAACATTATATTTGATTACATATATTATATATTTGATAATAACATGACAGTGTATCCTACTTTGTCAGGGGGAAAAATATAACTTTTCCAATGTCCCAGTTGTTTAAAAAGATACACATATCTGTTGAAATGTTCATGCAAAATGAAAGATATTAATTACATTTTTTCAATGCTTTCCAGGTCGAAAAAGGACACAAAGGTGCTAATTGAAGATACGGATGACGAGGCCTTCAGCTGAGTCACCAATATCACACACACACACACACACACACACACACACACACACACACACACACACACACACACACACACACACACACTATACTTAAAAGGACCTCATTGACTAACAACCTCAATCCTTCTCCCTTTATAGCGATAAGAGTAGTGACCTTTACCCTCAGACAGTCCTCACGTTGGACACTTTACCTCATCTTCAGTTCCCTGTGAGTACATTTGGTCTTTATAAGTATAGAAATAACACACAATACACACACTAATGTAGAAACACACACAGAGATAAACCTGCTGACGAAGCACAAACACAGTGTAATGGCTAGAGTAGAGGAGAGAACTAATGCCACACAGACAGACAGACGGCCAGATGTCAAGGGAAATCTTCTGCACATAAGTGGAAACACAGACCACACTGCCCTGGGATTATCCTCTTCTTTTTTTTTAAAAAGGACTTTTTTTTTTAGTATGTGCCGTTTACTTTGAGATATTTGTGTTTATCCTGTCTTTACTTTTCTGGATTTATTTCGGAGACGCTGCATAGATGACTGTTTACACTCTTTTTAACGACACTAGGATCAACAGGGAGAAGACGAGCCGATCGAAAGACTGAATAATAATCAATAGTAACCTGAGGAAGGACTTCACAGCATATCAGAACAAATCAACTGGTTTCAACTTGTTGGTTCTTTTTATACGCCATCCGTTTTTTTTTTTTCCAGTTTTAATTAAAATCCCAGCCTGGAGGCACTTTCAGGAAAAGTGCATTTAATACACAAAACATTTAAAAAGAAACAAAAAAAACCCTAATTGTACACCAGAAGGGATGTCGCTTTGTGATATATTTAATATATTTTGATGTGCATTATTACTCTTTTGTAGTTGCCTGTGTTGTTTATACTAGTGAGACTAGTTTAGCATCCACACGATGGTTGTTCATGTATTTTATAAGGTTTGTCTTGGTTAGACTTGTGCCACATTTTTCATAAACTCACAGGTTGACCTCGATTTTTCCAACCTGATTTTAGTGGTAAAACCCACTTGTGAATCATTGTGTCATCTTAAAGTGCCCTATTAGATACTATCTATGTGCATCGCTTCTTTTCTTTAACTACCAAAGCTTTATTTTTTTATGAACGTGTCCATGCAACCTGCACAAAAGATCGTTTCAAGACTGGAGTGTTTTAGTTTAAGCAGGTGGAAATCCCAGTAATATGAGTGGAAGTATGTCGAGATGTTCAGTTCAAGTGTTAATTTACTTTTTTAAATGAATCTAATTAATGAAGTTCATTGAAATTGGCTTTTTTTGTTTGTTTTTCATCTGTGTGAAGCATGAAAGAGTTTAAGAACTACTGGTTTATTATGGTCAACAGATATCTGGATCAGTTTTGTACTCTGTTGACCTGCTTTTCTTTTAATTATGTTTTTATTATGATTTTCCATGTCCATACAGTCAATGATAATACATTTCGTACTTCTCATTTATCTGCCAATGTACAACTGTAACCCACGGTAAAGTATCCCAGACACAGTAAACAGTACAAAAGCATGCACATCCAGTAATATATACAGATTTTTTTAAATATAGTTGACCTGCTTTTATTATTTAATTGTGCATATAAATACATTTTCAGGGGGGCTCTTCATAATTTGGGCTACTTTTTGTGCCATGTTGGTGGTTTCTTCCAACAAAAACTAACCCAATTATTCAGCCTCTTTTGATGTGGGTCCACCCAAATATACTCATAACACAGAATGCATGTGGAAAATAAACCTCATTCCACATCCAAAACAAGAAAGTGGGTTCATTTTCAGATTTTTGGGCAAATCTGCCAACACTGAAAATTCCCTTTAGCAGTAAATGACATGTTTCACAGCTCCTGGATCAGCTTTCACAAGATACGTTTGTTCATCTCTTATGTTTTATGTTGCCTCGTTCATTTTATGCACTTTTTAAAACGATGATTTCAAGTGTTGTGATTTGTTAGATCAAATGTTATTTACTAATTTTAGATAAGGTAAGTTATAACCAGGAAAAAGAAATGATGTGCTGTACGTCAAACACACACTAAGTCCTGTTTCTTCTACTTCTGTTGTTCCCGTAGTGGCTAAAAGGCTGAACAAGCTTTTATGTGCAATGAGCTTAATGTCAACTAGAAAGATAGGAAGTAAAAAAAAAAAATATGTTGTTAAAATTAAGAGGATGGGTAGCTTCCCGCTCCATTTAAATACACCATAAGTGTACACATGCGTAACACACACATACACACTCTCTCTCTCTCTCTCTCTCTCTCTCTCTCTCTCTCTCTCTCTCTCTCTCTCCTCTCTCTCTCTCTCTCTCTCATGTCGGAGAGCACAACTCTACAGCGGTTAGTTTTGTAAAGAAAAAAGAAAAAGGCTGTGTCGTCTGGCCTGCATGCTGCTTTAGTTTTACATTGTACATAGGTCTTAATTTATTTGACATGATGTGTATATTCACAGTCGTCGTAGCTGCCGACACAACGACTGATTTCATACGTTGCCAATTTATCGCTCGAAGACGAGCAGTATTTTTTAGGTGATGAAGATTTTTTTTTGATTGGTCACAATCCTGCACTCTTTTTTTTTCATGTGTAAATCTGTAGACAATGTGTTAATTAATAAAAAAAGAAGAAAAAAAACAACAAATCTATAGAACTGGAGAATGTGATGGACTGTATTGGTGATTCCTTCCTATTTCGATGCTTGAGGAGGAGGAGGAAGAGGAGGAGGAGGAGACTACGTGTCCTGAAACTGTAATACTGTTTGTACATCTGTGAAACCTGCATGGAAATATTGTGGTTTTACGTCTGTCGTTGTAAACTGCCCTGCTGATGGAAGCACTTTGACATGCTGTAGGACGCAGGAACAGACACACCCACACCATGACAAGATACTGTTAAACTGATCCCAGAGCTGCCTGAGCCTCTCCTCTCACAAACAGATCCGGGATCTTCATTTGAGGCGTTCTTTCTTTAAAAAAAGATGCTTGTTTTAGTGGCCTGCGTTTGTCCACAGATGTTCAGTTTGTGTAATCGTGAAGAAAAACAGGGTTCTTTTGTACAGTGTTTGATGAGATGATCCTCAGCCCTGACATCCAATTCTTCTCATGGGTGATTTTGTTCCCACTGCTTGCTGAACCCCCCCCCTCCCCATGATGTTAAAGTGCTCGTTATGTGTCCACCCCTCCCTCTCCCTCTCTTGATGTTGTTTGTACCCTTTCTCTAATCTAGCTGAACGTGATAGTACCTGTAGTCTGGTAGATGGATGTTCTACTTTGATAAGATACACAACAAAAAAAAATAATATTAGAATACATTCATTGTGGCTAAATGTGATTTTAAGAGACATCAAGAAAGGAAAATGTCTGATCCATCTTCCCCCCCGCGTCCCTTTTACAGAGTAGTTTGTACATGTTGAGTGTATAACACTGTTCTATGATGGTTTTCCTGATGGTATTTGTATTTCTGTATACACTTTGGTGATCCTGTCATATCTGGGTTTTATAAACCACGATTATTTTTAAAACTCGCTCTGCCTCTTGACTTTTTTTTCTTTTCTCTGTTTATACTTTCAGCTGCTCCAGTGTCCTCTAATGTTTTCGTTTCACAAAGATAGTAGTTTTAGGTCTCAAGGATGTCCCTGACCTTCGTTTTGGACAAGAGGTTTTTCTGAGTGAGTATCTCTTCCCTTTAGTGGGGCTTTGATGCAGTTCTGATAATAGAATTACAAGCATATTAACATGGATGCACACAGCCTTTTACTCCAGCTCACTACTTTGGGTGTTTCTGTTTCCTCTTCTGATTGGTTACATTAATGGCATTCAGCACACATGTAAAATAAATTCCATTTTCTATCTCACTTTCACATTAAACTGCTTTAGTATGACTTTTTTATTATTATTTTTTTTACATATGATACTGACTCTTGATTTTTTTTTCTACATACCATACCAAGTTTTTTATGACTTTTTTTCCTGACATGCTACACATTTACTTTTTTAGGATTTTTTTCTCAACATGCTTTACTATGACTTTTTCATAATTTTTTTGACATACCATACTATGACTTTTTATACATTTTTTTCCGACATTCTATACTATGATTTTGTTTTTGACATACTATAGTATTACTTTTTTATGATTTTTTTCCCTCCATGCTATACTATGATTTTTTTTCCAACATACCATACTATAAGTTAACATACTACACAATTACTTTTTTTTCACGTGCCATACTATGAGGGTTTTATGATTTTTTTATTGACATGCTTTACTATGACTTTTTTGACATACTTCAACTTTTTATGATTTACTTACTTTTTTATTACTTTTTTCCACATACTATACTACAACTTTTTTTTTGACATGCTATACTGATTTTTGTTTTTGACATAGTATTACTTTTTAATGATTTTTTCCCACCATGCTATACTATGATTTTTTTTCCAAGCATACCATACTATAAGTTTTTATGATTTTTTTTCCGACATGCTACACTATTACTTTTTTATGATTTTTTTCCGACATGCTTTACTATGACTTTTCATAAAAAAAATTTCGACATGCTATACTATGATTTTGTTTTGGACATACTATAGTATTACTTTTTTATGATTTTCTATATTATTACTTTTACATTTTTTCTACATCCCATACTGACTTTTTTTCCAACATACTACACAATTACTTTTTAATGATTTTTTTTTTTTTAAGATTTTTCATTACTTTTTTTCACGTGCCATACTGAGGGTTTTTTTTTAATGATTTTTTTTGTTGACATGCTTTACTATGACTTTTTCGACATACTTTTCATGATTTACTTACTTTTTATTACTTTTTTCCACATACTATACTACAACTTTTTTTTAGACATGCTATACTATCACTTTTTTAGGATTTTTTTCTACAAACCATACTATGATTTTTTTTTCTGACTTTTTTGTCATGCTATACTGTGACTTTTTTTTTTTTTTAAACATGCTTTAGTATGACTTTTCCCGGCATACTATACTACTTTTTTATATAGTATCCCATTACTTTCTTGACATACAATAATTGGACTATTGACATTGTTGTGACACGCTATTGTTATAGCCGAGCTCAACACAAATTGGGAAACCAGACAACCTAAAAGTAATAAATAACCACATTTATTCAAAGAATTAAATGTATGGAACAGACAAAACCAAAACGGTAGCTGGGTCAGCCGAGGGAGGACAAGTCCATGTTCCTGTGGTGAGCTCGTTTACCTGGAACCACACAGCTGATAGAGTCCTGTAAGAGAAACGACCAGGAAAAGGAAGACACATAATAGAGTAAGACTTATTTTTACTTTACTTTTCTTAATGACTTTTTGACGACTAAACGGCAAATTATACTCTATATAATTTTGAATGACATTCAATTCTACATTTCTTTTAGTTTCTTTGAATGACATGCTATACTATGGCTTGTTTAAAACGTTAGGATGTACTAAACTATGCCCTTTGAATTACTTTTTTTGAGAGATATGTTTTAATAACATTTTAAAGACATAATACATTTTTAAATGTACATACTATACAAATGACATTTTATGATATATACTTTTTTAATTACTTCTTTTAATAAATATAATTTTAATAACATTTTACTTTGACTTTTGGGTTAATTACATTTTCATGACATACTCTACTGTACTTTTCATTACTATTCTATGAATTAGATTAGCTGACATACTCGGATTGAATCTTAACGACTTGTTTTTATACTTTGACTTATTAGTAAAGTAAAAGGATTTTTTTATGACATACTATACTTAAGCAGTGAAGTATGAAAAAAACCTTTAAAAAGTATGTTGATAAAGTAAAAAAAAAAAAGTCATATTATAGCATGTCGAAAAAGGTCATCATACAGTATGTTGGGGGAAAAAAATGTCATGTTATAGCATATTGAAAAAAAAGTCATTACAGAATGTCAAAGTATAGTATGTAAAAAAAAAAAAAGTCAGTATAGTATGTAAAAAAGTCATTGTAGGCTATATGTTGAAAAAAGTAATATAGCATGTTGAACAAGTCTGAAGAAAGTCATAGTATAGCATGTCAAAAAGTCAGTATATATAAAAAAAAAGTCATTGTATGTCGAGAAAAGTCATGAAAAAGTAATACTATAGCATGTCGAAAATATTAATCAACAAAGTAATAGTATACTATGACTTTTTTTTCGACATAGTAGGTCAGGCTTATATTTTAAAAAAAGAAGTAAAAAAGTAAAAAAAATTCGTAGTATGTAAAAAAAAATTTAAATAGAATGTCGAAAATAGTCGGAATAGCATGTCGAAAGAATTCATATAAAAGTCATAGTTTATGTCGAGATGTCATAAAAGAAAGTCATAGTGTCATAAATAATCAGTATAGTATGTCATTAAAAAAATCACTGTATATAGTCAATAAATATAGTATGGTAATTAAAAATGTCAGTGTATATGGCAAAAGATGTAATTGATCAATTAAGTCATTACATGCCATAGTATCTATTTCATACAAATATCACTCAATTAAAGTCATAGTATTTCATAAAAAAATAATTGCATAGCATGTCATACAAAAGCCATAGTATAGTGTAATATTTTTAATAATTATTTTAAAAATGCATTATTTTTAATCATGACATGTCTCTTAGCAGATTGAGTTTGTCCAGACTTAAATTGATTTAAAACTGAATTTGTAATCCAGAAACCATAAAAGTGCTCAAAAAAGGAACATTTGATGAAATGTACACCTGCATTACAACTGAGCAACTAAAATGTTGACTAAATACAAGGAAAATAGCTACTTCTAAAATTAATTCAACCCAGAACAGCGCTACAATAAATCCAACTTTAACGGATCTTATATTTAGTTTAGTGCCCACTTCTTCTGCCCATAAAATGTTTTTGTAATTGTGAAAAATATCTCCATGGTTTCCAGAGCTCAAGGTGAAAATGTTTGATTGTCCTGATCCAACAACAGTCCAAACCTCAAGAAAACCAGCAAATTCCTCACATTTCTGCTTCAGGTAAATGAATGAGTTGCAGATTATTTTTCATGTCGGCTCTAAATTATTTTCTTTTAGGATAATGTGTCGTATGTTATTTTAAAGGCTCTGGTTCATTAAGGCTCTAGATTTTACGTTTCTATCAACACATTACAAATCGTACATTAAACTTCTTCAAAAAGCCAAAAAACAACCTGCCAGTCAACATCTAAGAAGGTCACAACTAGGTTGTTTATTTTATAATAACTGATACAGGATAAATGTTATACATTCTATTTTAACACTGATAATTTGCTTTTATTTTCAATGTCAGTATGCAAAAAAAAAAAAAAAAAAAAAGACAATACAAAGTAAACATTTAGTATCATGATTATGATACATAATTAACTGCTTCCTCCATATTAAACCAATTAATTTTAAGGACTCCTTGTTGCCTTGGTGATAACTTGTTTAGCTACAACACAAAAAAGGGAAGAAAAATAAACAAAATTCAAAACATCGAGAGTTGGCTGACAGCAAACACTTTAAAGAACCACATGATCTTAAGATGTATCAATCAACTCGCGTAGATGCATATATAAAAATACAGAGTCCCTGTTATGTATATATATATATGCACATACAGTAATAATGCAATTACTAGAGTTGTAGAGCCTATACTGGGCATACAAACAGACAAAATGAAGAGAGCAGGATACACATACATACACACGTTTACCTTTATCTCTCCATATAAACACGCAGAAACCAACCAACCAACCAACAAGCAGAAGGCTCTCTGGCTTTAGAAGCTAAAAACTACACTTGACTTAAAAAAAAAGAAAAGAAAAAGAAACAGACATTCACATTTCTGAAACAAATTTCATGGTCTCATAACTTCTCCCCTGATCAACGGTCTCCGTGTCCATCAACTTTTAGTGCCACCAGAGAAGCTAGAATGAAGATAATGATGCTGAGGGGTGACGAGCTCCGTTTGTGCCATCGTTTCCGACTCGCCCCGTCAATCAGGGCTAAATTTACTCGCATTGATTACTCCACCGTCGTGTGTGTTGGTCCTTTTTCTCCACGTCATCGCTCCTCTCACCGTGCACTCATTCACTGACTCACTATCCACTGGTACAAACAGTCCGGAGTCTTCACTGTGTTTCTTCATCCTTCAGTGAAAGTGAATGAGTGGACATGTTGTGGAGGAAGGTGGAGAAGCGGGACTGCAGCCGTTTATGTCTGTTTAGTGTATGAATGTCTTGTACGTCCATGCATTTACCTGTTTGTGTGTACTGTGCGTCCGTCTCTATGCAGGCCTCTACGGGGAGGCTGGGGATTTGCTACCACTGTAATGAACTTGGTATCTGTTCACCGCTTGCCCTTTCACCTCCGTCGCCAGGCAGGTGGTCTTGCAGGGGATCATGTCCTCTTCCTCCTCGCCCAGTAGCCAGTTCTGCACCGAGCGGTCGGCCGAGGCTGTGACGTGATTGGCCAGCCACCCCTGGTGCCACTTGTCAAAGCGGTCGTGCTGGTTCGCTGCCACTCTGTGCTGCGACTGTGGAGGAAGAGGGAAAAACTTTCAGGCAATGAACAGGATTTAACAAGCGAGGTGTGACTTTCCCCCCGACACGCGTTGTCGCGCAGATTCTCCACATCACATCTCAAAGTCATACATCGCCACCACAACACAACTCCAGCCTACCTTCCTGGACTTTACCAGTGCCCCTCTGCGGTACATGTAATCCTCAGAGTTCATGACAAACACCATCTTGTGGGTGTTGAGTTTAAATCGACAGTCCAGGCTGCCGGCGTTCTCCACGCCGAGCTGCCGGTGCCACTCTCTCCTGCAGCGCATCGCCTCCACCTGCCGCACCTGCCAGCGCCGGAAACGACGCAGGTTCCTACAAGGAAAGAGCCGAGCGTTAGATGTTAGCATGCTGATCGGATTAAAATATGCAATTTTGTCAAATGTTCGATATGACACACAAAGTTAGAGCTTAATATTTTGAACAGAAACTTTACTTTTCCAGAATTGTAACATGACTTTTTCCAGCTCAAAACAAGGCAAAGGTCGACATTTTGAAAATCAGGACTAACTTTAAATATTGGCATGTTCTACAGAGATGTAAGGCTACTATACCTGTGGGGGAAACTATGACTGCATTGAAACAGAGGCCTTTTATTATTGAATAAAATAATAATATATTTAAAAACCAAATCAAAGTAGGCAAACAGTAAATATTAAAGTTTTTTTTAAACAAACTTTCATTGTGAGTACATTAAAAGAATGTTTTCAGCATTGTTAAAATATACACTGATATTAGTATATGTTGTTTTTGAGACTGTGGCAGAAATATGTTCAATGTCGTTTGTGGTGTTGCACATTAATCACCAAATTAAATTATGTCTAGAGCACCCCTAGTGGATGGATGCACACACTGCCGGCACAAGTTCACAGAAAGTACACACTTTTAGTCAGAGGACCTTTTTCAGCAAACTTGTGTTGACAGTGTGTGGAAATTCAAACACCCTATTGGTGTTGACATAGTGGGTGCTATGTACTCAACAGGTACTTTAAATATTTTGTCCACTGTGGACATGATGACCGTTTGTCCCTGTCAGGAAGAAGCCCAACATGAAGTGTTGCCAGTGGATGGGCCGAGTGATCACAAGCTGGTCTGGCTGTTTTATTTATACAAGATCAAGGTCTATGAGATTTGTTTGTGCACAGCTTAAAATGGAGAAGCATTCTGGTGAAGTCTAAACCTCCAAAAATGTTAAACTGTTATTACCTGGGCAGAAATACAGGTTTGAAGAAGTAGCCGTCTGCTTGAGAGCACAGACTGGACTCTGTTCCTACAAACTGCTCCATGTAGCTCGACAGGCACTGAGGGAGAACACAGCAATTAATAACTGTACCGCTACAGAACTATAACAATAATATTCATTATCGTTTATATCATTTTAGTGTTTACCTGTACATCTAATGGGTCGTCTGCCTGGGCCTCCTCCGTGTCCAGCAGCTCAATGGTCATCGTCACATGACCCTTGTTTTGGAGAAACATCACCTGATGACAAAAATAAACATCGGTCAAATCAAGTTAGAATAACAGAATGAGGAGCTTTGAGATGCTAAAATTTAAAGAACACTTTGGTACAAGTGCTTCAAGTTGAAAATCTCAGAACTTAAAAAAAAAAGCGCTTGTCAACATCACTGTAGAAAATGGAGAAAGAGATTGTTTGGGCCATGCCTGTCTATGACAGACAGGCACTATCATAACAAAGACTGAAAAACCCATTTGTGGAAGCAGATCGGCCAGGCGGATGTGGATTGTTGCTGCCGAGACTTGTGCTTAAATCACTGTACACTTTGTCTCCGGATGGATCATCCTCTTTGCTCTATGCTCTTACATTACAGGTGCTAGACCGAGCTGTGAGAAACTCATCCATACAAAACAAAGCAAGCATCCTCTGGTTGGTGTTCGTGGTAAAAAAAGAAGAAGAAAAAGACAGCTGCCAAATACAAGATAAAAAGCAAAAGGGACGATGCTAGTTCATTGTGGTTTAACAGTGGTTAGAGTGGTGACGTGACGCATTAAAAACAGAGCTCCTAGCACTTTTGGGATGAAGTGGGCTCTTACTCAGAAAAAGATGTTATTTAGACACAAGCCCTGAATGGGAAACAAACACTGTTCCAGCCAGGAAAGGGTAAAGAAGACCATGGATGCATCAAGAGAAAGGCAGTGGGAGAGAGAAGGATCTGGCTCGTCATCGCCCTGAACTCCCATCAGATGTTTTTGTTTGCAATTCTGGAGAAAGTTGATATTTGTACTCCAAACCCAGATTAAAAAAAAAATTGTCATAACATAGAAAGGTAAAACTGTAAGTTCGCCTGTCGCATTAAATATCAGAACATTTGTTCAGATAGAAAATGATCAACTTGTCTTTTCTAAGAATTCAAAATGAGTTAAAAAAGAAGTGTAAACCGCATATTTCCACTGCAGCGAAGATGGAGGTTGATAATGGAAAACAGTTTTGCTGCCTCAAACAGTAAAATGTCAGGGCCAAATATGTCATTCAGTACTATATTCACCAGGACTGTGGTACTCACCTTGAAGCAGTTCTCCTCTGCCATGACTCTCTCAGCTTTCCATTGGTAGCTGGTCTCCCAGGCGGCTCTGACACACTGCGAGGACAGGTTTCCCCCCGCGGCTCCCCTCTTCCGCTCAGCCAGGTAAACGTCGACGACCTGCAGACACACCTCGTCGCTCACCAGGTGCTGCAGCTGGAGGGGAAGAAATGTGGGGATTAGAGGATGTTAATCGTTTGAAATAAAGTCAAATAAATGTCCTCGTTGTCCAGCGTGAGTGATCGGTGTGACCGTGAACTCTGCTTACCTGCCGAATGATATTGTGGATGACCTTGTCGATGGTGAAGCCGATGTAGGCGTGGATGGTGAACATCTCTCTCAGTGTGTCTTCATACTGTGTGGAGTCCAGGTTACCGTCCAACAGGCTGCGCACCATGTCCAGGAAGGCTGGGTAGTACTCCTCCAACTCCACTTCGCCTGTGGAAGAAAGCGACGTCACATGTGTCACATGAATAAAATCCACCCTGTATTTGCACTGTAAAATAAATCCTACTTCAGAGAGCTTGTTTACCTGGAACTCAAAAGATTAGAATAAACAAATGTTTCGAAATGAATCTGACATTATTCAAAATGTTTATTGTTTTCAATTCAATTTTGCATATCACTTCCTAACACCAACAACTACAGATCTCTGGATACATTTTTCCTACTTCCAGTTTGACACAACGTACACTACCGATCTGATACCAGAGGGTTAAATGCAACGACGCATCGACTTGGAGTCACTCTGTGAATCACTCTTCAATATAATGTCACTTCAAATGCTGGCAAGGCAAAGAAAAGCACAGCATCAGTCCTTCAACACATCGGCCTTTCCTTTCATCGCGTAGCGTCTATGACTCAACACTGGAATCATTTAGATGAATCAGAAACACATTCAAATGCACTCTCATTTGGTGCCCATTAATTAAGAGTAATTAACTCCCCATGATCAACCAATACATTACAGCTCTTAGTTCAAGGATCTGAAACAAAAGAGAAACTCCTACACTGAGTTTAACCTCAATCAACCCAAATTAAATACGTTAATAATGCTATTTAAGGATTGACACAACCAACCAGGAGCTGAACTTACTGGGTTGTTTGAGGCGGAGCTCCATTGCGAGGTCACATGCCTTTTCCCTCCTTCCCTCCGCCATGAGGAGCCTCTCCCGGCTCTGCTCAGCTCGGTGCTCCAGCAGCTGCCGCTCTGCCTGTCGGTAAACCCGCAGCAGCCGCGAACACAGGGTCTGGTGCAGCCGCAGGAAGAAATACCAGTTGTTGTTGACGAAGAAAAGGTTGTAGACGCCATCCAGCTCCTTCTGGTGCTCTGCTTCGGGGTCACGCAGGTCCACCTTCTCCCCCGGTGCACCCGAGCCCGTCTCCATGGGTGTAGATCCAGGGGTGGATGAGGCCGTCCCTGGAAGCTGGCCCATGCTACTGGAGGTGGTGGAGGCCTCCTTGTCTGCAGGTTGGGGTGGGCTGCAGCGCCTCCGCCTGGACTCACCGTTGAGCTGCTGCTGGGGTTGGGACTGGGTCTGGGGCTGTGACTGGGCAGCTTGGGGTTGAGACTGACCATCTGTGACTGCCGCTGCTCCTGATGCATTATTAGAATTGCCATTTCCTCCTCCTCCTCCTGCTGCTGCTGCTGACACCACTCCAACTCCCATTCCTCTCTCTCCTCCCATTCCTCTCTCTCCTCCCATTCCTCTCTCTCCTCCCATTCCTCTCTCTCCTCCCATTCCTCTCTCCCCTCCCATTCCTCTCTCCCCTCCCATTCCTCTCTCTCCTCCCATTCCTCTCTCCCCTCCCATTCCTCTCTCCCCTCCCATTCCTCTCTCCCCTCCCATTCCTCTCTCCCCTCCCTCCTCAGGCTCAACCTCCTCATCTGTCCAGTCTTCAGTATCGCTGAGCTCCCCACGGCGGGAGAAGAAAAGATCAGGGACAAAGTGCTGGATGATGCGCTTGATGTGATCCTTGTCGTCTTTGTGGATGGTGGGCTGACGTTTGACATGGTAGATGATGAGCGAGGCGGCGTCCTCCAGGATCTGCTTGTCTTCGTAGGTGAACACCATGTGAGGCTCGCTGGTCGCGGCCGCACCAGAGCCGTTGCGGCTTTGCTGGCCGACGCCGCCCTCTTCTGTGCTCTGCTCCTGACGCTGGGAAACGCACAAAAACACACATGAATGCAGGGAACTTCAAAAACTCACAGTGGCAAAGAATGGGTTTTAAACACAAAGTATTCCTCCAACAACTACACAAAAGAAAGAAACCTTACAGGGGAATGACTAAACAATAACTCAAGGTCCACTGGTTGCTTGTGTAGAGCTTTCTATTATGATTAGTACTTCTAATATGAATATCTGATTGATTCTTCTGATTGAAACTGCTGTTTCGAAGGGCAAATCTGAACTGTAAGGGTCAAGAAAACCAGAAAATAAGAGAAAAGACTTTGCTTCAATGATTTCTTTTCTTTGGTTTCAGGGTTTGAATGCAGTTTTTTGAAAACGTAAAGGTTATATTCAAAGTTAAAAGTTGAAAATAAACTATTTTATTGTGTCCCACCTCCAGTATAATTCTCCAACCCAGCCCCAAAATCATACCTAAAAGTAATTTGACACATTTGCACCTGATTATATTTTCAAAATAAGAGACCTCTAGTACTGGGATATAAAACAGGAAGGCGTTTTTCTACCTCGTCGTAGACGCTCTCAATCTCATTGAGAAGACTCTTCGACCGCAGGGCCTTCATGTCATTCTGTTTGAAGTTGACACCTTGGTGGTCGAGGGACTTCAGATAAGCCTTCTCGTACTGCTCCCTCCAGATCTTGTTGAAACCCTGCTGAGCCTCCCTCCACTCCTCCTCCTTGGCTTTCAACCTGCCGAAGAAAACACACCTTTAATGTAGAAAACATCAGAAAAACAGCCACATATACAAACACGTAACGTGTTCTCCACTAACCCTGGGACATGGCGGTGTGATTGTGTGGGTTAAGGCATGTGTGGGAGGGAACATGTCAGTGTTTCAGCATGTGTTCTTTATGTGAAGGCATGCCGCGTGTAAAACACATTTCCATGTTCCTATATACAGAACACTGGATACACAAACAGCTGTTACTGGTGTACTTCACTTTTGTTGGAAGGATGCACAGCAAGGATCTTACTCATACTGTCAGCAAGTAAACATTTTTATCATTCTCATTAAATCTCAATTCAGCCTGCCTGCTGGTACTGTTAAATGTGCTTTCTCACAATAAGCAATAATTTCCTTTCCATATTTACCATGTTGATACATGAGAATATTTGCATTCTACCAATATGTCTAATTGACCGTAGTGGTAATGCACTCGCATGAAACTCAAACTGAATTTCTTCCACTGAGTATTTCATTGGTGAAGAAGAAAAAAAAATACAATACTGACCTCTTGAGCACCACAGGCACAGCAGTAGCAGGACTCCTCTTCAGCCCCTCAATGATCTCGGGGGCTTTATCACCATAGATACGATACACAGCGCGACGCTGGATGACCTCAGAGGTGCCGCCCAGGCAGTCGTCTAATCTGAATCGGTCCTGGTCCTCTGGGGAAAGACGGGAGAGCTTCTTCTGGACGCTCTCTAGCACCCTGATCGTGGCCAAGTTCGTCTCCAGAACAACATCCAACTATAAGGAGAGTTACAGACCTTTAACAAGCAGGTCATCAACTACAATATAGTGCAAAGTGCTCTCTGTTAAAGCTTATTATCTGCTTTTTTACAAGAGCGGGGTCACGAGAAAATGGATAACACCATACATTGACTGAGTTTGATGTTCATGCAAATGTCCCTGAACTACAGCAATGTAAATCAGCAATGGAATCGGATGTACGCACCTCAAATCTTTCATCCTCGCAGCGATGCAGCTGCTCCTCATACGGAGTCTTCTTCGAGCTGACGAAGGTCGAGTCCTCTGACCAAGAGGGAAATGACACCCAGGTGTCGTTCAACACCTGCAAACATACAAATTGTAGACATTTATGCTATTAAACACAGCAATGTGACATAAAACGGCAGAAAAGAAGATTGCGAGGACGTAAACATGGTCGTAAAGAATGCATGTTTCAAACTTTAGAAATATTTTATGAGGAAGAAAAGAGACCTCAAGGATACACACAGTGTGTCTTGTTGAAACAAAACACCACATGTCACTTTGAAGCCACGCACTGATAGAGTGACAACCCTTTAAGAAAATGAAAGTGGGCGTACCTCCTTGCATAGGGCAGTGCGCCCACTGCATTTAGGCTGCTGGTAGGTCTTGGGCAGTGCTCTGTAGCTGGACCCCAGGCGCTTGCAGGAAGCATAATCCACCTCCCTACCCCCTCCCCCCTCCATGTAGCGATCCGACAGCCCTGACACAGCATGAGAGAGCTCTTTGTCCCCGAGAAACGACTTGAACTGTGTATACAGTTCAGGAAACTTCCTGCAAGGAGACGGATGAAATCATGAATGAGATGTAAATCAGGAGAGCAGCCGATCAACAACAGACTGCTGCATCAGAAGAATCCTATGGAGTAATGTGTATACAAATTTGAATTAAGTTCTTTTGTTTTCATAATTGATAAGATCATCCAAGTTCCATATGTAATTATCATATCAGTACCATTTGCACGTAGCTTAATAAATATATTCTAATGGCCCTAAAAGCCTTTTATACATGCCAACGTCTTTATCACTTGCTGCCCCCCTGAAATAATAGCAGAATGTGTCTTCTACAAGACCGGACATTAACGTCTTCCCTTTCTGTCAACTCCCTGCAGCTACCATATCCGTTTTTTCCGGATTTCATCAAAACCAATTCACACATTTATTCAGCTCAGCGGTCGTTCCATCCACTCACCCCAGGAAAGGAGTGACTAGCTGTAGCAGCTCTGCTCCCGAAACTACTTCCTGGTTGAACAAGGCAATGCAGCGCAGGAAGTTCTCATACACCTCCTGGCTTTTAAACAGGCGACGAACCTGAACGATGAGTGGGTTGACAGAGAAGTTGGACCAATTAATAAAAAGACATAATAAAAAAAACAGAGGGTATAAAGAACAATATGCTTTGAGAAGTGATGTCTCACCTTATCAAAGAAGGAGAATTCTCTTAAGACTCCATGTTTGCCGACGGAGGCAAAGGACTGATCTTTGGTACAGGAATACTTCATTTTCTTCTAAAAAATAATAAAAAATAGAATCAAAATAATTAATTCTCCATATATGTATTTATTAAAATGATTGTAGCTGAAACTTTTGAATTGTTGGTTTTCGGAATGATACAAAAGGTTGAACATTACAAGGACGTGTGTACACATATTGGTCCATTTCCTAAGGCAGTTCTTCTAAATGGAGAGTTTACCTTGAGCAGTGGAGACATGTGCTGCAGTAGGATGGGCCTGGGCCTCTTTTTGTTTTGTTTGGTTATCGTGTCCTCTTCCTCCGGCCTTTTCAGCTGCTCTTTGCCTCCCGTCAGTGAGCTCCCCGTGAACTACAGAAGACGAAGCACACAGGGAAAAGTGTCACAAAAATAGTGTAAAATGCCGATTCCAATTTCCAAGAGCCTAAGTAGAAGCAAAGATCTTTAGGGCATTATGGCTTGAAAAATTACCAATCAATGAATGTTCTGTTCATCCACTTATCTACTTAATTGTTTTGACTTTATTTTGAACTATTACTTTCACACTGAATTTAAAAGAATAATAAGCAATTGTTTTGCAATACATTGACTACTAAGAATATACAAGAATATGTTTACATTTGGATATTTATCTCCGTCTGCTGCTTTTACTGACCAGTGATCTCTTGGCATCGGGTAAAAACTGCCCGAACTCAGCCAGCAAGTCTTCTTGCCCCTTGAAAAGACTGGCAACTTTAGAAAACACCTCATCTTCTGTCATCCCACTGCTGCCACGGCTTCCTCGACTCTCCTTCACCTCCAGCTGCTCCTTCTGAGGGGTGGTACGGGGAAAATGGGGATCATAGGTGAGGAATGTAACTTAATTTAACAAAAAGAAAAGCCAAGGTGTGAATATTTTTCCTGGCTAGACATGGTAGTCACAGACAAGGGAAAAAGTTGGTGTAGGATTTTGCTACGGGACAGAACCCCTTCAACTATGACCTTTATTCACTTGTTCAATAATTATCTGAAATGCCATAAAGTTAATTTAGAAAGGACTTAATTAATCACAAGAATCAACAAGAACTTTGCTGAAACCCGCCAAGAACACTGAT
Organism: Eutrigla gurnardus; assembly: GCF_963514095.1. NCBI lineage: Eukaryota > Metazoa > Chordata > Actinopteri > Perciformes > Triglidae > Eutrigla > Eutrigla gurnardus. The sequence goes on along the minus strand of NC_139920.1, from coordinate 26,661,631 downwards.
ATTTCTGAAGTGGAAATGGAGGTGGAAAAACTACAACTCAGTAAGAAACTTAAATCTCCACGGTACCTGATATGTGTGAAGAATCTCCAGGAAGGCTCTGTAGATCTCTGGGTGATCCAGGAAACGGTTTTTAATCTTGTTCACATAGCTGATGGCACTGTCAAACTCGACGGGGCTCGTCTCTGAGGCAGGTGGGGAGACAGACGAGGTGGTCGCCTGATTCTGGCTCTCCCTGCTGGTCAGGGGAAGGGAAAGCCTGCTGGGAGGCTCTGGAGGTCCGGCTGGGGATGAGGAGGACTGGGATTCTGATTGGGCCACCTTGACCTCACTGGTCTGGGCAGGTCCAGCTTCAACGCTGGCAGCAGTGGCACTACCTGAGGTCGCGGTAACTGCAGAGGTGGTGACATTCTTCCCCTGCTGGATTGGGGATACCTGGACAGGTGAGGGATAAGAGGTTGAGCTGCACTGGTAGAGGACCGCTCATTTAAGTAATTGAAGATTCTTCAGATTCAGGGAGAAACATCTGCCAATTAATACCAGCCAAGAGTTTGATTAAGCAATGCAAATTCCATTACAAATTAACTCTAATTGTACTGGTGGCTGAGTCCATAATCACTACTTCACTCATTCACTACACCCTATATTTAAGGTGGAACAGGATGTTTATTAAGAAAAACTACAACTATCGGTAACCAAAACTATTTTATGAATGGTATCCTTTTGCATCCATAACGTGTGGTGCAATGCATTGTGGGATTGTTAGAAAATAGTTGACACTACATTTCATGCATTGTGAGAATTCTTTAGGGTCCTATAAAAGGTGCATAAATGAGACACAATTTGCATTTCATCACTCAAATAAAATGGCTGACAGTAGATCTAGTGCACCATGGGATTTCTGTCACAGTAACTGTTCCCCTAAAGTTTACAATTAGGAAGCTTCAAGTAGAAGGTTTTTCACACTATTTGACAACATTATGCATATCTTCGTATCTACTGAAGTAATATCACACTTGTATAGAGTGAAATATTTACATACAACGTGATGTTTTCTTCGCCAATAACAGTTTTGGTGCTAGTCTCAATTTACACTCGGCATGTATATACAAAGCAACACCGTCGCTGGTCCTCAGGATAACAGATTCCTTAAGGCCAAGTCGTCCAAACAAGAAACTCTCGCACAGAAGAAAACATCATTGGTATTTGGTTCTTGGCAAAAGGCAAGTTTTTTTGGGCGAGTAATGTTTTTAGGTAGCAATAGTCTATTAAAATCCCAAAAGTCTGCCTAAAAGTCACTGAAGAATGTTCTTTTGCAATTTTCCATCTTTAAAAGGCACCTTAAAGTCCTCTGTAAGTCCAGATGTGACATGTGGAACTGATGAAGCTGGATTCTATCAGCCAAATCAGAAAATAACTTGAGAACAATGTATAATAATCATGATAAATGTTAATTGAATTGAAATGGAATCTGAGCTGAAGCACGCCACAACAGTTTTGAGTCACGGTGCAAGAAACCATTATAAACGTATACTGTATGTTTTATACTAAGATATTGAATTGTAGATAATGTATAGAAATATCTATCAAAATGTCCTAAGTACTACTTTACTCAGATGAGGACCTAACACTTGTATTTTTAGCTCTTACTTTATCGGCAATGATACGGTGTGGTTTCTTTGTTTCCTTCTTTTGACAAATGTACTTATTGTAAGTCGCTTTGGACAAAAGCGTCTGCTAAATGACCTAAATGTAAATGTAAATCCTACAGATACCAAACCATTACACCCATACACTCAGTTTTATTAAATATACCTCTCTAAAAATAATGCAGTCTAATACATGAGTCTTGTAGTTTTGTACAAGTCCTAAGTTTTGTATCGGTTCACTAAACTTTGTAATAGATAAGTTAGCAACTGTACAATTCAGTATGGCATATTTTGAATCTTTTGAAACTTTGGGATATTGACTGCAATTTTTTTTTTAAAAAGCACCTAATTGAAATTCATAAGAGAAGAAGCACACCTCTTAAGACTTTAAAAGTTCAACATATCATTCCTTCAGCACACTTTTTGGAGTTTGTAGTAATGCACCTGCTGAAAGTTTCAAAGCTTTGAAGATAAATAAAGCACTAGTTTTGAGAATCTATCAACTTCAGCCGTGAAGCATCTCACCTGCGTGGAGAACGGAGATTGGAGGAACGCCACCCCGTTCTTGGGGACCTCTATCCGATACCCCGGTGGTAGAAAGGCATTGAAGCCCAGGACTAGGTCCGGATGCCCATGGAAGAGCTGTGACACGCGGTTTATCACCCCCGGTGTGTCGATGCTATTCAAGAGAACAGGCAAACGCAGACATATCAGCTGTGTGGACGATGGGAGGCAAACTAAGATGAGCTTCATCTCACTTATGTTGCATTACGACAACCAAGAGTGTTGCAGCCTTGTTAAAAAAAAAGCCAATAACACTTTCTGTCAACCCACAATTAAGTTTAAAGACAATATCAATTTTAATTGATCATAAATGTATATATATATCAAGTCACAAGCTCCAGAATTCGAGAGACTCGATCTAAAAAAAAATGTATTACTAAAACTAACTTAGTAAGTAAACTTCTTGCACAAATACCTCTGTGACTTGAACTCTTTCATGATGTCGAGAAACTTGTTGTATATGCCGGGATCATTTGCAAAACGGATTTTGACTTGGTCCAGATAGGACAAGGCATCTTCAACCTATATACAGAGAAAAACAAAAGACAAAAGTACAATCAGTCTCATTTTATTATAATTATTATTATTATTATTTTTTTTTTTACAAACATCCTGTGTGTGCTGTTGATGAAGAAGGACCTTAAAGGGATGTAAATGCAGTTCTCCAACATATTTAACAGGATAAACGCTTGTCTACATTGTCGTCGCATTAATAATTGCACATCATACAATTGCAATTATCACATCTCAAAACAGAAATATTTGCATTCCCCAATACTAACGTGGACATGTTTTGTTTTTTTAATACGAAGTCATATAAATAGGTCCTGTTTGCCTCCTTCATTGTCAGTGAAGTGCTAAATCAACAAATGCACTAGTTAGCTGTGTGAGGAGCAACCGCTAAAATAAATAAATAAATAAATAAATGGGCGAATAGAAGAAACACCAAGCAGCTTTTTTGTCCACCGGACGTCAGCTTTATTCCCCCAACATACTAGCTTAGGTTAGGTTACGTTACGTGTGTTCACACAATGGGTTGTCACAAACACATCTAAAAAAAGGAGGGTTGTTTTAAGCTAACGTTAGCCCAACAGCCAGTCAACTGACGATAATAACTCCGCGAACACTTACAACACCTAAACCCCCGCGACACAAAATCTACACAATACGTGTTTTAGCCTCGGCTGGTCCCGAGCCGACGACGTTCGTGTTGTTTTTTTCCGCCAACAATTATTCAACAAACGTCACTGCGATAACAAAGACATGTGTAATGAAGCTGCTAATCAACTGAAATAGCCGTTCTTGGCTAGCCTGAGCTTGACGTCCTCCACTTTGTTCAGGGTGGCTGAGAGGAGAAGAAGAAAAAAAAAAAAAAACCCTGAACAAGGAGGAACTTCCCACAACCGAGGGTTTGAGTTAACGTTTACTCACGGTGACTGTTTGTTGGCACGTAAATAAGAAAACAACCGCTAACTGTGCCACTCAAAAGATATTAATTAATTAAATGTAGCTCCCACATCCCACCTTAGACGTCTACGTTCGGCTGTTTTAGCAATGAATTACTTTTAATAGGCCGGCGAGCTAACTAACGTTAGCCAGCCGTTCGTCTACACTACTCTCGACGTTAGGGGCTAGAAAGAGAGAAAGGGGACTCGAATCCAGTGATCCGACGAACAAAATGGTTCTGCACTCTGAGGGACTTTTCCCTTGTGGTGTGTCCGTTGTCTTTTCTTACCTTCAGCTTCTGGAAGTGCTGCTGCTGCACTTGCTTTTGTGTTATAACGTAAGGCTTGTCTTGGATTTGGTTTATTTGCTTCGCGGTGCTGTGCGCCTGAATCTTCGCCATTATCCCCGGCGACGGGAGGCTTTTCCGAGGGAGCCACTAACCGCAACTTGCGAGGGGAAGCTTCGGCGTTACCTCCAGTTGTTGGCTAGCCGACAAACCTTCCTCTCGGTCGGGAAGCCAGCCTGCCCAGCGAGCAAACCCTACTTTACCTAGCCTGGACAGTCTCGACACAGCGCAGAAGGACGGACAATCCAGCGGAGTGGAGGCTGGTGACAGACGAGCCGCTTACTCGCCGCGACTTTGATCAAACATCACCATCGAAATCGAACAAGCCGAGGTCAGAAGCGACGGAGAATAAGCTAAAGGGACAATGGTTGCCGTTTATCGTATTTTAAAATAACTATCGCCTGTCTCTTTAAATTCGGCGGCAGCGGTCTGTCTTGGCGTCCGGAAGCCAGAGTAGGAGTGAAAAATTGAAAAAAAAAAAAAAAAAAAAAGGAGTGAAAAATGGAACTGCGCAGCCGCAGCGATGGGAGGAGCTGAGTTCTCAAGACTCAGATTGCTACACTCCCCCTTCACTGCTACAAAGGGAACAATGTTGCTCCGTGCAACACGATAGCTACACACTACTACACTTAGGGTTTATAACAAGCATGTGAAGCAAGACACGAGCAAACTATTGGATTCAAAGTGATTTATTGGTGATCCACATGGTAAAATATCGAGACGAGTATGCGCATGGGGGAAACGAAGAAGTGTGCATGTTCATAACTACTGTGGCGTGCTCATTCTTGCCACTGAAGGTGCAGTGAAGGATCTTCCTTTTTATATTTCGTGAACAACAAGGCGCCCCCCCCCCTCCCTTAAGAGGCTTTGGTAGCAAGTTTCCACCTTTGTAGCCACTGCTGGAAAGTCAGTCCTCCTTTACTGACTTCAGGTAGGGCATGCTGGGCTGGCTGATCCCACCTAAAATGAATGAACACATGAGAAAAAAGTTGATCAGCAAAGCAAACTCATAACGCCTCTTGGGTATTAATCCAAAAATCGTTTAGTTAAGTTATTTCTCATGTTGTAGTTTCACACAATTCATGAAAGTACAGAATCAAAGTCGAACCAGGAAGGAGGCTGTTTTCAGTGATTTTATTTTTACTGATCATGTGTTGTCACTTTCACTTTTATTTACACCTGCATGTGGTCTAGGTGACTTAACATGACTAGACAGCAGACTTGACTGAATGCACTCCACTGTAGAGCTGTGTCAAAAGGAGCTCATCCCCAGATTTCAGATATGAAGCTGGCAAAATGTTAACCATGACACAGATTGAATTAAATCTCTTCAACAGACTAAACGTGGTACATCCATTGATTTGACATAGGTTTCCTCACCAGTAAGAGATGGCGGTTTTGACCTGCACTCCATAAGAAAGCCCTTGGGCACAACGTTGGGTGAGGCATCTGACTCTCGGTACCAGAGTCTCAAGAAGCTTCTGATCCTCCTCCAGGACTCTGGACAGCAGAGCTAAGAGGCACAGTGTAGACAAACAGATTAGTTGTTACTCAAATTCATATCTAATTCTAAAAATTGATCTTTCCCCGGGGCACATATTTTCTTCGTCATTTACAATTTGTGTATAAACCACTTCATGCAGTACTTCTTACTGTGTATTTTAAGCATGATAAAACCTTCACTCTTGACGAGTTCCCCCGAGTACCTTTTTGATCAGATGCATGCAGCAACGCTGATTCCTTCTGTAGTTTCTGCAAAGTTGCGGAGTGAAGTTGCAGCAACTGACGTAGGAAACGTAACTCAAGCTGCTGGGAGCACGCCTGGGAACTCATCTCCTCTGGAGCCTGTGGAAGAAGAATTAAAACGACAATCAGTCAAAGTCAGAGAAAAGGGCCAAGATGAGGAAATTCCATGAAATTAAATGCATGTATGCCTATATAAAAAAGCATAACAACAATATACAGTGAATGTAAGACCAGCAGATACCCTTAAAAAAGCAAATTCACAAAAGCTTCTGTTGTTGTTGTGCCTCCGTGTGGTAAAACTGATTTTCATGGATAATATTTTTATCAGCTCTGCTGGTGAGAAGGCCGGGGTCAAGCCATGGTGTTGGCGGTCAGCCCCCTAATCAAAACCATTCTGGGCATGTGGTGTTAAGGAGCAGTGAGAACCTCGGGAGCTGCTAGCACAACTTTTATTAGGAATGCAACGAGCGGCCGCGGGGAAACTTCACAAGCAAAGTTACGCATCATTGGTTTGACACTTTGAAAACACAGTTTTATGGTTTTGTTCAGCGGTTCAACACGTTTCGTAACACGTTTTAGAATGTTTGAAATGGATATTAATAAGAAGCCATGGACCAATGTGGGGATTTTCTGAATGGAAAATGGCGATATTTAGTGAGGAGAGCAGCCAAAAGATGCCAATATTATTCTGTTGTTTCTTTGCATCTAATAAAATGAACATTTTCATTTATTAAATGAATACTTATTTAACACGGATATTGTCTGCATTGTTCTTGGTTGCTAAACTACATCTGTAGTGCATTTAAAAAAAAAAAACATGTTTAAACTAAATAAAAGTCTACAGGTAATAATAGCAATTTTCTACAGAGAGCAGCATCTCTGTTTCTGAGAGAACATTTGTAAACTTGACCAGTTGACCTAATAAATAAACAAGGTTAGTAGAGTGGCCTTCCCTGATGTTGATGTCCTGACATGCATACATACTGTATAGTGTTGCCCTGGGCAAGTAGACAAAAAAAGGGATCTCCTTTTGTCAAACCGTACTCACCCTGTACAGTGGGAATGCCATGCTCCGACACAAGCTGGTAAAGGTCGGGGACTGCAAGCGATGGATGGACAACCACGATGCAGGGATTCTTTGCATTCTGAAACAACAGATACCATTTGGAATGACTGCGTTTAACCCCTTCATCTGTCAGGCAACTTGTTTTTACCCTTCAAAAGTCCTACGGTCCAGAGCAAGCAGTGAAATGGTTCCCAGCTGTCTGGCCTCCTTGGAAATCGAGTTCCTTTGCCTGCTGGCTGCAGTGGTGACGACCTCAAACAGGGGCACCAGTTTGTCCTGGACAAATCCCTGTAACTGTAACAAAACAGAGGGATATAAATCCTCAAGAGATGTTCAGAAATTGGCTTTTTTAGTGAAAAGAAAAAAAAGCTTTTTAGCAACAAATTTAACAAGTACAGAATGAAGCACATTTTAGAATAATCTCTCTACTTCAGTATGATAGATGAGAGTACACCCACACCTCTGTCTGCAGATGAATCAGCTCCTTCTTGGCCGCGGAGTTCCCCTTTATTAGACCTCTGATATGCTCCTGTCTAAGAGCCTGCCAAGACACACAAGTGACCATGTTAAACGATACGCGTTGGTGAAATACTGAGGCCTCTGCATTTTAGATTCATGCAAAGGTTAGTACCAACAGTTAATCAAACATTTAAACAAATCCCAGAGACCACATTTCCCTAAATAATTAATATTATATTTTGAATGTAAAAAAAAAAATGCATGATCCAGGAGTTACTCTGGCAATTAAAGGTTATAAAAGATCTCACACTCACCACTAGTTGCCTGAAGTCAAGGATGCTCTGCCACTGGCTGTGGAGGTTCCTTAACGCCTCCTGACGGCTTCTGGCATGCTGGTTAAGTTGGATACACTGGTCTCTGATGTGATCACGGGCTGCCGCCTGCATTACACACTGAAGTTCCACATCTAGAGCCGACCTGACAGCAGCAAAGAAAAAAACAACAGCAAGTAATTGATTGTAAGCTAAATTTTCAAGTGCTTTACGTTCCATATTTAATATTAATGTTTCTGTGTAATTTGAATAGGCCAGTCTGAACACCTATGTGCCGTCTTCTTTGTAATACTTTTTAAAAAATTCCTCTGGGATTCCCCTTGTATCCCCAAACACTATGCTTTGTGGGTAATTCACTCAGGCAAAGTCTGCAGAAATGTGGACTTACAGAAAGTAGGCATAAAGGGCTCAACATGCGAGAAAGCCCTCAAGCACTTGATGGATTGACAGTGGAACATATCTAAGCCCTCACAGACTTTGCATGAACACACCTCAAAGTCCATGAGTGTGGACATTGGGACTGGGTGGAACTTACGGCTGACTGCAGGAATGCGTCCCACAAGAGTCTACGACAAATGGTTCAGGGGTTCTGGAAGGGGACATGGCTTAAGGGGCCACAGCAAACTATCACTAATAAAAAAGGAGGCTATTTTGCTACACACAAGATCCCTGAAATATCAAATTTTCCACAATGTCCGATGCCTTTGCAAAGTTTCCCAACTTTTTTAGCACTGTAAGCCCCTCATAAATGTGATTAATTTGATAGAATAATTCCTTCAGTTTCAAAAGGGCATTCACGGTTCAACCTTTTGTCTGTGATTAGGCCTTAAAAATACAAAAAAAAAAGACAACACACAAGCAAAGAATCAGTGCGAGTCTGCTTACAGTGCCAATGTGTCGTCGTGGTGCTCATCTGCGATGCCAGACACCTCCTGCTCAGCCTTCTCCTTGCGGGCCAGCAGCTGGTTTTGGAGCTGCTGGACTCTGGAGCGAGTCTGGGCCAGCTCCACCAAACTCTGCTCCACCTCTTCCCAAGCATCCTGGAAACGACAACAAGTGTTTAATAACAATGCTTTCATCACAAATGCCCAAAACACATGAACATGAACACTGATGGTTACTGTGAACTTCCTGAATATAACATTACAGCGTTGATGTGTGTTTAGGTTTAGCACCTTTAAGAGGGTCTTAACAGACGGCAAATCATTGTCCTCTTCGGCTGACATGTCCAGTAGGTGATTGCTTTCATAGCGGAACCTGCAAATAAAATGCTATATAAGTACTTTTACTAACACTATAATGGTGGTTTACAGTCTTCACGGAAGAGAAAATGTGATAGTAAATAAGAAGTTTACTGTAGAGCGGTCACATCATGTGTCACATCCAGAGAGGCCAGTTTCTCGTCTAGTTCTTTCTGCTCTGTTGAAGCTAAATACTCCAGTGCTGAAAGGACATGACCTGGAGGATGACCACCCAACATGTTCTGATGACATGAGAAAAAATACAAGTTAATTCAAAGTTAAAATTTACAGTACGAAATTACTTTGTGATATTTAATCAACTAACCTCCACAGCACTCAGCCAGTACTGATACACAGCAGTCCTTTGTTCACGTGTCATACTGAGAGGGGAAAAGGGATTCAGTCAAGAAAGATTATTCTGAAAGACATGATTACTCAAAATACTGTATCCACTGTAGTTCTTACTGTTTGACTGCAGAGTGCACCGTTTTCAGTTCACTTTCTTGTAAAGACTGATAGAAGAGGACCCTGTCGTCACACAGCTCTCTCACTTCACGCTAACAGGGAAAAAATAAGGAAGGGGATGATTTCCATCAGTGAGCTGGTGATATATTACACATTTACATAAAGAAAAGACCAACAGTAATGGCAGTTTACCAACTAAGATGGAATGGTGTGTCCAAAAATCACCCCATAGTTCAATGTTCCCTATATAATACTGCATATACTCAGTTGTTTCCTTAGCTATAGATAGCTGTAAATTGAGATTGGGACACTTACAACTCATCCTCATTCAGTGACATATCTGCAGAAAGTAGTGTACGTGTCATGGACACTATATAGACACATTTCACAGATTTTGGACACTGAAATAAAATTAGAGATGGTAAATATAGTGCATTATATAGTAAATAGGTTGTGATTTCAGACAACCACTGGAACATTTTTTGTTTCTGACTGAAACATGTACTAATGGATGGCATCAATACACCAGCACTGCATATAGCAGATAAAGTGCACCCTACTCAACACCACTCAGTAAAATACAGAGCAGATTTAGGCAGCCCTTACCAGGACCTGTGCCTCTGTTGGGACTTTGGAGTTGTCACCATCACTGCTGCTGGAAGGCTTATTATCAAACAGCACTTCAATCTCTGCTTTCCTGCAGAACACAATTACATTATCAAGTATGTACTACATGATTACACAACAGTATGTGAATGATAACACTTAATTCACTTCAATGTTATGCCCTACCTGGCCATTTGTTCCAGTGCCTGGCAGTGCCCACTGATCTTTTGCGTGTCATCAGAGAGCACCTTGCGTCCCAAGCTGCAGCGCTGCCTGAAGGCCTGCAGGAGCAGCTCTCTGTGCTGGCTCTCCTCCACCTGGGCCCAGGTACGGTTGATGGACTGCTCTGTTAGTAAGAAGTTAAAAACACTGTTGTCTGAGATCACTTTATATATCGTTTAACTATAGAAGCTAAGCAATCAGCAGCAATTAGCTGACTTTCTGCTAAGGAGTGGTGCGGTCTATCAGGAACCCAGCCCTTACTGCATGTGATGGACTAACCTTGTGTAGCCAACTGTTCCTCTGTCCCACTGATCTGAGAGTCCAGGTGACTGATGTCAGCTTTCAGCTGCTCTATCTTCCTCTGGAGCTCTCTCTGCTTAGCAGCCTCACTCTGTCCCTCAGCCTGCTTCAACTGAGCATGCAAACAAATAACACACACACTTAAAAATTCAATACTGTTCATCATCAGCGAGATCATTCAGGAGAATTCAAACACTACACCGAGTAGTATGCATGAAATAAAAACGAACCGCAAGGAAGGAAAACAAGTTGTAACCTACCTCTTTGTCTTGAAGAACGTTGTACCTTGAAGATCATAATGTCAAGGAAATTATAATATATGAATTATAATAAACGCTAAACTCAGTGGCCATGGTGGCTGGGGAAATTCAGTGTACACTGAGGGATACCAAGCATAGAAATTATTTTAAATTATTTTTGGGGTGTTTATGACAACACAGTGTACAACTGACAGGAAACGGATAGAAAGAGAAAGTGAGAATCAGGTGCTACATGAAGGTTGTGACAGGTTGGAGCCAGGAAAGCTTTGACTATATGTATACCACCAACGAGACAGTATTTGTTGTTGTTTGTATGTGTATGTTCTGAGCAAGATACATACTTGACTTCTCATTGACATTTACGAGAGCAACTAAATGTACACATGAAGTTGCCACGGGCATTGTTAAGACACTGATGGCTTTAAAATCCTCTATAGGGGGGAAAAGGATACCACTGGAGATTCCCACGCATGATCCGCACGTTCCTGCAAAAACAGTGAGTAAACTGTAATCCGTTATTTGCCCATCTTCCAAATCAAAGCGTGTACAAGCCATATATCTGATGCCATGACGTTGTTTATTGTCAACAGGTACAGATCAAGGTAACATATCTAGGGGTTAGAGATCAGGAAGTAAACATGAAACAAACCTCTGCTGAAAAACGTGCTGGATGACATATTTCCATATGGACTTTCCGGTCCCGATACAGAGCCTGGAAAACGAATGATCACCGTTACGTTTGTTCGAGGCTGTGGATAATAGAGCATCAATGGTGCTGATCTCTGACATACGTTTTTAAGCATCAACAGTGAGAATAAAGACAAGCCGATACCCACGTTTTAAAATAGCCGTCATTTGGCAGGCTGTCCGGGGGCAGATTGAACTCCTCTGTCGCCCAACGTTTCAACTCCCGCACAAGATTCCTGTCCGCCATCCTCCTGACAGACAGAAGAAAGTAACGCTAAACAACTTGTAGGGAGCTGCGTTAGCTAGCTAGCACCACCAACAGGCTATTATTCTCGTCAGCTAGCGTAGTTAGCTTGAGTCGTTGACGACATTTAGCTAATTAAAGTCCTTCTGTTTACGATGCGCGTGTGGAATATGCGATTTTACTTTAATAACGTTACTTGTTATTTAACTTGTTTATGGTATTTATGAATCTGAAATACTTACTTTCAACTTCCCGCCCATTCACAGCATTTCCGGTCAACATTTCCGTTGAGACAGCGCCCCCGCTGGTCGTAGTCGGTTAGTGTCATGAACAGTGAATAAACAGATGTGGATGTGTTTTTTATTAATGGGGAAATGCCAGATTAAAATAAACATACAATGTCTATACAACTAAATGAGTTAGTTGATTAAACTGTATGTTTTATTTTATTGATTTATCTCCAGTTATATCTCTGGTTGTGTTCAATCAGTAACTGACAAACTGCATGACACTGAAGTAGTGAAACTAACAACATTGAAGCTTTTTTAAATGTTGCAAAATCATCACGCAGATTTTTTTCATGTAGATAAGCTGCATTAACATTATAGAATTATTATACACAATTATAATTTTAAGATGCAGCATTGCAGCTTAACTAAATGAAGTACAAAAAACAGTGGTAATGGTATTTGGTATGGCAAAAAAATATATACACCAGTTCTTTGATTCCATTGTCTTTTATTTTTGCCTTTGCTACAAAAGAATCGACTATGTAGAATGTGTCTGGATGCATGGCATTAGACTTTCTGTCCACAAGAGCAAAACTGCATTATTTTGGCCAACCCCTCTCAACCTTAGTACTCCAAAGATCACAGTAAACATGGTTCACATACTGTAAAGGCCATAGTAGGTGTTTATGTTTAAGTTTTATGTATTAGTCATAATATCTAATGGCATGTTTATCCATTGAAGCCATTGCAGCTTTCCCTGCTATGGCTTTCACTGCAGCGTTAAATAAATAAGACCTGAGTTAAACAAAAACTAAAAATGTCCTCTCCACATTTCCGATTCCACAACACAATATTTTTAAAGTAATGCCTCCAGTTTCTTGTTGTGAATACAAAACAAATGGAAATAAACCCACTTTCTTTTCTTTTTTTATAAAAATGACTACATTCATAATGAGAGCACAAAAGTCAAAATTAATTTCCCAAACAATTGTTGGCATGAAAAAAAGTGCTCAGTTCTCGCTGCCATTTCCTCAGTGAAAAGAAATGCCACAAGGTCCCTTAGATTGTACTGTATGTCCATGTTGATGAGCGATCCAATGGTGACACCAGGATCCTCTCAAACTAGGGATTTAGAGTTTTAATATTTGTTTAAAGTTATCGTATCCTGGTGAAGAGATTTAAAACCGATACAGATTCCTGAAACAAAAGATAAAGCAACATGTTAATTATTTTTGCAGATATTAGGGGGGTCTGTGATTACAGAATGCTGTTCCCAAAAGTGCTTCCTTACCTTAGTTGACCTTGTTTTACTGAATACATTCCAGAAGCGTAGAGTTTCATCTCCAGCTCCCGTCACAATAGCCTCACCATCCGGGGACATTGCCTAATATTTAAAAAAAATACTTACATTTTTTAAAAGATCACCAGATGCTCTGCCCAGTGTTTTTCATTTACAGGACCAACAGTAATATGACATTGTTATCAGACAGAGAAGAGAAAACTGACCAGGTAGAGTACTCTGTAGGAGTGTCCTGTGAGTTTGGCAACCTGAGTGAGAGCTGGATATTTCCACACCAAGATCTGGTTCTGAGAGTAGCCGTGAGTGCTCACCTTGGGGGGGGGGGGGGGGGGGGGGGGGAGAATTCAAAGAAAAGCTTAGTTCATTGTTAATAAATAAATAAATAATACTTAGACATATTTATGTTACTACCTCAAACAAACAAGACCATCTTCTCAGGGAGGATCTTGTTACTCGACAGTTGTACATCCATAAATATTGTATATTGTGTAGCAAAGATATCAAACGGAAAGAGGCAACTCTTCCAGCGGAAAAAGGCACATTTTCTAAAGTATATCACAATAAAAAATGGAAACGGGGTTATGCACTGCCTCATAGCAGGTTAATTAAACCTGGAGGACACAGTACCCCATATCATCCTGTTAATTTGGAGGAAACATTGTCTTAATCATGGTTTATTGAAATGTACCAATGTATCACAATTAACATGGATATAAAATCATGTAATGATTACTGGACTTGTTTGCTTGTTGAATTAGCTAAGTGTAAATTAATTAGGCCGATTAACAGACGGAGACTACTGTCAATGTCAACTAAGCGTCATGTAGATGCAGCAGCTCGTAGCTCCGATGAACTTCGCTACATGTCTTTTCGTATTCATTACTGGAGGGCGTATGGCATATTAGAGAGATATATTCATCATCAACATTTAATAACAAAGAGTATTTGGATCAAGTGTGGAGGCCCTTGAGTCAATCATTGCCCATGGCATCTTCCTACCACCCAGCCAGACCAAATGCCACTGAAAGTGGAGTTGAAAGCCCCAGGACTAGAGGGATGAGAGCCAAGATGGAAGCTAAGCTCAACCAGCTCAGGAATAAGGCTGCTCCACTACCCGGCCTACTCCTGGATAATGTCCGCTCACAGGAAAAGAAGGTGGATGAAATACGACTTCAGGCTAACCCAACAATGGGAGGCCACATCTTTACAGAGACCTGGCTCCATTGTGGCATTCTGGCTCATACTACACTTGATGGGTGGACCACAGGTCTCTGGTGGGATGAGAGGAGGTGAACTCACAGCACTTACACCCCTGATGCTTGGTGCCTTAACATAATCAAAGTTTGATGGACAATGTTTCCTAGATGTCAATTTTTTTATGCGAGGACGTCGGCTGTATTATCTGCCCAACAAAATGTTTAAGTTCCACCATGTATGACCTTATTGTCAATGCATGTGTCAGCAAATCAATTAAGCAAAGGTTGTATCTGGAGTCACTTACCAGCTCATTAGCATGTTTAGACCAGGCCAGGTTGCAGACCTGAGAACCGGTGTCCATACACTGCAGGGGCTGCGAGGTCAGGGTGTTCCAAAACCGGATGCAGCGGTCGGCAGTGCCGCCCCCCGAGGCCAGAAGGCCGTGCTGGTGGGGGGACCATGCGATGGCTTTCACTGCGGCCAAGTGATCGACGTATGTTTGCACGGGGCTCAGCGAGGAGTGGTTCCAAACCAGCAGCTGAGATGACAAACAGCAACCACATCAATGAACAGTGAGTAAACGCACAAAGATGGGGGGCATGTTTCATAACAATAACAACTGTACCTTGTTGTCGTTGCCACCAGAAGCGAGCAGCTGGTGGTCAGTGCTCCATTTCAAGCCACACACTTCCTGTCTGTGTCCCTGCAGCCGTCTCTCCGACTGGAGCGGAGGCGTCCGCACATCCCTTTGAAGAATCATACGATCGCGGCTACCCGAAGACAACTGGTCTGCGTTCCATGCCAACGCTCCTGCAGGCAAAGGAAAGCTGAATTATACTTGTAAACGCTCAGTATTTGACTGAAATTTCAGGACACAATTATCAAGAATGTCGAGCATTAATTCAACTTTCGAGTTTTTTGTTTTCAGTTCATTTGATTTGAATATTCAAGTTTAAAACACAGCAAAAAATGTTCTCACCAACTCTAGCTGTGTGTCCTTCCAGGGCAAAGAGTTTCTTCCCAGCACCAGCATCCCAGATCTGAACAAAGCCTTTGTGAGTCCCCACTGCCACCAGGTTACCCTAAAAACATAAAGAATTATTTCATTTTAAGAAAAACGAACTGTACCAAACGCTCATCTCGACAGTATCCTGAAGGCAGTAAGCTGTGTGCACTCACTCTTTCTGACCACCCA
The DNA here is from genome assembly GCF_963514095.1 of Eutrigla gurnardus. NCBI lineage: Eukaryota > Metazoa > Chordata > Actinopteri > Perciformes > Triglidae > Eutrigla > Eutrigla gurnardus. The sequence continues at coordinate 26,646,079 of NC_139920.1, read as the reverse complement.
ACTGACGTGACTGAGTCTCCCTCCACTGATAAATCACACAATCTTGTTACCTGAGAAAAAAACAACAACATTTTAACTAGAGAAACACAAATATTTTAACACATACATATCAAAATTCATGTTCTAAAATCAGTTGTGTGAACACTCTAGGGTACCTGGCTGGTACAGGCACTCCACAGGTAAACGCATGTACCCAGCCCAACACTGAGCACGTTGAGAGACGACCAGTCCACCAAGTTGAGGTAAAAGTCATCCTGCAGCTCCGGAGCATCCAGGACTTTAAAAGGGATCTTTGAGATCTTACGAGTTGGCTTTCTTGGTGAACGTAGCAATTTCTGACTGCGAAAGGAAAAAAAACAGACATTGTGGAACCCTGAAGAGAAAACGTATGCGTCTTTGTTGACAGTGTGATCAATAGTTCTACCTTTTGTTGCTGACAGGCGATAGAGAGTATGGGGAGATGTTGGTACCATCCTCTGGTGACGACCTCTTTGTATTAAGTGAGTACTGCAAAGAACACACAAGCAGAAACCATCATATTCTCAACCGACGTGATTTAAATTAAAATAAAAACACTGAAGACAAACTGTTGAGATTAAATGTGCGTACACTGAAGAGACTTCTCTTTTCTGGGGTCGATGGCTGTAGACGCCGGTCCTCTGTCTGAGGGTCCAGGATCTTCTCGATTCCTGCTCCCAGCAGCTCATTCTTCAGCAGAGCAGAGTAGGCCAGCCCATCTGCTGCAAACACAAAATATAATTTCAAACACAAGCACAAAACTACAATCCTGGGTGCACAGAAGCAAGCAATAGAATAAATAAAACATCTTTACAACATTTGTTTACCTTTTATATTATCAGAAGAGGCATCCTTTGTTTTTCTGTTCTGAGTCGGTGACTTCTCATTTTCCTAAAAAAAATCATTCAAGTCATTCATTTGAGCCACAAACAGACAGAATAATCATACAGTATCAAATTAACCTAAATATACATTGACATTTAGGCTGTTATTTATCACATACATGAATATTACTATTATCTTGCAAAAGCACTGACACACTCCTCCACAAATGTACCCACAAACTGTTCATACATTGATCCTGTGGAAGTTGATACTCCAGTTTGCCCCCGCTCTGGTTGGAATGAACCTGTCTCCAAGTTTACTGGGTGAAGATAACGGGGTGCCAGTGGGTGTCTGACCGCGCACACTCTGTGTCACTTTCTGCAACAACAACAAATTATCATTTTATATAAATACATACATATATACATACATACAAGTGTGTGTGTGTTTATGAAGTTTGGTCACTTTTCTGATCTGTTCATCCATAATATAACTTTCCATATCATACTACAAGTTCAGTATTTTGTTGTACAACATTTACATTATTAATATATAACACCAGATCAACTCACAACAGGGCTCAAGTTGTCATTTTGAATGTTGATTTGTCGGAGGAGGCGATGTTCATAGTCTGGATCCATCTTAACCTTAAGGCTGATCCCACAGCCACAGGCTGGGAGGTTAAAGATCTGTGTGTCACACACACACACACACACACACACACACACACACACACACACACACACACACACACATACATATATATTTAAACATATATATAATTATCCCATAATGCAAGATGAGAAAGTTAGCACAAATGTTAAGTAATAATAATAATAATAATAATAATAATAATAATAATAATAATAATAATAATAGGACATTTTATTTAAAGGCACCTTTCTGGTCACTCAAGGACACCGTACATACATAAAATACACTTTTAAAAGAAACATTCAAAGAACAAACAGTATAAAGTGACAAAACGGTCAAACAATAAAGTAATGGAAATAATAATGATAATAAATAATAAAGAAATTGACGTCAGATGGAATAGGCCACTAGAATCCTACATTCAAACCTGTAAAACCACAAAGTTAAACAGGATTGGATTTATACTACTACATATTATTATATATTATACTACATACTATTGTATGTTTCTGATAGAAATAACAACCTTTCGTATATCTCACGTACTTTTGAAAGCTATCCTGATGATCTGTATTAACAAGCTATCAGAACAACACGCCATTTATTCGGTGTAATCTAAATTAAACTGGATTTTTAGCCTTAACGGCTTAACGTTACGGTACGACTGACTTCCAACCAGTTCACAGCACACAATGACACTCCTGAGAGCCTTGCTCGTAGATAAATGTCATCTAAGTGTCTCCTTCATAGTCGTTTGTGCTGAGAATGAAAGGCTAGGTGATGGTAACTAGCGTTAGCCGACTTAGCTAGGGGCTAATCTAAGCGAGCCACATTAGCAAAACACAACATACATACAGCAGCGAGCCAGTGTCCGAGTATCAGCACAGCCGCGTCACACCGGAACAACAGATCCACGGAGATACCAGCTCGATCCGAGGGAAATATCCAAACTTTTATCCAAATCTCTCTGTTATGTAGTGTAGCTCAGGTGAAAGTTACATTGCATTGTGGGAGTTTTGTCACACCCGTGACGTATGACTGTCAAATCAAAATACGGAAATGCTACCTTTATAGTCGGTAGGAGATTACTACTCTGAAATATTTCAAGTATTTAACAACGAATATCATATTATCAGTTCCTAAACTGTACTTTCCCCCCATTTAAACTTTAAAAACGTTTTATCTACCAGTACACGTCTTTTGATAATTTATTTATTTTTAATTAAATTGGTGCAGTACACTACGACAACCACATGTTGTATATTATGGTATGTAAATCCAACTGGGAAGCGGCACTCGTTGAATATAAGTGAATATACAACACCGTGTGTGTATGAGGAAGTGTCATGTCCAGGTACCAACCATAGAGGGCGCTCCAGTTCTATGTTCAATCTGCAGAGGCAGGAATGCAATGCTGTGTTCATGTCAAAGGTCTAAAGCCAGCCTGCTCTTAATAAAGCAACTTATTTAAACAATTGCTTGACTTGTTCTTCAACTCTACCATCCACTAGTGTTTGATAAAGAGACATTAATCTTATGCTATAATCAAAACATGGATCACTGTGTGATTCAGGACATCAATAATAATATAACATGTAGAAAAATACAAAAAACGAGATGAGATGAGGTACACTTTATTGATTCCATGATACAAGTTTACTAATAAAAGAAATAACTAATATGTGATTTTTATCATAAAACCTAATTTTCGAAGATAACAAATCATGGTATGGCCATGCTTCTTCTCCATATAAACAGACATCATTTCAAAAGATATAGGAAGAACAGACTTTAAAGAATGATTAATCAAAAACACAACAACAACAAAAACACGAAAAATAATAGGTACTTTATAACTTTATAACCTGTACAAAGTATAAAATTAAGTATACGATTTGATGTTATACTTTCTACATCTATTTTCACTATCTTAGAGTGAAATATTGGACTTTTTACTCCACTACTTTTATTTGACACTTATGATAAAAAACACATAATATGCTTATGATATGATGCTGTACTTTACAACTATAATACCATCTAAAATTATGAAATATATTGGAATGCTCTTACATGTATATGTTAGTGACAACATAATAATATATTACAATAATCTAACCGTGTGAAGGGACCAATTCTGCATAATGAGTATAATGAGACCTTCCACTATTGCCTTGCTCAAAGACACTTCAATAAGGTGGGTGCCTGCTGTCTGTGGGATTAAAGATTGGCTCTCCTGGACAGTTTGGCCTCATCATCATCTGTCCATAATCCCAGTGAAACAGAGAACAGTGAAATCACAACTGCTCTGAGAAAAGAAGGAAACTGCAGGTGCAGACTTGTGATGAATTTGTTAATCTAATCAAGCGTGAATCCTGTTTTTGTTTTTTTTGTAAATGACAGTTAAGATCTGATGACTTTTGTGTCCTTCCTTCTGTTTCAGATGATACTCTAACAGGACTATAAATTGTGTGTGTTTGTGTCTGTAATGTTTTCAGTTTGTTTACATGTTCTCATCCAAAAACACAGCCGAATGTCCTCTTCGGTCGCCGCCCCGTTCTATTCAGCGACATTGTCTCTGCGGCGCACTGCTAATGAGCATGTAGCTGCAACAAAAGGCCGAGCACTGTGTCTTTAATGCTGACAAGTGTAGTGATAATAATCACACACAGAGGGCCCCCTGTGAACTTCGCTGTGTGTTTTCTGGTGAGTGAGCCTATAGAAATGTACCACATCAGACACACAACATAGTTCTACAAGTGTGAAGGAAGCACCCCCTCCCCGTCTCGCTCTGCGTCTGTCTATCTGTCTCTCTCACACAGACACACCCACACAACACTGGCGCCAACAGGCAAATTCCCCCCCATGCTACCCCCCTCCCCTCCCTTAACTGACCTCTAATTATGTCATGCGAAAAAGCTGTGTCCCATTGAAAAGCTCTCTTAATCAAACCCAATTAATTCCGCTATTTTCCCTTATTGTCCCATGCGAGGAACGCGTCTCTCCAATAAGACTGTTAACTCCAGCCGTGGCCCTTTCAGATCTACTGGGGTGCAGGAGCGAAATAATAGACTGCACAATTAATCAATTAGTCATTAGGGACTCAGTTGTTATTAATGAACACACACTCACTGTGAGGTGAGTTCCGCAAAATTAATTGTCTTCGCAATTTTGGTCAACAACCTTTAAGTTTGAAGACTGACATCTTATATCTTACTGACAAAGTACAACACAAAGAATGACACTTTATAATACTATTAGTATTGTACTAATATACTATTGCTCTGCTCCCAAAATAACCAGGCTATCTGTAGTTTCCTCACTTGTTGTTTTTAGGTTTTGGTGCTACTGTAGTCCAAGTTAAGTCAAAGTCTTTTTTAAATGCAACACCCCAATAATGAATTATTCAAATTGTGATTTTTTTTTTTTTTAAATCTATAGGCAGTCAGGTGTCAATTCCAGTCTGGAGTTTGTTGACTGAGCCATGGGAGACTGAAAAGCTGCAGGGACAGCTAAGTAAGTGGACCTTGCATTAAGAATATTTACTATATGTGTCCTCAAGGTCGAGTCTGCATTTTTCTGACGTAAGTCTGACCAACGTCCAATATCTGCTTCTATGTGTTTACGATTACATGCAGGCGAATACAGACAAAAGCTTTTATTGGTTATGTTTCATTGTTGTGTAAAGAGACAGATTTATTGTTAGGAGGATTAAAGGCTGTGTTCACAAGATTTATTTATTTTTTGCCCTCTTGTGATTTATTTATTATTTGCCACGAAGCAGTATGTGGACAGATTGATTGTCAATACAAACCAGAATAGATTAGATTACATTCTGGATTTAATGCTGTTACAAAATTGATGCGTCAGCAAGGTGAGCTTAGACATATGGAAGTCTTTCTCATGTTTCTCATGTTCTTTTGGCACTCTGTCTAAATGTTCTACATTTTAATACATGTAACTCTCCATGTTGATCTGCTGCTGCTCTTTTTCCCATGCTTTTCTTTGAGCCACTCGCTCCGACTAAACGCATGCCTACCCCGAGCCCCTGACTGTGGCTACAGCCCCGACCCGGCCCCAGCTGAGCAGTGCCAAGCTGTCCAGCAGTTAGTTAGTGTCTGTTCAGGCCCGGCTCGGCCCGGCCCAGCCTGGGTACTAATCCTCAGGCTGTCAGAGGACCCCACTCTGAACTCATCCTGAAACACAGGAAAACGCTCTAATTGGGGGATTTTCTACATCATTAACTCTGATGAGCAGCCATCCCTCCCTCCTCCTCCTCCTCCTCCTCTTCCTCTCCACCCTTACTCCCTCTGTCTCCCTCTTTCTCTCTCACTCCCACACTCCTCTCCTGCTTAATCTCTTTCTTTCTTAATGCTTCTAGTTTTCTTCTCTCCCACTGACTTATGCTTATTCCCTGTATCTCTTCTTCTTTCTTTTTTTACTTTCTTATCCAATTTTTTCCCCCTTTCCTGTATTTTTGGGAACACAATCAGGTGTAATATGATATAAACTCACATGTGAACGTAATTAAAGTTGTTACACTTCATGCAATTTGTGAAATCTCTGAAATTTGAACTCAAACACAATATTTTTTTGGTTTTCTTTAAGGATCAAGTCACGTGATTCATAACTGCTTTAACTTTTCATGCATACCAACAACCGACACCAGTTTGTGCCTCTCATTATATTTGGATTACAGATCCAAGCATCCTATTCCCTGAAACAATTACATTAAAGGGACAGTTCACCCACAAATCAAAAATACATATTTGTTTTTGTTATCTGTAATGCAATTAATCAATCTAGATTGTTCTTTGGAAAGATGCTGTTGAGTTTTTCAAATATATAGTTTTTTTAATGTATATTTGAGCACCACAAGATGAGTGCCATATAGACCCATTAAAGTCGAGAGAAGGCCAACATCTCTACAGCTGATAACTCCGCAATTTGGCAACTCTCCCTTTAACAAAATGCCCTGCGGTTCTGGGTATATTTCACGAATCCTCAAAACATCTGGATGAGAAAACAATATATTTAGTTCCAATTTATATTTCCTATTTCAGATAGCCAGGGTTAACCAGTGTAATTCAGTATCTAATCAGTTCAGGACACTTAAAAACATGTCTTTTTTGCATCCCCTGGCCTATCCATATGGCCCTTGTAGTGAGGTCTGTCCTGTCCTCCATCTGTCCAAGAAAGTGATTCTCATGCTGAGGAGGCCAGCTAGCGCCGCGGCACCGGTCCCTCTGTGAACATGTGTTGCAGCGGCTGAGCCTGCCGGCCTGCCTGCCTGGGGGCAATTAGGGAGTCGGGCCCTGCGGTCAGAGGCCCCCCTGGGAAGCGCTGATTGATTGGAGTCTCATCTTCCTAACAGGCTGGCACCCTGCCACCAAACCATGGAACAGCAGAAAGGATTGGGAGGGGTAAAAAAAGAAAGAAAGAATGAGAACGAGCTCTTATATGACAGAGAGAGAGAGAGAGACGGGGCACAAGTGTTAGAGGAAAAGTGCCATGTATGTCAGATGATAACGATTATACTGTAGTAATGCTCTTTAGTCTTCCTGGAAAAGAAAAATACGGTGACTGTGTGGGAATGAGTGCACAGGTCAACATGAAAGCACTGCAGTGAGAGAGTGGAGATGCATATTCTATCAAACTATATTTATTTCTAGTAGATTCTTCATTCTTTCCAGAATATGGGCATCAAGGATCCAGACAAAATTAAAAAAAAGAAAAGAAAACAATGATATCACAAGGACGGATGTAACTAGGACATGAAAGTAACGAAACAGCCATACAGGAAGTTTTCCTGAAGATTTTCACATTAAAAACAACTAAAACTGTCAAACTTCTAGTGCATTTTTGTCCATTGTGTAACCTTTGGCTTGTTCTTGGTCAAAAATCACATTTACTGTACGTAGCATTCTAAAGAAGCTCTTAATGTGCAAGGTAATCCTCATTTCCTCTATGGTGTGAGGTCCTGGCATTGTCCAATAAGGAATCTAAACATCACTACGCAACAACGTTAAAAAACAGACAAAAAAAAAAAACTACATGAGAACAAATGGTGAGCAGCAGTAGAATAACTGTGTTCCCTCTCTGAGCAGTCCAACAGGCTTTTAAAAAAATAACTAGAAATCACTCAATGGTGTTCTTGCTGCTGTAGTCAGTGGGGATGTATGACTTATATGTATCAAAATGAAATATCACAATTATACAATATGTAGTTTGGGTAATTTGTCTCCTTTAAAAAAAAAAAAAAAAAAAACAGAGTCTGAAATTGCACTTTAAGATGAAGTATTTTCCCTCCCTCTTGTTCCATAACAAACTCAAAAAGTTACCTGTACAGGAGATGCTACCTGTAGATGCTAAAAACAGCAAATAAAAATCTATTTAGCTCGACTCCTGACGTGAAACACACATGAAGACGTTTCGAACTTGACTCTGCAGCAGATGGGAGAAGACCAATATAGTGTTACTAATGACCACAGCAGATACAATGTTTCCCCTCCTTTGATTGAGAAAAAAAAACAAAAAAACTTCCATGACAAAATGGTTACAAGGGCCTATTTAGTGCAGCCTGAGACCGTCGCCCCCCGCCCCCCCCCGCCCCGCCTCTTCAATTTCAGACAAAGAGGATACACTTGGATCAATTGTGCCAAACAAAGACTAAACTATGTGGGGTGACGCATCACACAGGGCTCTTTCTGCTGCCCTGCACGTACACGCAGCCACCCAACACTGAGCTGCCAACAGGTCTTCTCCTCCAACAGCCACTCAAGCACAAACAGGGTTACTCCGCTCGCTCACTCGCCTGCCTTTCTTTCTTTCTTTCCTCTCTCCATTATACTTCTTTAAAGCATCCCAGCACATATCAGAAAAAAAAGTGTGCAGAATTATTTTTGGTATATTCTCAGTCGTGATCCACTTCAAAAAGGTGCCATCACATCTCTGACGATAGCACATTTCCCATCAAACGGTCAAACTTTACAGCATGAGAGATTCTTCCCTCCATGTATATTAAAAACCACGACAGTAGGCCTCGCTGCTCCTCGGCTGTCACCTTCCTCCAGTCCATCAGGTTATCTAAGCTATAGGCTCAATACAAATCTAAACTGGGCAGCCGGTACGTAGCAAAACAAAGCTGAAAGCCAATAACACAAAATTATTATTATTATTATTAAATCAACAGATTAGTGAGACCTGCATTTAACACAGTCAGATTTTTTAAAAAGCTGCGCTCACATCAAACTGAGACTGAATTTTCCTCCACAAAGTAGTCTGAGACTCTGCTGACCCATGAAAATGTGACAATTGGATTAATTAGTGAAAACACAAACTTGGTGGAAAAAAACTGGAGAAAAAGGAAATAATGAACAGCTGAATGTAGGATGTTTTGTCAAACTCAAATTCAGTCAGAAAGGTGATGAGAATAATAATAACCCCCACATTTAGGTGATTTTCATGTTAGCTTAATTCTCTGTTCACGGACCGTTTTTTCCTCAGAATATCTCTAGGCATTAAAAACTATTGTCTTATTTCTTACATATATGGTCAAAGTACGTTTGTGACCCCTGAAAACCCGCCTCCTGCGATCAATCAACAAGCTGTTGAGAAATATGGATGGAGCGTTAATCCAAAGGGTAGCATGGCTGTAAAACGCTAAACACTTTGAGATTTGAAGGGAGAACATATGTCGGGATAATTAGTGGTTTAAAATGAGCAGTTTAACAAGACTGTAGAGTTCACTTGTCTGCTTCATGTCCTTGAGATGATTTAAAAAAAGAAAAGTCCAAGGAAAGTCCTAAAATCCTCAGTTTTCACAGTTCACCATCCATTGTCTCGGCTCTGTGGGTCTCAGACACGTCACTGACATGCTGTCAACATGTTGTCCCTGAACCCCCCGAGAAACAACTTCAGCATCTCCCGTTCCCAACGTGGTGGTTTGTTAGTCACATGGGATGCCAGGTCTTGTCCATCGACTGGATGTGTTCCTTGGCTTTCATTCTGAGAGCAGCGATACTCGAGCTGCGCTGGTCCACGTCCTCCAGAGGGTATTTATCGGGATACGATCCCGTGCACTGGTAGGGAGGAGGAGCCATACTCTGCATCCCCTGGCCCATGGACGGATGAGGATGAGGATGAGGGTGAGAGTGAGGGTGAGGAGGGTGAGGATGAGAATGAGGAGGATGAGGATTGGAGTTAAGGAAGCCGTGGCTGGGGTAGCTGGGCTGGAGGCCTTGAGCTGGACCCATGAAGCCTGGGATGCTGTGGACCGGCGTGGCGCTGGACAGAGGCGAGGAGAGCCAGGGGTCCAACGGGAGCGAGTTGGACATCGGACCCATGCTGGTGTGAACCGGCGCTGGCCGGTTGAAGGAGATCATGGGCGAGTCGTGGAGCTTCATAGTGCTGGCGTCCATTTTTTCCTGCCGACGCCATTTAGCTCTGCGGTTCTGGAACCAGACCTGGGGTACAGAAACAGTCCTTATGATGTGTTTGTGATTTACTGACCCGGATCAAAAGGGACATTTAACTGAATCTGTGTGAAGTTTAAGCAATTGAAATATAATTTAAAGTTTTTTTTAATTTAAATATACATATATAGCTGCAAAAAAACGTTACCTGATTATTCTATTGCCTGCTTATTCTACTGCTGTGATATATTAAGGAGTTTTCCAAGAGAAAACTATAGAAAACCAAAAACAAACCTTCTTTATGTAAACTGACAACATATCTTTGGTGTTATGAGTGAGGAAAAGGATCTCTGTGATATCATAGCGTGGATGTCGTGGTTCCTCCTACCTGGACTCGGACTTCCGGGAGGTTCACCTTCATGGCGAGCTCCTCGCGGCTGTACACGTCCGGGTAGTGGGACTTCTCAAAGGCACGCTCCAGCTCGTGCAGCTGGTAGGTGGTGAAGGTGGTGCGGTTGCGCCTGTGCTTCTTCTTGGGCTGATCGTCCTTGCACGGCTCTGGAGACTTGCCTTCGTCGCTCTCCACACTCTTCCTCAGCTCATTCAGCGCCTCGTCGCACTTGTTTGTGAATAAGCTGCTATCTGTACGGGAGAGAGAAACGAGCGTTGGGGAAAATTGTGATTACAATATGTCACAAACATGAACTCAAATTTAGAAGAGGAGGGGGGGGGGAAAGGAGCAGAGTGGTGATTTTGAAATGAAGAATGTCGTTCCCACTTTCCAGTAGAGCAGACATCAGTTTGACACTTGCAACAATAGGCTACTGTAGGTCAGTGAAGCAAGCAATCCCTTGAACTTCAATGAAGCTCGAAAACATTCCTAATCGGATTTAGAAAAGTTGTTTCCAGTGTTGATTTTCTTCTTTCTATATGGATTAAACTGTAAACATATGACATATAACAGTATTTATTATTGGCACTGGGCTGCAAAACCACCAACTTAGTTGCATTCCACAGTATGGTTGATTATTATTATTAAAGCATAGCCAAAAAAACAAGAAAATCTACATGTCTTGTCAACTGTGAGCACCAGCCACTGACAAGCTACTGTTTACTGACACTACAAGGGTTTAGCAACCGTCTCTCCTCATAATCCTTTAATTTCCCTGAGTCTTCCTCTCAGTTGTTCTTTCTCTCCTTCATTACTAATCTTCCATAATATTTTCGTATATCACTTTCAACACCAGAGAAATACTGTTTCACAGACAGGGAACTAATACAGTCTTCAACCAGCAGGTTAAGAATTTAATTAAACAATCGGATCAGTTGCTCTTGTAACGTTGTTCTCTTGACCTGAACTGGCTTCCATACATCATTCAGGTTGTGTACAGACGGAAGGTTAAACCGACTTTTAATTACTTTTCTGAATTAAATGAGCTCTTCTTATATATATTAAGACAAATAAATGGATTCGTGGATCATGTTATAGCCTTTTCTAGAGAATAAAATGTGTTCAGTTGCTCAGTAAAAGCCACTTGGGGGCAGTGGCAGCGAGTTGTGAACAATCATTGGCGTGATCGCCTTTTAAGTTGATGTGTGAAGCAAATAGTTACTCATTCACACAACCACCGCATATGGAGTAATGTCGATTTGGAGTCATGTGACCACCTGGTGAATGTAAGTCCCTCTCTTTTAGCTCTGGTTTTGGTCTCTACCAACTCCTGAGGGAAGTGTTTGGCTCTTTAGCTGTTAAATCCAATGTTTTCCCTCGCTAGTCACTAACTGTGTCTGTATGCCATTTGGTGCCAGCAGATAGTGAACAGTTGGTTTATAGAGCTATTTCCACTGAAAACAGCTGCTGAAAACAATGCTATGAGAGCGGTCAAAAAAAGCAGTAGATTTCAGGAAACTTGCTGTAAAGCCAAAGGAGATACAGATTCAGGCAATCACACTATAAACCCGATCATTCTCACATAATTTCCACAAATATGTTACAGTATAGAAATGTGAATGCGAGCATGCTTTTGTGACTGAGATGTGTTGACGGCGATAAAGTACGGAGACAGGGGTCATTGTGGTCTTTCAACTGGCAAATGGGAGCGGGGGGCAAAGGCAAAGCAGGATTTTTTAGGGATTCATTTATCCACCTCTCATTAAGCAGCTATGACAAAGGCCAGGCTCTGACAAAGGCAGAGGTCAGGTCTGGTTCAGTGACCAGCTCTTGGCCTGTCAGCCCATCACAGCCACTGGTCTGAAGGCTGCCCACTGTTTATCAGCCAGCAGAACATCTCGGCTCCGAGAGGAGGGGGCCGAGCGACACCAAACACAGAAAAGTTGCTCATTCAGGGGGAACTGCGCTGACTTCATGGGATAGTTACATACAAAGGAGTGATGTCATTGGTGTTGATGTATGTTAATCAAGAAAATCAGTGTCTGCCTGGATTCAGCGACTGAATTAAAACCGCTTGTGTTTTTTACTTGAATGTTTTTTTTGTTGTTTCTGCCACAAGTTTCGCCAACCACCTGCCAGATCCTGCATGTGAAAATAGCTTCAGATTAAAACGTGATGAATTTGATTCCGAGACAGAATGATAACAATAACACCCCAATGACCTACTGTACAATCTAATCTCCACACAGAAGAGAAGATTAGGGGAATTCCACAAGGGGATGGGATTGGGCTTGTGCACATAAACCCCCTACACCATCTTGTCCTGAGATTTAGCTCTCAATCTCAGCCCCGTGGTGCAACAGTGGGAATCTGCATGTGAGTGGTTTTAAATGGAAGCAAACTCCACAAAAAATGGTGCACCAACACACCCAGTATGACCGCACTCTGCATGTTATACATGCTGCTCGATACGCTTCATGTTAAATGTTAAAAGTGTAATATGCAACGCTGCAGCCAAAAAGCAGGGCATGCAGCCTATTATCATTGCCGGCTCAAACACCGCCCGCTTTGTCTGAGGTGAAGGTGAAGGTTCACAGCCTTCACGGGCCTGAGACAGGCACAGAGAGAGCAGACAGGCCACAGCAAGATGAGGCATGGATTCAAAACCCAGCACCTTCCCGCAGGTTTCTGAGGAGGTGTGGCTATGTTTGATTTGTGTGAAAATGCTGTTTTATTCTTCTGATTCACAGCTTTTTTCTTAGTAACAATTAATTCACCTCTTACTTGTGTGTTAACCATAACGCCGATGTGGCAACATAACACACCTCTAACGCTATAAACTCATATGAACTCTTGAATAAGTTTGAATCACGATAGACTGAATCTTCGTTGGTGGCCAGAAAACTTTCTAGTCATCAGTAAAGTAAGTTTATTATGTTTGATCACAGATATATTCTAACTTCAGTGCAAATCTCTGAACTGAACCCAGAACTCATATACGTATCCAGCCCTCCTTCCAGACCGGACACCCTGCTGTTTCATCAATATCCTCCAACATCTCGTGTGTTTTTGGGGCAGAAGATCAGAAGATTTTTCTCAATAACAAACTTTGAAGCTGTTCAACTCAACCTAAAGGTGGCGCTCCTAGAGGTGACACTACCGTGGAGGACGATGGCGGGATGGAGAGCATCAGCAGCAACTGGACTCACCATGGTACTGCTGCTCTGTGCTGCTGGTCCTCAGAGAGGAGAGGTGCCCGCTGTAGGTCGGGTGTGACGAGGGCTCCTGCTGCCTCCCGGGCTCCGCCAGGCCATCGATGTCCACTTTATGGGGCCGCGGAGCCCCGGCAGGACTGAGCAGGGGGTCCTGGTCTTTGCTGAAACCCAGAATGACGTCGATGCTGTGGACGCGACCCCCCACGGTGACGCCCCCGCCTTTCCCCATCTCGTGGAAGTTGCTGGGGGAGAGGCAGCTGTCATCCACCATGCTCATGGTATCCAGTGATAAATGCATCCGAGCGTCTGCACTGCAATCAGAGAGAAAAGGCAGTTTGAGGACAAAAGGTGCTGTAGTGGACCAGAGATCATCTTAGGTTACCTTAGATGATCTCTGTCCATCCATCTTAACCCTCTTATCCTCTGCAGGTCACATCGGGTTGAGAGGCTATCACTTAATGACACAACTTACTTCTTAAACAATATATATGACATTTTTTTAATGCATGCTCAGCACTCTCTGTCCCACAGCGATTATGAATATCAACTCTCTGCTATATTTTAAAATGAACATAAAACTTTTATATCAAACAAAACCCTTTCTTATAAAAACTACACCCAGATTTATTTGTGTATTCCGTTGGAATAAAAAAAAAATACTTTACACAACAATCTTTACGATCTTGTCATTCTACTGATAATGTTGCCTCCCAATACTTAACTTAAACAGAAATCAATGTTAGGTTTTGGGTAAGTGTAGATTATAACTGCAGCAGGATACAACTCTCTCAAGAGCAACATATTCTATAGATTTTATACAGACATTCATTCACAGGTGTTTAAATAAAGTTATGTTACTGAAAAACAAATGGAGTTTTTTGAGTGGGCCAAAATCTGGCATTAATTAATATACATGAAGTAAGTTAGTAAGTAAGTTGTATTGACTGGATTGCAAATGGAAGTATTGCGTGCGATATTGATTCTGCATTTATTATTTGTGTTCTGCTATGCAATAGAAACACAACTACACATATAAAGACACATTTCAGGTGCTCACATACAAAAGAGCAAGTTTTTTGATAAAAAAGCAAACTTTTCCACAGCACCAGCATGTGTTTCTTCACTGCATCCTGAGCTGTTAACCTCTATCTTTTTGGAGCCACACTCTCTCCAGTTCCATGACACTGTTAAAGTTCAGTCTCACTGAAATGAATGACATCCACAAAACAAGGCAGTGGTCGAGCTTACCTTTTTTTTTATTTTTTTATAAACGTTGAAATGTTGAAGTTGCTGATGCCAGTGCTCCACCTGTTCCTCTGAGCGGCTCACCCTCAGACTTCACTCTTCCCAGATCGCCAATGTGCACCGCTCGCAATCACTGAGCCGGCTTTCCTTACCTCGCATCTCTCAGAATACTCTCTCTATATAGCAAACAGTCCTAAACAGGAAAAAACTCCAGTGAAGTGCAAGTGAATAAAGCCGCTTGGTTGCAAAAAAAAAAAAAAAAAAAAAAAACCCCACACAAACATTCAACAACTGAGTTCAGACGCCATGCACTCCAGCTCAGAGAGGAGAGTGGAAGAGGAGGAAGACAGAGAGGGAGAGGTGGACGAGGCTGAGGGGGGCGTAGGAGGTGAAACGTGGGGATTAGGAGAAGGTTATTAATTGGAATCCTTCCCCTGTAAGAGTGATTGGCAGCTGGTTTCTGCTCAAGTAATTGTTTTAAATGTCATTTCCATTCACCCCCCACGGTAGGAGGCCCAGGCTAATGAAGCCTGGACAAGACTCTCTTTCATACATTTATTGTTTAAAGACAAAAGACCCACTGAAAGTTTTCTCTAAGCACACCCAGCCCCCCCCCCAAATTTATGTGGAACCATGACAAAAAATAAACTTTGAAATGATAACACATGAGGTCATCAGCATAAAGATTATCTTTACGTAAATGTTGCCCTACTAATTTAACAATATACATTTTTTTTTCTCTCAAAAGGGTGTCAGTGATGAATATTTATATTAATATCCCAGCAAAACCATGTTTATTTCATTCATCAGAAAAATTTAAATTTAAATGAGATTAGACTTTAATCTCCCCAAATATTTTAGTTGACTTTAATTAATGCGATCTGTCTCGTCTCATCTCAGTTTAATCTGACATCCTAGTACGATAATACATTAATTAATTTGATAAATGCTTGTCTTATTTAATAAAAGTAAAAAATAAGCTATTTACAAAAAGAGAAAGTAGGACCCAGATACAGCTAATTATCTTATACAATATTTTAAAAGATTTGGAAAATAAAAAAAATGTAAGGATAGGAGTGAGGAGTAACTGGAAAACACAAACAAAAAGTACTTCCTTATTCTCTGTTAACTTGATCTGCTTACTGGGTCTTTTTAAAAATAAATAAATAAAACTGTTTTTTTTTCAATTTTAGTAATAACACACACAAAACATTTTTTTAAACTTATACTATATTCTGGCATATATTGGTATATATATATTTTTGTAATATGTAATGTAGATACTTTAGTTTGTACACTTTTACAGTGAGCAACTACATGACTACTATATGAAATGTATCTTGTTATTAGTATGCTGATGGCAATTATCTTCAAAATTCACAAAAAAAAAGTTTCAAGTTTCATAAAAATTCACAAATGGAGCTAAAATGTAAAGTATTTGTATGACATTATAACAGACAGGCACAAATGTTCAGTGGTCAGAAACAACTAATAATACATGCAAGTACACAAAAAATAAGGTGTTTTTGTTCTAGAAGGAACCTCCATTATTTCGGCATCAGGTGACCAGCACTGCTTGTACAGTAAAGCTCCTCTTGTGGAGCTGCACTATTTCTTTAAGAGGAGGGTTTTCAACACGGCCCTTTTAAAGCTGAGGTGATCTGCCTTTCACAAGTATGAAACGGTGAAAATAATAAACAAGGTAAAAATGCTGTTGCTTCATTGCCATCACACATTTGGATGTTGTTCTTTTGTGTACCGGAGAACAAAAAGTGTCTGCTAGCCGATTTAAAGTAGCAGAGTCGGTCCGGCTTAAAGTCACAGAAATCAGCTGCGACTCTAAAGGCGCTAAAAAGATTAACTGTGACCTCAAACATATCTAAAGACACGTTGGGGGAACATCAATTTAACAGCTGATTCAGTTTCAGTCTTTAGGACGGGCTGAATGTGCACATGACAAAATATGTAAAACAAAATCTGCTCATAGAAAAAGGGAAATTACAGATTTTTTTGTTTTCTTGGAGAAAGTAAAAATGTTATACAATACATGCTCTGAAACAAAATGTAAAGTTTTTTCTTTGGATCAGGCAATTTAATCAAAATGAAGTGATGTAAACATTTAACAAAATTTTGAGAAAATCTGCAAATTTCGAATTAATCCTCGTTTCCATCCACTACCGTTATGCAATCATTAGGAGTCGGTTCATCATGATAACTCTCCAGACAGAAAACCCAGTATACCATTGCAGAAGAAGAAGACGGTGTGGCAAGATGACGTCATTACAAGAGCAGCAAACGGTTAAAAGCGATGTAGCAAACACGTTTGTTTCATGTATGGATTGAGATTTGTTTTATCTGCCGCTGTTTTTCATCTCTTCAACAGAGCGTGAAGCTGCAGGCTTCATAGACATCATTTATTCACTAAATCTGTTCCATAGCATCGATTCAGCCACTTTTCCACCTCAGCCAAGCGTAAAAACTTTTTTTTTTGCTATATTTGAAGATTTTTTCCCACATTTTCCACTTATTATTATTTTTGGAACAGGTAGACAGAAATGCAGTAATCGTGAAGTTTTCTCCACTTTTGACAGTTATTCTTATAGTTCTCATTCAGGCAAGAAAAACAGACAACGTTTAAGAAAAGTAACATTATAATTTGATGTAATTTTCAAGCCATTGGCGTAATTCAATCTGTGAGAAAGAGTGGAAGGCAGACGGTGGTGGTAGTAAACTCCAGGGGTCATTGAGGTCAAACTAGTTGCTTGTCATGATTAACATTTTACACAAACATAAATATTATAAAATCAAATATTATCATGAATAATCATCTAATTTCAGCCCAGATAACCATGGTTCAGCACAATAACATTTACTCTTCATTCCCGATAGTCTCACTTACAGCAAGCTTACTCAGTAATGATAAGTGGTCACTTATCCCCACATGATTTTGTTAATACAATTTTGTTTCTTCCACTGTTTCTCTGTTGTCCTAATTGCGCATAAATTGGTTAAGAAGAAGCATTTCAGTTATCAAGCTGCTTAGTTTTATCAGATGACAATGTAAGCCTCCTGATCCTATTAGAGGTAAAAGCAGCTAACGTGTAAATGCGCAGTGTCAGCTTACTGAGGGAAGTGGGGAGAGGGGGAGGGGGAAGGGAGGGAGGGGGCGAGAGGAACAGTGATGGTGTTGGTCTGACGACGAAGCTGAGTTCATGTGGTTCTCCGTTTCTCGGTCGTGCAAAGGCTCACGGGCAGAAGGGATGACCAACCAATCACAGCAGAGCATAATTCCATAAAACATGTTGAGATCGTTTCCATGGCAACGTTGAACCAAAGAGTCAGGTTAATGTTACTCTTCAGTGTGAAATAGTTCATTAAGCCGCCAGGATTTCTAAAGTAGTATGTTGAGATAGTTACAGCGATCAAAGACATAATAAAAACTGTCTCAAGAATACAGTTTAAAATTTATGGAATGATGATGTCATAATAAGTAATCACAATATTATGCAATATCTAGGGGGAAAGGTGATATTTTGGGAATGTCAAGGACAAGGTTGTAATTGTGGGTCGAGGATCGAGTGGTGATAGTGTGATTCATCAGCGTCTGAGCCTCAGGAGGAACTCTGACCTCCGGAACTCACTCAATATTTTTTTTATTTTATTTATTTTTTTACTCATTCAACATAGTGACCAAATCTGAGTCGGTCACGAGGTGCCAGCGGGTCCAAATACATACGTTGGGAAAGAGACCTCTATAAATCAGCTGATTGGTACTTTGCAGTACAAGGATAAATCAATATATTTAAATAAAATGTAATATAATCAATATTTTGAATAATACTCAAGTCTAATTTAATGAAATACCTTGTGTTAGCTCTCTTGTGTATTTTTCTTGTCTAGTGAATGTGAGTGTAAATCTAATGTTCTAAATAATATCTTAAATCTTGCAAATTTTCTGTTTTGGTCTTCTTTTTTCTTCTTTGGTTTTTGTGTCATTTTACACAAAAAAATCACTATAAATCACTATTTGGTTTCTGTATTTGTATTTGTACAAACATACCGTATATGTTTTTTTTATGTAGAATCTTAATTTCAACGGGTAAATTGCGCTGTCAGATACATTTCATGGAATACAAATTACGATATTTTCCTCTAAAATGTAGTGAAGTACAAAGTATCATAAATAAGGAATACTCAACAACAAAATTGTACTTCAATACAGTACATGAGTAAATGTGCGTGTATACTACTACACCACTGACAGTACTACACTTTGTGTTTACTATCATTCAGATACAAACACTCATCTTTAAAAGGTGAGTAAAATGTTTCATGACCAGAAGAATAACTTAAATAACAAAAACACACAGTATTTTGTTTTGAAAGGACATGCGGTTGTATTTGTATTAGTACGGTTTGTAAATAATTTGTGAAGGAAAGCGCCTGTCCAGGGATGAGCGGAGCTCGGATGATTCAGTTTTCTTAGAAAGACATCTTGTCTCGTACCTATATTAGTCCATGTTAGCTCATTTAGTCCTTCAAGTGACACAATCTACTTATACGTGAACAAGTTAAGCCCCATTAAGTTTGTCTACAATACACCTTCCTTTGTCCCACTGTTACATATGTGCATTGGCTCCGCTTGGAGCTGAGCTGTAAAGACCCCAAACAGCTTACATGATGCGCTCTCTACCTGGAGGAGCTCTGAGGATTGTCATGCTGCTCTGTAATCCAGCCAATGAGGATGTAAAAGGACTCGAAAGCTCCACCTGGAAAGCTGCATGTGGATTTTGCATCCGCATTCAAACAATTGACCACGATTAGGCGACTGTCTGCTCGAGTGCTTCTCGGCGGATGCGTCTCGTTTCATCATTTATCGACGAATGAAAGAGCTCAAAGATGATTCTTGTACTGAATCAAATTTGGACTGAGACCAGACTGAAGAGAAAAGTTGAAGGTTGTCTACAGGTGATAGACTTCAGCCAACAAATGGACCAGCAAATATTATATATGAGGTGTTTTTGCAGATAGTTTATATAAACATGTGTACACTGCAGCCTATAATAAGTAATACGTTAAAAGAGACCCTCTGAGAAGTCACCCATTAACACTTGGGTCCAGGGATAAAGCTTTGTTCGGTGGTATAAAAATACACACTGACAAACTGAGAGGAAATAATCACTGGTATTCAGAAAAAAAATTATAATTTACTCAGTAATATATAACTCATCCACCATCAAAGAGAGCAAATCTTTTATTATCTTTTTTTGTGTGGTTCCTTTATAAATCCTTGTCCAGAAAATTGCTGCTCATCCCATTAGAGGGCTTCAGGAAAACACCGAGCAGATTGAACAAACGGTGGAGGACCATCGCTTACTGTACGATAACAAGACGGAGGATGAAGCCTCAATTTGGGGTTCGTCTCCCGGGACAGAGACAAATACCAGGCTTACGTAGACTTAAGTCAAATGACATCTTTAATTCAGCCTTGTGACGTGACAACAATCCCACCCAAAAAAGAGAGTCTTCATTTAGTGGTGGGGTTTAAACGGTATTAATCTCACGAGAACAATGAAAATGTCATTTTATTTCTATTAAAAAGCAGCAGACGAGCACATGTGGTGAAATGAGTGATACATTAATAAATAGAAACAGTATGTGTTAAATAATAATGTTCAGTTCAAAGATTAGGAAAGCAAATAAAAGACATCTGTACCTGCAAAACTCCCAAGAGGACAATGGATAAAACAAAGCCACTCTTTTAATCTCAAAATCCTCATAAAGAGGGAAGAGAACGTAGTAATACATGTCGTATGTGAATTGAGTCAAAGTCCCCGAGAACGCTGACTGCTGGAGTGTGACGGACAAAGTGTCAAAAATAGTATGAGGCTTGATTTCTTAAAAAGTGAAATGATTTCCTCTTTCACGTGAAAAGGCCTCCTGACAACCTGCCTCGAATAAACATCCCAATAATTTTTTTTAAAAGCAAAATTCTTTGAACATTGAAAAACATTAAATATTACACATTTTTCATATTAAATCCTGAGTCCATGGCATATTGTTCACTGGGATCAAAGCAGATTTGGGTGATCTGCGATTAAATCCAGGATTTTTCCTGTTTCTTTCCCATATATGTATATTTAATCTTGCGTCATTAAATACAAATAACCTGTGTTTACTCTACAGAACAGAAGCTCTTTCATCGTACAGATGCCACATTTATATGGCAATAGGGGTGGGTAAAAATATCGATACGGCAATATATCGCGATACTTTGCCGCCCAATACAATATCGATTTTCAACTCTAAAGATCGATTTAAAAAAAAAAAAAAAAATAGATTAATGTTTAGACGCGTTGTGAATGCAGTACTTTATCCTTTTTCATTTTATTTTCAATATTTATTCCAGTCAATTTCATGGAAATTAATAAAATGGAGAGGCTGTTTTGAATGAAATAGTTTTGACTCAATTTGTCCTTTGATCAATATCATCTGATGTACATATACAGGTACTTGTGTTTTCATCTTTATTTATATCGCAATATCGTGATATCGTGATACGTATCGTATCGTGACCAAAGTATCGTGATACGTATCATGATATGTATCGTATCGTGACCAAAGTATCGTGATACGTATCGTGATACATATCGTGATACGTATCATATCGTGACCAAAGTATCGTGATACGTATTGCATCGTGACCAAAGTATCGTGATATGTATCGTATCGTGAGGTTCTTGCCAATACTCACCCCTACATGGCAACAAACAGACACTCGGACAGACAGAACTGAAATTCAAACTCCATGTAGAGTGTTATCTGCTACTCACCGGACGGCTTTGGCTTCACAGACAATCCTGGTTAGTTGGAGTCATTGTTGTTGTTGTTTTTTTTGCTATTTCACAGGATGTGGTGTGGTTTTATAAAGACAGTGTCAACAGATTTCACAAAACTTTACACACGTGTAGTTGAGATCAAAATGAAGTTCAAAGAAGGGCGTGGTCCGAGCTAGATCACCAAAGTCATTAGGGTTTATCCTCTGGGTACCATGAATGTCTGTACACAGATTTGTGGCGAATCTAGTAGTGGAGCCACCAATCAGAGCCGTACCATAGTCTCACCCCCCACACTGACGTTTAGTATATTCCTGTGAAACTCTTTCTCTTTGGCATCACATGACCACCAGAGTTACGCAATGATTGTCCTCAAGGAATCCAGTTTTGGCCTCCACCGGGCCATCACGTGTGACTCGTACCAACACTGGGGGTAACGATGTGCTGTATTACCTGTCCATCGCTCGCAACTCCACTGCCACCATTAGGAGCTCGGGATCAGCATCCGGATCCAGACCCGATCCCATCGCGGCGCTCCGACCCGGGGCTGCGTTTGCCCGACTCTCGCTCAAGTTTCTCTCTCAGTTTGTGGAAAGCAGGTCTCCTGCGGGGCTCCGGCTCCCAGCAAATCCTCATCAGGGAGTAAACAGCGGGGGGGCAGTCCTCCGGAGCCTCCATGCGATAGCCCCCCTCCACCCGCTCCTTCACTTCCTTCAAGGACTACAGGAACAAGGAGAGACAGGCAAAGGAAGGCGATGAATGATCATAAATCGGGATTGTGATTAGTATTCACAGTTTGATTAAACGTTGGAACAACAACAACAATATATATATAAATATATATTTCTATATATATGTACATATAAATATATATATATTTTTATATATATATGTGTATTAACAGGCTGGAGGAGGTAATCAACTGCATTTAAAAGGACACCGGCTGACCTGAGGTGCAAAGGAGACACGCTAACTGTCCCTTCGATTAATGCTGCCTGATCCCGCTGGCCTCATTTAACAGCCGGTCTCAGTGGTGAGGGATCACAGATTACCCGAGAGCCACTAGTGTCACAAACAGAGCTGGCTTTAAGTAGCATAGTTTCCTCCTTTCCAAACGTCTATCCTTTACAGTGTGTCAACATGATCCGGCCCCTCGAGTGACGTCAAACTGCTTCGTCTGTGGGCAGGTAACAGGTGAAGAGTAGCTTCCTTTGCACCCAAACAGTTCATTAAGTGGATTAGGCAAACTGAGAACAATAAGATTATTTCTATCTATTTCGTTATCCTCGCTGACGCACTATGATCTGAGTGACCCGAAGCGCTTTCCTGCTCAGACGCTGTAAGTCGATCCAGAAGATGACGGTCTACCGACAAATCTGACCGCAAGGCCCGGCGGCCTCCCACTCGCACACCTACTACGTTTCACAGACACAAATCCTTAAAACCACAACGTGACAGAGCTGCGTCACGGGCTCGAGGCTCTTTCCGGTTTCAGGAAAGCCGGACCAGAGAGGAAAGATTTTTCTTAAGTCTTCTTAGAGGTTGTCTTTTCTCAAAATCATCTTTTTAAATGTAGACGATGCAGACGAGATGGAGGTCTGAAACTTCTCAGTTAAAGAATCCAGATCAGATCTGAAGTAGAAAAGACTTTAAATATTAGGCCCTATCATCCCTAGAGGTCAGATTACTAAACAGACAGAAGACATCTTTCTTTCTTGCTGAGCGTTAGAAGAGAAGTCAACTGGTCCCGGCAAAGAAATAGTCCAGTACATATGTCCTCGTTAAGCCACATCTTATAGTTTAACATCGTTATTTGTGCGACTTAAATAAACAAGATAGGATGTGTTAATTACTGAGTTAAGGCCAGTGTTTTTGCTATGCTACGCTAACCGTCTGGTTGGAGCTTCACATTCAATGGACAGACACGAGACATTCAACGTGAATACACCTATTTACAAAAAAGGCAAACTATTGGTCAAACACATTTTGGTGTAGCTGACGTGTTCGTAATGCATTAAACATCTTTATCATCTCACTTAACACACACACACACACACACACACACACACACACACACACACACACACACACACACACACACACACACACAACGTACCATCTTAGGGTAAGGCTGACGGCCGTAAGAGAAGATCTCCCACAGGAGAACACCGTAGCTCCAAACATCGGATTTTGTGGAGAATTTCTGCAACATGGGAGCAATCATAGAAACATAATGAAACATCAGAACCTTTTCTCATGGATCTATCAAACCATAAAAGTGATGCAGCAGCTGTGCACACCGACCTCTTTCTTCAGAGCTTCGGGGGCGGTCCATTTGACGGGCAGCTTGGCGTTATCGGACACCTTCAAGTCCACCTTGGTCAAACCGAAGTCGCTGACTTTGGCCAGGCCGTCGTCGGACACCAGCACGTTACGGGCTGCCAAATCTCTATGAACCAACTTCTTCGATTCCAGGTACTCCATCCCCTCACACACATCTCTACACACACACACAAAAACAACTGGTCATTTAAATGTCTGCACCCTCGCATGATTTACATGAGGGGGGACGTCCACTGTGATGTGTATACAGTGTTTGTGGACCTGCAGCTGTCCCACAATGCACAGCTCTGAACACAAGTGTGAACTCACAGAGCGAAGCGGAGCAGCTGAACCGAGTTTACAACCGAGCGTCCTCTTGTCCGGAGAAAGTTGACGAGGTTTCCCTTTAACACAAACACACATAAAGGATAAAACACTTGAAGATGTCGTATTGATCTACAAATGTGTTAATCCAGCGCTAAACAAGTTATTTACTATTTCGTATTGTTCAAATTACAGTAACTATATAAGTGACCTAAAGTCATTATACAACCACAATGAGCTTCTGGATTTCAGCCTAATGTCATTAAACAGGAGAGGAAGTCAGACTCTGACTCCTTAAAGCTGCATTGGCTTACCATTGCATTAGTGGCGCCTCCTTGTGGCAGCAGGACGTATTGTAATTGCTTGGATCTTTGGGTTAAAGGTTACTTTTACTGAGAAAATTGTCTAGGATATAAAGAATGACTACATCGAAATAACTATAAAGCACATTGAATGAAAACACATTTTAATATATATATATAACTATTTATTCTCACTGGCTGCTGGTGCTGAATTTGCAGGAAAAAATTAGATGCATTCATAGCTGTTGATTCCTTCATTCTGGTTGTTAATATAATGATGTTTTATATTCCAACTGAGATCCGCTGAAGATGATTATATCACCTAGTTATTAATTACCTTAGTCATGAGCTCTGTGACAATATGAAGCCCTTTGTGAAGGATGACCCCCAACAAAACCACCAGGTTTTTATGCTGGAGCTTCCTGAAAGAAAGGGAATCCAAGTTCAAAACATTTAGTCGGCTAGAATAAAAAACATTTGATTCAAACACCTATGATCACTCGTACAATAAGCCTGAATCGAGTGGAAGAAAATGAAAAAGGTTGTTTTTATTTAATTCACACGCTCGTCAAAGTTGAAAGAAATGCTGGGACTCACGTCATGACTGTGGTCTCCTGCATGAAGGCCTGAGCTGTGACATCACATTTAATGGTCTTCACTGCCACTCTCTGGCCCATATAGTCTCCTTCATAAACAGCTGCGAGTCACACACACACACCCATCAGAATACATTCGTTTCACGTGTTGTAATAGTGCAAACAAAAGCAGAATTCAAAACTCACCACCAAACTCCCCCTCTCCGATATTCTCTCCCAGTTTGAGCTTCGTGATGTCCAGCAGCCACCCAGCTGGAGAGGAGAGACACGTGAACTATAAAACCTTTACAACCTGAAGGATCACGATCATGTTTGATGTGTGTGTAGATTCAGGTTTTTCTTGATGTCAGACTTACTTTTCGACAGTTCCAACTCCGCCGACTTGGCCCCTTGTTTTCGTTTGGGCTTCAGAAGAGTTGTAGCGATGGAGCCTTTGTTCTTCGAGTAGAACTGCAAAGACGAACACACAGTTATTTATTTATTTATTAATATGTATATGTGTCACATGTACACGTTTTATAAATGTACAATACATTCTTATTATCGTCTCTAGCTCTAGAGACAAAGATGAACACCTCCTCGAGAAACCATGTGAACACGAGTGAGGTCTGTGGTTTCACACCAAAAAAAAGGTGCGACTGTAACCTTTATTTAGTCACAAACCATTCAAATGACTGCACCACGGGATGTATGTGAAGATACTCTTCAGTGTCAGACCTCCACTTCCTATAAGCAATGGTACTAATATTGATAATAATAATAATTGTTAATTAATTAACTATTAATATGGAAGAAGGGTTTTGGGGAAGGGGTGAGAGTAAATAAGTTATTCTTCTTCTCACTCCTTTCTGAGCTGTAAAGAAAATAAATACTATTTGGATTTTTGTTGTTTTTTTATTCCTATTTTATGTCTTTACTTGTTCACAAATCAAAAAATATATTTTATTTCCTATAATAAAAACACAAAGGCGGCGGCTGAATTAAACGACACAAGTAAATTCTGACACGGTGACACTTTTGTATTGTGAGCAGTTGTCGTGAGCATGTATTTATAGCCATCCGGACGTCCTTCCTGCGTTTCCCCGCGGGAGTAAGTCAGCTGGTCTGACTCAGAAGCCTTCTGTGGTCCGCTGATAAGGTGCAGGAGGAGAGCTCGTCACCTCCGTCGAGTCCGTCTTCCTCACGCAGAAACAGGCCAAACGCAGATAACCCGTAAAAGGGATCTTCTTCTTGTGTTTTCCTGTCTTTGCTTGAAAGATGTATTTTTACTCTGGTACTTTGGCCATAAATACAGCAGCCATCTTAACAGGACCGGACGTCTAGTTGGGACTCCTCGTCACAGTCTGTGGCCTCATTAACATAAGGACTTAAGACCCTACTAACTGTAGTCGGTCAACCCTTTGGAACATACTGAAGTATCTCACCAACTATTAGATGAACTGCCATGACATTTTGTTCAGAAATGCGTGATCCCCAGAGGATAAGACCCACTGACGTCCCCTGACATTAAGGCTTCATTTGCATGACCGCGATGAAGCTGAAATAATTATTTTATATACTTCAATTTTGACCTCCTCAGGCTTTTTCTCTTGTCTATGTCAGGTGAAGTTGTGCCAGAAATCCTTCCTCTGAATAATAGAAAGTACAGGCGGGTCTGTTATATATATGACGCTTACTTTTTAAATAATGTATAGTGTTATATAGTCTATTTTGTGTGCATATATAGCAGAATCATTTTTTTGTCCTGGTTACACGGAACGACACAACTTGGATGGCTCACCTCTATCATGTCAATGAGGTTGTAGAAATACTGTGCGTTGTCGATGGTCAGCTGCTTGTCCTGATACATCACCCGGTAGTGGATGACCTCTCGGGAGACGCTGACACACAGGACGTAGTCGCCGGGATGGCGGATGGACTCTCGAACCAGGAACAGGCCGTCCTCGGCCGGCTGCAGCTTACACACCGCCTCTGGACCCGAGATCTTCCCGTGAAACCAACTGGTGAAAAAGGCAGCGTGGGGGAGAGACACATATATAGTTTATAGACGGTGATTTTCTAACAGAGGAGATGAAGTTTACAGGTGAATAAAGAATGCAGACACAGTGATTTTTATAGCACGTCTCAACTCAAAACAATGCGGTCACAAGTTGTGTTTTTCAAGTTGACCAAACCAAGAGCTAAATTTAGAAAGGAGTGTGTCTCTGCGTCACAGTCACACCGCCCGTGTGTTTGCTGTACGTAAACACGGCTGCATCCTTCTGAGGATGAGGCTGCTGTAAAAGAAAGATGTGCAACGGAGCAGGAACTTACGGCATGAGGCTGAGGCTGGGGTCGACGCGCAGAGCCTCTCTTTCACGCACATTGGTGGAGTTGATGAGGCCTTCGTCTCCCGTGGCGTTGTGTCTCGCCTTGTAACATCCCTTCTTCTGGAAAAAAAGAGAGCAAAGTCTCCTGTGAAACGGTGGGAAAACGACGTTGCTACCGAATGACTGGTCTGCAGCCTCGTTTAAACATGACAGTACCGCGCTCGCATCAACGATAGTGAGGAGGTCTCCTTTGTGGTAAGCCAGCTCTCCGGGTTTGGGTTTCCTGTGGTCCCCCTTGGCCACACACTGTCTACCAGCAGCCCAACTCATCTGCAGGGCCAGAGAAAAATAATAATGATGATAACAACAACAATAAGAGAGCATTGGAAGAGTGGAATTTAAAGATAGGGGAAATAGAGACAAAGCTCATTTCAGGAATTATCTTTAAAGAATTCATCATTTAAACACAAGAAAACTATCTTTTCATAATTGATTATTTATTGGGAAGTGTGTTCTTCCTGCTCGACTGTAAACAAATGACACGTTCAGTGACTAAAAGACTCGAGGTGAAGGAAGCGGTCTGTTTGACCTATAACCACAACCAAATTACACAAGTCTTTCTAGGAGACTTCTGATATTATTAGGAATTTATGAACACTTCAAAATAATGTCTTCCCCCCCAAAAAAACATTAGCTTGTACCCAAATGTACCCTTCAATCAGCGATGATGTGTTTATGCAGCTCATGATGATGCTCCATGAGAACCAATGAGAACTGCATATGGAGTAAACTCCAAAACACCTTAAACTCTTTTTAGTTTAACAGCACAATCATCTCACAGCTGACTTCAGACAAAAAAATGTTTTTTTTAATTAATAATAATCTCAAATATGCATGTTTATTCCAATTTTAACAGCATGCTTTACCAAAGTAACACAGCAGCTTGAATCAGCTGTTTGTATATTGACTAATTAATTTTTCTAAATCATACACAGGCCTACCTTTGCCATGAGCAGGGCTGGAGGGCGGCAGGATTCTGTCGGACACCTGTCGAGGAGAATGAAGGGATAATAAGAAGAATATAAAATGCTGTGCAGTCTTTAAACAGAGAGCTCAAGAGCAGCTGTTGTCAAGGCAATGAGGGATGAGCGAACATAATGGAGCACATACGAGGGTGTTGACAGCGCCGCTGTCGCATAAATTAAAAGTAAATGGCTCCGGACGGCTCGTCGTTCTGTCTGGTTTCCTGTCGACATGAATGTTTCAGTACCTGCGGCTCTCGGGGCAGATGCTGCTGCCGCTGCCGAGTCTCCTCCTCGGGACAGCTGGCTCAGAAAACCCGCAAAACAAACGCACACAAAAAAAAACACTTCACGGTGACGTTTTTCTGTCAAATGTATCCATTAAAACAAGTCGCGAGGAAGCGACGCGGCAGACATCAGAGTCCGAGACACGCGCGCGCGCCGCAGCAGCTGCTGTCAGAACCCCGGACTACTTCCTCAATATTTCGGAAAAACGTGTTTCATATTTCATGAGGTGACACACGAAGATGTGACGCTTTATGTGACTTCACTTCAGCCTTCTAGAGAAAAATGTGTGTGTAATCTGTTCAAACACACAAGCAGAAGACGTAAATGGCTTAAAAGTGTTTTAATATCTCCTTATTTTTTTTTTTAGGCGACACTACAAAGACATTCAAACAATAAGAGGACAGCGACGTTCACACTTCTCCGTTTAAACAATACAAAATAGATTTCCTTCAGAAATAAAATAAGCATTAATTACATGATGCTTCATAAATGAAAATCAAACTTTAAAAAAAAAAATCTCCTCTCACATCAACTTTTAAGCCAAATAGTTGTGCAATTGTCTCTTCCCTGTCCTACATCTCTGTGAAATTATATCATATTACATAATAAAACCCAAAAACAAACAAAAACAACTCATGTTCCCCTTAAATACACAACATGATGCAGGCACAAGGAAGAAAGTCAAACTTGATCGTTACAGTAGATATTCAGTCTTATTTCTCGCACTAAAGCTTCTCTCCTCTGCCAACCGTACTCTGGAAGAAAAAAGATTACTAGGCATATTATTCAAAAATGATAAAACGGCTGCATTCAGTAACATTGTCGTTTCTTAAGTGCTTCATTCCCTCAGCATGCTACAGACTGTGCAACATTTCCTCAGACATCTCCAGTGTGACCTCAGAAAAAAACCACACAAAGCACAGCTCCTGTGTCTTTGCACATTTCTCACACAAAACCTCAATGACGACGACGTTTCAAGGGGAAGTTATTTTAGTGTGCCCGTGTTGTTCGGGTGATGCAGGGCCTTTCAGGGTTTCATAACTCTTTCAAGTCATCGCCGTCGAGTTTGTAAAGGAAACGTTGAAAGAGGAGTTAGTGGTTCCCTCAATGGCGCTGCATGATTTTATTACTAATGTGTCATCTTAGGCACAATGAACGTCACAGTACTGCATGTATGTAAAATATAAACACAGTCCCGTCTCCTGTGATCTCTCTCACAGTTTCAAAGCTTCTAAACTTAAACCCATCTTTTTTTTTGTTTAACACAGACTGGAAAACACATTTTTGTTCACAAACGTCATGCACCAACGTTAGTTCAGAGGGTCCCGAGAGTTTAGACCCCGCTGGAAATAAAGCTTAAGGTGCTGATGATTTTACTGCCGTTAACGTCAGAAAACAATACGACTGGATTTGACGGTGGTGCTTTAATTAGTGTGAATAAACAAGGGGAGGGATGGTCAGTAGTTAGTGTGCAATTATACTGAAACGGAACGACGCTATCAGTCATTTTCATGATTTCCTATTTTTTACCGAGCTTTTTCTCTGCTAACTTTAAGAGTCCGTGGGAAATTATTATACGAGGGAAGGATTTGCCGTACAGATTCTCAAGCTTTAGTCTCCTCCCGTCACATCACTCCTCTTAATTCAAGGGTAGACATTGAACATCTACAGTCAGTTATATTCATATGTGTATAGCTGCGTGTTAAGATTGTTGTCGAGATAAGAAAAGCTGAAAGTTGTGACATTCCACCAGTCTCTAGACTAGCAAACGCCTCTGCTCTGGAGGCAGAGGTCAAGCACTCTCCGCTTCCTCCTTCTTGTCTTTTTTGCCCTCCCCCTCCCCGTCGCCTGCGTCGCTGCCGTCCCGTCTACGCTTGCGGTTGCGAGCGCTGGCCTTGGACGTCGGCAGCGACTCCATGCCCAGGACCTTGTGGATCTGACGGAAGGCGAGCAGCCGCAGAGCATGCTGGAAGCAGAGAAAACAGGAAAGAGAAAGTGTAAGTTTGTACGGTTGTTTTTGGCATTGTATTTGACAAATGATAGTCACGTGCAGCAACTGTCCCTCAGATGCAAACAAGGGTTAATCGTGACTATTGTGTTATTTAAAAGTCCTCTCTATTAGTTGATTTGGATGCCCAGATTCACCAAAAATGAAACAGCCTTGAAATTAAGTAACATTTACACAAATAACCCTCATAACAAGCTCCTTAGCTAAAGCTCACACTGTTTTTTCCCCCCGCAATTTAATAATACAAATATGTCCCATTATATTATTACTATAAATGGGAATACACACATTCCAGCCAATCATAATCTTGATATTTCATTCGGCAAAGCATAAATGCTGCGTCTGGGTGACGTATATTTCTGCCTGAACCCAACCAGAACACAAGGGATATTCACACAGAAGGTCCATTATTTGACTATATTTTCACTTAAAAAAAATAACGTCAACCTCCATGCTTAGTATCGACTTGAACGTCATTTGTAAACG
This sequence comes from Eutrigla gurnardus, assembly GCF_963514095.1. NCBI lineage: Eukaryota > Metazoa > Chordata > Actinopteri > Perciformes > Triglidae > Eutrigla > Eutrigla gurnardus. Next base: position 26,614,824 of record NC_139920.1, on the reverse strand, counting down.
ATTGCCCGAACCCACCAAGCTTGGGTCTGGTATCCACGCTCTAGTCTGGGTACCTGTGCGCTGGCAGTAATGTCCTCCCTGGCTTGAAGCATCATGCTTTCCAAAGCATCCGTTGTCTCTTTCTCACAAGGGTCCATCAACCCCGGTCCATCTGAGTAACATAAATAAGTTAGTAGAAGTTAGTGAATCAGAGGCACACAATGAGTGAATCATTCTCCCTTTCAAAAAGGTTTTGGTTTCGTAGCATCACGTGGAAGAAAGATACATGAGAAAATGTCCCTGGAATGAAAGAAAAAAGAAGAAGACAGGAAATACAAGTATTGTAATTTACTTACTGGCATTTGTATTTCCTTGTGTATTTGTCTGACCTGGTAGCAGGATGCCCGTGGAGATGCACTCCAGGACTCTACGCATGGCCTCTCCCGGGCTTAGTGGGCCTGCAGCGCTGCTGATCACTTTCTCCACCAGCAGCTCCATTGCCTGCACGTAATAAAAAACACAGACAGAAATGGACAAACTGAATGGAAGAAGCCTCTTCAGATAGTGGATTAAAGCACCCTTAAAGGCGGTACTCTATCTGTACTGACTCTCCATCAAACATCTGGGCAAGACATCTGGTTTGAATAAGCAATGTCCTCACACAAGCTAACGATCAGCGAAGATAGAGCTATGAATGTTCGTAAATATACTTTTTTAATGTTTGTAAATGTACTTTTTGTGTTATAGTTCTCTCATAGACAGCACCAGCAAAATGTCATCACGGCAAAATGTTATGAGCAATTAATGTAAAATTGTCTGAACCCTTGAGTTATGGGCAAAAAAAAATCCAAGTCCAAGTGGACATTTGTGCCAAATTGAAAGAAAATGTTATGTCAAAATGTAAAATGCAAAAGATAAGAAAAGATTATGATGAAGATTTTATCTTGTGGGTAATGGGGGCGGGACTAGATAAGCTTTGGCTTGTCCCGCTTTCCCTTTCGGCCATGTGTATTGTATTATTTGAACAAAGATGAAGTGTGATGACGATTTAATTGACATGCCCGAAATAAACAAATAAATAAATTCACTCAAGGTGTTCACAGGACAGAGGAAAACATAATGCCTCTGGTCACGGCTGTCACCGGAGCAAAAACATAAAAAAGAGGAAGGAAATTCCCAACGAGACGTACAGTATAACAATACATGCTTGAAGAAACTAAGATATCCTCACTGGGAGAATGTTGACACCAAAGAATATCAAAAAGTAAAAGGTAACAGACGGTTGAAGCCTCTTACCCAGCCAGGCATCTTCCCCCAGGTGGGAACCCGCTGACATAAATCTCTCAACACCCGAATGATGATCACACAGGACTGCAACCCGTTGGCACGAGCCTTCAGAAGTAGAGGGAAAAATACATTTAATTAAACAAATCATTTTACCCAGACTGCACCTTTGACAATATCACTAGAAAATCTATAAAAAAAATAAAGAAAACTTAAAAAAGGAATAGAAAATCTTAATAATTAAACTCTTGATAATTGAAGAAATCTTTATCACGGCTTCAATCAGTTCTATCAGGCATTTTGTGGTTTTTCTGTTAAGACATAGAAATTAATCAGTATAACAATGTGATTTTTCTTCTGTAGCGCCACAGAGAATCACATGACCGCGTACAGATGCCAACCCAAAATCCCACCGTCTGTTTTTAGCCTTAAAGGAAGTGAGATCACTTGTCTACACTCGTCCACTTCTGCAAACAAAATGCAATGTTTATTATTAAATAAATGTATCTTCACAAATTCTAGACCTTTTGGGACAGTTTGACATGATGGTGATGCATTTACCTGAAACCATTTGGCGTGACGGAGAGCAGCCAGGTACTCCAGACATTTCCTCTTATTTAGAAGGTCAGTCGGGTCCTTTTCAGCCACACCTGGTGGAGAGAACGTGCACTAGCTCATGACTTACAGTCAAAACTACTGCAAAACCCACATGATGACTGCGATACACAATAGGTGTTGTTGCTGTTGATGTGCAGTCGCTGATCAGGCATGACATTAAAAAAAAAGGGTATAATAAATGTTCATCTCATGGGATCAGACAGTCCTTAAATACTCTGGTTTCACTTTGTTTTCGTGAGAAAAATGAGGGGAAGATATGCGAGAAAAGGAAAGCATTTGATCATCAAATAAGGCTCCTATGTTTGACATATTTTTTTGAGTGGAGTGTAACAGAAATGCATGCAAAAAAAGAAGGAAATCCAAGGTAATCCGAGAGAAGAGCGGTGGATTTTATTTGTGATCTTTAGACGATTAAACCGCACAAGACCTGTTGATTTTATCGTGACCCCATTATCGTCTGCCTGCATCTTTCTCGAGATACATTTTGACATGACATATTTTATTAACATAATTAATAACTAGGTGTCTGTGCCAGGACTGTGGTACTGAGCGTGGCGGTTAACTGGACACTTAAAATGAAGCAGAGGAATCGTTAATCGTTGCTGCCGACAACTCAAAATGTCTACTACGAGAAAGATGCATTACAGACCGTTTATCATGTGACCATTAGCCACCGTTTGCTTCTCACTACACAGATTTATATTTCGTTGTTAGTATAATGGAGTCTCATAACTCTCAACATCTCTAAAATATTTAGTAGCCGTTCTCCAGGAACAAAACTTTTATAAATAAAAAACATCTAGATCAAATTTGCCTTCCTTCACACCACCATTGTGCCTTTTATATAGGAAATAATGTAATTGTAATGACTGAATACTACATTTTTAAGCGGGTCACATTGTAGAATTTGCTCTTAATAAACTCAAACTCTGAGTGTCGTGGATTTCCTCTTTTTTTGCATGACTTTGCAAACCAGCCCCACTGAAACAATTCACGCAGCTGAGCTTCAGACCCAAAAATATCAAAATCAAATGCTTTTAATTGGCCCTACTTTGTATATATAGCAATTAGTTCCCATTACTCTTCTGCAGCTATGATTAAAAGGAAAGGAGAGAACGGCACAAGAGCAAAGATACTTCTCTTCCACTAATGCCTCCATGTTTTAAAGACAATATCAACACCAAAAAGCAAATCAATTCAAATGAAGTTAGACCTATGACAAAGCCCAAATGTTTGATTAAAAAAATGTTTGCTTCTGCGTTGGATTTAGATGTTGGAGACCAATTTAAGACATATTTACAAATAATGACAAATGACGTCGGACGTGATGACGGTGATGAAGTAATATTCCCTTTGGGGCTTTCCACACTTCTGTGTTCACTAGAACTGAAGCAACAACAGAGCTTACTTACAGGGGAAATACACAACAAAAACAAACCTTTTTGAAGTCTACACTACCATACCACTTAGAATCAAAGACCCATATTTATCACGCCTCTTAGAGAGGGGAGTTTTAGAGATTTAGTAGCACCTGAGCCCCTCCGATGACAGTGAACCAAGAGGGGCTCCTCCTCTAAAAAGCTTAATAAACATGGGCAGCCTGGCTGCTTTAATGTTTCTATTCTCAGTGGTATGTGGACAAGTGTGGTCTTCAGATCAGCCATTGGCTTGCCTAGGTCTGCTGATACAGAAGTAGGGGCACTGATCAACAAACCCAAACAAAATTTTAAAAAATAAATAAAAGACAACGGCCACAGAAAACATTCCTACTATGTTTTCCAAATGGGAAAAAAAAAACACATTAAAATACTGACAGTTATTGCAGGCGGAGGAGTGTTTGCAACACAATGATCTTGGAAATTATTATTATTATTGCTGAATGAGGGGGGGCAATGACAATGGATTTACTAACGTCTTCTTATTAATTCAATAGTGATCATTGTGAGGCATTTAAATTACACTCCAACACCTCCTCATGGATAATGATGCAGGGATGAGAGATGAGGAACCGGGAAGTCGCTGGACCTCAAAAACTCCCTCATCGGTATGGTGACCAAAAAGGTAGCAAAAAGCACTTTCTCAAGTCGGAAAATAGGATATATTTGTGAAAATAGCATCACCATTTGAGGCCTTTTCATCCCTGGGCATTATCTGAACAGTGATTATCACCTTCAGTCTACTGTCGTAGTGTCCCGAAGGTTTCATCTGAGCATGTGTTCACAAGATAAAACACACACCCGGAGTGGCACAGAAAGGTCGGAGAGCCCGGCTTTTGATTCCCACGTTGTGGAAAAAGAAATAAAGAAATTGGGTGGACTGGAGTAACTACAAAAACATGGGGGCAAATGAAATAAGTGGGGCAAATGAATGCGTGGATTAATTTGTATTTTAGGGGTTGAATAAAGAAATAAAAAAAACTTGAATGTGGGCTTTGTTAAAAGTCCCACCTCTCAGAGCTTTTTAGCCTAAAAATGTAGGCTTCTTATGGGTGGAACCGTGGAGCAAGGGGTATATATATATATATATAATGATATATATACAAATATATAAGTGTATTACACACATTGCTTACATTTGGTCGTCTGGTACTGAAAGCTTTGGCTTCTCTAACCTTTCTCAGCCGCTTTTCCTCCTGCCTGCTTGTCCTTCTCAGTAGCAGGGTCCTCCCTCATCAGCGGCGAGGTGAGAGAAATGGTCACCTGCATTTTGGGCTCCTTGCTTGAAAATATCACGATGTTCGCCTCCTCTGGGTGAGCCTGCACCTCATACTGATCTTCAGAAAATGTCTGCCGGTTAAAAGGACACTTGTGATTACTCCCTACAGAGGAGGAGGGGTAGGGGGCAAAGAATCGCCGTGTTTGGCGAGGTTACAGGGCAATACTGTTATGTTTTTAACCCTGGGTTGTGCAATTTCTTTCCTTAAAAGTAGTTATTATTTAAACAGGGTCCGTGACATTATTATAAATATATGTCTGAACAATTCATTAAATCTTTGTCATATTTAGGAAAGCCATGAGGCAGTTTAAGAAGGAAAAAGCCCCATCTCACTCTGTAGGATTCAGGTGTCATAACCAGGCAGTGAATCTAAAGATCAGTCAAAAGCACCTTCAATGAAACACTCGTTACAGCGAAAGCAGGAGGGAGGAAGAGTGAGGAATTACAACACATTACAACCTTGGATTCGCTGCAAATCTCCTTTCCTGTCGAGCTTACACTGAAATGCCTGTAAATTAAATAATTCACAATTTAATCTCTTCGGGCAAGAGGCGGTTAAGACATTTGTGAACATGAGAAACGTCTCTCCCAAAGCTAGAAAACACACTGTGACTGGATGCAGCAGAATGAACAGCCTGGGAGACCTCTAATAACAATTTAATGAGAAACAGACTAAATTAATTTACAATATTAGCTTAATAAAGTGGAAGTTCTGAACCACAAAACATGTATTATATATCCACAGAAAGTACTTTCACTATTAAGATGTTAAAATGATTAAAACATGCTTGGAGGACAAACTAATGTGTTGTTTCTGGCTGTGGAGGACAGTTGTACATGTTCACCAATGAATAATGAGATGCTCTTGCATATGAGAGATACCCATCTAGGATTAAATGATTTAGGAGTAGAATTGGGTTTTTTATTAGTAATTTATTAGAAATATCGCAACTTTTGATTTGTTTGTTTTTTTCAAATACAGAGTGAAAACTTCTCGTTCCCACTCTCTTTGTTACATAACTGTAAAACCTTTCGGTCCATAAGCATCCAGCTCATATGACACAAGTCATAAGGCAGCGGATGACAATATCCTCTTTTTAAAACATGTGACAACGTGATATTTAACAAACTACCTCTAAAAATATGAAGAAAGCTGGTTTCCCACCATCGGGATTTACAGTTTGTCTGTATGATCCTACACCCAAGTGTTTGGTACAAAATGTTATAATAATTTAATATAAAATGTAAGAATGTCAGTGTTGTGAATTTTACCACAATTCTTCCCTCCCTCAACGAATGTCCTGCATCAACTCTCGACGATTTCTTACCTCCAGTTCTTTGGGCAAATGCTTGGCGATGTTCTTCAGTAAAGTGACGGTGGGTTTCTTAGCGGTCAGAAGAATGAGCTCGACGTTTCTGTCCCCGCGAAGCAGCAGGCCTTTGGCCAGGATACCCACCCTCATCACGCCTTTTAGCAGCCGTGCCGAGTTCTCGGCACTGTGAAGAAAAACGAAGCTGAAGTGGTTGGTTTTTGTTTATCAACATGTCAACCTTATACCTCAATCCTTGTTTACACCAACAAGCCCAAAGAAAACGTAAATCATCACTCCTTACCCTTTTTCGTCTCCTCCTTCAGCAGCAGCAGCTGCGTCGTCGGCGGCATCAACAGCTGGAGTCTCCTTCTCCAGCAGCGAGTCTGACACCTGTTTTAAGGCTCTCTCAGAGTGGGAGACGATCCTCTGAACAGCCTGCAGCTCCTCCTCTACCGGGTAGATGGTGGAGTGTTTAGCCATGATGTGACGGTCATCGGGAGAGTCTGGCCGACGCACACACGTCTTAGGAGGGAAATAAGTCATTGATCAAAGTTGAAATTAAGTCTCAGTGAAAGTTTGTTTTTCATCACAAAACAATGAAAAAATGGCAATTCCAGCACTCACCAGTAGAGGGGGTACTGGCATACCAGGGCGGCTCATCAGAGGTGGAGGAGCCATCCTGCGCCTTTGGTCCCCCCAGTACATCTGCTCTTCCTCCATCCTCCTCCAGTACATGTCCTCCTCATATCGCCTACAGGGGAGGGGGAGGTTTTAATGTCATTCTTTAATAGTCCTTTACTCCCACAGGCCGATGTTATGGCGGCCATTAACGGTGCACAGCAGTCCATAAAACAAGCAAATAATCAAAACATTGTTTTGTACAGAGGTTTTGTGTCAATAGCATTGTGTATTTCCTTTTTGAACACCAATTAAATATGTTAACATTTCATTGTGCATATAGGAAATTTACTGATTTACACCATAATCTGGTTGTACAGTTTTCATAATTAATGTGATTAACATGACTTGCTCTGGCTTTTGAGAGATTATTTTACTAAACATTCAGGAAAGCTGATATACTTTACAAGAAAACAGGAAAAGACTTGTTAAATGTTGCTCCCATGTGTACATGCGTCAGACTAACACTTTCAGCGTTTCAGTGTATTCTGTGCTAACCAAGGAAACGTGCTAATTTAAGGTCAGAATGGGAAGAAGTTTGGGTTACTAACTTTGGCCATGAGTCTGACCTCATCTCCATGTGCCAGCGCTGCTCATCATCTCTCTGTCTCTTCAGCACCGCCTTCTGCTTCTGTTTCTTCAGCTTGCTCTCCTGCAGCTTCCTGGCCCGGTTACTGGGCTTGATCTCCACGGGAAGTTCTGGGTTCACTTTATTCTGCGGGTTGGGAAGACAGGAAAAACATGTCAAGGGAATGGAACAAGAATATAATGAAACTCACATGGACGTCCTCTCATCAGCTACTTTAAATGTTTTCTTGTAAACAAACGACAGCGATGCTTATGTTCAGTGTTCACCAAATTATAAACTATCTAAAAATGACTGTTAGCTTTGCATTCTCAAACTAGTGCAGTTGTGTTACTGACCAAAAGAAGAAGGAAAGAAAAGGCTCGGACTGAAAACTATAGGCTGTGAACAGAACCGTGCTCGACAGTTCATGTGAATCACATCAGTGACGCTCAGACCGACTCTCTTACCTTGTATTGGAGTCTGTGCCTTCTTCCTTTCAGGTGCATGTCTTTAGCGTTGGGGTCGTTGAAGCTGCACTCACACAGTTTACAATGGAATCGAATCACTTTACCGTCATCGTTACGGACCTGCAACAGACAGTTTAGGTAAATAGACGTCACGGAGGACAACGAACATCTTTTACGACACAAAATATTTAATATAAACCTTATTAGAACCTAGCACAAAACATCTTATCTGATCCACTGTTAACTCACATGTTGTAGAGTGTAAACAATTCAGCCCTTTGAACAAAGTATATGAAAATGAAATTGCTCTTTTGTACCTCCTCCACATAGTCGTGTCCCACTGGCTGGATGTCTCCCTGGCCTCCAGCTCTGTCACAGTCGTCATCGTCACTCTGATGCTCAGTTTTCTGAGCTGCCTGTTGCATGGGCTCCTCCACCTTCGCAGGCACCACCGCCACTGTCACTGCAGCCGCTGGAGCGCTGACAGGCTTATTGGCTATGTGGGAGGCAGGATATTACAATTTAGAGAGTTTGTTTGACGTCTTTGTTTGAAAAAAACAAACCAAAACATTTAAACAGGGCATAAATAATCATCTTTCAAACTTTCATGACACTACTAGGAGCAAGTATACTCAATCAGATGCGTCGAGAATATCATGAAACACCCGACACCTTTAAGACGTCAGATGAAGACGTGTGAACATTTGTGTTAACTTTCCAGAACAGTCATTCACACCCGCCCATTCTTGACGTAACCATTTCTGTCACTTTTCATGTGTACAACTCTTCTTCCAGGAAAATGTGTGCCGTTAAACATTAAACATAAAATATTATGATTAAAATAGAAAGGATGAAGAATTTAATTCAAATGTATGCCTACATTTGTCTGTGTCCCCTGTGCACTGTAATAATCAAACAACAAACTCACAAATGACTGTTATCTTGGAAGGAGGTGGTTTCTTGACTGGTGCCGTTTTGGCCACGGCGTTTACAGCCACCTGTTTGGGTGTCGCAGTGGGAGTTGAAGTGGTTGAGACAGAGGCCGGAGTGGATGTGGAGACTAGAGGCTTCCCAGCTGCCGTGGTTTTGATAACTGGAGCCGAATTCACCAGCACGGGCTCGGTGGAAGGGATGGGTTTGCCCAGCTTGGTGTGAAGTTTCACCACCTTTCCAAGGTTCACAAAGATAGACAGGGGGAGATGCAATAATTTAAGGCTGCTGATACTTAATCCCGTCCCAAATCTCAGAGGCAGGTTTTGTTCCACTGCTTGGCAGCTTGGTAGGAAAGAGTTGGATGGCAACATACAGGACAAAACAGCAGCCTTGCTTACCTTCTGGTGTTTGGCCCCACGGATATGGGCAGCGTAGGCGTCCACGCCGGTGCAGGAGACGTCACATAGCTCACAGCGTAACTGGGTCTGGACCCCTCTGGGGCCGTTGCTGGCCCCTGTCTGCCCCCCAGATTTAAGTGCTGCCTCCTTTTTCTTATGCTTCTGGCCCTCGAGGTGCTCCCGGTATGTCTGAAGCCATAAACAAAACCAGTTAGCAAAATGCCACTTCCACATGCATATATATAAACAGTCATATTTGTTACTTTTCACTGTTTCTGGTCCTGTGGATGAGATAAACTCTAATATAATCAAATCACACAACTGCTGATACTTATTGTTGTTAACCAGCTATAAAACATTAAAACATGTTCTTAAATATTGTATCTTGTAATATGTTTGTGTGACTGTTTGTGTTATACAAAGCTCTGTTGTGCACAACACAGCAAAGCTTTTATGTTAAAAGCTTTCTGGAAACACAATCTTGTCCCGTGTCATTATAAACTCTTACCTGAGGCCCTGCACAGCTGATCTTGCAAATGTCACAGTAATGGAGCTGGGGCTGCTTGGGAGGCCCTTTGGGCTTCTGCAGCTTGCTCTGGTGAAACGTGGGCTTTTTGTAGGTGTTTACAGTCGGAGCCGTCACCATGTTGCTGCCCGAGTTGCTCCAGCAGGAGCTTGTCAGCTGTTTAGGCGGCGGCTGGATGGGGGGCTGGGGCTGTTGCAGCGGCTGAGGCGGAGGCTGCGGCTGAGTGAGAGTTTGCTGGGCCGGCTGGTAATAGGAGGGGGTGGATGTGGAGGTGTAGCCGGTAGAGTCATAATTAGAATAGCTAATGCCTGAGGGGGAGAGAACAGGAGTAAGCAAGTTAGAGAGAAACAAAGAATTCAAGACACGGGTCAGTTAAAAGTCAGCAGTCGCGCAAGCTAGACGCAGCACGCGATATTACCATCCAGACCGACAAAGTCAATCCAGCTACAGTAGTTCACCAACTGGCACAGCGAGTTGTCACGACGTCAACAAGCGTCTAGAACCAAAAACTACAAAGAAGTTCTGATGAATTTCACCGTGACACTTTCTGGTGTGATCAGAGCTTAAAAAGGGACATGGTGTCGTTCGCTCCTCCCTTTCCAAGAATGCAGTAACATGAGATGCCGAGTGCAAAAACGTGATAACGACGTTCTGCCTCACTCAGAGGCTATCTTTACCATAATAACCATACTATAGGAGCAGCGACAGCTGGCTGCTACGGCCTCAGCAGCCTACAGGCAATGTGAAAACAAAAAAAAGGCCTAGCTCCAGCTAGTGTTTGGTCAGTCCATCCGGGGCTACTGTGGGAACATGGAGGTGCAAAGGGCTCATTCTAACAAAAACACAACAATTCTTAGTTTCAGGTGATTTCACACTAATGAAAACATAGTAAAGTATATTATATTGCATTGTCTGCAACAGAACCCTGAAACACTACACACTGGCCCTTTAAAGCTGACTAATACAAAGAAGAAATGAGGGGGGAAGATAATGTGGTGGACTATTGCATGCAATGTTCCCGTCTCTTTTTCTCTTTTTGCCCTGCCTACCAGAACCTGTGATATTTTCTGGTAAGCCTGACTGATCCGTGCATCACTACTACGTAGCCATCACTGGAATATAATCATACAAATGGTATAATATTAATAATATAATTTAAATAAAGGTGTAGCCCAATCTTTATCTGCAACTGTGCAGAAATACTGTCTTCAAACAGAAACCCAAACAATATATACACTGATGTGTTTATATCTATTTAAATATGTACATCAAGCTTATTTGGGACTAATATTTCCTTTGGGAGGAATTTGGTTCACTTCTCTTGTATCCTATCTTACCTGAGTAGGTGGTGGCCGCAACAGTGGAGCCAAAGGAGGAGCCAAGGGTGTAGGATGAAATGGGTGTGGGCGGCTGCTGGACACTGGTGGACACTGGGTAGATGTTGTAGCTGGTGGACACGGAGGGGGCCAGAGGCTTCAGGGCCGTGACCTGCCTCTGGGGAGGAGGAGGCTGGCTGTACACAGTGGAGGGGGCTGGACTGTAGGCGCTCTTTACTCCTACTGATGCAGGAAAAGAGTGGAGAGGAGAGTAAAGGTGGAGAGGAGAGTAAAGGTGGAGAGGAAGGGTATAGGCGTGAGGTGAGCGGACAACAGAAGAGATCTCCATCATCTATCCTTTGTGACTGCCTGTCAGAGTTATAGCAGTGCAGGAAGAATCCTCATTTCACAAGCATATAAGCACATTCCACCAGGACTGATGATGCACAAAACCCCCAGCAAGACAACATTTTTTATGATACCAATGAGGACTGTAAATAATAATCTAAAAAAAAATAAAAAAAATCACACACACAAAGCAATCATAATCTTGTTATTATTCAGCCAGCTTCAACGATAAGCTAAAACAAACTGAGAACCAGAGATAACGTCTCCATTAGTCTTCCTGGTCAAAACCTGGCACCTACATCACCCACAGGGCAACTCAACCATTGAGCATTTGATCAGATATGTGGCTGTGTTATGCTAGTAGCCGCTAGCCTCAAGCTACAAAGGTCTGGAAAGCTCACTTCTTTCTAAGTCCACACCTTCAGATATGTCTCACTTTCAAACTCTTCGTTCCCATCCAACGCTGTCTCAAGTGACACCACAACCCCCAACAGACCTTCATCTTTAGTACTGAATAATCTCACAACCCTAACGATGACATGAAATGAAACTTTGGGCGCAACATGAGAGTACAAATTGACTCACCGGTCTGGTAGTAATTCTCTGCGGGTGTCCTCTGAGCCGAAGCTATACTCGTCTGGTAGTACTGTTTATTGTCATAGGTAGTCACAGCTGCAGGACGCCCGTAGCTGTAATTATCCTGCTGGTGTTTACAAGAGAGCATTTAATCCAATGGAAAAGCGGGATATTTAATTAGATCATAACGTGATAAGAAAACAGCAAGCAGAGATCACAAAGGAAGCAGAAAGCGACTGACCGTTTCCGAATATACCTGGTACGTTTGTGGGGTGGTGGTGGGTTGAGGAGGTGCCGGGGGCTCTGGCTGCCTGTAGGCGTAGTCGGGAGGAGCCTGGTGGGTTTGATAGGCAGGGTATGGGGCAGTGACCACAGGCCGGGCTGCCTGGACTGGAGCGGGAGAGTAGGATGCTGTCACTGCGTGAGCCACCGCTGGAGCCTGCTGGACACTGTAACTGGCTGTAGAGGGATGGGAGTAGGCGGGGGGAGGCTGGGCACTGAGGGGGGAGGAGAGGGTTCAAAGGTCAACTTCAAAACTGCTTTCAGAGGACATCGTTATGAACAACATTAAACTTCAGAGAAGAGCCTACTTGAGTCTTTACTGTTGGGTTGGGCTGAAATCAATCCATGTTAGAAGCGCAGGAATGTTATTTAATATTAATAATTAAAAAGCAGAATAAAGGCTTTGAGGCTTCAATAACACTGTAATTTACTTTAACAGTCTCCTGTCAGTTTTGTCATGGCAATTTTGTATTTAATAAAATAACAAATGTGCCGTGCAATCATAATCAGGATAGTTTTTATTCCGTTAATCATAAGAAATAACTTTTTTGACAACAGATGTCCTGCATTTGAGTATTTCTAAAAACCACACTCACTTCCTAGTTAACAAAACGACACCAGTCGCTCAAAGTGGCCATGTACACACACACAGATATAAAAACACACATGTCAACATTCACCCATTCACAGCGCCACCTGCTCAAATCATTCAAACACACTCACATGTCAATCACAGCCTTTGGGATCATAAAAAGAGCATGGACTAAAACTGCCGTGAGGGAAATTATAAAACCATGTGATGTTATAAAAATAAGGATTCAGTGCAAATAAAAAAACAAGGAAACTGTGGTTGAATACAAATTATTAATATTCTTCTAAGTACCAAGAAGGGATTTGGAAAATCCCACATTTCCATGGTTGACTAGTGCATTGTCCCTTGAGTGTCTTATTAGTCCATTTATATTATTGCCTGTAATTATATTATCTCAATCTTGACAAGAATTTCCGCAACCACATAATTAGATTATGCAAGTGCTCATTGGCATGTTGTGAATCGGACGATTCACCATAAATCAACAGTAAAAAAAGGTTAAAAAGTTTGGTCACATACTGGGCTGAGAATCAATCAGTGTTAAATATTTTAAGTGTTGGACAAAGAATGACAGTGCTTCAATTTACTGGCATATTAACATATGATATTGAATTTGCTTCAGTGCACTCAACAATAAAATATATAATCAAATAGCCAATAGGCATGGGACGATGTAAAAAGTCTATCCTGGCCAAAATAACTGCAATTCACAATGTTATCCCTATAAATCATCAACATATTCTAAAAATGGCACTAAACTTACTGGTATCACATCACACAGGAAACAAGACATATTTTTTTTAGTGAACATCCTATTTAGTGAAGAAAATATTCATCTTAAATAAAATAATCATAAGGTCTTCCTGCAGAAATTAAGGATAAATACATGTGTAGCCCATATTAATAAAGGCCTTTTACTTTATATTAAAAAAAAGAAAAGAAAAAGAAAAAAAATGCCTGGATTCAGATTTTTTAAACATAATTCTCCTGCCAAGAGCACTTCTGCTTCTACCTCTCCCTTCTAACCCGTGACGATATTTACGATTATTCCAATAATGGAACACAATCTATTTATTGTGAGTGTATTTTTTTTGTGGAATCTGCAATAATGTACTTCATTGTTCAATCTATTATGGCCTGTGTGTAGAGAGATAGGGAGTGAACAATTAATTATTAAACAAAAATGCACTGTGCATAAAGAGGGTTATCATTTTAGTGAATTCCTATTTAATGGAATGCTGGAAATATTTCTGTAGGCCTACATGTGATGAAAACAGCGCTGCTGAATGCATGGTAACAATTCAAAGAAAGCCTTTGCAACCATAACTAGTGCTGTAATAAATATAATAACCATTTAAGACAACAGACACTGACCGCTAATACAGTTTCTTTAATAGCCAGCTGTACTTGTTTATGCTGTTGCTTCCCCTTTACTGTCTCTGGGTGTGTGAGTTCATCATGGAAATGTTTTGCATGGGCAGAACTACTTTACCGCAATATTGCATTTGTTTTTAGGACGATTGCATTTTATTTTAGGGGTATTCAGTCTGCTGGAATAAACCAGTCCTGCAAATAAACTGCATTGTGATTTATATTAATTTTGCAGTATCAAATTTCACATTGTGACTGAGGATTTTAAGCAATATCATTCACACCGGAGTTAAGATATTGTGTTAAATTAAATTATTAGGATAGGAATTTATGACTGGTCACCAATAAATTCAAAGCAGGTGTGCAGACTGTGTTTAACTATAAGAGAACAGTCCACTCCTGTTTGTCAGGTTTATTGGCTTGAGTGAAGAAAAACCAACACCTGACAAAATAGTAAAGAGCCGTACATTGTGGTGCTGATAACACATGATAATTATATCTGATAATTATAGCTGTCAGGCTGACAAATGATGTACCTGTCCCACAAACTAGCTAAACACCAACCCATGCTACTGAGAGTTTCACAGGTGACCGGTGTACATTTTCTAGCTGCACATAGATATATATTTTTTTAAATGTTCCTTTGTGACAATGTGGAGTTATTTAACATTTAACTATAACAAAAAGAGAGACACGGGACCTTCAACACAGCTACACCGGGGTTGTTAATCCCAAACACCGGCTAACATTTCAGCCGTCACAGCTATTAACGCACTAGCTGCGTGACGCTCGCTATCACTGACGTTTTTGTTTTGTTTGACGTTAAATTATGTCAAGTGTTGACTCGTCAACCGACGATAACCGTACCGGGGCTCACCTAGGTTCATGTCAAGAAGCGTGTCGTGGAGAACTGCCCCCCCGAACTCTGCTAACGTTAAGCTAACCGTAACTAGCGGGTCGCGCTAGCTGTGTGCTAGCCCGTCAAGCTAACGACCGTTATACACCCGCGGCCGATGAATGCGACACAAAAGCCGCGCTGACACCAACACGGATCACTCGAATTACCTGTATTGCGGACCGGCACCATGTGTGAACCCGAAATAATTGCTTGCAGCCATCTTGGCATCCCCAGTACAGTACACAGTACAGGCAGACAGCAGTGAAACCCTGAAAACCGTCCGTCAAGATAGTTCACCCCCCTCTACTGCAGCCAAAGGGAGCACCTCTCTGCTACACCGGAACTGCGTAAGACAAAAGAGGCAAATGTGGAAATGTGATTGTGTAAATAAACAATGTCGGTTAATTTACATGAACACGTTTAGTATTAATTTATTTTTTACAATTTCTAACAATATTTAGTTTTCGTATGTATGACTCCTGCTGGGGGAGGGAGGGTCGTCATTTATAAAACGAAAGGGCAGCAAAAAAAAATAGTCCAGTCAATTATTTGATTGTCGCTTAAAAATAAAAACTGCAATGCGAAAAAAGTTTAAATGATCCTCTTTGACTGTCTCTCTGCCCTAAAAACCCGGTTTACGCGAAAGCGGAAGTAGGTTGAAGTGAATCATCTCTGCTCTGCTGTATCTGGTGAATGCGCCTGTCAATCATGCCTGCACCGATAAAGACACAATCTATCGCTGAAATCCAACTACCAGGCACTGGTAAACTGCCTGGGAATCATAATGTCCCAGCTAATAAGGTAAAAAAACGACCTTGGGGTTTAAATAGCACCGCCTCACGAGCGTCACAAAATTGAGGACAGTTATGCTATTAAATCTAAAGAGGGATACACTATAAATACATAAAACTATATATATGGCTATATAAGGTACAAAAACGCCTTATAAGAGGGCTATTATAGGAATACTTTGCAGGGAAACTGAACAGGGGGGATATGATTGGTTGCGTGGAAGTGAAGTAAGGGACTGAATTATTAATGTGTGGGGAGAGTTGGGGGGTATGAACTAGAGTGGGGCTAGGGGAGAGAGAAAGGGGGGAGAAGCTATGGATGGAGAGAGAGCGATGCTGTTGCCAGGGAACTGCTGCCACATAGACCACTGGAAACAGCAGGATTATCTGATGGAGTAAGGAGGCTGGTGCTCATTTCCCCCCCCCCCCCCACACACAGAAGGGTTTGAATTGACATTTGAGAGTGGAAAATACTCCAAAAAGGTATTTGGAATTACAAGCAGAGAAAAGAGGGTGATAGAGAGGGGAGATCTTGATGCCAGAGCAGATGCATTCTGATTAAAGGAATTTTTGTGTCTTGGTGGGGTTGGACGTAGGCGCTGAGAGAGGCAGGCTGTCGGCTCACTCTACACGGAGAACAAAGGTGGCCAGAGGCGGAGGAGAAGAGGGGGAGTCCGGCACAGAGGTGGCCCCTGTCTCCAGACACCTGCTGCTGGCTAGCGGCTGACATTGAGGACACTGTATGACTGTGTCTGTGCACGAGTGTGTGTGTGTGTGTGTGTGTGTGCATGTGAATGAGTCAAAGTCAGGGAGCGCGAGAGGAGAATTTTCAGCCTGACCCCTGCTTCTCTGTTGATGTGGAGGATCAGGACTTTCTCCCCTTTTAATCCTTGCGTCTGGGACTGAGGAGGAGGGAGGACACGCGGACAAGCAAGAGGGTTTTGAGGGGATCTCACACCGCTCATGTGAGTAGAGCCACTGACTTTAAACCTGTGCATCTCTTTCCGGTTCGCTGCACAACCTTAGACTGTCTGCATGCACGTTAGATTGTCCACTAACACATGAAATCCAGTGAGGTGTTTTCCCTTTTGGTCATTTGGGGTGACCCAGAAAGGCTGTGGGGCCATTTTACACTGTGTTGCCCATTTGGTGGCAATTCATTTTGTATAGAAATCCATATTTTTTGCTCGTTGCAAAATGGATATTTCCAAGCAGAATGGATGAATGTATGTAGGATCCTTCGAGGTTAAGGTCTAAATTCCTCTGTGCAGCATTCTGAAGATTGTTTGAATATTTTCCCAGCCTGTCTAACATGGTGTGAAAAAGAAGAAACATTATTGTCTTTTAATGATCATTAATCATTTGTTCTGTTTTCTGCTCTCCACTCTTGTTGAACTGACAGTGTAAAAGACAGGGGTGGTGTCAAAATGGATTTTATGGGACTTTATGTGATCTGCTACAGACAATATGTGTGATGTGCTACTGGATTTTTTTGCGCAATCTATTATCTATGATTAGCATGTGTGACTTAAGGCCTGTATTAATTAATTATTTCCTCTATGTGAGACTTGGCCGTCTTCCAGTTAAGCCACGAGTGCCGCTGCCAAAACCACCGAAACCACTTCACTCCACTCCTTTCTAGTTATCATATCACACCACCGATGTGCACTGCAAATGTCAGGATCACACAGGGTTTTGTGCTAATAATACATCCATAATAAGCGTTGAACTGCACCGATGTCAGCCGATGATTGTTTGTTAGGAGATGCTAAAAACACAAACTTGGTAATCCTCCATCACTAAGCAGCAGGACCTGCCCAGACATTCTGGTTTTTATACTTGAGTGGAGAACTACAAAGATGTCCAATTAAATATCCACAGAGCTCTGTTCATGCAATACACCAGCCAAAATCTGACTGTTTTTACCGCATCACCATTGTGTTATGATAGTGCATCTGATTTTATGCCAGCATGGCTTATGCAGTCAGCTTGTAATCAATATATTGTAGGTGAATTCTCTTCAAACTCAAAAGAAATGAATATTAGATCTGAAGAGAAGTTTTTTTTCTGTTAATACTATTGGTGACATAAAGCCCGAGTGTATGTAGAGATCAAACGGGCAGCAGTCACATCAGTCGTGCAGGATTAAGGAGGCAGTGAGGGAGGATTAGGTGCACATGTCCTCCTCCTCACTGGCCTCTTAAATTCCACCCAGGAAGAAATGTGTACTTGATATTTGACTTTGAGGAGAGCTGAGCTCAAAGTGGGCTCTGTTCGAGTCGGTCACATGCCTCTCTCATGTGCTCCTCTGGGCTGTGGGGGGGAGGGAGGGGGTCTGACTAAAGAGTGGTTACAGCCCCAAATTATAATCTAACAGTATTTGAATAAAATCCTCTAACAATGCAGACTTCTCCCTTTTGTCATCTCAGTCCAACACTTGTTCCTGCAGTGCAGCCATGAAGCCGACCGTCTAGTTGCTAAACACTCATTTTATGTGACAGCTCTCCCTTGTTATTGTAAATGTGGTTCATTAATAAACATTGTTTTCTTCATACCTCCAGGCCCCTTGCTCTCCTCTCTGGGGGGATGGGCACCACAGAGGCAACTCTTCGAATGGAGAACTTGGAAGTGAAAGACGAGTGGCAGGATGAAGACTTCCCCAGGTGGGATTCTCTTTACTTTCTGCTGCTCTTCATCACCGATTAAACAGTTCGTGACGGCTCTGCTTCGAGAGAGCTGAGCAAAGAGAGCTGGCTCTATATCATCTTTTACAGCTCTGAGTGTGTATAAGCCTCTAGCTATAAGACGCACGTTGGTAAATATGCAGCACATTGTAATTTATGGATGAAAAGCTGATTATTTAGGATTGATGGTGCAGTTAATTATGGATTAATTGCCAAATAGGGTTTTCTTGATTCTTTAATAGCCAAATCCACCATATCACTTCCATTGTTGTCTGTTTTGTAATACTTTTTTATTTTATAAAAGCATACTTATCTTTATGAAAGCTTTATCGTGTCTCTTTCGTTCTGTCATAGCAACAGTGGATCTATATAGGGTTATGGAGTCGATGTGAAATGTACAGGTTAATAGGTTTGAGCCCAGTGTGACAATTCATTTCATGGTTCTAGTAAAGAAAGAGCACCAGAGATGAAGATGAATGATGGAAAAAGACGAGTTATTCTTAATTCTGCATAAAGATGGCTCCAGAAGGATAAAGAAAGTGTGGGTATTTGATGTTCAGAGGTTGAGATTCAGAGATTGCGGTCAGAATAGGAGCAGGGGGAAAGTGTGTCAGTTCTGGGTTCCCTCCTCCACCTCCTCCTCCTCCGCCGTCTGATTGGAAGGCAGGAAGCCAGGGAGCAGGTGCAGCTCTGTCTGTAAACGGTCCCTTGCTACGTCATGTGACGCAACAGCAGTCACAGATCAACAATACAGCATCGCCAGTAAAAATGGTGGCAGGTTTTGGTTAAAGGCAGACAGAGACGGAGGAATAGCCAGCAGCAGATGGATTATTAAGGCAGCTCCTGGGAGATGCCCAGCTCCACACTGTCTGCTGTCATCTGAGAAAGCAGGGAATGAGGAAGCAAATCAAATCCAAAGGTGTGTGAGGTTAAAAACACCCATTCGAATCGGCTTTGACAACAGCAGCCCCCCCCCTCTCCCCCTGCTATTTCTAGAAGGTAAGCGTCATCGATTCATCCCGATACTGTTGTTTGTAGCTGAAGGACAATGCGGCCGTAAACAGGAACTAAAGAGATTATCTTGCTTTTGTTAAAAGAAGTAATCCCCATAAATCTGTTTATTGAATTGGCTTCATTTCATGACAAAGGAAGCGTTGGACTAGTAATCACTGCAGGGGTCCTCGGGGGGGAAAAGGGTCGAAACCGTACATCAGTGTCTGTTTTCTCCGGGCTGAAGCCAGCATCGTTGGCTCAGGAGGAGCACGCGCCGTCGCACGCCATCCTCCTCTAGATGGGAGGTTTTCACAGCATCGCAGCTGTGTTGTAACTCTCTGCACCTCTTATACTTGAATCATTTAGTCATACAACCCTGCCTCCAGGTCCACGGTTACTGAGTGTTGTAGCTCATATGCAAAAACATCTGCCCTCATGTGCATTGTTTTGCTTACTTTCAAATAAACACAGCTGGGCACATGCAACACAAACATATGCAGAGCAGGGATTTGACCTCCAGTCTGCTCATCCATCTGCGCAGGGTAAATAACAAGTAGCGTAAAAGGGAAAGAGAGCTGCACCACTTTGTCTGTATGCAGAGAAACATCCCTCTCTGTCTCTCTCCCACTTATTATCTTTTATTCACCCCCTTTTCTCCTCTATTTCTCCCTTCCTCCTCCTCCTCCCCCCTCCCACCCGGCCTGACAGCCCTGTAATCTTCATCTCCCCCGAGAGAGAAGCTAATCACCATCTCTTTTCTCTTCTGCTTGCTCCTCGTTTTAACTGCTCACCCCAGATCAGTGGCAACACCCACGCCATTGAACCGGTCTATTGAACACCCTCCTAATCACAATGTTGCATTTTATTGTGAGGCCATCAGTTATGATTGCTCTGCTGTTCATGTTATATATCATATAATAAGCTCAGTAATGGTTGCTCACCTGTGTATGTTTCCCTCCAGACCCCTGCCAGAGTACGGAGACATGGATCCCTCTTGCGGTCTCACAGACGACAGAGCCTGTAAGTAAGACTGGGAAACGTGGGCAGTGATTGGTCAGTAATGGAAAGTCCATTATAACCCTGCTTTATGACATTACATTCTCATGTTTGCTCACCTGTTGTAGCCCCTCCAATCACCCTGAATGTGAGCCCATCCGGAGGAGGAGGCGGCGGCGCCGCGTCCTCGTCCCACCGCAAGCGGCGCACGTTGGTTGCCCCGGATATGAACCTTTCACTGGACCAAAGCGAGGGCTCTCTGCTCTCAGATGACTTCCTGGATACACCGGATGACCTGGACATCAACGTGGACGACATGGATACGCCTGACGAGACGGACTCGCTGGAGTTCATCACCAACGGCAACGAGCTGGAGTGGGAGGGTAAGTGGTCAACAAACTTATTACTTCCTTCTTACATAAGATAAGATAATATATGATGTGTTTATATGATATTATGCAGTACCATACTGCTAATCTATAGTTATATACACAAAAAATACTACTATATTATACTGAGATAATAATAATCCTATATATATATTGATATATATCATAATACAACACTGCAATCTGCATAATGAGTAATTTTGCTACTTTAAGTACATTTTGCTGATAATACTTGTTACTTACGTAACATTTTTAAGTCAGGACTTCTACTTTAAGACTTTGGGACCAACGTTTTGCAGCGTGGCGGCATGTATTTCAGTGCAGAATTAAGAACAAAACCTGTCTCCGTGTCCATCCAGATGACACGCCGGTGGCCTCGGCCAAAGCTGGTCCCGCTGGCGGTTCAGGGGAAGTGGACGAGGAGGGGAATGCCAACAACGGACGCCTCTGGAGGACGGTCATCATCGGGGAACAGGAGCATCGTATCGACATGCAGGTCATCAGACCCTACCTGCGGGTCATCACACATGGAGGTCAGCGAAAGGACAGAAATCTCACAATGCCGAGAAGCGTTTTTCACTGTTAACTGAAACTCTCTCCCGTCAGGTTATTATGGCGAGGGGCTTAATGCCATCATTGTTTTCTCTGCCTGTTACCTGCCTGACAGCAGCTGTCCGGACTACCACTACATCATGGAGAACCTCTTCCTGTAAGTTTTCATTTTCAAGTAACATGACTCCATGATTTGGTTCCCAGTTCTTTTTATGCATCGTGCACCTGTTTTAGGTTTTCCTATCACACAACGCTCCCTTCCCTCTCCTCCAGGTATGTGGTGAGCAGCCTGGAGATGCTTGTGGCTGAAGATTACCTGATCATCTACATGAACGGAGCCACTCCTCGGAGTAAAATGCCCGGGATCAGTTGGCTCAAGAAATGCTACCAAATGATTGACAGAAGGTGGGAAACCAACATACTTGTAATATGACTCACAGGTTACATTTACAGCAGGACTCTTCTTAAATCTCTATATATATATATATTTTAAAACACTAACTGAATTGTGTTGTGATGGCAGATTGAGGAAGAACCTGAAGTCTTTGGTCATCGCTCATCCTACGTGGTTCATACGCACGGTCCTGGCTATATCCAGGCCCTTTATCAGGTCATACACCCACACACAACACTTGGTGCACAAACTAAACTACCATGCTTTTAATCGGGAGGATTTTGTCACTTCGGTGATGTGTAACGGTGTTCCTGTTGTTGCCTTTCTGTCTCCCTGCAGTGTGAAGTTCATGAATAAGATCCAGTACGTCCACAGCCTGGATGAACTGGCAGAGATTGTCCCCATGGAGCATGTCCACGTTCCTGAGTGTGTGGTGCAGTAAGTATCCCGGACCACTAGATGGCGAAAACGAGCCATGGCAGCGACAGCAGCTTCTCCTGCTGTCAGTTCATAAAAACAATGTAGTTCTTTAAAAGGGACATGGATTTACTGAAGGCTAATAACTGTTACTAATTTTCAGGTTTGACGAGGAGAGGATTAAAGCAAGGAGGGAAAGGTAAGAGTTTGATGAGAGGAGTCACTCATACATATATGTTGCTCATGTAGCGTTGCATTCAAAATTAACTGTGGTTTAAGCTCTTAACCCAAATGAAATGGCTACACGACACTGCCTTTAGGTTATCCAGCAAATGGGCATCGACAGCAGCCCAAATCCATACAATAATTATGTGTGTGTGTGTGTGTGTGTGTGTGTAGGATGGAGCAGCAGACAGTCCCACAGGAGCCAATTAAAAAGTCTGAGAGGTTCGGGTCGATCCTGGATTATAAAATCATATTTTCACATTGAACATTTAACCAGACAATCATTAGATTTTGCTCCATGGTCATCCCTCCAACTTTGTGAACTTTTTTTTTTTGTCTTCTCTAATTTTCAGGCCGAAGTCGATGTTTGTAGATCAAGGATTATGAGAGGAGCAGCTTCAGAGGTAAACCACTGCTGTATTTCTTGCTGGAGCACCGATGTGGCTCTGTGTGTTTAAATAGATTCATTACATCTTCTCACAGATGGCTAAATAGTCATCAATAATTACACGTTCCAGTGTAGTTTTTATATTTTTCAGCACAAAGATCTGATAATTCAAGATTTGCACTTACTTACTTAAACAAGATAATTATTATTCATTATAATGAATTGCATTCATCACATGCATTTTCTAAGCAATCAGCTTGTCCTTTTTGAAACTGTAATTATGTGACTTTCCTTCATAAACAGAAATAATCAAACAGCATATTCATATTCAACGTGGATGGACTTATTTTTCAGCTTTTCAGTGTAGCTTCTCTCGATTGATTGTGCAAACTCTTGTCCAATTTAGTGTGGGCTTCATTCTTGAACTGATCTTAGCCGAAAACCAAAGGCTGTTGTAACTTTATTTAATTAAGGTCAGTTTAACACACCCTCCAGTGGCAATGAGGTACATACAGTATGAGCTGGTTTAAACATATGGTATAATATACATGTAGTAGTATGCTGTACCTGCCCTTTTCATCTACAAACTCACTCATTTTAAAACATAATGATATTTATGCTGAAGGCAGTTGTGATTCAGTTTGTTTTAGTGCTTATAAAGATCAGGTGGAGAGACTAATTTGAGCAAAAATGAGTCTTTTATCATCTACAAACATTTCTTGAACTATTTCCTTTGCAGCGCTTGACCGACATGTGGAGCATTTTGATTTATTCCCGTATGAAACGTACCTCCGAGTCTACATCTACCAGATTCACCAACATCCAGCCGACGCTTCGACGCGGCGAAAGCTCGGCCTCGTTAACTCTGTGTGGATCCCATCCTTCCTCCTCGCCAGAGGGTTTCATATTGCAACTTGTACAAAAAGGAAGGAAGTCGCCACTCAGAGCAAATCTCACTATGGAGACTATTGGTTTCATGGACTCATTAATCTGCTGGGTGGTCGGACATGTTGTATAGCTCACATTGTAAAATGACATCATCGTGAGGGTCTGGATGACCAGGACGTTGACAGAATCTCATAAGACGAGGGATTTGGGCATTGTTGGGTGAAATAACTTCATTTTTAAGGATTATTACGGCTTTAATATGTTACAAATCTACTGTTTCTTATTAATAAGAAGAAAACCAGGCAAAATTATGCATCAAAAATTCTGTTAAATTTGAGATATCAGCTTTCTGCCCCAACACTAGTGATGTGTACATTATTAAAGATTTAAGACTCGGCAAGACCAGAGAGTCTAAAAGCAACATTATTGATAACCTGATGCTGATCTTGGGTCAGTGCTTTTGACCAGCAGACGAAACACACGTATATATTCATGCTGGTGTGTTAGATAGAAATAACCACGTATCGGATGCCTTCATCTTTATTTTTTTTTCGCGTTGTACCTGCTGTATCATAAAGCCTTCTCGAGCTCTCTCTCTTTTTGCTGTAGTGACATTTTGAAAATGTCTGACAAAAATGTGAAAATGTACTAACATCTTTACTGTAACTCGTGTTTATGATGTGCCTCAGTCGTCTCGTGCATAGAAAATACAGGAAACACGATCAATATTTGCATTTTGTGGCCTGGAGAACCCATATGAGAAAATCTTTAAGAATCATATATATATTATACAATGCTTGTTTATTTTGTGTCACATGGTTATGGCCACATAAATAGATGTCATACAGCATTAAACAACTAACATTTAGACTATATATTACCTAGCGTTTGATATGTGTAGAGTAAATATAATAGTAACGCATAAACAAAACATCTGGAAATCATTTGTGGCCAAAATCAAGATAGACAAACAATGTATACATAAAATTAATATTCCACATATGTATAATTCTTATTGATCTTTATCATATGGGAACATTTGCTGTGAGCTCAGATTGTGAAAACACATTCGTGAGTTTAAAGCGGCCTCCGAAAGAACATTTTGTTTTTATTTCAGAATCAGACTTTATGTCGAGTTTTGTGATTTGAAAAGTGTCGTTCCTTTCAGCAGAGCGACATCTCCTCATGCTTCCATGCCGTTGTTTCTGATGAACATGTGGGAAATATCAGTGCGTTCTCATATTTAACTGAAGAATTAACATTTCTCAATCATCTTAATGCATTATTGATTGGAGGGTTTTTCTGGGGTTACATTGATTTCCTCTTGTGTCTTCCATCTGTCCGACTTATTGTAGCAGGAGGGCAGCGGAGTGAGAATTTTTATTTTTGTAAAGAGTAATTGTAACGCCTGCCTGCCTTTTTGCACTATTGGATTATGTTCGGGAGGGGAAAAGTTCTCCTAAAGTGTATTTTCTTTTGGTTGTTAAGTAGCATTACTAATGGCATGCAGTTGTGTAGCTGTTAGTAAGGCATGAACACGTTTATGAAAACATGAAATGCCTGTTTCTAAAGTGCCATCTCAATTCAGTTCTTCTGCGTTTGCGTTAAAGAAAGGTTAAACTTTTCTATCATGTGTTCGGTCCTGTTTGGCTGTTAGATTTATCATGCAACACGGCTGTAACTGTGATGAACAGTAGATCATCAATCTTTGTGTTTGAGGGTTTGTTTTGCACTGAGTGCCTATTTTTGAACCAAATAATTCAAAAGAATCCAGAAAAAGTGAAGAATGTTAAGTGCAGCCTTTCCATTTGCAGTTATTGTAGTTTATAGATTCATTATATCAAGTCATCTCCCAATATTACAAGCAAGGTTTGCATTGAAATGGCTGTGACCTTTCCAAAAAAAAAAGTTCATTTTGACAATAAAAGCACAATATTTATATCACTGCAAATTCTTTGCCCATTTGTCTGTAAAATGTTTGCTCAGATTTAAATGGAAAAACATGATCTATCATTCATGGTTCTGTGTTTTAGATCAATATGATCGGTTCTGCCTTGTACATATAACTGAATAAACTGTTCCTCCCCAATTTTGTTTCATTTCAAGTTTTAATTTCTACTCTTCAGATACAGAATTTTCTCAGTCATCCACGTGCCTTAAAAGCTTTGTCGTATAGTAACTGGACTTGCTTTAGGTTTATGTGTAGGTTTGTGTGTATTATAGAAATATAGGCACCTTTTTCCTAACAGGTTTGTCACATTAACTCAAAAAGGTGTTTGTGTGTCTGCAGCTGGCTTCTGCTGCACCAAAGAGGCCCCTAAAAAGGAAGTTATGACAGTTTTAAATAGCAATTAGGACCTTGAGTTCTTGGAACTAGAGTCTTGATAGTGCACAACAAAAAAATGTGTTAAAATAAACATACAGTTCTGGATGATATAACAATTCTAGTTTGCCTTCTTTGTTAAGTATTCACAATATTGTACCCAGCTAATAAAATAAATCTATTTATGCATTATGGGGGCATTGCAGGTAAAAGGTTTGGATCCAGTAATAGACAGGACAGAACATATTTAGCAACCTGCTGAACTGTCTGAATGGCTTGCTTGGTTCTTACATCAGGCAAAAAATGTCAATCTTCCCACTTGATGTGAGCGTGCAGGTGCATGAGGACTTCCCAAAGGACCTCATACTTTTAGTGCTTCAATTTCAAAGCAACGCTACAGTTTCAGGGGGATGCCCCGCATGTCTGGGTTTGATTTTAGACTCCTAAGAAATGCCTCTGATGTAACCGTTACCATAATAAAAATCACATGATCCACCCTTCAGAACCTTCTTCCTTACACACTAATTGTGACGCAGAGAGCGACCCTGGCTGGTGACCCCTTGACCCCTAATGGCTGTGACAGGATTCACGTTGCACATGGACGCTGACACACAAATAGATGTGACTGTCACACAGTGGGAAAGAGGGCGAGACACTTTAAGGAAGGTAATTTACCTCAATGCAGTGCAATAAATAAATTAAATTAGATACTCACACATTAATAATGTGTGCTGTTGCTCTTTCTCATGTCTGAACCCATGATATTTGCCCCAATTCAATTAGGCAGTTTCCCTTTTTTAAACGTAGGCTGCTGCTTGCTGGCTCACACTCCAACCACACTTAAGGTAACACATGAAAGCTGATCTGGGATGTGAGTACATTCGCATAAAGTGTGTTAGTATGAAGTTAAAACGAGTATCGACCTGACATTTTTAGGGATTACTCAAATATAATCTGGATGATTGAAATAGATTACAAGAATAATACTATATAAAATAATCAAGAGGAGCTCCATGACTATCAATTTGTATTTGTTGGAATTTAATATGTTGAATATAATGATCAACTATATTATATGTGTTGTAGTATAACAAAAAATTGTATACAGCATAATTATATACATAATTATATATGAATGCACTTTTAATTTTCCATCATTTCGAATTGTTAGTACACATTAATGTGCAGTATACAGAATACTTTTACCTTTACATGTATTGTATGCAATGTATTGCTATTTATTCTGATGAATTTAAAACCAATGACATTTACTGGCCACAAATCAGTCAAGAGACAAGATGTGGACTCACTTAAATTAAAAAACAAATACATTTAATTATGATTTATAGCAGCACTCCAACCTAAAGTTTGAGTGCAGTAACAATTACATAAAAGGCTGTTTATGTGGCATAATAATGGTTCAGCGATATAAAAACATTAACAGGGCCCAACCTGAAAAATACTTTTGCTTTTCATACCTATATGAAAAGTACATAGTTGAATGCTTCTTCATTTTAATACCTTCATAACTTTTATTTATAACCAATTACCGTAAATAGCATAATATCTGACGATTACAATTGCACCTGCATTCATTGATGACATTCATATTTTCCTCACTGACTTTGATAGCAGTCTTAACAAAGATATCAACACTAGTTCACTGGGAAACAGCAGGACCAAACAGCCGTAGGGTGTGTCAATAAGACACCATCAATGGTAGTTTTCCACCTCCTCGCGTCATCAGGTGGATTAACGGCTGAACGGAAGCGCGGAGCTGCTGACCGTCGCTGTGATGATGGACACCAGCAGGTGCCCTCTGGAATAGAGTGCCGAAGCGGAAGCAGGAAGTGGGCGGGACTTCACCACTCATGTGTTAAAGTTCGCGGGCTGTGATTGGCTGCTGGCGGAGGGCTGGTGGACACGGATTGGCTATCGCGCAGAGAGGGCAAGACCACGAGCACGAGTACGTCCGAACCACGAGAACGCCCCGTGCTTTACGTGAGTGGTGACGCAGGACGACGCACGTTGGATATAAATTGCAGCGCCGGCACGCGCACAGCCAGCCGAGCAGGAGGGAGAAACGTTGAGAGATCCGCCATAACTTTTAACATTTACGTCTTTTTGAAGCGTTTAGTCAGTGGGACTTTTACCCTCGACTTTAGTTCAAACGTCGTCTTGAGTGTTGCTTCCGCTGACGTTGATCAGGACCGGCGAGAACGGACAAAAACATGAAATACATCATAGGAATTGGCGGGTAAGTTTTAAATATTGTCGTCAAACTGCTTGTTATTTGCTAACGTTTTAGCTGTTAGCAAATAACAGCTAAAACGATGTTGTATAAATGTCCGTCTCATAGTTATTTTATCTTCATTGAATTGATGGTTAAGTGGGAATAACGTTAGGCAGTTTATATCGTAGTCAAATTACCCCGCGTGGCGTTATGTTATTGTTCGTTAAAGGATCAATTAAAAGTTATTTATTTGTATAAATGGTG
Source organism: Eutrigla gurnardus (assembly GCF_963514095.1). NCBI lineage: Eukaryota > Metazoa > Chordata > Actinopteri > Perciformes > Triglidae > Eutrigla > Eutrigla gurnardus. The sequence goes on along the minus strand of NC_139920.1, from coordinate 26,586,425 downwards.
ACTGAAGTTAGGTTCTGGTTGTTGGACGTTATCCTTGTTAGCCCACATGTTTTATCAGCTGCCCGCCAGAAAGTGTTAAAACCGGCTTACGACCCATTTCCGGTGTAGTTGGTGTTTGTTGTCATAAATCGAGCGGGACATTTGAAAAGTCACCGCCAGACCCGCTTTAAAAGTGGAGGGAGATTAAGCATTAGTGTCGTCCCAACCCCCCCAAAACGGTTTGATATGTTAATCATTCATACAGTTTACAAATAAGGAAATGACCAAGTCCGTTTTATTCAGCACCATGTGTTCATTAATGTAGTTCCTCCTTTTTAATCACGCATATTTGTACACATTTAACTGTTTTAAGCTAATGTGGCTTTTTGTCTTGTACCAAATTATCTTCCCTTTTTTTGTTTTTATAGCATATAAACAAAGGGCATGTCATCTGGCAGAAAACATGCATGGCTTCTCCCCCCCTCATCAAAATAGTTTAAACCATAACTATTAATGTGTCATTTATAATTTGTTTTTCCCCCCCTTTTTTTGTTTAGAGTCACTAATGGTGGCAAAACCACACTGACAAACAAGTTGATGAAGACGTTGCCCAACTGCTGTGTTGTGCACCAAGATGACTTTTTCAAGGTGAGTGCTAGGGAATAGATAATACGCGTTATTGTTTAGCCTAAAGCATCTTTGAGTATCAAAAAAGGGCGGCATAAGTCTATAGGCGTTCAGCGTGCATGTGAAGTAGTGAGTGCTGCCAAGTAATCTGCCCCTCCCACACTGTCCCCCACAGCTGATATGGAAATGGCCTTGTTGTCTATGGAGCATCGTTTATTTACCTTGATGTCTCTCCTTTAGTGCATGATTAGTCATGATTTTGCTCCCTTGTGTTATTAAACATTTCTTCAGATTCTTGTGATGGCTATATAACGAGGCTTAAAAAACTTTGCATTACTTAACCAAAATGTTTCTAACATGGCCATGCATCCATCTTTTCCTTTATTTCCATTAGCACCTTCACATTATATGCCCTTTTCACCCTAAATTTAATTACAGCTGTGTAACTTTATAAACTACCTGCCTACCTTTTGTGCATAACCCTTTTGTAGCATGCCTTTTTGCTGTGTGTGTGCGTGCACTTCATTACCCATAGTACTCTGGCATGTGAGTGGAATCTACAACTTGTGTTCAGAGCCGTGAGCTTGCAGCAATGTTTTATTGATCACTGTTATTTCAGAAACCCGAACACATAGAAGTCGGGGAGGACGGCTTTAGACAATGGGATGGTAAGACTTCAGTTGAAGACTGCCAATGTCTTATTGTTTACACTTTAATATCACATACACCTCCCTCCAACATTACATACATTATAGCCAGTTACCATGCACAACACTTAAGCTCATAACCTCCAGTAACTTGGAGCAAAACATATTTCCAATATTTGTATATTCGTGACTAATGTCTCGTCTCTTTTCCACTGTCTTCTTTTTTTCTATCGATCTCGCTCTGTAGTGATTACAGCTATGGATATGGAGGCCATGACCAACACGATAAAGGGCTGGATGGAGAACCCAGTGAAGTTCGCCCGTTCCCACGGTGTCCCTCTGTCCTCTGCATCTGATGTGGCGAACCCAGACGAGCAGATCCACATTCTGATCGTGGAGGGCTTCCTGCTCTACAATTACCCGTAAGCTGGGTTTCATTCACTTGGTTTAACTGCCTGGAAGTTTCTATCTTTGTTTGTGTGTCTCTTCTATCTGGCTCTAAAAATAAATTGCGTGACTCCTTTTTTATTCACCTTCACACCCGGCTATTTCAGTGAAGGGGAGCAGTCTTGTCTCGCAACTTCTGAAAAAATTCACAATTACCAGGATTGGATGTGTGGTTATATTTCTGTAGTGTCACATGGTCATTTTGCATGCTTATGACTGGTTCGCGGACCCTTATAAGCAGGTCCTGTAGTCAAAGATAAGCGCAGATAGAGGTTCTCTGGAGGTGTCCTTAAAGCAGACTGCTGGGTGGTCCATACTGTGTGCTAGAGATGTGTTAAACACTCTGCAGGGGTAAAGATAAGAGACAGTATGAGTAGTTGCATGACTGTGCTCCTTTTTCTGTTTGTTTTACAAATGTGTGCAATCATCAATGGCCGTGTTCATCTCCCCTCTAGGCCCCTGCTGGATGTTTACAACAAGAGCTATTGTATCACGATTCCCTACGAGGAATGCAAAAGAAGGAGAAGGTGAGCGCACACAGGAATTATTCTCACATTTACCCATCATTGATTTAAGCTATTCTTCTCTATAATCATTGAGGCAAGTGCACATTTGCTAACAGTGCTTATTATTTACAGTACAAGACAGTATACTGTCCCCGACCCTCCCGGCCTGTTTGACGGCCATGTGTGGCCAATGTACCTGAAGCACAAGAGGGAGATGGAGAGCAGCGGCTTGCATATTGGTACGTCTTTTTTTTACATAACATTCGCTAATGCTTTGGGAAATAAGTGTAATCTATTCTAAACTTCAAATAATTTTTATTCTACTATTAAGGACTATTTTCAAGTATTTTAACTGTTCAAGTTTGTGTGTGTGATGCAGAGTGCCTGGATGGTTTGAAGTCCAAAGAGGAGATCTACAACCAGGTGTATGAGGACATCCAGAACAATCTGCTCAATCGTTTATAGGTAAGAGGACCGATTTTAAGGTATCACCGTTTCCAATATAACTTATATTTACTGAATATGTATATGCATGTATCCTAGTTTGAAATGCGCCACATTTGAGGGCCAACTCACTTAGTTTCTTTCCTACAGCTGAAATTATACTGCTTTTTAAATGGCACAAAATTTACTTAAAGTGCATTTAAAAAAAAAGTTAAATAATCAATGTTGGTACAATTGCAAAAAGAGAATGATGTTAAAATGTAAAAGCTCCTAACACTATCCTTTTTCTGGCTTTCTTGCAGCAGGAAGACTCCTCATCCCTGTACAGAACTTGTAAATAATACTATGGATTCCTTTTTTTATGAAGTTTTTCTAATTTTATTCTTTGTTTGTGATTGAAACGATGCAATGTTAACTTATCATTGTCCCTTTTTTTTTTTTTTTTTTTTTTGGATTATCTTCAGATGATCTATGTTTTTCCTGTTTTTAAAGTGATTGTTGAATCAGAACATGACTATGTTACTGGTACCATAAAGCACTGACTTGTACTGGACCATTTGTTGCATTCTCCTACAAATAAATGCATTCGTTACTGATGATATACAGTACATCTGGAATCTCTTTTTTTTTATCATCACATTTAACTTTGCAGTTAATATGATTGTTTGATTTTGAGGAACTTTCACTATAAACAGCTGCCTGATTCCTTTACCTCACCTAAATACTACATAGTGTTGATACTATTGTGAATTCAAATAATTTGATACCCTGACTCAACTATACCTTTGTTTTTTGTTTTTTTTAAAGGAAATTATTAGGTACATTTGGGGTTCCTTTACTGATTATTATATCTGAAGGCAAGAGGTTCTCGACATAATGAACAAGATAAAAAGAGAAACTTTTTTCTTATCTTTTCAAAATACTGCATATTTTTACTACTTTTTATAAAACAATTCAAATAAAACAATCTAAGAATCACTATGTTGTACTGCCTGCGAATATTTTATATTCAGGTTCTGAGAGGGGATTGTGGGTAAATAGACAAATCAAAAGCAGCACAAGCCAAAAGTGTGGCAAACCACAAATGAGGAGGATTGATTATTATAGTCGCACTATATTTCATGTAACTCAGTTTCAGCTGGACATAGTACACAATGCAACTGGCAAGACATTTAATAGCTTTGATATAATTATCTGAATACCTGAATTACAATATATCAACAATCCTTAAGAACTACATCCAGGCTGGGCTAGAGATTTTTGCTTGCATCTATTTTAGAAACAGGAAAGGCTGTCAAACATGTAAATCTACTCCATGTTTTTTTTCCAAAACTGTAGCTCTGTATATAGATGCCTGAGTAGGTCATAGACTTTCCTCAAGATTCAGGCCATTAGCACTAGATTTACGGAGCATGAGGCCCGCGGCACGTGCCTACATTGCATATGTTTCCACATGTATAAATAGACCAGAATAATTTCTCATTTCCCCTGAGAGAATACCTTACCCTGTCACAGAGTTAGTGTGAACAGCTCATCACACCAGAGCTAAATAAAGAACGGGTCAGGTAGGTGCATATATTCTGGGGCCAAAGTCATTCCATTAGAGGAAGAAAGGGACCATTTGCAACTCAAAATCAGTCAGAAAGTATACGTGATTTGGATCAATTTTGAGGTCCAGTTGTGGAAACTGTTGGTTATAAAGCAGAGGTCAACCATTACCTTTAGGTTCCTATCCATTTAAAAAAGTAGGGCTTGTTGTGCCTCTACGTGTCTCCCTTTTATTGGCACCTATTAACTTAACAACCAAGTATTTCTGTTCCCGATGCCATTAGCTGTATGTACATGTGATCTGTCATGTGTGTGTCTTGTGGAAATGGAGTGACAAGGTGATTGTTGTGACGCTCTAGCAGGTGGACGTGGAGTTAACCACACAGGCCTGGACTCCTGGTGCTAAAAATGACAACAGTATGTGTGATGGCTGTTAAAGCAAGCGCACACACGCACCCACACGCACAGGTGGATTTGTTCAACAAGGACAAACATGGATGCATATTATCTCTATCTGTATTTACACTGGACATTTAATATTTGAGTTGATTGAGTAGATTCACATGATTGGAGAAAAGTGAGTCACATTTTTTGGCAGATTTTTATTGTATAGTTAATTAATTAATTTACAAGTACATACTCTTACTGCCTTGTAAAATGACCTTGTATATTTTCATTGAATAAGGGTGAATCAATGTTTTTGCGAATCAATGCATTAACCATCATTGTGGTATGTTTTGAAAAACCTTACAGCGAAGGTCAATAATAAATACCTAATAAATAAGGTCTAATGATTATTGATAACAAAAGTTCTGATCGGCAGATTTAAGTTTATAGCTCTCGTGACGTAGATTAGTCCCAAACAGTCGAGGATCTCAGAATTGACCTTGCAAGATTACCGCCGATTTAAACCAGTAGATGGCGTTAGTCGTCATTGAAGTCAGGGCTCTGACATGTTTAGAAACGACCAGCGGCCCTTTCTGCATGACATCCCCATCTCACTCTCATACTTTGGTGAATTTGTACACCTAACATGTTAATATTAATAAACTATTAAAGTGAATTTGGTTAACTGCCAGAAAAATATATAAACTAGACCCTTCAAACCAAAGACAATGTTGTGCACTCTCTAAATATATCATCAGTACGACTTGTGATCCTACCACAAAGCAGATCATTCGGCTGTTTCAGTGGGAATGTAGATCCGGGTTCATGCTGAGAGTTTCCCCATCTACTTGAATTGTTGGTTCTTCTGCAGTGGATCTCCTCACTCTGAACTGACCTGCACATACAGTCAGATGTATAGTCTCTGTTCTGCTGTCCTTCATATTTCATACATGATTTTCTCACAACATCACAGATCATAACAACATCAAAGTAGGTGCTGACTGAATGCAATTACTAAACATATTGAAAATGATTTGTTTCCCTGTAGTTCAAATTCCAAGAGACAAAAGGGAAATATTTTTGCTCTAATAAAATATGCCTAGCATATAATGACACAATACAACTTGGACATGGAAGATAATTCAGCTTAGTAAATGTGTGTAAGCAATATAACACATATCTAACACCTTAAACCTGAAAACCTTACTCTCAAAGCAAAGCAAAATTTCTCCAATTGAGTTAACAATTACTACTTTTGAGCGGCAACAGCGAAACTAAATTACATAGTTCACTATGTCTTAGCAAAAATAATGCACCACAAATCAATTATCTCTGACAGGAGAGGATTTAGTCATTTATGCTGCCTTCACAAGGTATCGGAATTATGGTAAATATGAGATATGAGTTGCCGACTAGGAAATCGCAAAGGAACGCCCCTAAAGTAATAATTATTATTATGAGTGGGAAACATGGAGACAATTGTGATACAAGAGTTTCCGAGTTTGGGTGACCAGAACCTTTCTATGCTATCATTATATCCATAGCAAATGGCCTATTAGTCTGCTAGCGCGGTGCAAAGTTACCTTGTACACAGTTGTGTTCCTTGTGTGACAACATTTTATCTTTATTATAATACAATATAAAAAAGTAATTTGTATCCCGATAACAAATGGCGTTCAATAACAAAGCACTTGAACATGACATTCTTGTAATTCCGCCTTCACAAGTGGGAAGTGTGACATTCCGAGTAGCACCTGAAGGCAGCATTAAAACTCCACAATAGAATGAATTCACGTTTTTTTTCTCGTATAGTAACGTAGTTTACAATGAAACGTACACTTTAAAACACCAAATAAATGTCCCTTTAGACACGTAGTGTTCAAAACCACTGTAAAATGCTAGGCTTTTTAGCCTACATGGAAATAACGCTGTTGCTAACGAACAACAAAACTAGCAAAACTACAACTGAGAATGTTAGCTTACCTCGGCGACTAGCTCTCCTGCTCGTCTTGTGGCTTCTGCGTGGCAACTTAAAACTTCAATAACTGTGTTGACTTTGTTCCAACATTTTTTCGGCTCTGTGTGAAGCTCAGTTGTTACACGGAGCGACTCCTTAAAGCTCAACATGGCGACTTCTTGGAGGAAGGAAGGAGCGCCCTCTGCCGACGCATCGGGATTCCGCTCGCGCTGCATAACTTCCGGTTAAGGATGGCAATAGCCAATAGCAGCGGGTGGAACATTTTACTTAATTATCACAACATGCAGAATTGTTATATTAAAGATTAAGTCAGAGTTTAATTGTTTATAACTTTATGCATTTTTATTTTAAACCATTTTGGGGTTTAAATATCAATTATTTGCAAGTTTGGTAATTCAATCCCTAGTTCCTGCCCTCTAGCACAAGATGCTGAAAGTCTATATAAAAGTACAGTCTATTTAACATTAAAAAAAAAATGTACTTTTACATTTACAAACATTTCAACAGGTCTTTTGGTATGTAATATTGTAATGCATAAAGTATGAGAGGAGTACTTAAATTATTAAAGGTGCAGTGTATTCTCTTTTTCAGGTAGAAAAACATACATTACTTAATATTATATCCCATTTCTGCCAATATAGCCCCCTAAATGCCACACACTTAGGATCTGTATGATCCTGACAACCACAGTTATTTTGAGAAAGTGATCATTTTTTTTCTTCACATCCCTCCCCAGATTTCCATTTGATATCTGAACATTTAAAAAAAAAAACAGCCTTCTCGTTTAAAACCCTGCAATTTAAACCATAAAAGGTAACTTTGTTCCTTGGAAACTAGAGCCAGTGTTTGATGATGCTGTCGGACCCCACATGCATGTCAGTATTCGAACTAGGAAAGCTGGGGGGGTTAAATAATTCGTGTCAACGAGTTAGGGACAGAGAAGTATCTGGAGAGATCATAAGTGCTCGCTTACGCTGTGAGACCACCCGACAAGATGGAGGAATGACACCCATCCGGTTACAGTCTGTCTGACCCAACTAGACCCAGTGATCATGTCCCAGGAGTAATTCTCACACGCACACACACACCACGCTCCTGTTTCTCACACTCACTCATGGATTTATGCTCACACAGATTGCTGAAAGGCTCTGAGCGCTTGCCAGGGTGTGTGTGGGTATATTTAGAGAGAGGGGGGATTCTTGCTGTGTTGGTGCAGGTGCAGATACAGGAGATTTCATACATTCTGACCTCCGCTCATCCCGAGTGTGCTGGTCACTTTCGTCACCATGCACTCGGGACTGGCACCACGCTGCTGGCTGCGAGTCTGTTCACCCGTCCCAGCAGCCAGAATAGATGTGTGGCACAAGACGAATGAGACAAAAAATAAGGCAAAGGTGAAAGGCCTCTCTTCCTACTTCTTGCCAATCTATAAAAAGTCATCATCAGGCATAGACGCATGAAAAATACACACAAAAAGTCTGAACTGTGATTGTCCTGTTATGTTTTTATAATTTCACATGCGTGTTTGACATTTGTTTCCTTTCTTTCCATGCAGGCTATATTTTTAGAGTCATGACATTTCAATACTCACAACCTTGAAAGGCATTAAAAGTTCATGTTAATGTTTTAGCAACATAACAGTGTGAAACGACCCGTCCTGCAATAAATGTGAGAAAGTGGCGCACGTATCAAATGTAAATGTCTCGTATCATATTTTTATGTCAAATGACCTGCAGCCGAATGAAGGTCAAGCCCTTACTTTACCTTACTATTTATATAAACTTGACCTGATGGAGGTTTTATTTCTTACATTCACTGTAAAGAGCTTTTACAATAGTTTGAATGTTAATTAAGTGTAATTAATGAATACGAGAGCCTTAGAGCTACAGCCTCAGGTATCGGGACCCAGAATTTTAAGTAACTTTATATCCAAATCTCATGAGGCTTTGATTTAAAAGAAAAGGAAAGAAAAGAAAGCCCCCCATGACCCTGAATACAGGATAAGCAGAAGACAATAGATGGATGGATGGAAAAGAAAAGAAATCGTTGAGTTCCCCAGAGTGCTGACTTTCAGTGAGGGTCCACTGCCATCATGTGGTGAAGAGGTCGACTTGTCCTCATTGTGGGTGTTCAACAGGTTTAGAGCCCAGTATACTCACACATACACTGCCAAAACCACCATGCACAATGTGCCAAGGAAGTAACAAAGAAAGGAGCATATCTACAGATATTAACACATTTAATCTATTTCTCGGGACCTTCAGCTGGGTCCTGGGACTCCACTTGGAGCAGGATTGTTCAAATGAGTTCACTAGGAGTCCATATAAAATCACTGGCAACACCGGAGTGCACCTCCATGGAGCTTTTCGGACCAGAGTCATTTTAATGCATGTAAGGAAATCACACATCTTTGGAGTAATGATCTTAAATTATCCCTCTAAATACAACACTGTGCGTAACACCACTGAGCTCACTGTGTTAACGGGCTTGACTCCTTGCAGTGTGTGTTTGGATAAACGCACTTCTCCGAGAGGAATGTCAAACATCTGAAGACGTCTCACTCTTCCCAAACTCCCTCTCGGTGGTGATGTTGTGCGCAGCTGCGTAACGGAAATGAGTGGATCCAGGATACCACCCCATCACCCAGGTCAAGCTCATAATGTTCGTCAGTGTTGGACGTCTGAACACAGAGACGCCATCACATTGAGCCATGGAGAAGTGTTTGCTCGTCTTGATTTGCCTTCTGGGTGTTTTGCTGTGTTTTGGTACCGGCCAGCACCATTTACGCGCACGTGCAGGACCGTGGAGACAACGGATCCAGTGGGAGAATAACGGCCAGGTGTACAGCTTACTCAGCACGGGGACTCAATACCGCTCACCTGAGCAGACCAGGAGACGCACTCAGCTATTGTTAACGACTCAGAATGCTCTTCACTCTCCTGTTGCGCCCAGTAGACCCGCCCGAACCAGACATGGAGACCCGGAGGAAGCAGCCGGGGGTCACTCGCAACAAAACCACCTGGATCCCACGGTTCTTGGTGTTGATGCGGGTCAGTATTTACTCGCCTCGGGGCGACCCGGGACACACGGTCAGCCCCCTCCGCGCATCGCAACCACTCGAGAGGCTGTGGCTGACCGCTCACAGCAGGCACCGTCCAACGGCAGCGCCGCCGCTTTCACCACCATCCAGGAATTCTCCGGCAGCGGAGTCCCACGAGGAGGCCGGAGTACACCTGGAGATGGCGCGCGGCAGGCCACTGCGTCGCCGGTGAGACCGCCGGACTTTACGCACAGCCGGGACGGCGGTATGAGATCCGAGGGCTCGGAATCAGCCGCCACAGCTGGACGGGCCACCGTGGTGGAGGATGGTTGGAATGCACGTCGCATCCCGCAGCAGACAGGAGAGACTCGCAGCGCACGAAGAGCGCACTCACTGACCAGAATCCCGCCGGAGACGCGCGTTTCTCCCACAGCGCTGTCCGGTAACGCCGTAGAAATACACTTCCCTCGCCCAAGGCCGGATACAATAAGGACTACGGACACGGATGACCCACGGGATCCGCACAGCATTCATCACAGGAACTCGGTTTTCTATAACGTTTACCCCCCTGACCGCAGGAACAGGGTCACGGTGCGCCCTCCACCAGGCCCGGGCTATGGCACCAGGCTCTTCCACAACGGTGAGGCGGTAAAAGTGTAGCCTATAAAAGTAGATTAATGACATTTCTTAATTGAGAACACCCAGAAACCAAAGACCCAGAAAAGATGACTCATGCTAATTTTCAAAATGTAAATCTCCTTTATTCTAATGCATTTTAAATGAGAGTGACCGTTAATGTCTCCTTATGACAAAACTAATGTCTCCGGTATGTGAGCCTCTGAGCAGAGTTGAAATTAAATGGCTGACTGATAGACTGGGAGCTGGTCATTAGGACAGTTTTTGGCCATCAGTGGTGAAAGAATACAAGTTGTGAGAGGATAAATTCTCCAAAATGTCATTCCGTAATCACTTGGAAGTATTTTATACCAAATGTACTCAGGCATAAAAACTAAAAATACCTGTTTAACACTTCTTATGTTTTGTATTAAATCTGCAAAGATAAAAGTATTTCATTTACTGTTGTAGATACAGGTGACACTTAATGCTCTGATGATGTATACGCATATTCAACACATCATTAATTCACATATTTTCTGCCCAGACTTCCTTGGAGAATACAATTGAAAAGCTTACACTGCTTTTGCAGACTTTTGTTCATATTTTTCAAAGTCTTAATGACTTGAAAAGTAAAATTCCGGTTATATCAATGCTTGTGTTTGCATTATTTTAAAGTTGTGGCTTCACTTCCTCTCTGCAGGTCTTCCAGACTTGGTCCCTGACCCGTACTACATCCAAGCTGCCTCCTACATCCAGAGAGTGCAGATGTACGCACTTCGCTGTGCTGCGGAAGAAAACTGTCTCTCCAGGTGCACTTCATTATTTGACATGACACCGCATCGATCCGTCAGTCGAGACCAATACATTGGGTTGATGAAGTGAAGCTCAGGTAGATTTAGAGTTCGTCTGACGATTCTTCAATTGCCCTTATGTACTTGACTGACATTTTGCAATGCACACATGCTGTCCACTGCCTGATTAAACGTTAGACCTTTCACCAACAAATCAACGGCGTGTACACGTATAAATAATGAAAGGAATAATGATAATCGTTTAGGGTTCCTCTGAGGTTACCACATTAGGATGTGTTTTGGCCTCGGTCCCATTTGGAAGTATATCGAAGTGACAGAGCGGCTGGACACAAACCTGGCAAACGCCCGGGATTCTCTCCTCTGATCTGAGCGTCCACTTTGCCAAGTAAAAAAGAAGCTCTGAAGAAGTGAAAGGCAAAGATTCCTGAGGTGAATGCAACAAAAAGTGCTGAGGCAAGAAAAGAAGCCAGCCCTATCGCATGCACCGTAATGCACCATTATGTAAAGTGGAGAATGAGTTCAGTGTGCAGTGAAGTGTGTGTGGAGGATAATGTGATGTTAAAAACATCTAAAAAAAAAGATGGTACAAGTCAAACTCAGTGATTCAGGTCAATAGTGTCATTTCTGCTAATAGTGAAGATGCCTTACCTTTTCCTTCAGGTCTGCGAATTATCCGGGTGTGAGGGACCTGGACTACAGAGTCCTGCTGCGGTTCCCCCAGCGGGTGAAGAACCAAGGAACGGCAGACTTCCTCCCAGTGAAGCCCAGACACGAGTGGGAATGGCACAGCTGTCACCAGTGAGTTCAGTGTTCTCATTTAGTCCACAGGGACCAGATTAACGTGAATCATCCATGAGTGATGTGTCGGTGAATAACAGGAAAGTATACACATTTTACCTTTCATTATTCCACAGTGTCTTACACCTGTTGTCTGTATTGTTTGATGAGTCTCCCGTCTGCCAGCCTACTGAGATATAGTCTTCAGCGGGTCTTCACGGAGGCGTAACACCTCCAGATTTGAATGTGCATTAAATGATGAAATAAAAAAAAAAAGTGCCTACAAATCACATTCATGCACATCACCGGGAAAATGTTTCAAGGATAACACGCCGTCTGTCAAGACTCCACTGATTCAAATCACAAGCCGGCTGCTCCGGTCCACGTGTCCTTGGGCAATTCACTGAGTCCTAATTGCTCCTGATGAAACAATGCTCTATTTAATCATCTAAGAGCCACCCAGCTGCTCTATCCTGCTCCACTTAGCGTTTTTCACTTCCTTGCTAAGAGCTATTACGTTGTAAAATATGTATCAAACTATAAATTCAATGCGAGAGAAAAAAAAAGACATGGGAGTGCATGGAATCCAACATCTTGCCAGGCAACAAAAATGATAATAATTTGCTCTCATTTGGATGTTTCTCTGGTGTATCTGCAGGCATTACCACAGCATGGAGGCCTTTAGTAATTATGACCTGCTGGACATTTCCACGGGGGCGAAGGTCGCCGAGGGACACAAGGCCAGTTTCTGTCTGGAGGACACGTCATGTGACCCGGGGGTGCGGCGGCGCTTCGCCTGCACCGCTCACACACAGGTTGGTCTTACATCTGACATCTATTCATATTCCCATTGATCCGTTTATGAATTCATCAATTGTACTAGATGATGTCAAGGGTAATGCGAGTTTGTGTTTTTGTCAGGGGCTCGGTCCCGGTTGCTACGACACGTATCACGCCAACATCGACTGCCAGTGGATCGACATCACCGATGTGCCACCTGGAAACTACATCCTCAAGGTGGGAGGCTAGACCACCAGCATCAGTCAGATTCATTATCAACATCACAGCTGCACTTTTTCATGATATATTTACGTTTCTGCCGTTTCCCAGGTGACAGTGAACCCCTCTCAGTTGGTCCAGGAGTCCGATTTCTCCAACAATGAGGTGCGCTGCGACATCAGGTACACAGGAAGCTACGTCCAGGCGAGAAACTGCAGGATCACAGTGTAAGTCGGTGTTGCGTTCTCACTCCTCATAGCTGAGATCGGGAGTCCAAAAGAAGAGCTCATCACTGTTCTTTGTTCCACAGGAGCTGACCTGACCGAAGACAAACCTGCTTGTGACTCTGGTGTGCAGCTGTTTCACTTTGAAATGTTTTTCTAATCTGTTCCTATTTATGTGTGATATGATATATCGTCGTAACAACGAGGCTGGTGAGATGTTAACTTGTGTTATTTTTGAGAATATACATTTTTAAGCAATTCAAGACTGCACTGTTAACTTGTATGTGTGCAGAAAGCTTGAGGAAAGTGTGTTTGCATGTGATTCACAAACCTAAAAAAAGTTATTCCTATAAGCTGGGTAAATTCATTCAGACATGATGTGCGACTGAACTGGTGCTTTAAAAAAAATGAGAAAAAAGTGGTGCTCTTCTCTCATTTTTCTTGCAAGAGAAAAATAACCCTCTATTTAATATTGACTATGTTTTGGAGTGAAAGATGTTCTCTCATGCATGCATTTTGAGCAGTATGGTGTGTATGATTTTGTGCAGTTTTGTGTATATTACCCTTGCAGAAATGTGTAGTGTCTTATAATCTAGTGAAAGGGCATGTCATTGTTGAAAGGTGTTCTGAATTTTTATTATATTTTATTATGAGACGTTTTATTAGTTATTTTTTTTAAACAAAGGTACCATTGAAAGCGGACGCCTGAGTCCAAAAAAAAAATCAACTTAAAAGGTCACTACTGATGGACTAATTTGAACAAATATTATTTAACAGCAGTCAACACAAGCTGAGGGCCGTTACAGTGAGGAGTGGTACATTTTTAAAATGCTTTTTGGAATAACACACCTCAGAGAAATGCCTGAAATGATTCCACTTAGCACGTTTACGTCACTCGGAAACGGCCGCCCCGTTGTTGCGTGTTTCGTCATGTTTGTGCTGCAGCAGATGAGTGATTGAGAAAACATTTATTCACCTGGCAATAACTCCATGTGAGGTGTCTGGGAACGCTCTGTTTGCACTTTGTCGCCAGATTTATTCAGAATACCGTCTGGTTGGGACGTGGAAACTAATGAATACTCACCGCAAATATTTTTTAAAACACAATTCATTCTTTTTGCTCTTTTCCCCCCCCCCGTCAGTGCAAATATATGCCTTCATGGTCTTGTAATGTTAAATACAGAGTGTTTTGAAGCCTCTGACTGTATGCATTAACTTGTAAAGTCTTTATAAAGTCCTTGTGAAGTGTAAGATCTCAGCAACTCTTCTGCGAAGCCTTTGAGGAGAGAAGGAAAAGCGTTGGGGGGATGTTCATGAGATGAATACGCAGGCAGGTGGGAGCCGAGGTCATGGAGGGTGGTTTCTCTCCTGCTCTGCAGCATCTGTTACTGTTCAAGAGCAGCTAACTTCCCCAGTCTGTCTTATGGCAACATCAGGGCCACAGCAGGTCACCAACATCTCCCTCTCTCTCTCTCATGCTGATGGTGAGAGCCTGCTGTTGGAGTCTCAGATGCTGCGTATGTTAGTCCTCGTTTGCCGGGTTGATGAGCTCCATCTGTTATGAAGGCACCGAGAAAACCAGAGGAAAGTTTGAGGGAATTCATTACATTAGTTTAAATTCGGTGGCGAAAAGATGTTTTCAGATCCTTTACTTACTCTAAAAGTATATGTATTATCGGCAGCAGGTACTTTAAGTACACTTGCTATGGAGAATAATGCCTCCCACTTATATATTGTCATCTATAACAAGTATTCATATTGTGTGAGAGGCATTGATGATGTTATTCATCACGTTTGTTGGTGAGATATTAACCTGAAAAGTAAGCATACACGTCTACTGCTGTAAAATGCTGCAGAATAGAAAGTATGATTTTTTCCCTTGTGGCAACCGCTGCCCTTCCCTGCCAGTGTGTCGTCTGTCTGATAGCTGGTGGCAGGTGATCATTAGTGTCCTGGCGTTCCCTGGTCTAACAGTCTCCCTCCGTCCTTCCCTGTAGACACCCGTTCTTTCCTCTACTTTGTTAACTAGCACCCCATCTCCACTCCCATGCATACACACACACACACACTACCCATTCCACTGACCTAAACTCCTCGTGTACTTTAGCACCCTCGTGCTTTTAATTCATCCCAGTTTGTTTAATAAATGACTTTGTTTAACTCTGTAAAACCGTGTGTCTCCCTCTTTGCCTTACATGTTGAAGCATGAAAAGGAAACATAAATTATGATTGTATCACTTGAGGAAATGTTCCATCGCTGTAATTATAAAAGACAAAAGAAAGAATAAAGTAGAGATGAGGAAAGCCTCCGTGGATGTCCCGCAGGTATCCAGATCACACTGGGTTTTAACCTATTTTATAACACCAGATTTCACTCATCCTTTTACCCAAATATGGCTCCTCCGCGGAGCACAAACCATCTTTGGTCAGAGAGCCGTCGAGTCGATTCCTCTGATGTGAATTTGAGTGTGGCGGAGTGGGTCACAGCGGAGCTTCCTCAGCCCGCTCCAGGTGCTGTTTGCTCAGGGCAGGCCCGACGTGCTAAGCCTGCAGGGCGTGCAGGATGGGCAGCCTTCCTTTCCCCCCGCTGGAGATGGCGAGGAGGAGAGAAATTCCACAGATCCTCAGACAGCCAGGCAAAAAAGCTGACTGCAAACTGCTGACATCAGCAGCACCACCACGGCTAAACCATTCTTATCACGGGCTTGAAGGTCTGTGAGGCCGTGCCCAAAAGCCTGACTGTCTGAGACTCCCGGGTCAACAAGCGTCAGAGCCAACAAGGCGAGACTGCAGTGACACATCATGGCAGTCAAAAACCGAACATTATGGCTCTTGCCTTTTGGTTAAATCTCATTTTATAGCTGTACCGTTACATCATCGGTCTCTATATAAGTCATGCATGTTTCAAACCTCGGGACTAGAACTCGTGAGTGTCTACAAAGGCACTATGACTTCAACGTGTTCGACCCACTGTGGGACTGAGGAGATTAATCTGACAAGTGTGATAATCAGCGCCATGCCAGAGTTGCTGTAAATCAACATCCTTCAGAAAGCATCTTACGCGATTAGACGATAATGAACTCACACATCAGCTCCGCGAGAGGTCAAATAACGATGCGAATTAAACAGTTATGTTTAATCATCCACTGATGTGAAATCTACAGAGCTGATTCAGATTCAAAAGAGCAAAATGTACTCTGAAGTATATAAATCTACACAAACTGAAGTGTAGCTTTTTAACACTCCCTACCACGTGTGTATAGTCTGCTATATGAGCTTGCATCATTATTGAAATAACCACCAGCGGCGTGCTAATGTTGCGTTTCTCCGTCTGGTGTATTTATCCTCGTAGAGAATTGTTTGTTTTTCGGCGAAGAGAAGCTGTTTGTGTGAGCGAACGGTGGAAATGACTGGATATTTGTCTCTCCTCCGCGGAGCGTCTGACATCCAGAAAAAGAAAAACACTGTTTACCCGGGCAGGACGAGGACTCCCTGAATCCGAACCATTTACACATCATTACCAGCTCTCCCCTATTTGAAATAGAAGAATGTGCCTAATGACCCCTGTACTTTTCCTCCCGGCGCTGCTGTGTAAACACCCACCATTCACCTGGCTGTCGGAGGGAACGCACGCTGTTATTAATCCTGTTATTGTATTATTTTTGGGCTTGGGAAGTGGGATGGGGCCGGGGAGGCGGCTAACAGGCGATGGGGTGGTGGTGGTGGGGGGTGAGGGTGAGGGGAAGGGTGAAGAGGGCGGACAGGTTTTACAGCTATTTTTTTGGCCCGAATTTGCTTCTAAATGCTCGTATTGTTTTACGGGGTTTTATTTTGCACATGAGTGTCAGACAATGTTAAGACGTCTCCTCTCGTACCAGACATCTGTTCATCTGGCTCCAGACATACGTACGAAAACACACATGCATGCAGACTTGTAGGAGCAGACATGTTTTTGTGGATAAAATGTTGTTCTGCTGTGAAATAGAGAGGGGGTAATACAAATTTGTTATTGAGAGGATGATACTCGTGAATAAAAACACGATTATTTTTTTCCCCAGCAAACCTGAGTTATACAAGCGGACACTATGATTAAAGACATTGTCAAATGTGTTTACCTCGTGTTTGTTGAAGCAATTATTTATGTTTTTCTTTTTTTCAAAAAAATGTTCTTTGAAATGTTGAGTCAAAACATCAGCCGTGGGCTCTTTCAGCTCAATCCACTAAAGTTATTAGTTCAGAATGGATGTGTGTGCAACAAAACACCATGGCTATCATCTGACTGTGTATACATATAGCCTACTATCGTTAATAGACGTGTGCAAACCTTATCCCATCTTAACAATACACTTTAATTAGTTATCTTGTTTATTATATGTTTGTATTATGAAGGATGAATGATTGATTATGAGGAAATTGACTTGGATAAGACTGACATTGAGACAAGAAACATAGACATAATGCATGTCAAGTGTGTGTGTGTGTGTGTGTGTGTGTGTGTGTGTGTGTGTGTGTGTGTGTGTGTGTGTGTGTGTGTGTGTTTTCCCAGTTCAGATGGCGTTAACTATAGTTTGTGTGGCTATTTAGAGTTTTAAGAATCTACTGTGACAATCTTTGTTCTGGAGGTTTTTAACGGCGTTATCGTCAGTGGATGGAGTTTGCTCAGTTGCCATGGAGATGGCTCAAGTGATGGACCTCGAGTTGGGATGCTTTATCAAAACTGCTCCGCTTGATTAGATTAAAATGTGTCACGAGAAAATAAAATGTAGGCGTTTTCACGATGATTCAACTTCAACTTTTATTAAAAATAAATGTACAAAATTGGTCGAACAATGGCGACATCTTGTGGCCACGAATGGTAGCATAACCGATCATTTATGTACTCGCACTTATATTCGTCAGTATTCAAATAAGTTAATCTCTAAAAAGTGTATTTTTTTATTTGTGTTATTTAATAAATACAATAATGTATTTTGTTACCTTGTTTTGGGAGTGTGACGCCTGATGTGACGACATCCACGTGCGACGAGGATACCGGTTACCCGGGGAGCCACTCGCAGCGACACACCAAGCACACAGACATCTGCGGAAGAAGAGATGGCCACCCAAAACAACCGCCGTGCCGTTGATTTGGCGTTTCTGCTCGTGTTGGTGTCCACGGTGGCGTTTATCCCGGTTGACGCGTCACCCGACCGGACGAACACGGTGGAGTTTAACGTCAAACCGGGAGGAGTGGTGCACACTTTCTCTCAGGCCATCGTAAGTGACCGTATTTAAGTATCGCGATTCATTTTGCAACGCGATTAGCTTTCAAACAACCAACCCGGAAACAAAGCTACGCTAAAACTACACGTTAACGTTTGAATGTAGGCTAATTCACCGCGTTCGTTGCTAGTTAATTAGCTTGGTTGTCATTGCAGATAAAGCGGCTGACAAGAACGAGTACACCGTTAAATACGTCACAAATTAGTTTGTATGTGTGGCGGAGGTGTCTTTCTGTCATTAAAGTGTGTCAAACACGCTCTCAATAGTCGGTATTTGTAACGACGTGACGGTTAAAACAAACTTCTACGTGATGACGACACAGCCTGTGAGAGGCTGACACGTCGGCGCCACAATACCTCCATTCATTGGCTAACAGGGAAGGGGGGGAGGGTACAAACCAATAACACAACAATATATACAATTTAACCATAAAACACATTAAAAGTAAAATAAAAATGTAATTAAAGTATATATACATAATAACACCAGGGATAAAACAAATAATTAACAACCATGAAAATTAAAATCAAAGGCTAAATCATTACTCCAAATTAAATGCCAGATTCAAAATATAGGGCTATAATCTCCCCTTTTTTTTTTAGTATCGAGGATGTTTCCTATTCTAATACCCAGAGGCAGTGTGTTTCACAGTAAAGGGGCATTAAAAAGACACTCTCACCAGTACTTTTATGGGTCACATTTAAAAGAAAAGCAGTGAAGGACTTTAGTGGCTGGAACATAAAATCCCTATTGGTGTAGGGAGGAGCAAGGTCATTTAGAGCTTTTTACCAGTTGGGTAATGAGATTGGTTTCCCTTGTTTTAGTCAACACTTGCTGTTGTCCTAGCCGTGTGTAGCTGGAGTTCTCTTAAAGACATTTTAGATAAGCCAGTGAAAAAAAAGAGAATAGTCTAAATGGCTATCAGATCCTTCAGAGCTGAAGCAGGTCCTTCTGATCCGGCGATATTAATGAGATTATAAGGATTTCTTATGTTAAAATGAGAATTCAAGTCTAAACCAGAGTCTAAAATCACTTCTATGATTATGATTTAAGCCAATTGTCAGTTATTCCTTTTATTATGTATGAATTGCTCCTAAAATTGGCTTGAGTAATAACACATGCCTGTCACAATAGGCCTTTTTCCACCGCAGACATTTTGACATAACAAGAAAGGTACAGGTGTTACTAATGACATAGTGGCTCTGGTGCTGCCATGACAACGCCCTATAATAAGGATGTAAAATTGCTAGATATTCCAACATGGCAAGTGTTTGCAAAATCACAAGAAGCGGTACTTTTGTTTTATGGCTCTGCTCTCGCTTAGTAGGGATTCTAGTGGCACGATATTAGGTGGAACATTTACATCTGTGCTTTTTCCTCTAGGACATGTCAAACGCCTGCCGTGAGAAACTGATGACTCAAGCACATTGTTTGAGACCAGCAGCCACAACAGACCTTTGGGTTTATAATGATGTGAAACCTGTAAAAAAAAAAAGAAGCAAATTAATCCCTGCCTTTGCGAAGCTGCAGAAATGAGTGTGAATTTGCACTAAACGATCACATCAACACACATTTCTCAAACCGAGCCGCAGTCTTACGTTGTCCCTCTAATTAAGCAATGCCTCTTTGAGAGAAAACAATCAGCAGATCGGTGGAAAGTGTTTATTAATAGCATGTGGAAGTAATTGATGGATGAAAGTAATATGAAGACTTAATGATGCACTAACTAGCACCATGTTACACTCTCTAATTTCAGAGGGAGTATGAATGCTCATTCACTTATGCTTCACAAGGGGGAACTAATGAGGTGAGTGTCACACACACACGCACGCACGCACACACACACACACACACACACACACACACACACACACACACTCTCTCTCTCCAGGATAATTTTATTAATTATAGATTTTGAATGATTGCAGATTTCATGCATAAATAATGTTCTGTTTTTGTGACAAACAGCAATGGTTGATGAGCGTGGGCCTGAGTGACGACGACAGGCTGTTTTCCTGTTCTGTGTGGAGGTGAGACGCGCACACACACACACACACACACACACACACACACACACACACACACACACAGTGTCGAGAATCTTCTTCAGCTCAGTTACCCTGAGTTTCAGCTCGTCTTCAGTGAGATTTTGTCCCGTCTGCGTCTCTTCCCGCTGCGTCACTCTGTGTAGTTAATGGTGACAGCACCAGGAGAGACGAGGAGAAACAATCGATTCTAACCACCTGGTTAAAACGTATTCATATCAGACGTCAGTGTGAATGTATGCAGATGACTTTACATCGCTAACAAATATTCCTTTTTTTTTCATTTTCCGCCAGGCCGCAGGGGAAATCGTACCTGTTCTTCACTCAGTTCAAAGCCGAACTGAAAGGAACCAAAATTGAATATGCTAATGCATATGTAAGTATAAAAGAAATACGACCCCCTCCGTCCTGTTCACATTCATTTGTCTGCATGTCGTCGGCTGATCACGTTCCTCCACAGGGGATAGCCAGCGTTGCTGGTCATCATCGGCTTAATACTGTTTCATTTCTGCAGCGTTAAATGTAATGAAATCAATCCAGTCATTTATTATAGGAGTTAAGGTAACCCCCGTATAACATGGCTCATATATCAGTTATATCTTATTTGTCAAAACGTTAATGACACAATGGAAGAAATGGATCTTTTACATGTCTTTATGCTGACTTAGACTTAAACCTCCTATTTCGATCCTTTATAAAACAGCATAATCCACAATCTTATTTAAAAAAAATGATTTGCACATCTTTTGTGACCCTGTGAAATATAGTTATGATGCTGAAGGTGCAACCCAGGACAAACCTCCTCAGGTCCAGGTCCTCGGCTTGCCCCCCTACGGGGTGATTCGTGGGAGTGC
Source organism: Eutrigla gurnardus (assembly GCF_963514095.1). Lineage (NCBI taxonomy): Eukaryota > Metazoa > Chordata > Actinopteri > Perciformes > Triglidae > Eutrigla > Eutrigla gurnardus. The sequence continues at coordinate 26,565,231 of NC_139920.1, read as the reverse complement.
AGCTTATGTTGGGCAGCAAGAAGCTTCCGGGACTTTGCTGCCTTAACAAAGACAAAGCGTAGTAAAAAGTTTTTCCTCGATGGCGCTCCGCACTTTTAATGCACCCTGTCAGCGTTGAGATTAAAGCCTCCTTATTCCTTCGCCCCCCCAAAACAAGTTTAGAGCGTAGAATTTACAGCGTCGGCACAAATGTCAGAAAATCAAGGCAAAGCACGGGTTGATGAACATTTTTGCGTCGCCTGCAAATAATAAACCACCCACCTATGTGTGCCAGCGATACATTTGTCAGGCTCAGGGATGAGATAAATGCACAGGGTTTCTTTTTTATTTTGCTTTTCTTGACCAGAAAACTGGTTGCTGTCAACGTCGACACTTTAATCTTTTTAGAGAATTTGTGATTTTGCCATAGTGGGCCCTCTCTCGTGTAAATGCATGTTACATTACTGTATATAAGGGGTTAGGAGGTGTCTTACATTTCATGATTCATGACATGGACACAGACTTGATGTTAATGTTGATGTTTTTCTGTCCAAAAACTCCCCAAATATGAAATGAATGATGATATAAAACAAAAAATAAGAAGCAAATCCTCACATTTTGAAGTGGGAACGTGTCGCATTTTCTCTCGACCAATTGCTTTATTAGTTCAGCTACAAATGTAACCACAATTGAAAAGGCGTTAATGCTCATCATAGTCTGAAAAATGTCAATTATCATCATCTTCATCATCATCATCATCTGAGAGCATCGCTGAATTTACCTGACCACAAAGTCCTGAGTAGATTTGAATAAAACACGCACGTTAGACCTTGATCCTTTGCTCTACTGCACCCCCCCCCTCCACTTATGTATCCATAGAAACCCATCATGTGCTCCACATGTCCACGACGACATCTCGTCCACTGTCCTTCAAGGATGTCTGAGCAGCATCCTGGCTTGTGTCCCAACTTCTGATAAACTAACACAGCCGGAGTCAAAGTCTAAAGTAACACAAACGCTTTAATTCTCCTGGAAGTCAAACTCCCCGTGTCTTTGCACATAATGTTTCGTGGAAGGTTAATGTCTGGACTCCTTCCTGAGCTCAGTCACTTAGCGGAGTCTGATGTGGTCATCGCTGCTGACGCGAGGCACGCGTCGACACGCCTCCTTCCCCCAGCAAGGGCAGACCTGACACTCTGTCATTAGCCAGAGCACACGTTTCCTCCTCCTGCTCTGGCTCCGTGCCCTGCAAGCAGAAGACAGGGGGAAAAAAAACTTCACTAAATGATGGGACAGAAATAACCTCACATACACAAACAAACGCACCTGCCACCCCCCCCCTCGCAGCATCTCCTTGACCTTGTCGCCACATCCTCCTACTCTCCCAACCCGTCTGTTGCAAGAAAAAAGAAATCTCCTGTGCCGCCTCTCATCCTGTTTTTGTGTATCTTTTTATTTTCTTCTCCCTCCCTCCGCGACCGTCTTCGTCTCCAGTCTCAGACGGCGGCCGCAGGACAGAGTGACGTGCCTTTGAAGCCGGAGGAGTTTGCCGTCGGGGACTCAACAGGTGAGAAATTGATTGTATTTCCAAGTGTTCAATCAACTCCCTCTGCTCGTCACGTCAATCTCCCGCTCCCTCCCTCCCTCCCTCCGCCCTCCATCACGTCGCGACTTCCCCGCTGATTTGCCTCTAAAGCGTGTGCTCCAGCTGTGAGTGGGTTGCCATTTGTCCCAGTGGCATTATTTGCTTTTTTTCGTCGTTCAGTTCTTGCGCAAATTCCCCACCGCGGCTCCAGTTCCGGACCGTGATTAGCAGGATCACAAAAATCACACAGCAATTTACTGTAACAGCAGATTAGTCACGACAGCAAGAGAGGCTTATCTACTCAAATTCGAGGAACTATCAGAGACTTTGTGTTAATCCCATCTTTGTGGGACCTCTGGGAAACTCTTCCGGTCGTGATTTGGGGAGATAAACTTCTTAACAGTTGTGCAGGAGGTAAATTGCTTCTTTAGATGCAAACTATATCAATAGGCTAAGCCGGCAGTCACAAATTTATTGGAAATCTGCCACAAAGGGGAACCTTTCAACAAGTATCATGTAATGCATGAACCAACATGCACCACTTACAGGAAAGAAAGGACAGTTTAGACCTGTGGATGTCCTGTAGCTGTAACAATCCAATTTTTATAATTCGTGCCACCTGCAGGTAATGAGTGTCCAAAGTGCAGATTGTTATAGCCGCTGATGGCTTTGTGTTTGAGGTTTTACAGCGTGTGTGTTGTAAGGACTGGATACCTTCCTCATTTGTATGAAAATGGCTCCCCAGCACAGAGTGGTGGTTTTCACAGTCAAAGCTTACACCACCAGCTGGTTAGACGGTGATAAAAAAGTGACATTACTGTATCGACCTCATCTCCAGATATGAGATGGGAATCAGAAGTCGTTCTTCTGGCTATAAAACGCAAATTATCAAACACATTTACTGTTTTATCTGCCTTTCTGTTCATTCATCTCTGGAATTTATCATTTTCAGACCAATGTGTCATTGAAATAATCACCGTATTGAAATATGATAATCACCAGATTTATGTGAATTAATAAAAGCGCATTGTTAAAACGCTTAGTTCACTGCAAAGTATCCATGAATATTTCCTTCCTCTGCATCCACACATGTTTTCTTTTGCTTTAGAGACAATGAACAATGACCCAGTCTCTCCAAAGTAATCTCCAGGAAGGCAGATGCACTATAAGGAGGTCTTCCTTATTCAGCAGTGACCAAAACCATCACATTTAAACTACAAGCGGCACAGAAATGAAAGTGCAGCTGAGAAACAATGAGTAACAGTCGTTGATCGCAAGTGGCACAAGTGTCAAAATTGCAGTAGCTATTACTTTTCCTTATGAGAAGATCTAATCTGCTGCTGCTGCTGCTTTCCTTGCCAACAGACAGTGCAGGTTGGACTAGACCTGCGATCTCAAACTGCTGCCTCTGCAGTCAGAAACTGGCTGGTTTCAGGTGCTTTGCACCAGTGGATCTGAGTGTCCTTTCTTTTTGGTTTTAATTTAGTCTGTAATTTGCTCTCCTCTCTTTCGCCTGCAGTGACCCACAGAGACGGAAAGTTCAGCGCTCAGCTCTCCAAACTGACCGCCATCGGACGGACGCGACACGACGAGCTGTAAGGAGTCTCACTCGGCGTTCGGTCTCGCGTGGAGTTCTGAGTCGGGCTTCTGTGTCTCGGCTCGCTAGTCAATGAAGGATGGATTCGTGGGAGTAACGACCAAAAACTGGTGGGACGTGGGATGATACTGAGATCGTCAGTACATTAATTACCTTGTATGTTTTTACAAGGGGTTTGAAAATGCTGCCTGGGACACAAAAAAATACAGCGAGGATCAGTTTAGTTTGTTTTTTTACTACATAATGTCTGCTTCCCTAGTTATTCCTTAGTTTCTGAGGCTATAAGATTTACAGAGACCCAATCTGTTGTGATCCACTGGGGACGTATGTGAATGTATAGAGGATTGGTGTCTGGGGGCTTGTAGAGTATAGATAACACACTTAGAGGAGAGAGGGATTTATCCGTCTAATGTAATCCTGAGAGGAAAGTGAATAATCTCCAATAGCGTCATTGCATACACATAAACAATTACATTTTCCCCCCAGTCTGTGTTCTGTTCTGAGCTCCTCACTCTCGGTTCATATTCATCTGTTCTAGATAACCGTAAGCACACGTTTCATCCCCTAAAAATCACAAATCGGTACCACTTGTGATCACTCTTTGTGTCGTTTGGGTTGTTTGGCCAGAAGGGTTTCATGCAATTGAGGAGATAGCAGCTTTCATAAATTATATTAAGAGAAAGATGTACATTATACACAGTGCGTTTTTGGTTAAATCTTAAAGGATGTCATGTCAATTAATTGTTGGGAAAATAAGATATAAGTAATACGCATAAAAGATTATAGTTTTACTGTCATTTTGATCATTTTAAGTAGACGGCTGCAGCAGAAAAAAACTGCAAAAAACTAAAACATAAGGGACATATGAAGATCACATGAGTTCTCTGGATTGTCATACCTTGGTTGGATCAGGGTCCGGATCCTCTGGTCTGTCTGAAGGTGATCCTCAGGATGTTTGCGTGTCCCCGTGTCATCACGCCTTGAGGGTTCCCTCTGGGTTCACAACAGGAAGTAACCAGGTCCAGATGCTGTTCGAAAACACACAAGATGTTACTCATTTTATACACGTCTCTTCCTATTTTTTCTTTTCTTTTTCTTCTAGATTGTTATGATTCGTGATGAAATGTGATGGATGTTTGAATAAAGACACGTTGTCACTGTGCTGCGTATAATTCAATATTTTTCTCCTGTTATGTCAGTCATGATCTGATTGAACCTCCCACAGCCTTGTTAAAGAGTAAACATGAAAAGAGGAGACATTTTGAGTGCCAGCATTGAGGCATTAAATATTCTGAGCACTGTCAGAGCCGGGGCCACAGCGAACATGGCTTGAGAGCTTTTTTATTCTCCCTCGTCATATCTGTCGAGAATAACTGCAATTTTAGCACCGGCGCTAATGTTTTCCCAATTTAAACTCGGGCTCCTGCGGGAAAAAAACCTCCAGCATAGAAATGAGACTTCATATGAATCTTTATATTCAAATCAAAATGATGGAAAATGCATTCTGTAAGCGCACTCAATTAATATATATTGTCCTCGGATAAATGGTTCCATGAGATTAAGAGCTTCCATTGTTTCTTCTTAATTTCTGGGGAGAGAGAGGCTTTGCAGGGAGGATCGACTAAATCCACAGGCACATATGGGAATGTATAGAGCGTTGATCTTTGTGGGCTTATAGAGATATAGAGTCAGGAGGGATTTATTCATTTTATGTTAAGCCAAGAGGAAAATCGCTCGTCTTGATTGTAGTCAAATCGGCGTCGGCGAGGTTGAATCCTGCGATACAAGAATTACACGTTGATACCGCGGTCACGTGAAGCTTTTAATGCAAAATCTAATGATGACAGCAGCTATAAAGCATCTGAATATCATTTAGAGGAAATCTATTGTGTGGGAGCGTTTTGGCAGAGGCGAGAAACTCCCACAGAGTCTGCTACTTGTAATTAAAGCGTCTTACAAAGACGTGACCGTTTCAGACTCTTGATTTCCAGTTTTGTGGGTAAAAACAAACATGTGACACTTTGTTCTCAAGGTGGTTGTTCCATTCAGTAATAAGTCTCCGTAGCACAATATCTCTTTGTTTACTGCCAGCTCACTGCGTCTCCGAGTCTCAAAGCTGCCTCTATGCTGTCATCCAAACCCTGAACTCGTATCACTACTGTTTACCATCTGGTACCAGTAGAGATGTTTACTTTCATTTCCCCCCCCTACAGTACAACCATCAGGGAAATATATACACTTGATGCTGCCAAGAACTGGCTTAGATTATGATGGCGTGCATTAAAAGAGAAATGAGAAACATTTTTAGTCACAGAAGCAAAGGGGGCTCCGGGGATCAGTCAGTCCAACTCAGATCCAGACTGAAATGTCTATTGCAATGACATTTTAAACAAATCTACATGGTCCCAGATGAATCCTCCTGACTTTGTGTGTCCCTTTGGCTTTTAATTTGGCGCCACCAGCAGACTGGCACTCACATTTTTTGGGATTACTATAAAAATGGTGGACGGAAATCCATGTTCCCATCAGGATAAATTGTAAAGGTTCACGACAACAATGCGATGTAACAATGCCTGCAGCCCCTCATCATTGGTTTTTATATATATAGATCAACCAGTTCAACCAAAGACAATCTTTTCCTTGTTAAAGTCCTGAAGAAGTAATTCAAGGTGAAAACGAAACACAATATTTGTTGACATAAAAAATGTTTTCCTTTTCTGTAAATGTTTTTCACAGCCCTTGACACTTTAGTGAATTGGAGGAATGGTTTTGTGGTATGTGTATTGGTGTACACTACAGTGTAGGCTTTATATTCCATTGTACTGTAATGTATTTTATTAGCATGTTGATCATTTATATAATTTTATGCTCATTATTTTATTGCTCATGTACAAGCCCAACTAGGGACAAGAGTCGAAAATTAGCAATAGCTATAAACTCTGTACAGCACATCAGTTGCATTCTCTGTATTGGAACTATGTCAACTGTATCGTCCCTATTTAAATAAAATTCTATTCTATTCTTTAGCATCATAAGGTAAGAATCCCCCCCACCCACCCCTAGCATAGCACTTTGCTAATTAGCGATGCTAACGCATGCTAACGCTCTAAATGAAAATAGCAGAACATGGTAAACATGGCTAACATCGTCATTGTGCGCATGCTAGCATACTGATGTTAGCATGCTAACGCTCTAAATGAACATAGCAGAACATGGTAAACACGGCTAACATCGTCATTGTGAGCATGCTAGCATACTGATGTTAGCATGACTGTAGACGAAATCTTGTGACATTTATTTGATATTTTTCTTCATGTCAATAAATCGATGAAAAGACCAAAACATGAACTAAGCCCACTAACAAGGTAACCTATTTACTATGGAAAGCCTGATGTAGCTAATTCCTATGACACAGTTTTTTCATTAGCAGGAACAAACACACACTATAGTCCATTTTCACTCTCCTGCTGTCGTAAATTCTTATAGAGCACCAGCTGTGTTAATCCACGGCTCGTGGTTGATTAACATTTGCTAAAAACGACAGTCTCCGGCTATTTATAGGAAATTAAATTAAGTAATTAAGTCAGAAAGTAACGAGGGACAAATTAAAACATAGGCTATGGTTGGATTTGATATTTTTCATCCGATTTGTTGTTAAGCGAATATATAGAATAACACACTTATTTCTTTCTTTTTTTTAAAGAGCCATTAGAAGGCACTGGAATAAACGTGATGTAAAGTTACGTTTCAGAGAGGCCTTCCTGGACCTACAATGCATTAAATCCAACATTCTTGTGCCGGTTTTCCTCTCTTTCCTCCCACTTTCCCCCTATTTCTCTCTCTTTGCATCTCCTGACATTTGGAGGGGAACAGATGGGGCTTGTGGCGGGTCGGTCAAACCAGAGGCAGCAAAGGAGATGGAATTTTTGTAACACCAGGGGCCCGGTGAAGGGTACAGCGAATGGCCAGCTGCACCCTGTCTCCCCTGATGCGCACCCAGGCGCCAAGCCGGTGACCCAGTCAGCCCGGAACCACCCGGCCTGTTCGCTTCTTATCTGGACTTGCTAAGTTCTTCATTCATGTCTCCAGATCCATCACAGGTCTACAGCCTCTCCTCCCCCAGCGTGTGCTTTTCACACCGCTGAGCCAAAGTACCCTGAGCTGCACCGAGTTCTCGTTACATCGAAGCAACTCTTGACAGCAATTATCTAACCCTGACTATGCTGATACATAGGAGTGGATCGGTCTGGCTGCATAGGTTGAAGTGTGCAAAAGTAATCAGTCCTTACTTTGTCTTGTCATCTTGCAATAATTACATTTTCCTTCCTATTTCTATCTAATTAGGCCTTCGCCTTTGCCCTTTAACGGTGCAATCTGTGGGAGTCCGAGAGCCTGGGTGAGCAAGCGAGCATCTGTACAGAGGCTCTTGTTACCGGAGCAGTGACCCAGACAGATGTTGTGATGCCCTGTGTATGTTCTGCGTATATACTCAAGAGATTGGTGGGGAAGAAGAGGCGGAGAAAAGGACGTCCGCAGAGCCAAGCTGTTCTTCCTCACATACTCACCCCAAGTTGCGTTTGCGTCCTGTCACCTTGGAAACTTGGTCGCAGCTCAACTTGGCGAACCTTAAATCACTCTCCACTCGTGCGGCTGGTGCTGTGAATGTGGGTCTGTTCAATCATGAGCCTCCCCCCCCGCCTTCTCAGTCGTCTCACACTGTGGTCGAGAGCAATCTTCTTTTCTCAGGGTACGGAGGAGCTTTGCGTGGCTCCTTCACTTTCTTCGCGTGCTCAGAGGGTCTGTGGTGGGGATACGGAGGAGGCTTGCGACCTCTGCGGCCTTGCGCCGTCGGTGGTTTAGCCGAGGCTTCGGGGGCAGCGCATACCTGCGAAGGTCTGGGAACGGGCTCCGCTAAGGATGCTCGCCTCTCTCTGTCAGCGTTGGACGCGGTTTGGGTTGAGATGGTGGGTGGGCAGCTGACAGACGGAGGCTGGGTCGATGATGGAGGGAGCAGACCAGCAGATGGGTGGGTCTGATAAGACCCAACTTTGTTCTCTATGATGACAGAAGGACTAAGTGTGGGGGGCGGGTGAGGCTTTGAAGACAGGGGGGAGACGGGGCTGACCCCGATGGAGGAGGATGGCCCAGGGGACTGAGAACCGGGGCTGCTGGGGTGATGGAGGTTTACTGTTAGAGGAGAGAGACCAGGAGTGGGAGGCCGAACAGGGAGGCTTCTTTGGGGAGACAAGATAATGTCATTGGAGGTAAGGTTTTGAGAGGGATTGGATGAAGGGGGGTTAGTGTCGTTTTGCGGCGGCCCAACCTGTCTGGGAGAAGACCCCAGACTGCAGAACCGAAGAGTTCGACTCCTTTCCGATGAGAGCCCAGAAGTAAGTGGGCACAGAAGCAAATTTGGCGGCGACTGGCTCCTGACGCGTTGACCTCTCATGAGGCTGCCAGATGAGTCCGAGGTTCCTGGCAGGTCTTCAGGCTCCGAGGGCCTCTGATGGACGCCGTCTACAGTCACTTCACTGGAGCTGGAACCCGAACTGCAGCTGCTGTCGCTGGGAGGGTTGGCGCCGCCACCCATTTCAGTCTTTTGCTGCTCCTCCGCATTCAGATCAATGGATGAGGTTAGATAGTCAATCTGCTGCACCACCTATGATGGATAAATAGATACGGCATGGGCGTGAATAAAAAGGACATAAGCGATTGGAAAGAGAAGCACTCCACTGATTTTACATGAGGAGTGCTTTCACCCTGTGGAAACAGGAGAACACTATTTCTCTGAATGGAGTTTTCTAGCTTGAAACCATTAAATTTACCTGAGTGACAAACTGAAACAAGGAAGACGTGCTGGTTTATCAGGGGGAATCTGTCTAAAGACTATTAGGTTGCATCAAGACACAGGGACTATCTGAATATCTCAACCTTGTTGCTTTGATTTTTTTGTAAAAGTGCAATACCTTATTGCCTATAGAAAACCTGAAACTCATGATTATATTAATTGTTGTTTAATCTGTTGATTTCTTTTTTCTTCTAATTACTAAAGTGTTAGAAATCCTCCCAATTAAGAAGCTTAAACCAGATATTATTAATAATCCAGATAATGTTTTGAATAACTCAATTAATCGTGACCGTCTCATCAATTCACTGCTGGTTCTACACTATCAGCAGCTTACATAGCAACACTGTAACCTAAAGACTTTCCTTCCAATTCGAGTCTTCAAACCAATCCTACTGCAAGCCTCTCATGCATAATTATGTTTTTCTGCATTTGGAGCGTTTCAGACTGTTACAGAAGTGGACTCTCTCCAGGTGTATAGCACCAGCCTGTAAGTATGCCACTCGTGCAACCTAGTGCACAAAAATGTTTACCTCAGCATAGAAACAAGGATATTATTATAATGGGAAATGTGTAAGCCCTATTTAGGTGGGTTTCCTTTCCGATACATGTCGTGCAAAGCACACCATGTAATATATGATTTGTTTTACATGCATACACGTCGCAATGCATATATTTCAATAAGTGCAGAGCATGAAGCGCATGAGTGCTTGCCCACGTAATACATAGAGACATGTACAATGACGGAGGCAGGAGAGATTGTAGAAAATTACACTGGGGAAAATGTTTGACCCATCTCTCCACCTGCTCTGTGTGCGCAGATAAATCCCCGGCCGCCGCTGGAACCGATGAATTATTGTTTTGTTCTCTGTGTTCAACAACTTCCTCGCTGATGTCAAAAGATGACCTGGTTTGTCTTTTTTTTTTCTGCTCTTTTTTAAGCTGAAGCTTTTTGGGCGAGGCTTTTTTCATAGGACTTTGAAGTACAGCATGTATATATATATGCACGTCAAGAGACTCTTGGGCTGCTTGTTAATGTCAGAATTCAGAGGAGATAAAAGAGGAGAGGACCCTCATGTGCTGCTCCCCAGAGTGTTTATTAAACCATGTTTTTAACCCCTCAGGTCAGGTACATATAGTGCTGATGAGTGCTGAGAGATATTTGGTGTAGAGCTCAGTCATGTAAGTTTCATGCAACTCTTTAACTGTTGCTTGGGGTTAGGTTCTAAGTCAGCGCAGTTTTTGATCTGTCAAAATGCCTTTGCAGGAGACAATATTCATGCACGAGCTCGCTTTTCTGATGTTTTTCTTCTTCTTTCGGATGTCTTTAGCGTCGCTTTAATATGTGTATGTTGTGTCTGTCTAAAATGCTTTAAAAGCTCTCTCCAGTACCTTTTTTATAAACGTGATTGATTATTTAATAAAACTGAGGGGTTGCGTCTCATGCAACAGAATGATAAAACAGGGCTTTGAAATAAATATGCGACCAAAGTCTTCTCTGGTGCCTTATCTCCCTTTGATCTGTCGTCTCTGTTGTGAAAATTTGGGTTCTTTTCGATCACAGTGTCTGCTTGCTCCCCCTCTTTTTCGGCGTAGCCTATATGCTCTTTCATCAGTGTTATATTAATACTGTCATACACTAAAACCTTGCAGTCGGGATGATGAGGTTACTACCCCGGGTTTAGCCCCCGACCCCTTAGAAGCAGATCAAATGCCAAGAGGCGAGATTTACGTGTCACTTTTACAGCACGAGGAATACGAGGCAGAGATACTCAGACATAAATGGATTATAAAACGCTATCCAGCTGTGCCTGGAGCAGCATCTGTCCATGAGGAGAGAGAGAGATGGGGGGGGGGGGGGGGATGCTAGAGAAGGCAGATGCAGATAGGAACTGTGTATCAGCAGCCCCCTGAATGCATCATGCAAATGGGGCATAACTATTGTCTCATTCACCTCTATGAAAACGTAAGCATGAATTGAGCGGTGTTGTCTACCAGACGGATGAGAGAGGAGAGTTGCAGAAACAGTTTGCAGACTGCGGTGCATTCATCCGACCCTGCTGCTGACTTTTTAATGCATGTTAAATTCTGCTGAGGATGTATATTTGTAGCCTTGTTATCTGTGAGAGTAAGAGCCCACAAGGTTTTTTTTTTATTTCATTGTCTAAGCATGAATATTTCCTGCATGAGGAAACACCAAAATGCATAAAAGAGGATGCGGTAACTTCTCTGTTTTTGAGTCCAGGAAAGACATGATTGTGCAGGTGAATTGTTACCCAGAATCAACAATAAAAGCCATACCTCTTTCATTTCCTGGTGAACGTCCCTCAGTGCTGTGAGAACCTGCTCCAGGTTGTCCACCACCCGTTTAATCTGGTGTCGGACAACCTTCCTGCTGCAGCCCGATTCCTTCCTCTGTGGCTTCATGTCACTGCTTGGCCTGTACTGGACCCACGTCTGGTTCTGGCCCAGGCCCGCGATACGCTCCGAGCTCGGTCTGGGTTTCCTGGGGCCTCGTAGCGTTGTGGTGCAGCCCAGTCCTCTCTGAGGAACCTCAGTGGAGAAGATGACTCCGTTGAGGGGCCCGTTGAAACCCTCCACAGGTGTTTCCCTCAGGTCTCTCTGGCTCTGGGAGTTCCTGAAGCTGGAGGCGAAGCCACGCTGCCCTCCTCTTAGTACCTGAGTGTCTGAGCTCACCCAGCTGGATGAATGGAGGTCTCTCTTGCGATAGGTGGTACTGCTGCCGTAGTCCCAGACCTTCCCCCTCCTGTCCTCGGTGTCCATCACGACGGGCACCTCACAGTTCGGCTCTTCGATGAGCAGTGCGGGAACGGGGACAGGAGGGGGTCTCACTAGGGGCCCATACTTTCTGACCGAGGTGCTGGTCCCGTCAGTCTGCGACTCGAAGAGGCTCAGGTGGCTGCCGGGGTTCCTAACAAAGGTGTGATTGTCCTGGGCAGACGTGGAGCTCTTGCTCAGGTGCCCGTCCCCTGGACTGCTCTGCGCGTTGGGGAGCGGATCCGGCTCCGGAGACCGGTTCCCCCTGGCAGGACTGTCCTCCCTCTGCTTCCCCAGACTGCCCGGCAGGATGTGGTGACCTCGCAGCACCACCGGCAGCATCCTCGCCATCCCAACGGCATTGCACCGAACCTCCCCCTTCTTCGCCCGTCCCTTCCCCTGGATGGAGAAGAACCCTATCCCTTTGGCTCTCTCCAGCGGGGTCAGGTTGTTGCGGGCCTCCGAGCCGGATTTGTACGGTCCATTGAGCCCCAGGTCACTGCTGTGGTGGGGCTTCAGGCTATTGCGCAGCCAGGGGATGAAGTGAGGGGCGTGGGGCTTGAAGCCTTTCTGCTCCCCAGGCACTGAAGCCCTGCTGTCAGAGAACATGGTGATGGATGGCGTCCAGCAGCCTCACAGAAAAACGAAGCAGAAGAGGAACAGGAGGACTCCCGAGAGCTTCCTCCGCTTTTTCCATGAATCTCCTCCTACCTCTGCCATTAACACAGACTCAGTCCGCTCCACCGCTGCTCTCTTTAGCCCTTTCTCCAAAACTTTTATCTGCGTTTCGCCCTCCCCATCACAGATCCCGTCCACCCCCCCTTTTCCTGCTGAAGCCTGATTCTGATGTTATCACCCTGCCTTCCCCCCCCACCCCACCCCGCTTCTTTTCCTTCCGTTTTCTGCCTCTCCTCCCTGTTGGATTGCTCTGGAGCCCCTCACCCCCTCACTGGGCCGGCCTTGGAGATGCCGAGGGCCTCTGTCTCTCTCTCCGTCTTCTCTCTCTGCCTGCCTGCGTCTCACTGGCTCAGTAGCAGCGGAGGCTTCCTGTCTCTACATCTCTCTCTCTCTCTCTCTCTCCCCCACACACTGCGCTGCGCTGCCTCCTATCCTCGCTCTTTCTTCCTCCCACTCCCTCTCACTGCTCTTACTCCCTTTCTCTATTTCCCTCTTCTCTCCCCATTTCTGTCTCCTCTCCTGCTCTCATTTAAGAGCCCCGGTACATCCTCTGTCTTTGCAACTCTCTCCTACTCTCTTTTCCTCCCCTTTTTCTGTCACTCTACCCCACCCGCCCCCACCCTCGCATCCCCACCTCCCATTTGCCAGGGAGTGCAGCTGAACTTCAATCAAGACGGCACTGTTATTAATCCCCCGTTAGCCAGTGCATAGCCACGTGATTCTCCCTGCCTCTGTTCTCATCTGATTACTCCTTCCCTGGCTCAGCCCTTCACAATTAAATGCTGCTTAGGATACCAGAGGGGGTTTAGAGGAGTAGGGGAGGACGGCAGGGAGGTGGGTGGGGGGGGCGGAGGACGAATAGTAGGGGTGCACATAATTGCGACCCTCCAAGATCAGAGATTAGCACGAGTTTGACACAAACTATAAACTGCCCGGCTACAAACGACAGCCTGCCCGTGGCACGGCTCTCCCCGGATTATCCCGACTGTCAGCAAATAGTGTCACGTTACATCCCAGTTGTTTTCCTTGTTTTATTTTTCTGCTGCAGATTCCAACTTCCATTTGTTCCAATTATGCAGAGACAGCTGCTATTTTCGGGGTTTCTTTTTCTTTCAAATTCCCAGTGTTGGCTGTCTGTATTAGATTTCTCGTGTCTGACAAGCCCAAAGATGCCTCCTAGGTGCCTTTTCACTCAACTGCGGCTGCATGAATGGGTCCCTCCCTCTCCGGCAGCAGCATCCGAACTCAAAAAGACAGCAGCACAGTCACACACACACACAAAAAAGCCCTGACAGTTTGCTGTCACTCAGCAGTGAGGCACTCAAAGCAACTTCTGTTAGTCATTCTGTTAGTCAGCAGAGCAATCTATATTCCTCTGGTAGTGCCCTGTTAAAATATGACTTCACTCACTGACATGGGGGGGGGGCTGCAGGCTTAGAATACTCCTGCCTGCATGCGGACCATGTGGATCAGCCAGTAATGACCACTCTTCTGGATAGAAAAAACAATAGAGTGGAAGTCATAGCGGCTATTATTAATCCTTTTTTCCCTCACGGCATGCTGTGCACACAAAGTCTATTTCCATGCTGCGGTTACATTGAAAGATTTAACTCTGAATGTATATGTGTGTGTGTGTGTGTGTGTGTGTGTGTGTGTGTGTGTGTGTGTGTGTGTGTGTGTGTGTGTGCATGAACGCCTGCATCAATGTTTTAAAGGTTTTGTATAATGAGGATTTGAATTTTCGTTTGAAACGATGTTTAATCATTTAAGTCCATTTCAAGAGCACGGGCATACAAAAGTAATAATGTCCTCAATGTACAGAACATAGAACCAAAAATGTATAAAATATAGATGCATGCCTGCACAGATGCACACACAGACACACATATAGATCTCTGTTGGGTTTATTCAATGTTAGAGAAAAAACGTTTTGTTGAAATTGATGAAGGTTGTTGTCCAGTGAAAACTTCTCAGCTTTCTCAGCTCATAAAAACATGGAAATGAGATGTTTTTAAAGGGACAGTGACAACGTGGAGGCAGGGTCAGTGCCAACTTTGAATATGCTATTGATTACATTGGAAACAAATAACTCCCTGGTTGTGTTTCTGTGTTAAAGACCTTGAATTCACGTCTTTTCATCTGGGAGTTTCCCCTCCAATCAGCCACCCACATGGTGAAGCCCTTAAATAACACAGCAGCAATACACACAATCATGGCTGATTTTATAGTCAATGTGGAATAATAAGTGGCTTGTCCTAGTCGCCCTCCGTTTGTGGGTGCAGCCCCTCGAGCCAGGTGCCTTTTTAGATTTTTTTATCGACCATTATATTAATGTGCTGCGCGTGATTGAAGGAAAAAAAAAACATTGTGTCGTTTTCAATATCGGAGGAACAGTTGGGGAACGACAGGGCGAGCATATGGCCTCGTTGTAACCTTGCCCGCCGCCTCCTGTGGGGCCCCCCCTGCTTGTCTTGAGTCCTGTAACAGGCCGACTGCCCATCGAGAAGCAGCAGAGCGAGTGTGCTGGGACACTTCGTCGGTGAGAGTCTGCTGAACTTTACTGCCGCTGCAGAGAGTTGAATTTCCTCGAGCAGAGACGGAGACACGCCACTGAACACCTTACATAATTTGGCGGAAAAACATAGATGTAAAGGCGGTGCTTTGAAAGGGGGCGAGGAACCCCGTTTCTGTCTGAATTTGGAGAGGGTTTATTCGTGAGCGCATCGCTCGTGTTTGGCTCTGTATTTACTCAAAAGTGAAAATGAGTTTCCTGAGAACACAATGTTCTTTTTGCTGTATTAAATATGTAAGTGAGCAGATGCTGTCTTCCCTGAAGTGTCCAGTAGCACGTTGGTGATAATCCTCAGGGTTTCGCCACTGAGTGGTGTGTGTGTGTGTGTGTCTTTTCCCGTCCTCTCATGTATATTTTTGTGTTGTTTGCTTTTGGATTTCCCTCCGCTGTGCTTTTCATCCTTGAACAACACGTCAGTCAGGTGCTCTCCAAGGACTTGAGCGAGAGAGGAAGAGAGAGAAACGTGGGGGACACCAGGAAAGAGTAAAAGAGAGACAGAGGAAAAAGGAGGGGAGAAAGACAGGGAGTTTTGAAAGACTTCTAACTTCCAAGCCGACTGCCATAGCTGTGCTTGCCAGAGGGGAGAGCACCTTTAAGCATACTGGATGAGTAACGATGTGGAGGGACTACAAAAGCAAAGTAATACATAATAAGCAGCACTCACTCTGCTCTGCGCCTCTGCCAGCTAACCTACATGAGATTGGTGTTGAGAGAAAATTTGGAAGTGCTTGAAAGGTCAGCGAGGGCCTCGTGTAAAAGGGGCTTCTCCTTTAACACATTATAATAAGATTTAGAAAGCATAAACGGAACCGTCAGATTGGGATGTCGGCCTCGACGTATAGATTTACATAGAAATGAGGAACAAAAAAAAAACACCGTAAAGAAGACGGAATGGAAACGTGACAAAATGTTTCACATGATGTCGGTAACCTCGGGTTATTCTAACAAAACAATTTGCTTATAATCTGCCGCTCCGGGATATAAAACCGGCTCCTGGTTTATTCTGCGGCACGAATCAACAAACGCACGGGTCTGTTTCTCTGCTGCATACAGTGAGTGAGTGAGTGATCATCACTGAAATAGTTGAATCATTTCTCTTCTTTGGTGCCACTCATCTTTTGACTGCACTCCCAGTCTTGTTTCACTCATTAGGGCCTGAAAGGCATTTCTGTTGGAAGCGGCGATAAAGGAGAAAAATCGAGAAATATGACCGTGTGATGTTGCACGGGTGCAGAGCGTTGCCTGCTGTTTGAACACAATGCCCTGTGGTTTGTTTAGTAGCACCACCTTGAAGTCAAACATTTGGGTGTTTGCGCCCGTGTTGACAGACAGCCAGCGTTTGCACAGTTAGGCCAAAACCAACTGCACGTATCCTTGTGGGGATGGGCAGTGAAAGTCCGGCTCGGTTAGCCATTCCTAACGGGGTTGGACGCCCGCGCGGCCACACGGAAGAACCGTTCCTTTGCAATAATTGATCCCAGAGTTGAGTCCGACTGTACAATAGCTCGGCTTGACTTTAGTTTAGTTTCAGGTTGTAAGTCTGAGTGTGTATCACAGCTCGCTTAATCTGTGCTTGAACACAAGTGGAAAGAGAAATGGGTCCTCTCTGCACGCTTCCTCTCTTCAGCCCTCTCCTCCTTAGGATGCAGGACAGCTCCTTTGTAGTCACTTCATTATGTGGAAATGATAATTACGCCCCAGTGGAAGCTCGCTTCACCAAAATGTATTAGAGCCCTCAGTCACATCCATTGATAATCACGTCGTGACTGTCATTTTCACATTTTTTAATTTTCAGAGTTTGAGTGAGTCACGCAGACACATTGCAAAGAATAAGCAAACACATCCCCACCCCCTCCAAAAAATGGAAAACTAGTTTTTGACCTCGTCGACAACTAAAATAGAAGACGGGCAGAAGTGAATCATTGAAGTTGATGTCAGGATGTATTATTTGACATCATAATTAAGTCAAATAAGAAAAAGGAAGAAGCACAGAGACATGCAACTGCACTCACATCCCAGTTTAGTCATCATAACCTCACCCGAGGGTGCATTCACACAAAAAAAAAAAATCACACGAAAACGACCATTAAGATGATAATTGGACACTTGGTAGTGCAATAGCCTTTTAAGTGCGCTGCAGGGAGGATGTGCAGACGTGCTCCAGGCAAAATTATGATCCCAGAGTCTGAGAAGTTGCACAGGCAACGATAGATTCAACTCGGGTCGAATATAAAATATGCAGTCGAGTGTTTATGTTTCCAAAAACAGAAGTATTACTAATTTCCTGTGCAACCTTTGAGCGTTGTTGGCCTGCAGTAACTGGAAAAAGACGACCCAAAGTTGAATTGTTTGTCAGTCGGAGGGGTTTGTGTTTGCTTTCATGGCTTCCCAACAATGCTGGGAGCAGGAGGAAAGGGGATTTGGCCGACCAAATCCAGGTCAGACTTGGTCAGATTACTCCCTGATCTGGCCCAGAAAATTCCACAATCCAGCATACTAATGGGAAGATGCTCAGCGCTTGATTGAGGGAGGGGAGGGTGGAAAAAAAGGAGAGAAAGAAGAAATGTATTCTTTTAAAAAAGTAAATTGTATTATATTTGTTGCGTCTGGATACAATACACAAAGACACAAAACAATCATATGTACATGAGTGAAAATAAAAACTTCACAATTCACAATAGTAGAAAATGCACGTGATAAGGATGCTTAGTTTGAGGGCTTTAGTAAAAAATACGTGGGGCTGTTGCAGAGGTTTGTGGTGATTTGTGGGCATTTTAAACCGAGGGAAGATTTAAACTAACCCTGAGATGTGGAGGGATTGGAGAGAAAATGGCATTTAAACACAATTAAAGTCAACTGTTCACTGGGACTTTACTAGCGTAAGGGATTTACTTCAAAGCCTCCCAAAATGATGCAGTGAAGGTTAAACGGGTTTAAAAAAACGTAATCATCTAAGAATTAGGAAGACCGAATACAACAGCCACCATCTTTGTTTTCATCATCACCTTTACCAGGGTAATAATTATCAAGTGCATACTGTTTCCTGAAATGTTCCTGTGGGGGGGGGGGGGGGGGGGGGGGGGGGGGGGGGGGGGGGGGGGGGGGGAAGAAAAAAGAGACTGCATTTGGAGTAACATCAGTCTTCGTTTCTTTGGCAGAGCCGCGGTGGATGAAGTTAAAGTTTCAGCAATCCTATCTGGAAAAGCACAGCGCTTATTACACGGCTCAATTCCAATTCTCTCACAGGTACACACACACACACACAGAAACACACACACACACACACAGAATACAAAATGAGGCCGCGGTACAAAACAATCTCCCAGACAGACTCCGTGATACAAAAAAAAACAAAACACATAGACAAAAAGGAAAGACAGCTATTATGTGAGGTTCAGGAGGGATAGTAACTATTCATATTCTCCTTTATAAGGAAGAAAAACAACAATATCTTTCGCTCCATTAAAAGGACTTGCATTGCGCAAACAGAGATGGTTATCTCCATCACATTACATGAGGCTGCTGTCTGGTGAAATGGAGTGGCTGCTCGGCGGAGGCAGGCTCCGGGCCATTATACCACCCCAGAGTGGGGAGCTGTAATTGCAGCGGGAGAGTACAATCAGGTACTGTGTTTGTCTCTGCTCTAATCTCCACACCCTGCCCGGCCCTATTCATAAACACGGAGCTGCGGTTTTTCGTCCAGCCTTTCATCCGACTGCTCATGGGGAGTCGGAATCTGTCAGAATCCGAGTCTTAGTGCCTTTTGGAGAAACCCGAGGCCAACGTCGGTAAGCGAAAACACAGCTGACCCTGGGCTCCAACATCTATTATGACGAGCATTTTTTTTCTCATCTGTGATCGCTCTTTATTCCTCTCTGACAAAATGCCAGAGCAACCTTTACTTGCACATTGTGCCGCCCCCCCCCCCCCGCTGTGATTATGACATTTACAGTCGTAAAGTTGGAGGGTTGTGTTTTTTAAAAGAGCAGATGACCGTACAGCCAGTAACACATTCGACAATACACAGCACAATCAAATTCCTTCACGTTTATGGTCCCCCCATGACCTAAATACTTCATCTTTGTTGTGGTGGCTGTAAACCAGACTATTAAAAAACAAAACTGGGTTTATAGGTGCCTTCCAAACAAAAGCCCTGGCCTCTCTACAAAGTGAAGTTCAGTGCTGTAAAATGCAGGCTAAGCAGGATTCCTCAACTGCTGTTTCACATGGATTCGTTATTGCAGGAAAGTACAGTACAGCGCTTGTTCAGGATCGAGTGCAATACTACTTAAACAACAAAAAAAAAAATCACTTCTTTATCCTTGGTTATTTGGAAAAGACGTGAACTCACTTTCTTTCCTCTCCTGGCCACCGCCCCAAACCATTCAGGTCCATTAAAAGCTCCTCACGGAGGTACGACTGAAGGCCTGTGCCGGATTCATGCCTTTTTGATTAAGTAAGAGAGCAAGCAGAGCGCCCTTGGAATGAAGACAAAAAAAATATCTTCTTTTTCAAGGCACAGTTGTCAGGGCTCCTATCCCTAAATATACTGATAAGAGCATGAAGTTTTACATTCAGTAAAAAGAAAAAAAAGAAAATCCTCCCAAACATCTGCTGGGTTTTGTTTGCTGTGGAATAACAAAAAGTCAGGCTGGAAAAGAAACAGACTTTGGACTAACTAGACGAGATACAAAAAAAATAATTCAGTGTTACAGTAACGGCTGAAAGGCACACAAACACAAAGCAACACATTATAAACACAAATGTCCATGATTGTCACCTAAAAAAAAAAAAAGAAGAAATTTCCCAAGGTGGTAGATGAGGGGCGACTAAGAGGTAATGGTGCCAGATGACGAGGCCGGTGGAGGTCAGAGGTTCCCCTCGTCCAGCATCTTGTTGACCCCGTTGCAGATCCTCTGCAGGTGGCCGCGGTAAACCTCCGAGGGCCCGTAGAGAGACGCCAGGAAGTCACAGTCGGCGAAGTGATTGAACACGTGGTTGACTCTCGAGTGGCTCTTGGCCGTCAGGTGGCGTTTGATGGCCTGGTGCAGCAGCTCCCGACAATCATTCAAAATGGCGCTCATGACGCGGCGGTCGAAGGTGAACTCGATCTGATGGAAACTGACCGCCGTCATGGCCAGCGTGTGGACTTTCTTCCTGCGAAGACGAGAAGAGAGGCTGTCAGTTTTTCTAATTCGGAGCGGCGGAAGAGAGTAAAAATAGAAACTGTCGTCTTGTGATATTTCTTCAGGAAAAAATTCGCAACTCCCCTCTGCCGGTTCTAGTGCCCGTCCTTCGCAGCGATGCATCGCCATGCTAATATAATCACCATTCTCCACACTGTGCACTTATGTCAGCTTCACATGCCTCCAAGCTGAGTTTTACTTTTCTTAGCGGGAAATATATAAACTGATGTAAAAGCCAATTTTCTTAATTTGCTTACATCAGCACACACAAATACACTGGAACTGCAGTTCCCTCCACTTGAAGCTCTCAACTAGAACCAGGTCATTGTTGTTTCACAAGGTTCGTCACCTTCTGATACACAATATAGCAATAATTACATATACGGTAGGATGTGACTAAAGCTCTATGTATTAGATGATTATTCTCACTGCAATGAAACATGGGGCTGATTGAAAACATGTCATCCATTAAGAAATAGATCCTTAAACCACAAATTGTCATTTTTGTTTGTGTACTGATCAAACAACCCCGATACACTTTAGTGTTAGCTTGCAAATGTTTCTGAACTTTGACCAGAGCTAGGCTAGCTGTCACTTCCAGTCTTTATGCTCAGCTAACGGTAAGCTATCACTTCCACTTGCACCGACATGAGTGTGGTATCGAAATGCATTCTCGGTGAGGAAGCGAAACGGTGCGTTTCCCCGACGTCTCGATATATTTATTGAACGCCTACCTGAAGTTCTCCACCAGGATCAGCTCCTCGGTGTTGAACTGGTTGTTTCTGTAGAGCACTCCCAGCTTCACAACCATCTTGATCAAGTTCTTGATGATCTTCTGGGCCTCTTTGCGGTTGCGCGTGTACTCCTTGGTGACGCGGTACAGCTCGTCCAGCACCTCGCTGCTGGTGTCGTCGATGAAGAGGTTGGCCATGCTCTTGGTGGCCATCTTGCTCATCAGCTTCTTCTGCGCCTGCAGGGCTAAGCTCTTGGTGCTGAAGGAGTCCATGGTCCAAGTCTGGGTCAAGACAAGAAAGAGAGGGGGGGAAAAAAAGACTGATATGAATAGGCGTTCCTTTTCCAAATGAGAATTTATGTTTTTCACAGATGTTTTATGAAACCTATAAAATGGTTTCTTAGATAGCAGCTCAGCCGTTCTCATGCAATGTGTGAGGTTATTGCAAATAACATTTACTACTAATACTGTTTAAACTGTGGGGCCAAGAACCCTCCCCTTTCTCGGATAATGAGCCGTGGCAGTTGTCAAATTAGTCCCGGCGAACCCTCTGGCTTGGAGCTTACAAGGTAGTTAGAGCAGAGTGTGCCATTACTTGTGCAGGAGTAAAGCCTGGTGCAGCACCAACATGCAAAGCAGAAAACGTAATCTGGAAGTCTCATCTGCTAAATGCATTCGGGGAACGGGATGTGCATGTGTGTGAAGGTGAGCAGGAGACGGTGCCAACTTACTCACTGCACATATCTTGCGTGATTTATGTATGGTGTTGTTTCCGTGCGTGTGTTTGGTGCTTAAACAGAATAGTGGCGGTGATGAGGGCCGTCGGCTTTCACACTCCCGCTGATCTCCTATCAAACATTTCAGCAGCCGCGTATCAATGCTACCGCGGGTCACCTCGTAAGGTTTGTACATTTGTTGTTTTGAAAAATAAAATTAATCTATTTTCCCGTACGCTCCCTCTCCCCAACCTTGACGGCTCTCAGAGGATAACCTGGGAGGACGTGAGATAAAGCGGTCCTCCACAATGTCAGCACAGATGGAATGAATGAGGATGAGGACATGGCCACGGTTTCAAAAAAATGAGCCTTAACACAATTACACAAAAAGAACCTAAAACTAATTAGTCTATCATAACACAACTCCCTAGACTTGATTTTAAAATTGGCCTGAAACTGCCAATTATTTTCATTAACAGATAGAAAAATGCCTGTTGGAATTAAGCAGAGCCCAATGCAATATCTTCAAATTGCAAACACTTTAAAATCGTAAGATGGCTATTTTCCAATGATTTCTTCACATTTGCAAAGCTGGAAGCAGAGAATGTTTGCCATTTTTGCTTCATGATTGACTTAGACAATTAACTGATTTTTAAAATTGCTTCATTCTCTGACCAGCTAACAATTTAACTTAAATGCAATGTGTAAGATATGGCCAAAATTTTGGTTTAAAACATAAAAAAATATGAACTAACATTACCAACACAACGTGAAGAGGCAACAGTGTCTCTGTATTGTGTTGCACATATACAGTGAAATTAGCATGCTAACCAGCTAGCCGTCGCCCAGCCTGTCTTGTAATACAGCTTGTACATTGAGAGAAAATAGAGAGTCACTGGCGCTGCAGTTTGTGCTGGCTGAATATGAGCTGCTACAGCCCTGCTAAGGTCTGCCGCGCCGACACAAAGGGTCGGTACCATCAAATCAATCAATCAATCAAAGTGTCAGATACTTAAAGTTGGGTTTCAATGCTTGATGCAATTCATGCTCGATCTCCTTTTCTTTTTATTATTTTGTCACTTTTAAATCATACCTTCATTAGGCAAGTAATTAATTCTACTTTCATTCTAGGAGTGTCATTATCAATTAACATACCAATTATTTGATTAAACAATTAATTGTTTTATCCCTAAAATGACAGAAATTAGTGGGAAAAAAAGAAGAATTTTCAGTTGTCAAGGTGACACCTGCAAACGTTTCATTTTGTGTGACAAACAGTCCAAAACAATAATGTAAAAACTGACAAAAACAACAAATCCTCACATTACAGAAGGTAAAATAGCAAAATGGTGTGAGTTTTTAATAGCAGATTCATTTTCTGTTGATTGACTTACTCGTTAACTTTCTTCTTCCTCACTTTCTGGTATATCAGCACCAAGAAGCAAGTGTTGAATCCACCCGAGGACTTAAAACACCCCATTTCTCTCAGGAATGATGCAAATATTCATGCAAGTAAGTAAAACATTTCTTCACCTCAGGGGGAAAAAAAAACAGTCAGCTTTTATTTCCATGCATCTCCCCATCACTGACATGTAATGTGAGCATAATAGGTGACTGTCGAGAGAGAAAACTAAATCATTTTATCCAAGCAAAGTGTCGCATTCACATCACAATAGGGGTTTAATCTCCTCCGCATGAAAGTAGCCCTAAGCTCAACAGAAATTCTGCATGATTGGCCAATAGCCTTTCCGAGAGCTCGAGAATAATAAAAAACCCCAATGCAGGAGACTTTCTATTAGCACAGCAGACAAAATGAAATGAATGGTGACACATCCCTGCTGTTTGACTTGTGATTTTTACTGTTAGGTACTAGAAGGCAGTGCGTTTGCCGCTACAGTGTGTGACTTTCATTCCCCCCTCTCTCTCTCTATAGCTCTCTGCAATGCCTCTCCAAGAATATCAATAAGACTCCTTGGAGAGAGTGTCAGCAGGATGCTTCCCAGGGAGGAGACACATGAGGAGAGGGAGAGCAAAGACAGAGGAAGAGAGATTGAGGGGAATAGGGCGGGTAGACATATATATATATATATGGATATATAGTACACATGCTCACACATCGGGTGTGAAATGTAGTTGTTGAATGAGAGGTCATTTATTTTTACTGTCTCTCATGCTGAATGTAGTTTTACTTCCTCTCTCTTTGCAGGTGCTGGACGTTTAAAATCGGGCCCCTGCTCCGTGCTGATCAAGGATCACTGACAGATCCCCATCGACCATTTCACCAGGATTGTAGCTCTAAACTTGTCAGGCTGCACTTGTTACAGAAAATCCAGATCTGATGCAACGTGTGTGAAATGGATAAGAAGAAGAAGAAAGCCGCGAACGATCACAACGAAACAAAAAACACAATCGCTTAGTGCACCTGCACCGTCACCCTCTAATCACAACCGTGAGCCTCAAGAGGACAATCGCTTGTCATTGGCAACACTTAAGGGTTAGCCTGCATTTACCTTCCATCGCCGCGTCCTTGCCGATGGACGTTTAATAGTTTAGAAAAGTGCAACTCGGTAATGGGCACATTAAGAAAAGCAACCCTCTTTGTCGGATTGGAGGGTGGTTTGGTGTTGCTTATTAAATTCCACTCTCGTCGGGGGCCGGGGCCAGTCACAACCCTGTGTAGCATGCTGACAAACAAGAGGAAAAAGGGATGAGAATGTTTGTCTTCCAGACCCACGAATACAAACACTTTAACATGGTGGCACTTGGGATTGACCGTCTGAGGTTTAACTCAAAGATGACGAGTGACTAATAGACTCCTGGCACTCTTATCTTAAGAATGGAGGGAGACGCTCACTCCTCTCACTCCCCCCCCCCCCCCCCCCCCCCACTCCATTTCCGCAAAACGGGACTACTAAAGGCCTCATGAAAAAAAAAACGGCCCTCAGGGAAGAAGTGCTCGGAGTGATGAAAAGGTTTTCAATCAAGGAATCTTTTTTTTTTTTTTTTTTTGGGTGACTTTGCAGCATGAGAGTGGTTTAGTGCCAGATTTAAATGGTCTGTGAAGTCCAGTGCCCAGGGACAGCCTGGCCAACACTGACACAGCATCTCCATAGTATTTATAGAGGCAAAATCTTAACGGATTTAAGGCAGGACTAGACACGACAGCAGCAAAAAAAACCTGCTGAGTGTTATACAAAACACACCAGCCACAGCCATGCCTGCATACAGAAATCACACACACACACACACATGTACGCACACACATACCGCCGGGTCTGCTCTAAGCAGCTGAAAATGAAAAACAAAGACAGATTGCAGCAGCCAACAGTCCCGCAGCATAATTACAGCAGTTAAACAAGCTACAAAATCACCAACAAGCTGCTTTAAAAACACTCGCAGAGACATGCAGGCTAAAGCTCAGCGAGCATAACTCAGGGAGATGAAAACGGACTGTACGCGGCGTTGGACGTCTCATGACAGTGAGGGAGTCTGGGTAATGCACCCGCTCCAGGTGCAGGCAGCCTTGGCGTGACAGCCTGACGGAGGGATCGAGGTAAAAAAAAAAAAAGGGCTTGTGATGACGAAGAAAATAACCCTCCTCTCCTCTCTTCTAGTCCTCGGAGGATTGTTGGAGCTGGGTCGGGTGAAGCTGCACGGGCCCTTTATTATCTGGCTTTAAATTGCTTTGCCTCTGTGATTTTTAGGGCAGGTAAAGCTGATGTCTGTATTGGGGACACTTCAGCAAACAGCTTTTTCCCCAATTCATTTGGGAGAAGGGGAATAAGTGGGATGACAGCTCCTACCGGCTGTCGTTTTCATTTACAATGCGGCCGTCGTGGAGACCTTTCAAACTGACGGAGTGAACAAGGGCTGTGAAGAATGACTTCCCCGTCTTGAAGCACTGTGTAGCTTGTTTATTTGAGAGTCCAGGAGCCGACTGCAATATATCGAAAACTATTACTGATAATTAGCAATTTTCACATTAGGAGTTGCAATTAGACAGCGATGCCTTTCTACCATTTTGGCCCAGACTGAAACTATTGGATGGATGGTCATGAAATTTGATCCAGACATTGATGATTCTCCTCAGAATGTACGGTTAGCACTTTGGTGATCCTCTGACTTTTCATACAGAGCCCTCCGCAGGTCAAAATGAGGTCTACTTTGGTTTATACCTGTTTTTTTAGCAAATGTTAACACACTAAAAACAAAACCAAGATGGGGAACATTGTAAAAATTACCTGCTCAACATCAGCATATTAATATTTAACTCAAAGCACCACTGTAAAGCACTACCAAGCTGCATGCTGCAGGTTCTTACACTTGTTTCTTGTTAAATACTGGATCCTTTAACCCTGAATCCTTTAAATGAAACAACAAAAGAAGGAAAAATGACTTTGCTTACAACTAATGACATTATTCTAAAACAACAAACTGTGATTTGGGGGTCTGGCGAAGATATTTCTCCTTTTGAAGTGGTCAAAAGCACCAAAGGGTTGTTTAAGCCATTAAAAATAATAATAATCACAGAAATGTTCATAATTTCAAAGAGCAGAAGAAGACCATTTCAAATTGATGTGTCCGATCACCAGTCCCACATCCTACTACATAGAAATTCAGTGATATGAAACAGAGAAAAGCTGACAATAATCATATCTGGGAAGCTGGAAACAGTGAATGTTTGACTGAACTAGATGCAATATTTGCCGCCTGTGTTGACTCACTCACCAATTGAGGAAACCAGAAAGGAGATAGCTCCTGAATAGTAATGAGAAATTCCACACGCGCTTCGACAGCTTAATAGCCGACGAATTAAATGTCCTGAGTGTTTTCTAATTTTATTAAGAACATTCATGCAAAATGAACAGTTTCAAGTGATAAAATAGGGGAAAAAGTAAATACATAATATGCTCCCATAGGCAAGGATCAGAATGTAAAGCATCGCTGATTAATGCGCCTGCTGGCTTTTTGACATTGTGACAGAAGCAATAATAGAAAAATGTAAAATTACATTATTATATTGTTTTTCTCCCAGCCGTACATGCTACCTGACATACCTTTTGGCTGCTCATATTTACAGCGCGGGAGGCATTGAGCAGGCTCCAGTCTGCAGCCTCTGCATCGATCGCACTTGTCAGTCAAACTAAAGCTGAGGTGCGACAGGTGAGAAACAGCCAGAAATTGGATACACCTGTAGCTCCCGCCCACTCTAACGCATGCCATCATGCCTCACAACAAAGAAAAGGCCACAGCACCTAAAATATCCCCACTCTGTTGCCAATCTTGACAGCATGGTGAGTGCTGATAACAGCCAGCATAAAGAGAAAACCCAATAAAGAACGTGTTTCTACACCACTTGGCCGCCACAAGTTGCTAAAAAAGCGTTGGCAGAGATCACAGAACTTTCCGTTGACACTTCATCTTTCGAGCGATTGGTTGATGGCAGCAGAAAATGTCACGACTTTCATATTCTTCAGGGATGAGTGGTCACATGGACTGGGGCACTGTGACCCTGACAGAGGCGACTCCATCAGCAGAGAAATCTTCACTTCTGTAGAATGGAAGTGGAACCCATTACAGAGAATAGCTCCGTATTTGTGGGGATTTACTGCTCTTTAA
The DNA here is from genome assembly GCF_963514095.1 of Eutrigla gurnardus. Classification (NCBI taxonomy): domain Eukaryota; kingdom Metazoa; phylum Chordata; class Actinopteri; order Perciformes; family Triglidae; genus Eutrigla; species Eutrigla gurnardus. Next base: position 26,537,943 of record NC_139920.1, on the reverse strand, counting down.
ACATCCGCAGTTCTGTCATATTGCCTCGGCGTAATGTGTGTCCATGATTTCCTTTGACACCAACTTTTTTTTTGCACGATGTACTTAAAATATGATGTCAACATTCAAAGGCTTGATGAATATTTGTCAATTTTCTCACGCCTTCTCATTTTTAAAAGCATAAACCTTGGTGATGCAGATGTGTACCATGGAACAGAGACATCCCCATCTAGAGTCCCTCTACCCCACCCAACTACCCTGCCATGTGGTTTCATGCTGCTGTCCAGAAATAGAATATTTTCAATACTTAAAATGATAAAAAAAAAAAAAAAAAAATCAAAAATACTACTGGTGCAAACAGAATCAATTTAGGCCTGCAGCTAACAATTATTTTTATATTTGTTGTACTATTGTAGTGAGCGTTCAGCATTGTTGTGAGGGAAAACAAAAGCACTATCCTCTTTCTGTTTTCCTTACCAATGGTTGACGCACTTCCTTCCAGTTCCGTAAATTGAGCCATTCATTTTCCTACGACGTCAAATCCTGGACACGATTGCATAGTGAAGGCGAGGCTAATAGGCATAACTGTAAAATAATGACACTCTTAACGGCAATGAAGATTTACTTCATAATATTAAATTAAGGCAAAAAAAATCTGTCTTTTGGCACATTAATAAACTAATAATCACAGCTCTAAATCAATTAAATGCACGCTTTGAAGGGTACCTTAAATAGATGCATCAGTGTGTAAACAATATCTGCAGCCTTTAATGCGATCCTGCACAAAGGCTGTGTAACTGTTAAGCTGTAAATTAACCACGCTGGCAGGGATAATTGTTCATTTAAATATTTGATCAATTAATCCTTTGCCAGAAAAATTGGCAGCACAATTTCAGAGCCCACGGTTGTGTCGTTAAATAACTTGTTTTGTCGGAAGGAAGGGTCCAAAACCAGAAAATATTCAATTTACAATCACAGATCCTCACATATGAAAAGCTGGAACGAGTTATTGTTTGAGATGTTTGCTTGAAAAATTACTAATAATTAATAGATCATTAAAATAGCGACTGCTTATTTTTTCCTCTGGTTCAACTATCATTTCAGCTCTAATACCAAGGGAGCATTCAATCCACTCCTCTCTGACACCGGCAACAAAAACTAAACACGATAAAGGTAGTATTTATAGGAGGGCTGCAAATTTTGCGAGTGAAGGTGAAAAAAAACTGTTTTCCTATGACAGCTTTAATAAAAGCTTCATAACACTGCACAAAATAACAAGAAAACTAGACCCGAGAAAAAGTTTCTTCATCGTGACCAAAAGCATTACGGATGTCGTTAAAACTAGTTCTTATCTGGGAATCCTGAATCTCGCCGCAGATTCTCACCAGCTGTATGAAATAATCTGTCTCCACTTTGAGAAACAATAGACAATCGCGGTTGTTATATAAGGTACATCCGTGCTTTGTGCTCGGAGAGGACATGGAGCCACTCAAATAAGCTGTGCCGCTGTTAGGGAATCAACAGACGGGTTTCAGGACAAGTGAACCGCTGCAATTTCAGCTCTCACCAAGTTTTGTAGTGTTTGTCTCGCTCTTGAGATGTTGCATAAAAGCGCCATTGCTGTGTGTTAACAATCGTACATTGTGCGTCTGCTTAATACACAGACACACAGACACACAGACACACACATGAGAGCCATAAATACATCCAAACAGATAGACCGATGCGAGCGTACATCATGCATGCTTTGGGTGAGGTAGATCTTCATATGCTGGTTATGCGATGTCACTTTCCTTTCCTCCCACACAGTCATCATTTCTGCAGATCTGCAGAAAAGGAGGCAATCAGTGTGCCTTTCGCTCAGGCACCATGCCCCATGCTACCTTTTTTTTTTTTTTTTTTTAAACAGTTTCCTCAGATCCGCCAGAGCCCACTGTAAAATTAATAATTAACACATCACCATATAATGGATCGTGAATTAATAATTCAGCCTGACGATTTGGACTAAAATAGACCGGAGGCTAAGGGGAGTCTGCTGCGGTGCAACAGGTTTGGGCAGAGAAGAGGGACGGGGCTAAACGGTTGGACTGCCAGCACATACAGTAGGAGAGACAGTGACTGTAAACTGATGGCGTTCATTTAGGAACATCAGTCAGTGTTACGCATGTATAATGAGGCTGGGAATACAGTCGCTGCTGCGCTGCCTGAGGGCCAACACAACACTTACAGTTTGTTTTGGCATTAAAAACCAGAATAAATGTTGTTTAATGGTTACAAGTGAGCTGATTTAGAATCACATATCTGTGGAAAAATAGAAAAGAAAAAAAAAAGGCCACCCATTGTCACGACTTAACTTTGATTGCTATATGTCCAAGTTTTAATTACATATTATTTTCAATATAATTGGCATCTCAACAGCGCTGCACATAATGCCAGACATAATCAAGGTGCTAGCTGTAACTGGTGCTTGAGTTATGAGTGATGTCTGGGCCTATGACATTTTAATTAAGGCCACCGTAAGAGCAAGGCACATTATGAGTAATTTCCTTCACCTCGAGCCTCACTAGAGCATCATTTTTTAACCTGGTATGTCAATGGAGTGGCAAATACCAGAGTGCTTGGCTGTAAGAACTGCGGGGATGGAGATCAGTGAAAGCAGAGGGAGGTCCAATATGAGAGGACATGACTGTGACTAATAGATGACTCAAGTGGGATCTGAAACGTGTCTGGTCTATTGGCAAATATCGCCGTCCCTCACGCTCTCCATTTCAAACAATGTCATGATATTTTGCAGGTCCAGCAGCTCTGCTCTTTCTGACAAGGCCACACGCTCCGAGTGTTTTCTGGTTTCCAGGGAAACTGGAGGCCACCCGCGTGCTCGGCTGAACTTTGCAGCCTAATAAAGGCTGGTCAAACACCTCGCTTGTCGTGTCGGTGAGTTACCATGGATTCTCCTCTGTAGATACAACAGTGTCGGTCGCCGTTACTGCTGCAATTTCCAGCTCGGCCTCGAATAACACTTCATGAAGAAATGTCTGGCAACGTGACTGTATTGTCCTCTCGGAGGAGGGGATCTGCTCAGACACGGTAACAATTAAATATACTGTACTTAGACAAGGCACACCAGCGTTTGCTTAATCCCACTATTGACTGGCAATTATCAGATATATCGTTATTATTTCTTGTCTTTCTGAATCATGTTGTGCTGAAACAAAGCTGTTGTGCAGCACATGATTATATGATTAATGATAAAGCAAATGCTCATTAAAACCAGTCATGAATTACATCTAAATTAAAAGAGTTTTCAGTTATATTGCATTTCACTTTCATTATAATTATTACTTTAGGAAAGAAATCCCATCACCACTCACTAAAGATTATGGTGGCACCTTCTGATTTGTTGTTTTGTCCGACCATAAGTTCATAACCCAAATATATAAAATTTATAATCAAGACATTGGCATCTTTAAAGGGGTCAGATGCCATAAAAAGGTTGGAGACCAATGATTTAGCCTATCATAGAATAGTGCCAACGCAATTTGCATATAACAATTTCCAGAAGCCAAAAGGAGACACCTTCAAATGGTCAATTATCTAATTAACAGTCCAAACCCCAAATATATGCAAAGTACAATGACATAAAAAAGCAGCAAATCATAACAACTGAGAAGCTGAAACAAGGGCATTTTTGCTGGAAATGAATAAATCAACAAACCCTGGATAAATAAACTAATAATGACTGTTCTAGATTATTAAGACTGTATATTTACATATATTTATACAGAATATGTTGCCCTGCAGTTATTCTGTGATAATGATAATGATAATCAGCTCCATGTCAGCTATTGCTTACCAACAACAAAAAGACACAAAGGACTCTTGGGCCACTAAAAAAAAAAAAAAAAGAGCAGGTCGAAAAAACGCCAATTCATTTCGCCACTGATCCAGCTAATGCACGGAGAGAGGAAACTCCCAAGTCCTGATCCAAGGCCATAATTCATTTGACATGTCTGTCGAGGCTGTGCATGATAATGTGTGCCGCTACCTGCCAGAGCCCCGGCTGCACAGTGGAGCCATTCATCCACACTCAAACCTTGTACTGGACCAGAGCTTTACAATGTAAACACAGCAATGTGTTACAAAACATATCAGTGTTTGCAAAACACATGGCTTCAACCCTTTTTTGGGTTTTTTTCCCCCTGGACATGCAGTGGCAGATTACACTGGAACCACAGAGAGGCTTGTTACATCTTTAAATAAGACGCAGTCCCTTGACATTTGTTCAATTTCTTCAGAATTGAACACAACACACAACATTATTGTAAAATATTGTATCAATTAGTCACATTATCTGTATGTATATACAAACATGCACGCCTTGCAAGGTCAAACATGTTTTTAATTGGATGCTATGGATGGGAAGATATCCAATTTTCCAATCATTGCTAATGTTTTACATTACTTTATCAATATATAATACCTGATTTAAAAAAAAAAAAGAACAGTAACCAGTAACAGAACAGTGAAATGAACAGTAATCTACCACATTATGACCCCCGCCCTCCCCATGAAGTGAGTCACACAGTTCCTCATTTTGTCTTCCAATAATATGACGTTGTTCATAAATAGCATTGTGTGTCTATCTGTTGCCTAACTAATACAACTGTCAGCCAACTGTCTCTCAGGTTGCCAACGCAGTCAATAAACTCCCCCAAATCAACTTAATTGCCAAGACAACCGTCACACAATCGCTTTAAGGCCATGTCTTGTTGTTGTTGCTAGCTTAATGATGAAAATGCTATATTTGAATCACGTCCTCAACTGATAAGCCTGACCGTTACTTCCGCTAAAATAAATAAATAAATAAAAAAAGTCCAAGAAAGACAAGTGAGCTAGCAAACAAAACTTCGTTGACTTCACATTTAGTTTGTTGGCGGTGAAAAAAAAAATGCTGGTCAACAAGTAAACATTTTTAACGGGCTAATAACTGGATTTGACCACAGGCCGCTGATGATAGGTGACCCGTTATTGTTTGTTCGCGAGTTTGATTTAAAAACCGCTCGACCGTTAAAAGCACCGGCATGGAACTCACCTTTTCTTGCCCCCCGTCACCTCAGTGGGACACGGCGGGAGTGGTCAGCCAACAGTGTGATAACTTAACTCTCAAACTAAATCGCCCAAGTCTTCATCCTGTCTTTGCGGGGAGATACGTCGCTTCACAGCATGTTCTCTGGTTTTGCTCGCTTGTTTTCTGGAGCTCCCGCGATAAAAGAAACACGTCTGTTCCCCCCCTTTTTTTTTTGTTCTGTAACCGTGTAATCCGGCACAGAGGTGTGTGAATTATTGAGAGTGTTTTCTTCTACCGGCTGTGGTGAGATCGGTTACAGGAGTTAGTTGTAACCCGAGTCCTCCTCCTCCTCCTCCTCCTCCTCGTAAAAAAAAAAAAGTTTCAAACTTGAGAGGGACCTGGAAATCAACAGATTGATGCTGGCTTGGGCCAATGAAGGAGCAACAAGGGGAGTCGACCGAAAGAAAGGGCCATTTACAACCAGAACATTCCCTGCCCCCATTAACCGTTTCCAGTAATTATCCTGGTCCAGTCCCCCAGTCCCAAGGCTGAAAAGTTCCCAGAGGAAACGGTGTTTAGAGGAACAATGAGCAGGAAATGCGGGGAGCAGTTTTTCTGTCATGGACAAAATGATATACTGGCATGAGTTACAACTAGCCTACATGGGATAAACTTCATTTTTGGGGGGGTTACATCACAATTTTGTAACAAACCAAAAAAAAAAAGGCAATAGTTTTATAGCATTTAGCTGATTAGTAAATTAACACACTGATATTTTGCCAGCGGATGTTTTTAGGATACAGGAAGTTTGTCATCCGTGAGGAAACAGGAATTCCCCAGGTCAAAATAGCCTCCTTGCATTGTTACTTAAAACGCTGAGGTAATTGGACAGTGTTGCTGTCATATGCTGTAAGTTTCAGGCACACATTGCCAGAAGGCCCAAGTCATAATCTCACTGTTATTAAAGCAATACATCGAGCCAATTTATGTTTATATATTGTACCGTGAGATGAATTAGTGTGTTGCTGCAAATCTCAGTCATAATAAAACACGACACCTGCAGTGGAGGAATTGATCTGGCGCGCCCTCTAGTGATATAATGGCATTAGTAGGGTAAGACTCATGAAATATGCAGAAAGTAAGAATCAAAATCAAGAAAAATATAAAAACAAATAAATAAAAACAATGCGGGGAGGAAAAAAAATCTAATTTATATTTAATATATATATTTAAAAAAATATATTAAATATGATTAAATTATTTCAAAAGTCAGTAACATTTTTGAGAATGCTCATGTCTTCAGGTAAGCTGTTTTGTTTGAACAGAAGTCAGTAGTAGGTTATAATACAAGATCAATAAAATTAGGGGTTTATTTTCTGGAAAAGTGAGCATGATTAATCGATATCAAATATCGCAGAATACTTCACTATTGTGTACCTCGAGATATTGTCTTTTTAGGGCAAAGCAATATACATTTATTTAATTAATGTTTGTATTCCATCTATCTGTAAGTTATTATCAATTTACCCTCTGTTATCTCCGGATGTATGTCCGATCCCTTCGCTTTTGTTGTTGAACTCCACTTCCCACAATCCTTGGCGAAAGGCAGGGACGTCACGTACTTTTGCTACGTGTCAGGAAGTTCTGTAGTCAAACATGGCGGCGCAGCAGGGAGATGTTGATGAACTCTTCGATGTGAAAAATGCCTATTATATTGGCAGTTATCAACAATGTATTAACGAGGCTCAGAAGGTGAAGGTAAGTATCTAACACGGCGTCAGTTTAATGTTTTAAAATCGACTGTTTCGGCCGTTATTTAGCCTGCAGCAAACGGCGATTTCGAGCATCAATGCTAAACATGTTAGCTTATCTTTCTTCTTAAAAATAATGGCTGTTTTTCTTCTTCTTTGAAGCCGTCCACACCCGAGAAGGAGACTGAAAGGGACATGTTTTTGTACAGAGCATACATTGCGCAGGTATAACCTTTTTAAAGTATGATTTCCTCAAGTTACGTTGGACATTGTATGTGTCAAAGATATATCTAGACACATTCAGACTGCTCAACCTGACCTGTTGTGTTTTGTGCTATTGCAGAGGAAGTATGCTGTTGTCCTGGATGACATCAAGGGCAACTCTCCACCGGAGCTTCAGGCTGTCAGGATGCTTGCTGAGTATCTGTCCAGTGAAAGCAAAAGGTCAGAGCTCGCATCTTAGCTCAACATGGAGGGGGCATGAGGCCAATATGGCTACGCTTGTTTGTCAATAATAGTAGTAGTAGACAGTAGCTCAATACATTCATGGACATTTTAGGCAGAGGAATCTTCCAGTCAATATCAAAGTAGACTAAGCACCAAGTATTACAGACAGTTATACAATCACACAGTTTCTGGAATGGCTTTTTGACAGTTTCTTTACCACTTGAGCAATTATATATGGTGTGATGGTCTTAAGTGTCCACCAGAACCTAATTCTGCACACAGTACTCATGAAAACCATCTCTTATCTCTTTGATTCGACACATTACAGCTTTCAGTTTGATCTCCCAGGTATTGTCGTTAATTTAAAACTACTTCTGTGTCTCTTTTTTTGTGAAACGAGGGAACTGGTTTCATCAAAATGAGATATTCTTTGGTATACGCAACAGAATTATAGAATATACTTTATCCCCCAAAGTATTCAGTATATCACCCAGCCTTGGTCTTTACATGTCTAAATAAAGAAGCACTTTTCTACTTTTCTACATTTCTATGTTTTCTAGGAGTTCATGTAGAAACACTTTTATATTTCTATGACTATATTGTGTTTTTCTATTTGTGATTTGTCTGTCATAATGTCTGTGTGTTTTTTATACTGGGATTGCCGAGTGCCTGTCTGCACAAGAAATTTACCAGCTGGTATTAATAAAGAAACCTTGAACCTTGAACCTTGAAATGTAATTGTGTGTGTAGATTACAAAGCAACACCTTTTATATTCGTCCCCGATTGTGATTCATGGATTCTCTTTCGTTTAAAGTCCTTAATATCTCAACAGTTTTTCCGCTGCTATTTTCTCTTGCAGGGATACTATTGTTGCCGATCTAGACAAGAAGATGGCAAAGAGTGTGGATGCTGCCAACACCACCTTCCTCCTGATGGCTGCCTCCATCTACTACCATGAGATGAACACTGATGCTGCTCTCAGGACTCTGCACCAAGGAGAAAGCCTTGAGTGGTGAGAATGGATCCAGGTTTTACCTATAAAAAAGTCTCAGAAAGATTGTGTTCATGTTTAAAACTGCCTTCAAATCAGCAATTGAATACTTTTTGAAAACTACACAACATTTGAACTAAAATAAAGACTAAGAAGATTGTTTAATCCTTGCTTTGAAAAAATACAACCAACCAGATAATGTAAAATTAAGCGTAAGAATTACTGAAATGATCAGCTTTGGCTGCAATATCACCTCCACTAGATAGGGTTCTGATCAAAGGCATTGTATGAAAGGTGTCTCCAGAAAATGCAGCAGGTTTTTTTTTCTACCTATTTTCAGTATACAAATGGAAATAATTAGCACATCTGTGCCACAAGACTCAATGAAGGGTCTCTGAGTTTAATAGGTTACTTTAATTTGAAAGACAACATCCTGAAACTGACCAAGCTGACCTGAGCATTTGTTATTTTTCAGCATGGCCATGTCCATTCAAGTGATGCTGAGTCTGGATCGTGTTGACCTTGCAAGGTATGGCAAAACACACACGGTGGATGATTTGCATTTCATTGTTAGGTTAGATTTGATTAGGTGATTGGTTTATTTGACATTCATATCCATATTCAAATAACGAGCCAATCATACACGCCAACCTCGGTTTTTGAAGACTCATGGATAACATCGATGAGCTTTTTGAATGTATTTAGTAACGACATTTGACATTATGTCTGGAACTAACTAAGAACTAATAAACAGATACTTTGCATACACAAATATATACTGTCTCTTTGAAATTTGACTGTGTTGCTGGAATAGCTCATACATTATATTCTTCTCATATACAGGAAAGAGCTGAAGAAGATGCAGGAGCAGGATGAGGATGCTACTCTAACCCAGCTGGCTACAGCCTGGGTTAATATTGCTGTGGTGAGGAGTCCGACATTTGTATAACATCATCAAGATTCACACATTTGATATATTATTAAATGATCAATCATGAATCATTTGTAAACCCTCCGTACATATGAAATAAATGTCATATATCTGCATATATACCAAGTAAATTACATTCCTAATTTTCAGCATGGTCACTGCTGAAAACTCAGATTTCGTCTTGCTTACATTTGATTTAATTATTGTTCCAGGGTGGAGAGAAGCTACAGGATGCCTACTACATTTTCCAGGAGATGTCAGACAAGTACTCTTCTACACTGCTGCTCCTCAACGGGCAGGCGGCCTGTTACATGGCTCAGAACAAGTGGGAGGAGGCCGAGGGAGTGCTGCAGGAGGCACTGGACAAGGTTAGATGACGATAGTTTGTAATTTGTTTTTGTCCCTTTTCTTGTGTGTCTTCCTCACACATTAATTGACATCCTAATAGGGGTGTAACGGTACACAAAAATCTCGGTTCGGTACGTACCTCGGTTTTGAGGTCACGGTTCGGTTCATTTTCGGTACAGTAAGAAAACAAAATGCAAAATATAAATGTGCTAGTTGTTTATTACTTTTGTGCTTTTAACAGTAGGAACATGCACTGGAGCTAGAATGCTGCTCAAAAATATAAATACAAGTATTTAAAATATTTATTTAAAAAATAAAAATAAATCAAAATAACAGACTGTTTCTTTAAAAAAAAATCTCCATCTGATGTGCAAAATTGAACAGTTGCAACACTAAATAGTTTCAAGTTGTTGCTCAGATTAAATAACATGAATAAGGCTCAGACTGTTTTTTTAAAAACAAATCTTTTCTCCATCTGATGTGCAAAATTGAACAGGGCAGGGAGAGGCTGTTTAAATGCGGTGGGGAGCTGTGTTTGCACTAAAGGCGGGTCCACACCGGACCGAAAATCTGCGTCTTTGAGAGAGTCGGCGTCCGTGACATGAGTCTCCTTGGTGTGGTCGCTCGAATCGGCCCACGTCGGCGTTCATTTCAGCCGATTCAAATGTGTAATCCGCCATTCGAGTCGGCCATATTAAGTAGCCCGACTTCATTTACCGACGCGAGTCGGGCAGTCGGTGCGGTGTGGACCCGCCTTAACGCTACGCTCGTCTTTCTCCTCGTAGCGATGTTCACGTGGGGGTGGTGCCGTTTCAAATGGGTCAACAGGTTTGACGTGTTGCCAGAAATATACCCGACCTCACATGAACAATGTCGGCAAACCGCTTTGCCTAAGTGTTCCCAAACGGGAGACCTTAATGTCGCGGGAGGGTCCTCCAACTCTGGCTTGTTGCCAACGCTAGCGGCATTAGCCATGACGTCCGCTACTACTGCTGTTTATTGTGTCGCGGTGTGCGCAACTGCGCATGTGCGGCTGCAGCACGCTCCACAAATGCGGTCCTCTACTTAATATGTCCGTATGGAAACTCGTTCGGTACGCCTCCGTTCCGAACCGAGCACCCCGTACCGAAACGGTTCAATACAAATACATGTACCGTTACACCCCTACATCCTAAACACAGTGGTGTACAAACATGCACAGTTTATTCAGGTAAAACTCCCAGTGGCTTGTTTTTCAGGCTGGTGTTAGATTTATATATATATATATATATACAGTATATTAAATCCCTAGTGAATGCCTGCTAAACAGATGGCTTGTTCTAGAGGTGCTATGTTATATGATTACAGGGTTAAACCTCATTACAAAATGTGAGAAAGTGAGAAATGTTGTGAAGATGTGTGTCACTGTTTCACCACTGACCGACCGCATATATACTGTATATTTATATATGGTTTTACGGTATGTTTCAGGACAAGCAGTGTGGTCAGTAGAGTATAATTAACTGAAGTTAATGTTCTTCCAAAAGCCTTCTTCATCCAAGGTGTTATGCACTCATGGCCACATACATTTGAGTAAAACCAAACACACAGCAGCATACCAAAGATTTAACTTACTAATGAGGTTATTTAATTATAATATAATCTAGTATCATTACTCTCTAAAATGAGGCCAAATGTTTCCTGCTCTGTGGATACTTTTCTCAACCACATTGTAGGCAATTTGACCATTTTAGCTGTTTTCATTGTAACAGCAGATGGCACCACATACTCTCTTGAAGTCTGCAGTTGTAGATTAACCACAAACAGTTGGGTTTGACTATGGCACACAGTTCATCCACAAGATGCAACAAGTTATTTTATTGAAAGTTATGTCAGTGATGTTGACTTTTAAAACCAGACCTCTGTCAGACTCCCGAGATGTTTTTCTGTAATGACTTAAAACTTAATCAGTTAAGGTCAACTTAAGTGAATTTTTTCACAAATGTGTGTTTTTGATGAGCTTCCTCTTTAAGTTTTCCTCTTCCTTTTTTAATGGTTAAATGATTACAAAGTGATATTAATCTATTAATGTTATTTTCACTAAGCCGATAACATAGTATTATGTGGGTTTACATGTCAAAGCACCCGTTCTGCAAAACCATGGTGTTAAGTGGAATACATAAAAGGAAAAGAAACTTAAGAAGCTTAAAACTGAAACAGGAGATGACGAAGTGACAAGAATCTCTCTAAATACAGAGTAATTTTCTCTTATCACCACATATGTGTTTCTATTGCTGTTTGCTTTGTGAGGAATGACTCTCTAACTTTCTGTCCATCTCTCTTTCTCCTTTTTAGGACAGCAGCCACCCTGAGACGTTGATCAACCTCATAGTGCTGACCCAGCACCTGGGCAAAGCTCCCGAGGTGAGACTTTGGACCCAAAGCTGTAAATGATAAAGCAACGCTTTAACAGCCTTCAGTTTAGTATATTCCTTAAGATAAACATGTCTTCAGTCAAAGAGGACATGGAAATATCTTTGTTCAATAACGATCGTGTGCTTGGAGAGCAAGATGCTATTCTCAGCAATTTTATGTGAGTTTGCCTTGATTGAAGCAGCCAAAAGCATTCAACCGAGCAATCTCTTGATTGCATTTGTCCTCTGTCGTGAAAAATGTCACCCAAGCATTTCCACTGTTTTAGTGCTATGTGAGTATTACACCCTAGAACTCAGAGTTCACGAGATAAAGGCTCAATTATCTGTCTTTTGATGGTTTGATGGATTTGATAATAAGGCAAAAGAATGCTGACCGTTGACAAAGACGTCACTAAAACGTTTTCAACTGTGATAATCACTGATTGGAACATCTCACTCAAGGTTATGTGGACAATTTGGAAACAAGGCTTATCCTCTGAATGGACTTGTCTATGCCTAAATTTAAGTTATGTTACATTTTCAAATCAAAACCCCCCAAAAACAGATTTTAAGGGTCTTTAAACATTTTTTTTTTCAGAGATATTTTTGTCATTAACTTCATGTTACTTTCTAACGTGTGCATCTGTTTATATTTGCTCTCAGGTAACCAATCGGTACCTCTCTCAGCTGAAAGACGCACACAGAGCCCACCCATTCCTCAAAGACTATTTCGCCAAGGTAACTTGATTTATTGTCTTTTTGTTTTTTAATGCATTTCCTTCTGAGGGAGGCCACGAGAGCCATCCCCTGACAAGCCTTTATAACCATTAATAACTCATAATTTAATTACCTGGCTTGTTTGTTTTGAATGTTAGGCAGCATGTGTCCTTGGAGCAAAGGCAAATAAGAACCTTTAGTCTTTGTGCTGTAATTACACATGGGTGCAGATGTAAATAAACATGCTAAAACTGCGTTATACCATTGCTAAACAAATCGTGTTTGTTCAGTAGCACAGCTGGTCAGATATTTCCCCTGCTGTTTAACTGTTTGCTCTGCTCTTGGTTTCCCTGCAGGAGAATGAATTTGACAGACTAGCGTTGCAGTACGCTCCCATTGCCACAGCATAGGACGTCTGCTTTAACTTGACGCACATCAACAATGGACGTCGGCACAACACCACCAACTTCTCTTTCTAACTTGCAAACCTGTATTTGTTTTGATACTTGTCAGAAAAAAATATATATCAAATTGGTTATTTAAATGGTTATATTACCAGACTATCCCCCCTATAAGGGTGTAGACGAAACATGTCCATTCTTTATTCATTTGAATTTCTCTCACAGTAATCAATATGTCTGATTTAATGTAAGCATTCCTCTGATATGATAATAAATGTTTAATTGCAGTTTGAAGTGTGCATTATGTGTGTGCATGCACAACACCAGGCATTGAAACAAAATTCATTTAAAAAAGTTTTTTGGTGCTTTTTGTCACTATGATGCACGTTTTGTGTGATATGAAGTATTTTATCCGCACTGTCCCTTTAAGTCATCCTCGTTAATCCTTCAAAGGGTTAAAAAAAAAGAAGATAGCGGGCCCCTAATTACGACCCGCCCCCTCCGTTTTTCCCCTCTCTTCTTCTTTAAGCATACACGTACGTCGCCCTCTTCAGCGTACCAATTGATTTCCATTGAAAGCGGCGCGCGGCTTGTGAAAACGCGGCGGCGCACACACGTCGACCAGAGCGGCAGCGGAGGAGAGGAGGAGGAGGAAGAAGAAGAAGAAGAGACGGCGGCCTCTTTCAAAGGATAATAATCATCATTATTTCATCCTTTTTTTTTCCTCTATTCGCTGGGATAACTTGGCTCCCCGCGCTGGTTTTCTCAGGACCCCCTGCTTAGACCGGAGCGGTAACCGATACGTTACATAAAGGCGAATAACGGACAGATGAGACGTTAGCGCGTATAGCGGTACAATAACCCGCATGTGCTGGCAGGGCTCGGCGCTGGAAAAAAAAAAAAACGCGACACGAACGGGATTTCTGTTTCGTGTGTGCGCGTGAGAGCTCCCGTCACGTTTTTTTGTGTGTAATTTATTCAAGTAGCATATCTTAGCTCGGCCAATGCTGGTCCATTCACTACATTGTGTGCATTTGATTTAACGTAGCTAGGCGGCTAACGATGACGCGCCGGTGTGCGTAGCGGAATGATGATCGGAAGAAACCTCCAGCAGACAGGCGCTAACGGCTCGCAATGATCGTCAGAACCCGTATTTGATAATTGATTGTCAAATACGAGCCGGTGGTGTCCGGTCGCACCCGGTGGGCCCCCGCTGTCATTCATAAAACCGTCCCCGAGGCGAAGATATGGGCCCCGTGTCTTAATTTGGAAAACAAAGAATTAGGCTACTGAAGAGGGTAACGTTAAGCTGGTTAGATAAGCTTGTTTTAGCGTTTACTTGAGCTAGCAAGCTGCTCCGCGGATTAGCCAAACAGTATTGGGACTGGACTGTACCGCTCCCTGCTATCTTTCTGCCCCACAATTGGACTATTTTTTCCCCCCACCTCACGTTTTTTTTTTGTTGTTCTCTCCGCGCACCACGATGAGCGGTCACAGCGGGGACGCCGGGCCGGTGGAGGTGGAGCCCATGCCGGGGTACCTGGACCTCATCACCAGAGCCTCCACCGTCATGCTGGGCGCGTGGACACACTGTAGTTCCTGCGGGCTGGAGCTCTCCAAACGGACCCTCCTGGATAACGCGTACATTACCTGGACCGAGATCGCCCTCTTCTTGTTTTGCGCCTTTTTGTGGACGCAGGTCAGGCGGGGACTGACGGAAAGTCTGTTTCAGGTGGGTGACACACACAATCACAACACACACTGATCCCACACCTCCATCCTCAGCTCCCCAAGGTTAATTCACCGACACCCTTAATTAATGTGTTTAGTAGTTCATTTCTCTAATTAGAGCCCCAGCGCTGCAGAAGCGCTCTGCGCCTCCCATCTCTCAGGAGATGTGACTGAAGGCACACATGCTCCGAGCAGACAGGATGTGTGAAGCAGAGGATGACACATGTTCAACAAATAGATCCAGTTGAAGGCTTATTATAGAAGGGGGCAAGTCAGGATAAGGACAGCGTATATGTATGGTAGTCAGTAAACACCCTTATCTATACTTGGACAAACATTTGAAGTGAACAGGTGTAACAAGCAAGTTTGACATTAAGAATTGTTTTTTTTTGTGTGAGTTTTGGTATATTGACAATCATGATTAGACTCAATTTCCACATGCAGACAGGCATTAGCATTTAATTGCTTTACATTCTAATGATGTTTTATAGTTTAAAATGACCCCAGCCAATAAAGTCCCAATGAAACCAGGGAGTATATTGTGGTGACAAAGCCACTTTTCCTTTACATGTTAAAAGTTTGAAACAAAGAATGCACAACAGTTTGTGTTCACTGAATCGTCCCACATGTACACTGTAAATTATTACCGTAAAAATACGGCCAAATTCTAACAGTAATGTACCGTTATTTCTAAATATGGTAAAATACTGTAAATGTACATACTTTTGGAGCCAAAACCAAGAACAGACATTAACAGTAGACTACTGTAAGATTTAACGGTAAAATACACTACAATGGGAAATATAGCTGTAAAAATACAGGGTTTTTTACGGCAATGTAACATTATTTTTAAATACAGTATAGTACTGTTTGAGGAACAAAAAAATAACAGCAAGTGTAGAATTTTACGGTATAATACAGTATTTTTCTCTTTGTCAAGTCTAACTTGAGCAGTCTGGTCACAATCAAAATCGTGTTGCACCATGTACCATCATCGGACTTCATCTGACATCCTGCTCCTGGATTACTAGGTAAATGCAATCTTACCAGTTATTTTCTGTTGAATACGTTTTATTTTGTCAAAATTACTGCTTGGTGTTATTTGTTGTGAGCTACATGTTGCAAGCAGTGAACATCTGATTTAGTCACATTATTGAAATTCCAAGCATTCACTGTAAACATTAGCTTGCTTGGTCATTAGCAATTTTCTGTATTTCTGTAGGCTATTTGTTATCAAATCAGGGACTAGGCTATATTTTAACATTTTGCTGTGTGACTATTTCAGGTAAAACGTTTTGAGGACATTGTGTTGCTTTTCCAGGTAGGAGAAACTTGCTTGTTTGTGCATTGGAGCCAAAAAGTTGATTTTAACATGCACTAAAGTTATATCGCTGATGTTAAAATTGTATTAACCTGTGGGAGAGTAACTTTAGAGTCTATGTTGGATGAGTGAGATTATTCTGCTCCTACTGTAAAGGCCTCTACATGATAACTTGCAACATGTGTTTTAAAACCTGAAAATGTTAAGACCGAGGAGTGAGTGGTGTTTTTATGGATTTTAATTTATTTTACAAATATGCTTACTTAAATTGTTCAGTGACTGAAAATGTTTGATTGGCTTCAATAAATGTTGTAAGACCATCTCTTGTCTGAGGCATTTTTATACAGCAGTGTTACTGTAAGAATTCCATTCTACAGTACTTATGTGCATTTACAGTAATAAACTGTTTATGGTAATCTCCATAAACAGTTTACAGTAGGAACTGTAAAATAATGGTAACAAATTCCCTGTTAAATTACGGTAAACTACTGGCAGCTGCAGTTGCCAGCATGATGCTGTTATTCTACAGTGTACCTACCGTAATCTGCAACAACAGTTTATTACCGTAAAAAATATTACAGTATCATACTGTAAAGTATATATTCTCTACAGTACACTACCGTAATATTTTTTACAGTAATTAACTGTTGTTGTAGATTACGGTAGGTACACTGTAGAATAACAGTATCATGCTGGCAACTGTAGCTGCCAGTATTTTACTGTAAATTAACGGGGAAATAATTTACAGTGTATTTTTCCGTTTTATCCATTTGTAGCAGTCAATATCATCCTGAAGCTTTTAGATTTCTGTGAGTGCTTTTAGGTACTTTTTTCGAAAATGGCAGTGAGGTCATTAATTGCAATTATGTCAAGCTGCAAGTGATGCAGACTTCCTAACATCCCATTCCCTCCCACTCTTTCTCTCTCTTTCTCTTTCTCTTTCTCTCTCTTTCTATGTCACACACGTGCTATGCTGACATGAGGGGTGAGGATTGCAGATAAAATCTAGTATATGTGACTTGAGATCACAATATCAATATAAAATATAAAAATTATACATTTTCCTGAAAATGAATTTAACAGTTAATTAATACAAAAACTATAAAGGAAAGCTGTTTTGGGACTAATACCTGCTTCAGTGTTTCTTAACATTGATGTAAAAATCATCTAAAAAATCGAATTGCCATCAATCTGCAGATTGATTTTTTAACATTACCCAAAATGGCCTAACATGGCTCAATATGCTACATAAAGAAATGACTAGTTTAAATGGTATGAAAAAATAACAAATCTGCACTATTGTATTTATATTTTATTAATGGTTTTATTCTTGTAAATGAGTCTATTGAGAGCAATGTGCACTCTCAAAACCATAATGTCCTTAAAAGCAGCATCAACAACATTGATGCTCACCACAATACCTCACTCAGAAGCCAGATGCTCTGACACATGGCCCCATGCCCAGGCCTCATATACTCCCTCCCTGCTGCCATGCTGTTGTTGCTGCCAAGGAGGGGCCTTTCGCCACAGATAACTAGGATATGCATGATCGTGGGTGGGGGTTGAGAGTCTACACGTGGTAGATGCTATGACGACGATGCAGTACACTTTAGCTCAGGGCCCCATGTGTGAAGCCAGATGTAGCCCGAGGATGCAAAGACCCCTATGGAACAATATGCCATGCATCCCATTTGCGTTGTGGAGGTCTGTGACGGATGAGGTGTGATTTTTAATGTTGAATTAAGACTCGGCCAGTGTTATTTAGTGCATGTATAACATCACCTTTAGAGTGCTTACATCAGGGATGAAGAGGATGGGTTCGGTGTGAGCTAATGCAATACAAGTATTGATGTTATACATCACAGACACTGAGGTGGGTTGTCAGACTACGCTATTTGAACACGGCTAATTGCGGTGGCTTTATCTATACAGGATGTCTCCTCATTCGTTAAGTTGAACGTTAAGTAAACCACAGAATGCATTTAATAACTGTGCCTTGTCAGTAATGATTGAATCGTGGTTTTTCGTAGTGTTGGTGGTTACACAAAAGCTACGGGCTCTAATGTGTGTACAATATCAGCAGAATAAATGACAAACGGCCGTGAGTACACACACTTAATTAGGCTCAGAGCTCATGAAACATTATAGATATTAAATGTTAGCTTAGACTGTAGTGGACAAAGGCAGTGTGTAATCGCATCCTGTTGTGATCTTAGACGGTGATGGGATGAATATTGGTCCTCTGACATTCTGTGAAGTAAAGACATCAAATGAATGATGCAGGCATCAATATAACTGTCAATCATGGTGATGGACATGTATTTGGTTGGGTTTGTTTTGTTATTAGTTTTTATTCTATATGAATTTCCTCACTTATTTCTTGTTGAGCTGCAAAAATTAGACAATTAAAAGCTTCATTGAAAGTCGAAAGAAAAATAACATTCACAGTAATTGTTCAAGCATTTTTTCTTTATATTTCATAGACCAAACGATTAATTGAAAATATCATCCATACCAATGATGGATGCTGCAGCTCTAATGACTTTACTAGCTCTTCTTGCAGAAGTCGCTGTATCATTTCACATCGGATCCGCCACAAGAGCCGGTGGACGACGATAATTAGTTTCCTGTTTTGTTACTTACTGTACTCCCAGTCATGTTTGAAGAATGACGGCTGACCCATTTAAAAATATCCACTTACTCTCTTCTTCTGCCTTTTTCCGCAGTACAGTAAGATTCCAACGATGAAAGCAGCTTGATCGTGATGCTTGATTATTTATGTGTAGCTTGCAAGTGGTACCACAGTGACCACAGCCAAGCCTTGTTACGATGTGTAACCCCTGCATGTGTGCCACTAATGCCTTCTGGTGGAACCCACTCAATGTGAAACATAAAGAGGAGATAAAGAGATATATATTCACTCTTTGTCGATGCATTGGCATGCCATGGCATCTTCCCGGGGCCCCTGAACTTCCCTTTCTCGATACGTTGGAAAGATTTATATTCTAGACTGATCCATTAAATCAAGGATTCAGTGTCCTCAAGCACACTGCTAGACATAGGACTGTGGACGCATGTTTTTTTTTATGATGGCTGGTCATTGGACTGGCTGTCCAAAAGCCAAAAGCTGGCAATAAAGGAAATAAGGTCAACCTGAATGGATCGATATCTGTCCTCAACTTGTTTACATTTCTGTGTTTATGTTAAGTAAACCATGATCACTTCACATGTCAGTGTGCTTTGGGGTTGGGTGAGGTAAGGTGAGTGTGTGTGGTAGCATAGTAGAAGTGCGTGTGTGCGGTGGAGTGAGTGGTTTTCATCATGTTTCACTTTTGGTTCGATGCTTCAGTGTACAAGCCAGTGTGGGATCAGGTTTAATTAAACACAACTTGTTGATAAGCCACTTGAGCTCTGCTGTTATATAAAAACACGGTGGTGCAACGTGCTCTGCCGACTCATCCACCTGCGCTACTGACACTGTGGCATTTTTAAAATGTGTCCTTTAAGTTAAGTGTTGAAATGTTTGACTTTTGTTTCTGGGAAACGTACAGTGAAATGTCAACATCACCTCGTCTGAACGTCACGTGACCGTGTGAACGTAGCTGTACTCCTTCCTCGTTGTCTTTGCAACTCCACCTCTGCACTGCACGTTTCATGTCTGCGTTGGCCTGCGTGATTCAAATATGTGTTCATCCGGTGGCTTCAGTCGGGCATTGCATTTGTATGATTGTTTGCATTTACAAGTTTGGAAGGTTGTGTTTGCATACAATCATGCATGTGCAACTTCCTGCTCCATTAATGCAAAGCCTCGGTGGGTGAAAGAGTGAACAGAGAGTACACGGGGGGGAAATGCTGTGGAGAGAGAAAAGTTTCGTAATGAATAAAATCATGATACTGAGCTAGAGGAGAGGTGATCAGAGGGGATAAATGATTAGAGCAGGAAGAGACAGTTAGAGGAAGGAAGTAATGGAGAGACGTGACTTTTGAAGTCGCTGTGAATCTGGGGCCAATCCTGCTGAGTCGGCATGCGGCAACCAATCATTAAAATACTTTCATATACATGTTGGTAAAAAGGATGTATGCTCACTCACTCACACACACACACACACACACACACACACACACACACACACACACACACACACACACACTTGTAACCTCTTCCCACCACCAAACTCTAATATATCCAGCTGCGTTTTGTGTTTTTTGAAAACACAAATGCTGCTCGGTGTGGACAAACAAGGCAGGCATCACTCTCATATATGCCTCCCATAGCCCCTCACACACACGCACACACACACGCACACGCACACACACACACACACACACACACACACACACACACACACACACACACACACACACACACACCTCCCTGCATAGAGCCAAGCAGCACCTCCTACCCTTGCTGCTGTTCTAAATGTGAAAGCAGGCTGAGCTTTTGACAAGGTCCGCCAACCACAGATCCCAGATCACCTTCCGCTGAGCACCCTGCTCATTGTTGTGCTTTTATGCCGCAGAGAGCAACCTGATACTGGATTTGTGGTGAAGGGGAAGTGCTATCCATTCAGCCAAAAGTGCCCACTCAGGTGAAAAACTTGCTTGTCGTTTTGACACTGATTGCAAGCAATTGTTTCGGGAGTTTGGTTATTAGGCCTATTAGTTACATCCTCCATCACGCCATCACCTGGCCTGTGAACCAGTGCTCTGTGGGCTTCAGTGTGTCATACATCATAAATACAGAGCACTTATGGGTTCACAAAACTGTCGACCCCACTGTTTCCACACAAAGCTTGTGCTTCAGTCAATCAATCAATAAATGATGCGTCACTGTGCAGATAGATGCAGTTATACAGGTCTATTTATATACCTGTATTATGCATTTAACATTTAAAAAGTTGAATGTATGACGGCTTTGTGCACTGGTAGGGTTAGCTGCCTGCAGGATTGTTCCGACCTTAATGCACAGAGCATCAAGCAGTCCAGTTTGAATGTCCTACTGACGTGTTTGGTGGCCTTTTTTCACGTTTGAACCATTTGGACCCATTACACAAACATTATTTCGACCCTGAGGCATCTTACCAATTGGACGTACAAGTTGGTAAAATAATCAGCAGCTTAAATGATAAGGAAAATAATTGTTTTTCATCAGGTAAATAGAAGAGGATGCAGCGTAACGTATATTATATTTGATGTATTCCATATTTGTTTGCAGAAGACTGTCATACAGCACAATTTAGTACGAGCCTGGCCTCTCTGTATAGACAGCAGCTCTATCAGTGATTCCACTGAAGGTAGATACTCTTTAACAGGATGAATCACAGCTAAAGCAGCCATATGTACCGAAAGCAGGATCATGAATCAGCTCTGTTTGCTGACCGTGACAGTCCGACCCTCCTCTGGTCAACTGGAATGGGCAGCGAGTCCTTGACTGCTACAGAGCTGCTTTGGCCAGCCTCTCGGCCCTTTTTCCTCTTCCTCTCGCATTGTGTCACTTAGTTGCCTTCAGATGGACACAGTGGACAGGATGTCATTAGACAAGAACACACTGTCACTGGAGGCTTCACACTTGGCAGCTGTCTCTCCCCTAACAAGGCCCTCTGTAATAGTGTGGGAGAGCGCAGTGGTCGGAGCGAAGTCGTTTGACCATCGTCTTCATGCACTCTTAGGTCCTGGTGGTTTATTAAGTGCATGTGGTGCTGATGATTAATTGGATGTTTCTCTTTACTTTGAGCTGGATCTCCGAAACATTCGTTGGATGCAGTTAGATATGTTTCTCAGTCACGGTCTCTGTTGCTGTCTGTGGAAGTAACATTGGTATGGACTCACAATCAGAAATGCTGCACTTCTCTCTGCTAAATGTGAACAGAATTGTGACTTTCTTCTCTCTCCTCTTCCCTAAATTCACCTAATCTCCGCTCTATTTCCCTTTTTTTCTGTATCTTTTTTTTCTCCTCTGGACATAACTTCTTATAATCGTTAATCTATTGTGTGTTTTGCCCTCACATGTAATCGTCTCCGTCTCATCCCCGCCCACCATTTGTGAGTTAGCTTCGCGCCGACTTCTGGCAGGGATTTAAAGAGGTTGTTGAAACCAAATGATTATAGCCGAGGTGTGACTCAGAGAAACTACGGTCTTGTTGTCACACTTGGAAATCCACTGAGACATGATATGTTGGCAAATATTTTCCCGGTAGAGGTGATTAATGTAAACTCGTGAGCAGTGTCATAATGAAAAAAAGTTTGTTTTGGTTTGTAAGAGGTAGTTGTCAACAGTATATAGAGTCTTTGAAAGGCAAGTAAAACTATCTAAATGAAAGGTTGTTATTATTAGAGTGATTTGGGGATCAAAACATGTTTTAAATGACCTATTTTCAAGGCATCCTTAAGGGAAATGTTGTATTTAATTAGTCCTTAATTGTTGTATTAATTTTTTGGATTATCAAAGTGAATGTCAGCTAAAATAGATGAAGGGTATACCGCACTGCGTAGCTATAACTAGTAATGTTGGTCTGCCTTCCTCCTTGCTGTAATCCATACCATGAGCCAATAACCTATCCAGACATGCCATCGTCATTTAACTCCATTAGACTTAGTGTAATGAGGCCTATCCTCAATACCGTAGCTATAATCATCAGCCCGAGACTAGCTGCTCTAATGGATAGTGGACTGTTGGTGATAACAGCACACACATCAAAGGGGATGCTCAATACTATATTGATCTTTGGTGTGCTCTCACACCTGTAGTTCGCTTCATTTGGTCTGGGAAGACAACCGCACATTGTTTCCTTTATAGTCTGGGTTTTACAGGCAAAACAAGAGGCTTCTTTAGTAGTTTAGCTTTTTTAATATCACACTAAAATCACATGCTATCATAAAATCCTGGAGTTGCTTTCACAAAACAAGTCCGCTCGGGAGCAGACCTACCTTCTCAGGTGGTCTCAGCTCAGCTGTTTGGTGCTTGCCAGGGTTTGATTGACAGCTTTTACACAAAAAGTTCAACTGCCAGTTTGATTTGTAATTCAGGAGCACAATTGATTTGACTTCTGATTACTTTTTAATGTCTTGCCCATTTGGATCTGTTGATCGGTATCATCCATGGTCAGTCATTAGGTTATATGTGTATTTCCTTAAAGGCAGGTTGCCAGACTCTGCTAGCCAGATTAGCATTATTATTCAACTCCATGTGGCGTCAAGCAAGCTTGTCTTCTTATTGGTTAAAAAAACAACTCTAATCAGATTAAACTGAGTGAAATCTCAACTTTTTTCATTTAGCATAGGCAAATCTTTGCGTTCTTTGCCGTCATACAACGCATTTGTTTTCTCCAAAGTCATTAAAACACTTAACGAGTCTCATTCTATCAAAAAATATAAAATAAATGGCACATCATTGAATTGATTTTTCCCATCTTTAACAATCAACTTTGCTGTCTGTCTAAGAACGTGTGTGTTTGACGTAGTGTCTGAGGGTGGATGATTATAGTGAATCATGAACCATTAGCCGACTGTACATTGATTGGCCTGTTGAAGACACACAAACATTTATTCTCATACACACACATTCTCACTGTGTTACCAATAGCATGGTTAGTGCATTATAAATGACAGCCATATGTCTTCTAGCTGTCAGTTTGGAGAGGAAGCAGCTTGAGTGAATATCTTAACACTTCAGCCTTCACTTCCACTCTTTTTCTATTGCTTTAACCATTCTAGGAATATGAGGGTTATAAATTGTATTGCATTCACATAGTGTTATTCTTTCTGCAGTATAATGGCAGAGACATCATTCAGTATGGAAGTCATCAGACACGAATTAAAAAAACATATGACCAAACATCACAAGCCGTACGCCGACAGCAAAATGAAAAGAAGCGGATGTACAGCTGCCCTCGAATAAAGAGCGCACTGTGTGCTACTTAAATGGCACAGTGTGTCCGTGCAAATAGACTGTTCTGTTGTTCGTGGAGTGTATGAAACTAAGGTTTTTTTCACTTCAAAGCGGACAAAGTTCTATCTTCAGCCAAAACATATTAGCATGGTGGATGAATGTTTGCAATAAGAGCCTGACGCATGAAAAACGTGTTCAATAAACCTCCAGAAGTGCTGTTCCCTATCATGCATGCAATATGATTAGGAAATCCATTTCTCGAGTCAATGTGAATTAAGTGGATAAAATCTGTCCAGCTAGCTTTTCCTGAAGAGGTCTCTCCTGCTGTTTGTTATGCAGCTTTAGCCTTTCTGATCATTGCTGTAGCCCCCTCTAAATAATTGATAAGGCTTTTAGCGACTACTTGACGATGCAATAATACAACGTAGACTACAGAAGATAAAGACACCTAAAAAGGGTTGGCATGAGGACCCGGCATCTACTGTGTTCACTACAGTATGTGAGGAAACAGCACGCTGTAGCCACAGATAAGGAGGATAAATGAATAATCAAAACTAAAACAAGATCTAGAACTAAATCACTACAACATACTAGATATTAAGATACATAATCTTGCTTTTATGTGAACCTAAATATGTAATAGTAGTAATACTGCTAGTAATGGTAATCCTGTGAAAATCTTTAACTTTGATACTCCAGGAGTTACAGTCATTTGAGAACCAATTAGGGAGTTAATGCCCTAACGAGTAGGCTAGACCTTCGTACAGGTGCTCTCTCTTTCTCTCCCTCTGTATACACAAGACAGAAAGGCTTCCTTATTTGAATATATCTATATCCATTTATACAACAGGAAGTGAAACCACTGTGGCTTTAGTTTAGACTCAAAAAAGGTATTTGACGGTTCCTTAGAACTACGAGTGTCACCTGAGGTCATGCAAGTGACAAAGAAAGGTGCTTTACTTTTGTAGACGACATGACTTTTGTATTTGCTTATAATGCTTACTCAGGTGAAATTCGGTCTCTAAGCCTGGATTTTAAATCTCACCTGCGTAACTTCTTGTCTTGTGTTTGTGTTGCTTTGTTTTATTATGCAAATAAAAATAAAAATCACCAGCCAATGCTGGCAGGGCCTCCGAAGATGTACTGCTATATGCCACCACACTCACAAATTGCGGTCGTTTACTCACTCGTGGGTGCCCGGTGTCCAGTCACGTACGTGCAAATACGTTTGCTCAGTGGAGACGGTGTGTCGTCTAATTGTGGGTTTTTATTCAAATCAGTTTCAAATGTTTAGCCGGCCGCTTGGTTCAGCATCAGTATTTGAGCAGTGGCCATCTGGAGGAACGTCTGTAGTTCTGGTGGGCCAGAAGTTTCCATATGGCAAGTCAAAAAACATCACATGCTGTTTGATGATTTGATCCACATGTGCTTATTGAACTTATTGCATCTTATGGCCCATTTATTTTGTTGAAATGGGCAGAACTGTTGTCCCTCAAGGTCCACATCAAGGACATGAGCTTATTTCTCCAACATTTTTTTTTTCAAACCTCACATCTGTTGCCTTCAGGTGCCTGTTGGACAAAAAACAAGTTAAGCAAATCATCGTATAACAAAAGGGGGTAAATATGGGATCATCATCAAGATCTAACCTGATGACAAAGACTGTCTGTGGCTATAGGCTACAAAAAAGAGACCCTATACATTCTTATTTGTTTGTTTCCATATGCAGAAGAAAACTTGTTTAATTACACTGATCATTACTTCATAAAGTTATTTTACCAGCTGCTATAAAGATATATCAAATATATTTAGATAAGCAACAGGTTTTAAACCATCTTATAGTTTGATCTGATCTGAAAAGTGCAGCATATATTCTGTCTCAGTGCGAGTGTGAGTGTGTATAGGTTCCCTCTTAGTGTGAGAAGATTAACGAGTGTTTCTGCTAAGTCTCTCGTATGCCTGGAGTGCCTTTCATCTATTGTCCATTTCCTTTTTTCCTTGTGACACATGAAAATGAACAGTCGACTCATCTCAACAGAAAGCAGGATGTGGATGTGAAGAGGTCAGCATTAGTGACCTGGAGGGGGGGGGATAGGAAAGGACATACAGTACCCATGTTCTCACTGTCCCAGTATGCACACAGGAAACACGGGCTGACGTGGTACCGTCTCTAGTCGAATCCATGACGTTGAGATAATGTGATACGCACCTTAACCCCGCCCCACACTTTAACACTCCCTGATGTGGCAGCCTCCCTGTGATGAGGCCTGTTGCTGTGTTAAGCTGTTGATAATGCAAAGACTTCCATGTCACCGCTTCACATTAAAAGCCCCACACTAATGAGCTAGCTACTTGCAGGCCTCAGACTGATGGTGATGACTGCTAATGAAGCCTAGTTCCAGACAGCTGGTTCACATTCAGCGATTTAATAAGTGTGACCATCAATGGCTGTTTTGGCCGGCTAAATAGGTGGGATTAAGAATGGGGGCATTTTCCTTCATAGTTACTGAGCTACATGCATGATAAACAAGGGGACAAGGCCAGATGAGACTAATGCTGCTGTAGATTACAGATATATTGCTCTGGATTGGTTAAGGTGGCTTAAATTCCAATAAGATATTGGTTAACATTCGCCAAAAAACATCGACAGTTAGATTTGAACTCCCTTAGATCACGCCACCTTTGAAACGCGGGTCCGATGTTGACTCTGGTTTTATCACGGGCACCGTCGCCATCTTTCTTTTTGTCCTTCTTTTCCACCGGTGTTTTCTTCTCCTTGGTTGTTTTGGACCTCCTCGTTTGGGTTTTTAACGAGGAATTGGAAGCTTGTTGCTACTTCCCTCCGCCTCCCCCCTGTGATAGTGGTACGACCCGAGGGGGGAGGGGCTCTGTGTGTGCACGAACACAGCCCTGCGTGCTGATTGGACAGGATGATCCGGGCTCTATCGGATCTTTGCAAAACAAACAACAGCTCTACGTGCACGTAGAGGCACGCTTTTTTTTTCTAAAACCGGATGATTTATGTTGTTCTATCGGAGCGTAGTGTCGGCTTCAGGGAATATGATCAAACAAATGTTGCCGACTGGGACTTTAAACACAACAGAATTGTACCTTTTCACAGATGTCGGCTATATATTTAGATTTATATTGTATGCAAATATAGTGTAAAACTCTGGTCATCCATTTAGCCCCATGTCTGGGAAAAGAAGTAAAGCGAAATCCATGACAGAACTGGGTTTAAAGATGACACTAAGATGGACAAAGTGATGTCAGGTTAAGAAGAGGGATCAGATGTGAATGAGACTGGAGACCTTATTGAAGAGATTCCCACGTGAGCCAGTACCCTGACTCACTGGCCCAGTTTATCTTCTTATGCAACAGGCCAGTGGAGTCCATTCACCCTCTCTCCTCTCGCTCTCCACTTGCTTCAAGGAAGGGGGGGGGGGCATTTTTTGAAGAGAATGAGGGTGAAAGGGAGGGCAATGTGGTGCAGCTGCAGATAAGCAGTGAAAAGGACGGATGAGGAAGGACTCTAATGGAGGAGAGATGGAGGCCATGATGTAGGTCTGTGCCAGCATCTCTGTTTGGTTGCTAAGGTAACCAATTATTTGTCATCAAGTCTCATTAACGCCGACTCTTTTCCTGCTTCTCTTCCGTTTCTTTCACTCCGTCTGTTTTAAAAACACTCTTTAGTTAAAGAATGAGTTTAACCAGGGTCTCTGTTAGAGAGACGGGGGGGCTGTTGAATGGTCGAAGGTCCCAGCTGAGTGTAATTCAAGGCCCTGTCATTTATCCGCCAGAGGACGAGTGGATTATCTGTGTCCTTGACCCACCATACCCCCACTTTGTAGGCTGGCATATACAACTAAAGGGTAGAGGGATAGAGTGGGTGGATAGGACCGAGTGTGATGGTGGGCTGGCTGGCACAGAGGCACAATAATGGAGCCACTGGCAGGCAGTTATATAACCTCTCATCTGCATTTGAACCAAGATGTTGTCCCTGCTGTGTGGTTTTAGCTGCTTAAAGGCCAGGACGGGAACAGCGAGACCTCCTCCGTCCAAAACGAATCAGGAAAAAACATTTCTCCAACAACCGCAAGTAACCTCAAAGACAAATCCGCTGTCAGCTGGTGTCGGGTCACGCCGCCGCCCCTGCGTCTTACCTGCAGTAACGTGGTTCGTACATATTTGGATTTGGGGTTCATTTCCTCTAAAAGCAGGTGTTGCAAAGGATTTAAAGATTAAAACTGGATGTAATCAGGAATGCTCTATAGCCGTGCTGTGAGACGGCAAAATGCAGTTAAAAAATGCATGGGGCTGCGTTGGTGGGGTTTGAGTTGCTACAGGTACAGATTAGGAGAGGAAATGTGATCCAGGGAGTCCAGTTTGAGTAACAGATCCATGAGTTTGAAAGCTTATCAAGACACCAAAAGAGCGGGTTATGTTACTGTGAGGAAGGATCTGACAACTCTGCAAAGTTATCATGGCGGTTATTGTTAAATCATATCAAGTTTTGTGCAGTTTTTCAATTCGAGTTAACTTTTACAACTATGTATTCAGGTTAAGAAGTAATCTACACTATCACTACTTTATCTGTATAACAGATTTTTTTAAACTGAGTTTCTCCACAAAGAATCACACAAAAGCACACATTGCTGTGTTTAACAGCAATGTTTTTAAGATGATTTATCCAGCATTTATCCGCATAATTGACAGATTAGTCAACTAACGAGCTCAGAGGGGGCCGTCGTTGCTGTCTGAACAGGTTATTTAATGTCCTTCTCCACTCTCAGAAAGCAGTGTTTTTTCTGTACTTTACAGTATGCAATCAAAGTTGCCAACTTCAATATGTAACTAGGGCAGTTACAGTACAACCGGCAAGAATACACCGTATAATGTCGCTTTTACACAACTACTTAGTAAAATGTGGCACTGCTTCATAGGAAAACTGTGTCACTGCAACAGTGGCTAGAAGACTATAGAGGTAAATAGCACAGTTTGGGATACGGAGGCATTAGTAAGAGATGTTCAAAGCAGTGGGACAGCAGTAATGATGATTAACAGGTAAGGTATGAACTGAAGAGGCAAGGCTGGTGTCTGCAGTAACCTGTATCAGCTGTGTTCCAGCCTGCGGGAGTGTGTGTAGGCTTATGTTTTTTGTGTATCGGAGGGGGTGATGTGGTGGAAGACTGGCGGTAGGGGGGGGGGCTATGCTGTGTGCTGACAGCTGGCTTCTATAAATAAATGTCGCAGGCAGGGGGGGGAGAGAAAGAAAGAAAGAGAGAGCTGGGAAGAAATAAAGGGGAAGAGAACGGAGGGTGGGAGGGGGTGATAAAGGGACTACAGATGTGCTGAGGGACTTCGAAGAATTCGGCGAGTATCCTGAGCTTCGGGTCACGAATTACCAAATCACATGTCGCCACAGTCCCAGCCAATCGGCCACTCCGGGTGGGATCATGTGCCCGCCTGCATTTGCCTATCCTCTTGTTCGCGTGTCGCTAACCGGAGGACCACAAAGACCAGTGTTGCCCCGTCAGCTTCCTTCCCCGTCTTGCTTTGACTCTCTTGTGTGTGACGCAGGGATCGAATCCAGAAAACAGCAGAAGAAGAAGAGACAGAAACATGAGAGTGAGGCAGAGAGAAAGAAAGGAAAATGTGAAATGAAAGTAAGGATGAAGGACTGTGACGTTTGCGGTGTTTTTTGGGGCACACAGGCAAAGCACCGGAGGGAAACGGTTCCATGAATCCCTCTGAGCGTGACTGAATGAAAACGCATGGCTCAACACGCGACTCTCTCTCTCTCTCTCTCCATTAATTTGTCATGTAGTCGGTCACTGAGCCCGGTCGTATCATATCCTGTAGTCTAGCTGCTTGGTAACGACCGACTGAGACGTACTGTATCACTGACACCGGCAACTTTCACTTTCCTGCCTCCTGTTACACCATTTCATTGCCTTCCAAAGAGGTGTGTGTGTGTGTGTGAGAGGGGACGGCGAGCTGGGTTTGGTTTCCTGTCTTGGCACAGCAAAGACACACCGAACACCTGTCTGTCTTGATGCCAAACTGACGTCCCTATTTTACATGTCATTCTTCACGTCTTTGTGCCTCCGTGATTATAATTCAGAGTTTGTGCTGCCACACTAGAGACAGAGACAGAAGCAGGAGTGGGCAGCGAGATCAGGGAGGAGACGGAGGGAGATAATATGGCCCCCAACGAGTGAGTAGGTGGAGCCGTCGTGTTATCAGGCTGCATCAGGAAGTCAGGAGCCTTCTCTGCGACTTCCTCTATTTCTGCTTGCATAGCAAGCCATAAGCGGACTTGTGAAAGACATGTTTCTGCGGGGAAGACGGTCACATGGCTGTAATGTACTCGAGGTCACTGATGACGGCGGTGTGTGTGCATGTGTGTCAGGAAGAGAAGAGAGTGCAAACGACATCTCCAATCTAACATCTCAACGTGCCAATAACCATCTTAACAGGGTCATCTTACACATTCTGTCAACCACAGTATGAATGAATGAAACTCACAGGTCTAATGTGTACAGTAGGTTTTAGTTCGCTTCTCTGCTCCAAAAACATACCATTGGTTTGACCTTTAAGACACTGATGCAAGCGTGTTTCATGTGATGTATTTGTGGCTGTTTATTGTTAAGATACAATGTACAGCATCCTCTAGATGCCTTGATATTCTTGTTTTTATTAATATTTTTATTTATTTATTATTTTTAAATGTTAAACTTTATTTTATTATTGGCTTGTTTTAATGGGTTTTCTTTTTCTCCAATGCTTTTAATGTTTTATGTAAAGCACTTTGAATTGCCCTGTTGTTGAAAGGTGCTATACACATAAAATTGCCTTGCCTTGCCTTAAATAGATGTCTCCGTTCTAACATTCTTTTAGACCATTTTGTTTTCTGCAGCCAGTCTTTATGAGTTCACAAAAAATGTGCCTAAGGTTGTCGGAACAATTACAACCCCTTTAAAACCATCTGTGGTCCAACTGGCCAAAAACATTTGAGTCTTTACAACAACAAAAAAAAACTCTCAGCCTTACATCATGGAACAACAAACAGTTTATTGCAAAAGAAGAAAAGAAAGCAGATTATTTCAGCTTAGAAGCTGCATTAAAAGTCTGTAAAGAATCCATGTGGTGAATTGTTTGCACATTTTGAATCCGCATGCTTAAAGAAGCACCTCACGTCAGCGTGACTTCCTCCGGCCCGTCTGACAGTTTTCCCTCTCTGCTCTGTCCCTTGCAGCCTCTAGCACAGTGGTGCAGGCTGCTGCCCAAAGATGCTGCCAAGATGCCGGAGAGCGCGTGGAAGCTGGTCTTCTACACCATGTCGTGGTCGTACAGCACCTACCTGCTCTTCTTCACCTCCTACACCTTTTTCCACGACCCCCCCTCTGTCTTCTACAGTAAGACACACAACACTGTGAACTGATAGCATCAATTAAAGGTTTAGCAGTTTGGGCACTTGTATCGGGATACGCTCATTGAATGACTCCTCGTCACGTCTAAGGAAAGAGCCTTTAATGGTTCAAATAATCCGTCAGTATTTAACATGTTGAATTGAAACTGAATGTTTTCCTTGTAATTCCTTTTCTGTGTTTGGAGCGGGTCCATATTAGATACAAAACGACATCAGGAAAAGCATGTTTAATAGTGCTGTTACGGAGATATATTCTTTGCTAACCTCTCAAACTGAAGCCATTTATGAAACAGCAGGGAGCACGCCCTAATCCAATAGAACCTCTGTGGGGGTAAATGCCACTTTGAGTATTCAAATAGAGGGATATTTATAGCAGTGCATTCTGGATTTGCAGCCTGGTGGTTCATGCATATTCCAAGCTTTGAAGTGATCAGCTGTTACAATACAATAAGTTTTTTTAATCTGCATAATTGTACCTTTGGATGAATAGCACTGCATTATTATAGCGGTGGATATATGTGTGTGCAATGGGGATTAAATCCTTTCATGGTCTCTATGTGTCCTGCGTCAGGCATGGAGGTGTCAGGGCTCCGGATCACTCTGAGTGGAGCTATCGAAGACCGGTTGACGGTGCCAGCTTCATCTTTAATGGCTGCATTACCCCTAATAGCTGTCAGCCTGAGATGTGTGCTGGAGCAGGGTTTTTTTTTAATTTGGCTGGACTGTTAGAGAGAGGGCGAGGGAGAGGGCAAGGGAGAGAAATGAGAAGCTAAAATGAGAGGAATGTATTTGGGTAAATAGGAGAATTCAAAGTCACAGTCGTGGCAGTACTGAGGAGGGGTCTGTATTCTCAAGAGAGGAGAGGGGAAAAAAAGACTCGGACTCCAGGAGAAAATACAAGTTTGCAGTTCCCATGCCTTCTCTTGGCAGCTCTTCTGTTGGGATCCATCTAGCAGCCTTCTCCTCAATGTTTAATGATGGAAGGGCCGATCAATAAACATTATACACCGCCCGAGCGTAACCAAATCCCACCAGAGACAAACCTTACTCAAACATCGGAGGGGAAAGTTTCCGTCCAACATCTGATAGGTTTGAGACAGTAGCTAGCCTCGGAGCCTTAACGCACTTTTGGCCTGTTTAGTCTTCAGTGTTACTTTAGAAACCCGCTCTTATTCCCCTGAGGTTAAAGCGGATCCCTTCAGCCTCTGGAAGTCATTGTATATCGCTCAGTATCTCAACATATAGTGGGTCTACTCTAATTGTGTCCCTAGGGGTGTGTTTGTGTATATATATATATATACAATCATCCTGCTGTTTAACAACATCAATTATCTGACAATGACCTCACAAGGATGAATCCTCTATTGCTTCTCTGCGGGTTGGTCCTGTCAATGTCTTTAAATTAAAGATTAACATTATGGATGGCAAATGCAAGGCAAATTAATTATAAAATGGAAACACAGAATAATGAAATGGAATAAGTGGCACAGTCTGCATTGGTTTAATGCGAATGTATTTCACGTCAAACATTATTTGATTAACCGTTTGTAATGTCATTATTTTTCCAGCACGAAGAAGCATTTGTAATTTGTTGTCCTGCTTTTAATTCACAATGTTTGAGACTTTTGTGAGACGATGAGTAGTGAGACGAGTGCCTCGACAGTGAGGGGGAACGTGGACGCAGTTTAACAGAATTGGGATGCGGCCCCTGTATACATACACACACAAACACACACATACAAGGAAACATGAATGAAAACATCACTTGAGCTCAAAAAAGACAGCGGTTAAACTTGTAGTTAGCTCTGTGACCACTAAGTCCTAACCAAAGAAAGAACAAGTCATGCTGTTTTGCAAAAATGAAAATCACTTTAATCAAATGCCTTTAATCAAATGGGCCTACAAGTTTGAACTCACATCTTATTCAGGGCTTATGAATACGAGTGTCAGCTCGCAGATGTGCCGAGGCTGATGTCAGCTTTCAGGTTGTAATCAGGGAAGCACTGGATAATTGTGGTGCAATCAAGCAGGTAGGTGTGTATATAATTAGGTGAATACCCACAAGGCATCAATATCTTTAGCAAGTTCAGCACAGATAATCAATAACATTGGATATTCACAGATGCTCACATCGAAAAATACCCAATTTAAACAGAACATAGTGTATATATATATATATATATACTATGTTCTTTTTAAGTTCTATTTAAATTATATACTGACGTTGGTTACCTGCATCAAAGTATCACAAATATATCTTTCTCAAATATGTCTTTCTCTCTTTAAAGAAATAATAATACACATGTTGCCATTTTTCTACATTCATAATTTGACAGTTCATAAGTTAATTCTAAAGTAAAAGCTGACTGATTGTTGATGTGTGTATGTTTCCTGCCTGTTTCTCCAGACTGGCAGAGTGGTATGTCAGTGCCTACAGACATCGCCATCGCCTACCTGATCCAGGGCAGCTTCTACGGCCACTCCATCTACGCTACGGTCTACATGGACGCGTGGAGGAAGGATTCAGCCGTCATGGTGGTGCACCACATCATCACACTGGCACTCATTAGCTTCTCCTACGCCTTCAGGTGCGTTGGTTTGGTGGAATGTGTTTGCCTTAAAAAGATTTGCTTTTGACCCTGATAGGTTTTGGATGAGCATAAAACCACATAAGTCATATGTGTGATTTACTTGGTTGGTTTAATGCTTTTCTGGTTGTACTCCCCAAACATTAGCACTGAGGTCGTCGGTTTGATTCTCCAAAAATGCGAAAGGCGCCACCTTTTAAAGGACTTGTATTAGAAAAGAAGCTAAAACATTCCCTGCCCCTCAGATACCACAACGTAGGGATCCTGGTGTTGTTCCTCCACGACATCAACGACATCCAGCTGGAGTTCACCAAGCTCAACATCTACCTGAAGTCCAGAGGAGGAGGCTATTACCTGCTCAACGACGTGCTGTCCAACATGGGCTCCGTCAGCTTTAGCATCACCTGGTGAGGCTCAACAAACACAAACATGTAGTCTCTGACTCCTTTTTGAAGAATAGATGCTTGAATCGATGAATAGACATGAATTTCTATCTCTGGTGTCAATTGTGTCCTCTTAGGTTCTGGTTCCGTCTCTACTGGTTTCCTCTTAAAGTGCTGTACGCCACATGTGTGTCGAGCCTGCAGTCCGTCCCCAACATCCCCTTCTACTTCTTCTTCAACGCTCTCCTCCTGGCGCTCCTGCTCATGAACATCTACTGGTTCTTGGTGAGGACACACAGGTTTATTAATGAAATCCAAAACGTCACACAATCTAACCTCTTTTTTTGGTGTGTTTCCTGTTCCGTTTCCTGTGTAGTTCATTGTGGTTTTCGTAGTGAAGGTGCTTAAGGTGA
The DNA here is from genome assembly GCF_963514095.1 of Eutrigla gurnardus. Taxonomy (NCBI): domain Eukaryota; kingdom Metazoa; phylum Chordata; class Actinopteri; order Perciformes; family Triglidae; genus Eutrigla; species Eutrigla gurnardus. The sequence goes on along the minus strand of NC_139920.1, from coordinate 26,503,160 downwards.
AGGAGGTGAACGACGTCAGGGAGTATGAAGACGAGGACGGCAGCAAGGCGGCAGCCGGCGGCCTTCCCAGAGTACCGCGGGCACAAAACCACGATAATGATGCTGGACATCACAACTCAGCCCAGGGGTGAGCTAACTCCAACAGTCAGTTGTTTAATCTGAGAGAGCGACCTCTGGGAGGATAAATACCACCAACTGCTGCCGGGTTTTCACTGTCAATGCAGTTTCGGGTGCTATGTCAACATCAATAAATCATTAGGTTTAAGACAGTTCATTATGGACACATGAACAAGTGTGAAGGGAAGATCTGTTGCAGTAGTTTTTTTTAATTATCTTCTTACAAAATCAATATTTCATGAATAAAAACCCATTTAAAGTTGACTTGATATGCAAATGTAGCTAGGTGCACAAACACAAGAGTCTCAGTGACCTGCAGCTAAATGAGATGAATGAACGTCAGCATGCTATCATGCTCACAGTGACAGTGTTAACATGCTCATGTGTAGTAGGAATAACATCTTTCTTGTTAACCTTCTCAATCGAGTGCGTTAGCAGCATGCTAATACTTGCTAATTAGCGTTAAAGTACAGCGGAGCCTGAAGCAAATATTAGCTGTTAGCGTGGCTAAGAAACATTTCTCAATATAAATATGGTCGAATAGTTCCTGTTGCCTCTGAATATCTAAAACTAACAACAATTTAAATGCCCTTAACACATTGAACACTTGATTTTAAAGAGAGGTTGGTCCCGAATATTGTATTGAATAAAAGCTATGATGTTGGAGCTTTTATATGGAGTTATGACATTAGCATTAACAGGAATTGACTATCCGTGCCACTGCCATCAGTTTGATACCTCTTAATAATTAGCCGACTGTATTGCTGCTGCTTACATACAGTCAGACAGACGTTCATATAGTTGCACAATAGTGGTCTCTTCCTATGTGAACATTTCTACTCAGCACTTTGCAATAGTGAACTCTAAACAAGAACATGCTAACTCGACGAAAAACCGAAGAATATCTGTTTGTGTCTTTATCGTAACTCATGGATTCATCTATCTTTATCTGCTGCCTTGAGCCTCGTGGCCGACTGTCATGTGTACCTTTCATGCTGCTGATTATCACAGCAGCCTTTGCCCACTGAAACTCTGAAGACCCTGAAACTGATAGCTATTCATACGTTAGCAGAAAAAAACTGAGCTGTGGTGTCGTGGCACTTCACACTTCTCCACTTGTAGATTCAACTTCTGTAACCGGCGGCCCTCGCAGGTCGATCGCCTCAAAAGAGCCATATGGAGATGTGATTATGTGGCACTTCTTATCTGCCTGGCCTTGACCGCTGCTGATATCCTTCTCTGCCTGCTAATGCCTCACACCTGCTGATCCCCTCACCCCCAGAAGCGTATTCTCCTGTCAGGGAGCTAGCCTAGCAGTTAGCTCTCAGTCCCCTGACTCTCCATTGTCTCCCTTTTGTAGGAAGCACGCACAGAACGGGGTCACCAAAGAGAAGCATCTATAACAGGCTCTCCGTCGCCACCACCTGGCACTGGGCTACAATTACAAGCAAGACCAGACACCCTCCTTGGATGGCCCTCCGAAAAAAAAAGAAAAAAAAAAAAAACGTGGCTGAAGAGAAGAGTGTCACAAACAGAAAAGAAATGAGGGGGAAATAGGAAGTTTGGCTGCAGTGAGTTTTTGCTCCTTTTTATTTGTTTTTAGAACGTTTAATTTCATCGCTGTCATTTTGTTTTTATTAGAGCACTGTGAATGTTATTTCAGGTTTTGTGTTATTGTTGCTAACTTTACTATTTGATAGATTCAGTAGAAACAAGAAGCAGTTTTGAGTGAGAGTTGGACTGTGATTGTCACGTAGTGGTTCAGGGTGACCCCCAATCATCACCGTCACCCTGAACAGCCCCGCAGCACCCAGGCAAGGAAAAAGGTTCTGTAGTGGTTCTGTAGACATTTACACAACCTTTAGCAACCTGGCACACAAGCAATATGCTAATTCTATAGGGGCAAAGCTGTGTTTGCGAAATTCCAATGAATTCCTTTTTGTCTTTTAACCTCCGTCCATCTTCTCTGACACAAGACGTGAAGAGAAAAAGGCTAAACATCGTGACTCGTATGGGAAATATTGTGTTCTCTGTATAATTTTTCCACCGCTGTAGTGATGCAGAACAGCCGACCTGGCTTCGTCTGCTGCTGTTTCACCACATGTATTGATTTTCATATCATTGCACAAGTCAGTGGTGGCGACCGCACAGCTCTGGCGTCCATTAGGCTGAATTTAAAAGCCACATTGGTGTGTGTGTGCAGACGTGTGTGTGTGTGTGTGTGTGTGTGTGTGTGTGTGTGTGTGTGTGTGTTAGGTGTTTCAGGATGGATGTAGCTGAATCTTTTAAATCCTTCACAACATTTCACCTCTTAGTTTTGATTTCTTTTTACATGTTATCTCTTGTACTGATGATCAACATACATTGGAAATATTTAATTGTATAGAAAAAGCTTTTTATTCTTTCCTCTTTTTTTTCCATTTGTTGGGAAGCATCTGTTGCTGCACTGACATGAAGGCATACAAGCTGGTTGCTGATTTAATGACAGCAAATAGCTAGAATTGATTGACTTGGTTTTCAGTATCATCCTCATCTTTTAATTTGTTTAACCAATGTGGATTTGATTAATATTTATGACTAGTTCGTGGGCGACGGCGGTAATAACCCAGAACTTGTGTAAAGATACAGATTAGTATGATTTTGAAGAAGAAAAAAAAACATGTATGCACACATTATGGTATTCAGGAATGCATGATATCGAATGATTTTGGAAATATGCTAGGAATTGTCTTACAATGAAGAAAAAAAAAATCCTCTAGCTATGTAATCATGATGTCTTTATTAATGTCTAAAAATGATTCTAAAAGTGATCTTTCTTTCAAGCAGCGGTGACCACTTGAACACACATAATGTTGGCTGACAAACATACAAACCAGTGTGTGATAGATTTTATCTGGCATCGAAATTTGTATATTTTAAGATATATATATAAGAGATGGGATTAAAGTCCCAGGAATCCCACATATGGGATGATTTTTTGAACAAATTCAATTAAAGTGAATTAGACGGGGTTTCCCAGGATGCCACTGGTTTACTGTGTGTGTGTGTGTGAGTGGAAACGGCTCTTGCATCTGTAAAACTAAGGGATGTTTCTACTCTTCCCACCTTCTCGATCAAATTCAAGCTCTTGTTTGGATGAACAGCATGCTTGTGGTGCTGGAGCAGGCCACGGATGTCGTGCTGTTTTTAGTTTATCTGTTTGTCTTCCTCGATCCCCACATCCGCACATGTGGCGAGTTACAACTCATTTTTAATTTTATATGAAACAATTATTGCTGTAGTTCAGGTTATTATTGATTAGTTTTTTTTTGGAATTGCTGCTGTTTTTTCCCTACTCTGAGAGCACTGTTGGTATTCCACTTTTATTTGATTTCCCTGCTGTGTACGAGTCGGTGACTGTCTGCTCAGATCGGATATTTCCAGGGAGAGTCGTTTCCTTCATCTACCTTTACAAACATCTGGATTTAGTCTCAGATTTCTTCCTGTTCATCTGAATGCTGGCTCACGCTCATTTTTACTGTAGTTGTCATACAGCTGTACTGTAAAGTAACATGGTTCATCAAACATGTTGCTGTGTGTTATATATCAGACATCCAGAGTCCCGTGGCTGACTGGTTTTACTAGCATGGCGTCCCGGCAGGAAGTGACCTCGGAGGTCTCGACTGCTCCACTGTTAGCATAGATGAGCCATAAATTGCTGATATTTTTTGTGAATGGTGACAGCTGACCGGAGTGAAGTTTGCAGTAAACCCACAAAGACCTGAGGATCTGGATTTAGTGCGACTCATTCCTCAAGTCTGGTCCGGTACTGTGTGGACCGTCGATCTCTCCCAAACTAACTGCTACTAGGGGTGGGCGATATGACGATATTCTATACTGTTTACACCACGGTGTCAATTTTGGAAATATTGGATTTCATATTTTTGCATCTAAAGTACATTGTCTTTTCAGGTATTTACTTTGATGACTTACCCAACCCTCTGAAAGTTTAATACATCATCATGTATGTCAGTAGGATATGAAATACATTGTGTTCATGTCGCCCACCCCTAACAACTACTGAGACGTGACGAAACCATCTGAAATAGAAGGAAAACATTTTTGAAATTGTCGTTTTTTTTCTCTTTTCTGTATGGATTTGGCTGATTCTTAATTAAGCATCTGAAACGTTGGAAAACCCGTTGCGTGTGAAGCTCAGTTCAGTCAGACAACTCGGGTTTGTTAACGCAGAGACTTGATGTTCAGGCTCTGACCTCGTCACTCCCCGTTCCCAAACACCGAGATCAGCTCAAAGAAGATCAGGGAGTGACGGTGAAATGACGAGGCGGCAAAGATTCTGTGGATTTGTGTTGCAACAACTAGGAGTATGATCTATTTAGCCTCTAACCTCTTTACTCCCTGATCTTAATGTATGGAAACGTGGTATAAAATGTTGTTCTGCCTGAGCTGGCTCGCAGGCTTCGCCTCCATCGCGACACAAAGTATCTTTGACGAGTGCTTCGATTGTGCCAAAATGTCCGTTCACATTACGAGGCAAGTGTTTTTTGGGAGATGGTGACGAGCGAAGAGGAGAGCTAGTAGAGAACGACGGGCAGGAAAAAGCCCTGCAGGTATTTCTTCTAAATTGCACTGTAATTTATTAGTATTATTTTTATTGTTCATTAGTAGATCAAAATTGGGAAAGGGAAAAAAAATGGGAATTTTTATGACTTTCTGGGGATGAAAAGGTAACAAACTTGTTAATTTGAAATGGATATTAATAATACCTGTTTTCCAGATCATTGATACACTGTAATTGATTTTTTTTTAATGAACCTTTGTTGTTTTTTCCCCCCCAAACTCAACAATAAGACCAATTTCTAAATCTGACCACTTGATAAAGACATACTTGCTCTTTTGTAATGCAATTTGAACACCATTCAGCCAATGTTATCGTTTCGTTCCCCCCCCCCCCCCACAAAATAAAAACATGTCAGTAAACAAGAGTCGTGCTCCTTGTGATTTCTTTTAATTCATTTATTTTGTTTTAAATCACAACTGATATATTGATTGCAAAGATCAAGTGTTGTGGATGAGGTGAAACAGAGTTCAGACCAGAGGAGAGTTCAGTTCAGTGCACAAATGGAAAATAACCGCTTCAATAAATAAAAAAAAAAAATATTCAAATGTACCACACCACAGTATTTCCCTCAGGTTGGTAAAAACGGAAGGCGGTGGGGTCACAGGTCATGCAGTAACATGGAAAATACAAAATGGCAAATAAACAATTAACACACCATTCACCCACAACAAGGCAAGACGAGGGTAGAGAGAGATCAAGGAAACACTGCAGTATTCATTTTCCACGCCAATATCGCCTGAAATTAATCATCTAGGTATGTTTTAAGACTTTTGTCCCCACTTTATCCACAATGTGTCATTGTCCATTTTAAGACCTCCAGTGTACGAACACTGCAGTGCCGGCTCGACCAAAATATTCACTTTTAAAAATCTGATTAAGTCAAATCACATTATTGCTACGGTCAGCAAAAAGGTCCAATTCAGCACACGTTTTCTACTGATAAAAAAGGAGTAAAGGGGGAGTTTTTATCTCGCCATGATGTGTAGGCGTTGTACTATTACACACTTAACACATGCTCTGATTAGACAAACATGTTGACCTTTATTTAACATGAGATAAGTCAACGTCACCAGCCAGGTTCTCTTTATCAATTCTGGTTTTCTTCAAAGCAGTAAAAGTAAGACACATCAAGTCACACATGAAGAGGACGTAAACCTCGAAAAGGTGACACAAAAAGTATCAAAAGAAAATGTCAAAGGTGGAATCTGCTTTACATTTCTATAACATTTATTTAACAGGGACAACGGGGATATTAATACATACAATAATTATTTAGTAAAGATATTTTAACCATTCTATTCTTTTAATAAATCCACTACCAAGCCTATGAAATCAGGATCATCTAGACACTACTTCACATTTTATTTAGACAGGTTGTCTTATCCGTAAACAATATTGGGAGTCATTTTCGCTGTGCATTTAAAAAGGATAAGTTCAGTTTTTACCCCCCAAGTCTGTCTCAACGCAACACTCACCTGCCCATATAATCAATTAGAAGTTGACTGACAGCTTTAAACACAAATACCAAACATGATTAATGTGATGAGTTGCCTTTTATTATGTTTAATATTGCTGTATTTTGTAGTTTGTTCTGTTAGCTTGAAGAAATAATGTTGACAACCTTCACCTGACTCTGAAAAGCTGCATTTTCTTTACCACTTTCTGACATTTATAGACTAAGCGATTGATTAATAACAAAAAAAGAATCAAAAGATCATTGGATAAAAAACAATCTATAATCCTGTCAATGCAAAAAAAAATGAGGCCAAGTGGGTATCATCTAATGTTAACAGTCTTTTTAGTATGAAGTGTCCTCTTTTTCCCCACATGGACATTAGAAGCTGTGAGTATTGAGCGAAAGAACAATCACAGCAATTAATTCCTCACTAAACTCCTTCATGGTAACGCAAGTATTGAATTCAAGCAGACTGGGGGGGGAAAAAAGTGAACCTGCCCTTTAACAGCCAAGTTGGTTTGAACACGTCTCTCGACAAATGAAATTCTGGGCTGAACTCTGTGTGGTCAGTTTCTCCCTGTAGCTGCCTGAGACAACACATGACGTCAGTTTGGCAGGGCGGTCACTCGTACCGTCTACCGACGAGGAGCGATCGGCGGAACAGCAACTCTCACTTAATCTCATCTGGATCTCAGAGGTGTGGACAAAACGCTTTACATCCCAAGAGTGAATTAATGAAAAAAAAACAATCCAGACGACATGAGGGGATTATTTCAAAATGGCGAGACATCTGTGTTCATGAAGGCAGGGAGAGTGAAACATGATTCCTGATTATTCTGGTCGGTGGGACCAAGTGGATTAGATTGGCAGCAGGACAGGATCTGACATCATTGTTTGTGGATCAGGATGAAAGAAAAATGGAAGAGATGCTGCTGGTTTGTAAACCATCATGAGGACTGCAGCTTAGACCGGCTTCTGTGTTCTTACTGGTCAAAGTTCCTTAATCTGCGGGGAAAAAGGGTGGGATCTGGGAAGAAATATGGTGTGATGGACCTTAATGGGTCTTTGTCTTGGGTTGGGTGATTCTACGGACAACACTGTACAGGACTCCGAAGTTCTGCAAAAAATATAAATAAAAAAAATGTAATGTTTCCAGACAAGAATACCCACAAAACATCTGCACATTCAAAGCATTTTCAAACATGGAATATCAGTTATAGCCGCTTTAAATATGTAAAACTAACAACGTATGTATTTAAAGAGGCTACTGTGACTTACCTGGATAGCAAGATACATCATCCCTAAGTAGGCTGCAATGCAGACAGCCAGCAGCAAGTCAAAAATAGCAGGCTTCACTCTGTGAGATGAGAGAGATTATTAAAAAGAGAAACAGAAAAAAAGCATTATTTGATAGCCGTTTTTAACGTTCGGATATGATCTTTTACTAGTATGGACTAGCATGAATCAAAACAACTGAGGAGTAATTGAAAGCAGATGAGATTCTACACGACTCTACAGACAGCGGTGAGATGAAGAGATTTTACGAAGCTACAGTAAACCAGCATGACTGCACTGAAGCATCTCTGAGGGGGAAGAGGAGCTCATTACAGCATACCTGTAGGCATTCATCGTCTGCTTCAGCTGGTCGTAGAAAACAAACTCTGGATCCCTGAGGACAAAACGGAGAGAAAGTACAATAAATATTAGATCTGTCGGTTCGGAAAACATGCAGGAAAGACTCATTACCATTAGAAATGTCTATGATTTATTATAAAATACAAGGATATTTAGGACGAGCTAATAAAATGAAAAAAAAGGCACTTCATTTAAATGGGTGGAAAACTAATTTTTATATATTAATATACATCTTTTCTGTCCGCCTGCACCCTTTCCTTTACCTTTTGTCAGCTTTGACATAGTGTCTCTTGACATCCTTGAGGTAATGTCCGAGGTGGTACTCCAGAGTGGACACCACGCTGCTGTCTTTGTCCACCAGCTGAGCGGCCCGCGGCTGCGCCGTGAGCCAGTCCACTGTGGCTGATAGCTGCTCGTCCTGCACCTGCCGCCGCGACAAGAGGCACAAACTGAGTATGAGCTACAGACAAAATAACCACCACTGTGATGGACAGGACATAGTTAAACTGTATAGAGGGTTTGCTTTTGAAACAAAGAATAAAACTCTAAAGAAGAGGAACAATTGTTGCCAAGGTTGATTCTTTTAAACATTGTTACCACTGCATCCTCGCTACTTCGTGACTCACCATCTGTTCAGTGAAGATCTGCAGGTCCCCAGGAGCACCCTTTGCAACAGAAACAACAAAAATTTCACATCACGTGGAAACAAGTGGAAACAGTTTCTCCGTCTGCGTGGCGACCTACCTTTTCTGTGAGGTTGTAGATGACCCTGGCTAGTGCCTCTGCTACCAGCTTGGTGTTTCTGCTGAGTTTCTTCACATCTACGTGAGGCCTGTAAGACACAATCGCACATGTGCAGAAAGTTAAGACACGGTGAAAAAGGGAAAAACATTTAAAGAAAAGGGGAGAGAAACCAGAAACCCTCTGCAGCAAGAGAAGAAATCAATTACAGAGCAACAAGTTCCACACAGGTGGGCTGAAACGCAGTAAGTTTGACAGAGCAAGATCAAATCGACTGATAGGTCATGGGTCAAGTGTGAAATAGTTACACGGACCCAATAAATGGTTTACCAACAGAGACGGGTAGATGTTTGGGAACAGGAGCAGGATTAAGGAATGGAGAGTCCTCATTCCACATCTGACAAAAGTGCATAAATACAGTCATGAATGACGTCATATATGCACTGGCGATGACCTCACAATGCTCTATCCATGTAAGGTGTCCCAAGGGACTTGACAGAAAAGGAATAGGTCTATGACGACACCTGCGACATGAATAGAAATGACAGCAAGAATGGAAGACGCTTTTCTTTTGGGTGATTCAGAAACTTGCAGTAATGAACCCACCCAGCAGGGGGCTCTCCCGCTCCTTGGCGAGAAGAGGGGGACACTGACCGCACGTCCATGATGCTGAAGCGCTGAGCCAGGCGGTGGGAGGGCAGATGGGACAGCGTGAAGGCCGGCAGCCGGCGGATCCCGAAGCGCTCGTGTTCCCAGGCCAGCATGTCGTCAGCCAGGTTGATTTTCTTGTGGACCATGGAGAACTTGACCTCCGGGTACTGACTAGCAGCCACCTGAGAGGAAATGAGAAGTTATAGCCTATAATCTACAATATGATCTGGGTTTAGAGAAAAGAAAAGTAGAGCAAAACTGCCTGTATCAGAAAAAAAAACCTTTAATGTATCAGAAGTATGTGCAGACTACAGAGCAGCAGCAAAACCACATGCATTTTTTTACACATTAACTAAGAATTAAATGTTAGTTTATACATCACTTGCTATTTATGTCAAGATTAAGCACACAAGATAACTTGGGGTAAAGCAGCACATATGCTCTGGTTCAAAACTCACATGACTTATGAAAGAAAGTGCTGCTTTGTTACAGAAATATCTACAGTATTAAACGGGGAAAGCTGAGTTTGAACAGCCATTTACATTACTATATAGGTTATGATATTATTACTATACCTATACATCCGTTACTAAACAAGAGTGTGTTTTTGTCAAAGGTTGCAGTCAGAGATTCAGTAAGTGACTAATGACAGACATTTACAAATAAATAAATGGAGGTGCATCATTCTTACCATCTCCAGCTCCTTGAGCAGAGTAAACTGAGGAGATCCCTCTTTAGGAGGTTTGGACACATGGAGGTGCAGAGTGTCTCCGTTCCCCAGAGTGTCCAGACACAACACAAAGGCTACGTTGTCCTGCAGCAGACTGGAGTCTATGAATATAATATAATAGATAATATTGAGAGACAGAAAGCGTGAAAAAGAGCACATGATATGTTTAAACAACCAAGTACTGTATGTAGAGAAAATAACTAGGGCTGGTTTGTTTGCCATTATGTCTGATCTGCTTCAACACGAAGCCTTCAAATGCAACCGTTGGGTTTATTTTCTAGTGGGAATCATTCTATGTTTTGAGGAATTAAATACCAATTCAATTCAGATTTGAAGAATTGCATCAAAATTTAATCATAGCCGAAAATGTTTCTATCAAACCAAACCAGCTGTATGAACACTTCTGTTCCCTTCTGTAAGCAGTGCATGAACTGAACAGTACCTGTATGGTCCAGATTGTCCTCCAGCCAACGTTTGGTGCCCTGATAGTTGAACTTCCCTCCACCGGATACAAAGAACAGCAGGTTGTACCTGAACACACAATACGAGTCACACGTGAGTCAAATCAGGGAGGAAAATATCCTGAAAGAACCCGATGGAGGCAGATGTACAAGGTAAAGAGATTACATTCAGAAATCTGTGGGAAATAAATATCAAAGCACACGGGGCCTTAGAATGATGGACAAATCAAGTGAGTAGTGCTGAGTCGGAGCTTCGTCTACCACGGAGCAATTTACAGTAAAGTCCATTACTCCTTTACTAAGCACTCTCTGTAAGAAGTCCTTCCACTCAGCTCCTGTTAAGTACATTCAGACATAAGACTGAGCTTGTTCCATATTGACCGCTTTAAGCTTGCTGTGATTCTTACAGCCAAGCAGAGTGCACGGATGATGTTCAGTGTAGTTCTTAAAAAGCATTTGGAGCAGGACACTAACCATAATAAATGTGATGGACGTAACAAATCGACTTTATTTTATGTTCAGATGAACCACTGAGGTCAGCAATCAATGGTCCTTCTACCGTTTCACCGTATAGACAATGCACAGAAGAGTGAGAGCTCAGCATAGACAGTACCCGAGGTGTCTGTCTTCACAGGAAAGGAAATTGTGCTTTTTAAACGCAGCTCAAAATGTATGCAAATTGATATTTCAGGCCAATGTGACAAATAATAATCCAAGTGTGAGCGCTGTCATCGGCACTCACCCAGCGTGGGTCCTCTTGTAGGTGTAAAGTTTGGAGAAGAGACGAGCCAGCTCTAGTAACATGGACACTCCGCTGCCGTTTGAGTCTGCTCCGTACGACAACCACTGGACACGGAGACACACACAAATTAGATTATTTTCCTGGCCTGCTCTTTTTACTCACAGTTCTGTCACATTAGTGTTTTTTTCTAACAACTAAAAACACTTTCTGACAAATTTACTAGGACACCAAATCGTACACGTCTACAAATCCTTACATTTGCTGACAAAACATTTGTTCCTTTTAAATTGTAAAAGAGTCAGGGGTTATTTGTAAGAGAAAAGAAGCCATGAACATACTGGAGCAACACCAAAGGAGTCGTAGTGAGCCACCACGACAATAGTGGGCAGGTCTTCTCCTCCAACTCCAGCCAGACGACCCTGGGAAATGAAAAAAAAAAAAGAGCCATTAGCGGAAATAAAACAGAAGCTGGTGATCTAAAGCATGGGATTCAGCAGAACCAATGTGCGTATTAAACTGTAGCGTGAGCCGAGGTGCAGTGGGTTACAGTCAGTCAACCTCAGGGTCTCCTAATCCCCTGCAGTGTGACTAAACCACTTTTTCCTTCTGGTTTTAACACAAAGACTGGATTATAATGTCCTGAACTCAAAATTCACCACCCGTGCCGACTCAAAACTATTTGATTTATAAGAGAGATACTAAACTTAAACAAGGGTCAAAGTAAAATCAAATCCCTTCATTAACTTTGATGAAAAAGGGACAGAAATATAGATTGTTTAGTCTGAATGAAAACAGTTGAAGAATGAGAATTCACATTGAGCAACTCCTTTGACCTTGAGAGCCAAACAGAGAGAAAGCTTAGCACAAAGCATGTTTAAATCCCGTCAGGTGTTCAGGAAAATTAAAAGGAAAACATTCTCTTCCAACTTGGCTTTTCCAAAAACCAACGTACACACCAAACATCTGTCATTTGCAAAAGCCGGCGCCTTGGAAAGCCTTTCTAATCTTACGAGTTACTGAATGGAATTACATGAAAACAATATCAATTTATAAAGATATGTGGGTTTAAACCAGTTCATTCTGGTATATTAGTCTTCAGATTATGGTCAAAGATGAAGAAAAAAATCATGTTAACCCTTTGAGATCACATCACCAGTCAAATCAAACTCTACATTCTAACCCCACCCACTTTATAGCGGTCCAATCACATATAATGGATATCATTTAACTCCATCGTGTAACTGTACACTACTCAAATATTTCCTTTCATAGGGGAATACGTCACAGTCGAAAAGCTGAGGTCATTAACTTCTGGGACTTTAAGTCTCTCACCTCTAGACTGGTGATGGCCCAGTCACTGATGGCTTTACTCTGCGCTCCACTGGTGACCATCTGGAAACCGTTGGCTGTGGCTGTATGCAGCAGCACTACAGAAAGCAACAGAAAACACAGCGTTAGAATTGACTTGCAGAGTGGCGCATCCCACATTGCCACCGTATTGCGATTCTCTACCTTCAGCTGCTGATAAGGAGCCCTGTGAGGAGGACGAGGTCAGAGTTTGGGTGTAGATGGACAGAAGCTCATCGTCCTCCACGGCAAAGTAGACGGGGACGATGGTTTCAGTGGCCAGCATCTCCGGCTCCAGCTCCATGAACTGCTACACAGGATGAACAGAGGGGAAACAACGGCGTTAACAAGACTCAAAGCTCGATTTCTAAGCCAGAGAGGCTGATGGTTTAAAACTGAAAGGGAAAATCTGATTAATTCCTTCAAGCCTGACATTTCGGAATTGCTCACATTTAAGGAGAAATGTAGGCTTATGTGATGAGAGAGAGCTTCAGTGGCAAACGAGAGAAACGGGAATTACAAATTAACCTTTCCTACAATAGCTCTAATTTAGTTACACAACCAAAGAAGAAACAGTTGAGGATGAAGGGGGTGTAAAGTGTGTCACCTGTACTATGTCCTGGGGCATAGCAGACATGTTCTTGGGCAGGATGATGACCACAGCTCCTGCTGACTGCCGCAGAGCTTTTTGGTACTCTTCGTAGGAGAAGTCTGCGAGTCGCATGATAACACAGCGACGACTTAGTACCTCTGCTTCCACAGTACGAGCCTCCGTGTTCAGGATGGCATTCCTGGTACCTGAGGGGGAGGAGACACAATCAGCATCAATTATGAAACACTAATGACTCCTGTGTTGGTTTATGTCAAAAGGAAAAGGGTAATAATGACTTATCCTACTATCAAAGCTGTAAAAAAAACTATAGTAGACTATAACAAAAAGGGCTGGGTTTAGTTGACCTCTTTGTCAAGTGGCTTTCATTCATCTTCATCTAAGACGTGCCACACAGATGACACCATATACTTAATTTTCTCCTTGCCAGGATGTTTCCTCACTATACTAGAAACCTCAGTCGTTTCCGGACTTACTCAAAGATGTACACTACTCAAAACAGCTCACAGATCATAGCACAGACTGTGAACCAGCTAATTCTACTAGTATTTTGTGTCTGTCCCTTTTGAGCAAGATCGCTTTTTTAAAATGTTGCCAATCTAATGAGGGATCGATACTGGATATGGTTTATTACGGGGATATGCACGTAAGAGTGACGTTCAATCATTATTTTAAGGAGTAAAGATGCTGATTTGCATCTAGGAGCTAAGCTAGCTTGACGTGCCCTACGAGTCAAGCTAAGCTACATTAGCTAGCTAGCTACTGCTAACCTACTGAAGCTAATTCGACGATTGGCCGAGAGACTGCAGTTGAAGAGCGATCTAGTCACTGGTCAACATAACCGAGGTGCACTTCCATTCACTGCTAAGTGATGAGATAAAGAACCAGCTGTCTCACCGTACGCTTGTCCCTGTAGGTCGTACTGCTGCATGCGGTACACCGTGAACTCATGTGCCGCCTCGGCCGGCAGCGGCGACACCAGGATCAGCACCGCGGGGATGAACACAATGAAGGTGAGAGGAAACGATGCTTTGAACATGTTGTCGAACACTTCGCTAGCCTCCTCAAACATCGTGCCGATTGTATTGATCGCACAGCTAGGGGTAAACTAATTTGTTTTAGCTGGCACCGTTCTCTGCAACTGACAGCCGGGGACCCAGGTTAGCTAGCAGGCTATCGCTAACTGCAACCGGAGCAACTGACAGATGATTTTGATCAGGCGGTCGGAAGGCACTCCACACTGTGAGACAGAACAAAAGCAACATTGTTGTCTGTTTTTGAAGACAGATACATATATGTTGATGCTTATCGGAATGTACGTGTTTATGTATGATATTTATCTAATAAGTAAATATTTTAAACTGAATCAACGGTCCTTCAGGGATCTGCTAGGGCAGCTTTAATTGAACGGTCGTGTATTATTTAATGACACTAGATGGCGCTGTGCACCATGAAAACTCTAACCATGAGAGAGAGCCGGGTTATGATATAGTAAAGTATATTCTGATATTCGCAGTGAAGGCTATAATTGTATTTCTGATCACGTAAATCAAATTGCACATGCAGCCATCAAAAAATTCTACTTTTTTTCACGTAACAAAAAAACACTTCATGAAAAACAGACGGGTCTGTGTCTAAGTTTTAAAAATACGGTGGTCTAATTTATACTGTTAATGTTGCATGTTTATTATTCAATGATTTTTTAAAAATAACTATATATGGCTTTTGTAACCAAAGTCATGCAAAAGCATGGAAGAAAATTGTTTTGCTGTCCTTTTCGGTGCCTTGTTGTCGTCAACCACAGGACCTTACATTTAGCCCTAAGTTTTTAAATGTAAGTCTACAGCAATAGGTCAGCAGGTGTCAGTAGACCCACTTCTCTGTCGGTCCCTGTCTCTTAAAAATAATGAGGACGTGATTCAGTTGCTTTTAATGTTAGCAAGGAAAGCCTTAAAGGTGAAGTGGGTCAGTGATGACCCTTCCATGTGGAAATCTCTGATTTCAGAGGTGGTGACCCTGGAAAAACGTAGACACTACATCAATAAAAGGAATCATATTTTTGGTGCATATAAGGAGGAGGCCGCTGGAACGTTTGGGAGTGGACTATAATTTGGACTTGAATAGATAGATAATGATGGACAATTACCACAAGCCTGAATTGAGGACAATGGACATGGGGTTGACCCTATTATGGAAGTTTTAGCTGTTACCAGTGTTGATGTCACTTTTTCGTTGAGCACTTTTTTTATTGTTTGTTTGCCGTGTTTTGTTTTTAAATTTGTCTTTAGATATGGACTATTTCTGTACCTGATTTCCATCAGATTTGTAAGTAATCCATGATATCAGATATATGACCTGACATGACCCCACTGTTCGCAACGGTACCAAGATAGCTGCCTGTCTGTTATTATTTTTTATTGTATTTGACTGTATAGTTTGGACTTGGTGATGGTTTGGAAAGGCACAAAATAAATTCTCCATTTTATTAATTAAAAAACAAAAAGAAATAGAAAGAGAAGAAAAGCATATTTGAGTATTTATATATATACAATCCTGTTGTTTCTCTTCCTGTTGTATATTTGATGACTCATCTTGCACTACATACTGTAGATAAACTCATCCAAGCAAATCACATCATTTCTCTGTGACGTTTTATAAAAAAGAAACCTGGTCATGGGATCACAAAAATCAATTTGTTTCAACCAGATCTTTTGAGTAAAGTTTAACATCATCAAAAAACACAGTAATAATAATAAAAAAAAGAAGAAAAGTCTGAGAACAGCTGGGTGGAACTGCAAATAATATTCTCGCTCCCTATCTTCTCCCTGTCTCTCCCTCCCGAGGCTGCTCTGCTAAGTGGCAGATTAATGCTGATATGATGTCCTGCCATCCCACTTAATGGACCTTGGCGTCATTATTTCCTCTTATATGAGTAATCTGTGCCCGGGCTGGTGAGAGAGGACAAGTAGCAAACAAAGCACAAAACCAATTTGGTGTGTGTGTGTGTGTGTGTGTAATGATTTCACATTGCTGTGAAATTATCCTTTGGAGATCCACTCACATGATGACCGGCTGCTGGTCGAAGGAAGACACACTGATAAAGAAAACGGTAGAAAAGAATAATTGTTTTCAAGAGGAAAAATAATGTTCTTGTATGGATTTTGGCGTGGAGTGCCACATGAATTCATAACATCCTTATTATCACAGGATCATCCAACACAGTGGCTCAACAAAAGATCCAGGACGTCACCATTCTCACTTGCCAAATCCAAACATGACTGTGTGCGCATAACAGGGAAGACACAAAGACACACACACACACACACACACACACACACACAGACACACACACACAATGCATGAGCTGTTCAGTGTCCTCATTTCTTTCCAGCGCTCCTGGGAATGTCCTGAATCAGACCAGCCTTTGCTCCCGACTACAGAAAAACACTTTCTCTGTGCGACACAAAAGGTGCAGTCAGTGTGTTTGTGTGTGTGTAAGTACCGTGGATTAAGAGAGATTAGCTACCTAGCAGTAAGTAAGCATTTTCCTGTGTAGCATGCCTATGTACCGGTAAGTAGCCCCCCCTCAGTGTATTGCCCCTTCCCATTCTCAGAGGATGCTGTCATTTTCTCACCACGCTGAAACACTGGCCACACTGAAGTGTTTAAACCGCTCGACGACAAGGTCAGAATCACAGAATACCAAAGATATACTGTAAGAGGGAGTGATTTCCAGAATTCAGTCTCCACACAGACAGCGCTGTCTGCAACACAATGGGGGTCTTTCTAACCGAGACCTTATAGAGCAGGTCTTCTGAGTCAGTCACTCCTTAAAACACCACCCGCCATGTAATACTCTTGTTAATGAGCGGAAGCTTGAAAACAACAAGGCCTGAGATTGAAGTGAGGGCGTCCGTGATATGAAGATTGGTCAGAGGAGACACTATCTGGATGTTTTTAAAGACTCTACTGCACTTTAGATTCTGGCTCTGCTATAGAGTGTCTTGCTATTTTAAGCAAGTCCCCTACCTTCCCCCTCAATAATGATAAAAAAATCTAACACAGCCTGGTAAACCACGTCTCTGAAGACCAAATAACATCACGTTCACCCTCAGTAAATAACCAATAATCATTTTTAAAATCCCTTTAAATTGGAATCATCAGTCACCAGAAATTGATTGATTGATTGAAGCACCTGATTTGTTGTTGATGTGCAGAATCAGTGTCATCTCTTCTCCAAAATGTCAAATAAATCCCTTGTTACAAGTAAAACGCCTTACTTAAAGTGAGAAAATTGTGTCAATTAAATGTACTGAAAGTATCCAAAGGAAAAGTACTCATTCTGTACATTGTTTTATTTTTAGATAGTCTATCATTGGGTTATTGTTATTGCAGTGTTTTCATTTTGTAGCCGGTCAAACTGGAGCAGATTTGTCCTCTTGTATATATAGTTGGGTATGTTTAGCATATTTCTAAGCTCATTTGATTGTTTTTTTTTATACAATATTTATCTATAAAGTAACTACTAACTACATGTGCCAAATGTAGTGTATAAGTGTGATATTGTATTGGACAACACACAGAGGAAGCCAGAACCTGAAATATTAGTGAACATTTGCTATTATTTTGCATGAATAACATAAAATAGATAGCTGGAATAGAATAGAAAAATAAAAATGACTTTTATTGTGAGTTCTTAAATCACACTGAAGGGGTTGAGCTGAGGTTTTGAGCTGTGATTCTGCTCTCAACGATGGCCCGGTAACGATGAATCTGAGATGACGGCCGCCTCTCAATACAATATATGGCCATCCTTAGATTCCCCTTCCCTTCCCTGCTGATATATAGTTGATTTGTGGCCACAACCCCGGTGGAGGTAATATTGCCTAGGCTTCTTTACGTACCGGGGAATTGATTTACCAATCATTTTCATTAAGGCCAGTGGAAATAAGACAAAGAAAAAGGGAGACCGTAGTGTATGACAGCTGAGCTGCAGCCGCTGAGGCCGTGAGCCTATTTGGTTGCGCGGGGCAACAGTCAGATAATGGATGACGAGGCCTCCTGGAGCCAGCCGTTCCATTAGGTTTTGTTAATGTGGTCAGAGGAGGTTGGCGTGGCTCATCCGCCTTCATATCCACTTTCAGAGACGCTCACTCACGCTGGCCGGTGGATTCGGCCGATCTCTCCCTCTCTCTTGCTCGTCGTATTGTCTTACTCTTAACTTCCTCTCGCTTCGAACTGAACCCCTCTCTAATTCACACTTTCTGCCTTTTTATTCTTTTCCTCCGTGGTTCTTGGGAGGGTTTGAGGGGATCCACTATGTGCTGCTGCTTTAGATTAGCTGGTGGTTTTCTGACGGTATCATCACAGCCGTTGCACAACACTAAACGGGTACACATTGTCTCTAATTGAATGCACTGAGGGATTTGCGGTGTTTTCACACTTTTGCAATACAAAATACTTAGGAAGCTAATTTTTGAATTTGCTATATTTGCCATATGAGCCTGAATCTGCAGGATGTGTGTGTAGCAAACTAGGAACTCCACGCTTGCGAAAGAGGAACATGTGTCATGACCGAGCACAGTCCGATCTTCTGTACTGTGTGAACTGTACATTTGGTGGGCGGAACAGACAGAAATTCATGAATGGAGTGTGTGTGTGTGTGTGTGTGTGTGTGTGTGTGTGTGTGTGTGTGTGTGTGTGTGTGTGGGGCAATCACTTTCAATGCTGGGAATGTAAGCAGCATGATGGGAGAGGATCTTGTCTAATACTTTCCTGTCTGTCTTCCTATTCTTTGCCTATTACAGTGTGTTTTACCAGTCTTGCATGCTGGCTTCCCCTACACCCACCGAGGCCTTAAAGTCCCAGGTTCACTGCAGGTCAATTGTTTTTTAGTAGTTTGATTAAATGCTACTTTCTTTGTACCATTAAACCATACCGTTTGAATCGAAGGGGGCTCTGCAAAGTCAGCTAATTTAGATCACACCTTGCAGAAGGGACCTAGGCCCATAGAGACCCTGTGTGTGTGTGTGTGTGTGTGTGTGTGTGTGTGTGTGTGTGTGTGTGTGTGTGTGTGTGTGTGTGTGTGTGTGTGTGTGTGTGTGTGTGTGTGTGTAAGGCACTATATAGTGGGCACTGGGGTCCCTCAAAATAGCATGCTTTGGGGCCGGTTGTAATTTACGCCACTGGCAGGAAGACAAAAAGAAAAAATCTCTAGAGGAGGCAGAACACATTCTTTTTAAATTTATATCCAGTAAATTAAGTGTTTGTTGTTTTTTTTATTGGCCATTTATAGGCATCAGAACAAGCTGTTTGCACAAAACTGACATATCGTCACCTTATAAAGTTGTTGTAGCAAACTTTTCACATCCAGCTGACACGGAGCAACGTTATGATTCATTTGGAGCTGTGTCTTCATCCACTTGACAAAATAAAAGTCCGATATTCATTCTCTTTGAGCTCCGTCATTGGTCTCTCCCAAATCCTGTGTGAAATATCTCTAAGATTCCCCAGTTTGTCGTTAACTGGTGCTTGTATGATGTTTGGTGCTTTTTCACTGTTGCCGATGGTAACGATGTCGATGAGAGCTGTGGAGACTGTAAAGTTGCAAGCTGTAAATCCAAAACAATCAGCTGAAAGATGCTAAAATGCTGGGTGGAGCTGAAGGGAAACTGATGACTCTCTGTGAGTTCATACCACGTTCATATTAATCATTTGAGTCATTAATATAGAAATATTGACTGGTGTATGTATTGATTCAGCAATGGAGCCAAATATGATGATAACATATAATGGTGCTGTTTTTAAATGATGTTTTTTCTCTTTTTCTGTTGACTTTTTTTTTACATTTATGACAATTTATCCTAAAAGTTTCCAGCCGTCTGTACACACTGACCTTCCCCTCATCGTTCCTTCACTGCCTTGTCTTTGCATCCCCACCACAGCGACCCTGATTTCTCGAGTAGGCCTTGGATTGCGTTCCTCGCCTTTACCTCCCTGTCATGTTTTTATCCGCCCGGCTGCTGCATCACAATGGATGCCTGTGCCTGCAGAGCTCGCTCTGACCTTCTCCCTCACCCAGCCGCTCCCTCTTTCGCTCCCTCTCCCCCAGCTGAGCGGGAAACTGCCTCTCTGCCAGCCTAATAAACACAAAAACAAATTGCAGCAGGTTAGAAGTATGCAGCGTGGGCCGGAGCTGTTAATGTAATGAACTTGGCTTCATGGAAATACGAGGCAATTAAACTCCCACGGTGCCTCCCTCCAGTCCAGACAGACAGAATGAAGGGAGGGGGGGGGGTTGTTAGAGACCCCGGAGGGAGAGCGAGAGAGCAGATAGCTGAAAGAGAGAGAGAGAGAGAGAAATGAGGGTTTGACGGAGAGAATAGAGCCATTTAGCTGGCCCACAGGAGTAGGAAGTGTGCTGACTGTGATTGAGCTTAAACAGCAATCAGTCATGAGGCCGCCTCGTCCAGAGGTCACATCGGGCCGACGGGAGCGCCGTCCGACCATCGCTCACCCGCCTGCTGTTTGTTTTGGTTGTTTGCCGGCCTGATTGCTGACTGATTGCCAGCCGGGTTTAAATTGTTCAGGTGGCGAGAGAGAAACGGGAACCCGCGTTGCGTGCATTCACACATTTAGAGCTCAATGCCCGACCACGTGTCGGCATTACAGTAGGCTGTTGCTTCGCAGAGCAGACAGATGTGAAGAGTCTTCTTACAGCTGTTGAAAGAGGAAAAGGAAATAATGCAAAAAGTTAATACTTTCTTATCATTAAAGGTGCTAAATCAGATGGACAGAGCATTAATACAGCATAACTACATGGTTTTGACGCTTCAGTTTTCCACTCTTTGTGTTAAGCTAAGCTAACGGTTGCTAACCCCAATACCATTGATCATTATGAAGCAATAAAGCAAAATGAACAGCGTGAAACTATTCTCAAATCAAGAGCCAGAAACAAGCGTTAGATGTTGATCTGCTTTAGTCAGGGAGGCCTGCTCCCCCGGGCTTTTGCCACATCCTTCCATCCTTCCATCTATCGCTTATCGGGGAGAACATGCAAACTCCCCACAGGGGAATCTAACCCGGGACCCTCTCGCTGTGAGGCGACCGTGCTACACACCGCACCACCGTGCAGCCCGCTTTTGCCACATCTGGTCTGTAATTGGCCGTGCTGCTGTAAGGAAGAGGGTTGAGCAGACTGTTGGAGGCTCACTGCCATGCAGCCCGCTGGTGGAGGTTTACGAGGGAGGTCTAATATCTGCCAGCAGCCCATCGTGGCTGTTAGAGAATGGTATCTGCCTCCTGAAGCCACACCGCCCAAGTCATTGGATATCATTCTCTCTCCCTCGTCCTCGAGGATTCATTGTTTGTTATGAATGTAAATATCGGCTTGCGTTTGCCAGATGCACGAGAGTGAAAGAGGAAGGAGGTGGGGGAGAGGGGGGGGGATGATT
This sequence comes from Eutrigla gurnardus, assembly GCF_963514095.1. Lineage (NCBI taxonomy): Eukaryota > Metazoa > Chordata > Actinopteri > Perciformes > Triglidae > Eutrigla > Eutrigla gurnardus. The sequence goes on along the minus strand of NC_139920.1, from coordinate 26,481,596 downwards.
GAAATTCTAGTGAACCTTCAGGAAGTAATCTGGACCGGGGCACGCAGTAGACTGGGAATGGTTTCCGTCTGCTTCTGTTTGCTCTCGTGCTGAGAGTTGTGTGAAATGAGACTTCCTCGCCATCTCTCTTTCTGTGTGTGTGTCTCTCTGTAGACGTCTCCGTCGTGACCCGCAGCTCGATCGATCGGCTTTTCAGCGCAGGGGGCGTTAACCTGATCCCTCAATGCAAACACAAACCATCTGTGCCACTGACTCTCATAAACCCAGCTGACCACCTCGGCGAGGGACTGTGCTCGCGATGAAGCGGAGGGGCTGTTTTGGTTTGAGGGAGCTCAGAATCTGCTGGCTTTGAAGCTACCAGGAAGCCCCTCTTTCTCTCTCTCTCGCTCGGCACAGATAACACTCGGGCCTTAACCCAAACTCAGAGCCATCTGCTTGCTTACACAGGAAATGAAGAAAACGTGATGAAATGAGTGAGGAAAGCAAAGAGAGTGATGTTCAAATAGTAAAACCAGGGTTGATCCGGTCGTACCAATGAGGTTTGTGCCAGTTGTGGACTCAGTGACGACTCATTTGATATAATATACAATATATGAAAGTGTGAACTTCCTTTGAAGAAGTGAAACAGTGTTAACATTCACTGACGACGAGTCAAATCAAAACCGCTGTTGATTTTTAAAGTAACTTTCACTGACAGTACAATGAGAAGAACAAGAAGACCAAAGCATTAAATAAGAAGACACTGTACACAGGTTCAATCATCTAGTTTCTTAATATATCAAAACTATAATGACATTGAAAATAGAGCGTCGCTGTGTTTTGTCAGTAAATCCCAAATCCAAATCCATTCATGACATAAAACGATGGATGAATCCCAAAAAGAAAGCATTCAGGATGATAAAATAACCTTGCCTCATGGAATTGCAGTATTTTAAAGTACAATGCGAGGCGACGGTGACGCTCTGCCTCTTTTTCCCCCTACGGCTGAATCCCAGATGAGGATGTGTTGAGGACCTGACAGGAGTCGATTCATCATCCCTCACGGGTCATCCATCACCGACGGCAGGCAGAGGAGCAGCGGCGGGCGGGTGACAGCCCGGGTGCACTCGGCGAGCGCTCTGCTCCGAGCGCCCCACTGGGTGCTCGGCCCGGTGTGTTCCTCAGTGCAGTTATTAGTTCAGCCTGTGCAGGGTCCACGTGTTGAGGCGATAGATTGGTGTTACAGGATGTCAGAAGAAAAGACCCACTGCAGTATGAAGAGTTTACTTTTTACTGGAATGTATTCTGGTTCATAATCTGTTTTGATTATCTAACGTTACTAAAATGTAATTTGTTTAAAGTGTTGGATTTCTAAAAGAACTGACTGCCTGATATTTTATTTAATATTGCTTGGTTCTATATTTCATACGTAGGATTATATTTCTCAGTCATGCGGTTACCTCTGAATATGTGGCTCATTCAATTGGTCGCACCCTTACAACCCGATATTGTTTAGACAATCTTACTGTCAAGAATAAATCATGAAAAAATGTTTTCGGTGAAAATGGAAATAAAATCAATTTAGTGTTTTTGAGCGTTTTTTTCTACTCAAAATTGATTTGCGGCGCAAATTAACCAACATTTCTTATTCACTAAAAACAAAGTACAACTGATGCAGACGGGAACATTTTTGAGGAAATAATGGTTTTGGTCATAAACCGATGTCTTGAACAAATTGAAATTTTGATCTGATGATGGCGCTAGATGAAACATTCACCAACATTATTACAATTCATCCTCTGGGGGGGGCAAACCCTCCGACAGCTGTTTCAATCAAAGACAAAATTGTCAACCTCTTTGGAAGTGCAGTTCGGAGAGCCATTAATGTTGATGGGGAACATTAATCACTTTTATAAACTGGAATGGCGATCCATCAAAGCGTTGTGGAGTTTGGACCAAAGTGGCTGACGTCCCTGTCGTCGCTGCCACGGCTGGAAACGTCAGGTTATTGTGTGTAAATCCATGTTTGTGGAGGTTTATACACTGTATGTGAATGACCCTGCCACCTGTCTGGCCCTCTGCTGCATCCCTTCCTTTGATGCAGGGTGGTGGTGGTGGTGTGTCATCCAGATGTGGAGGTTTGAAGAGTTCAGTTAGTCCTTGGAGATTTCCAGGGGCGGGGGGGAGTCATTACAGCCGACACATGTGTCTTTTCTTGCCTGCTTCCCTTCCATTCTTGTTGAATCTCTCTCCTGTAACTCCACTTCCCTCTACTTCATCTTACATACACTTTAATTCCCAGCCTCAGCTGACTTTTAACATCCTCAGTATGGTTATCAGATAAAACTCTACTGTACAGGTTTAGGGCTGGTAAAGATGGTGTGTGTTTCAAACTCTTTGTCCGAAGTTAAATATGTTTTATGCCCTTTTCTGTGTTGTAGCACACAAAAGCACAGGTGTAATTAATAACATGAATAATGCCCAGGGCTCTGGCGTTTGGCTGGCTCACTGAGACGGTAAATGTAACCGAGGCCCTGTTAATGTTATTAGTTACACCTGTGCTTCTCCTGCTATGACAAATTAAAATGTCTGTTGTGGAAAAAAAAAAAAAAGGCAATTGAATGAATCAAATTGTCTCATAAAATAGAAATAAGGTGTGTAATCCGTTGCATTAGACGGCATGGGGAATGTGAGCGCATTCAAAATGAATGCACATGTGGCCGTACAGTTTACTACACATGGCCGCGATGCTTCAGAAGTATGGGAAAGTACAGAGTGGGAACTCTAAGAGAGAAGCCCTCCGGGCAGCATGCATCACACACAATCCCTCTCTTTAACGGCTTAGAGCTAAAAGTCACCGAGCTTTAGGGAACACATGTGTCTATTTTCACTCAAAAGTCATCCAGCATGCCTGTGTGTGTGTGTGTGTGTGTGTGTGTGTGTGTGTGTTTTCTCTCACTGTCTGCCTATATAGGGAGAGAGGTTGTTTGAACGGCCACTGAAGTTATTGAGACGGCTCCTGTTCAAGTTCTGTCTCATCGAGCCTCCGTCGTGCTTTCAGTGCCCTTGAGCAACAAACTGAAGCAAGTCCCCCCCCCCCCCCCCCCCCCCCCCCCCCGCTGGATAAAGAAAGAAAAGAGAAAACATCAGCATGTACAACCAAATTCCCACCGACACAGTTATGAATGAGGAGTGATCTTTTGTAATGAGAGAGAGAGAAACAGAAATGATAAACATCCGAAAAAACTTTAATCAGTGTCCTTTTTTCCCCGGCCGCAGCCATGTTGCTGCCCCGTGTGAAGGGGCGAGCTCCGGTTCGGTCTGGAAACAGGATGTGGGCAGGAGAGCTGGGCATCTGCCACATGCCGGGGAGCCTCTGGAGCTCATTTGTATAGGTTGTGTACAGTACGTGTGTGTGTGTGTGTGTGTGTGTGTGTGTGTGTGTGTGTGTGTTTGTACAAGCGTTTGGTTTGTAGCTGGGTGTCCAATGGGATCCTTGTGTGCCTGTCTGTCTGCGTACTTGTCTATTGTCAGCCTGTGCGTGTGTAAACTTGATGGTTCGTGCCCCATGTTTTGTGAAATGCTTAAATAAAGGGTGTCTCTGTGTGTGTGTGTGTGTGTGTGTGTGTGTGTGTGTGTGTGTGTGTGTGTGTGTGTGTGTGTGTGTGTGTGTGTGTGTGTGTGTGTGTGTGTGTGCACGTGCATTTTCCCTCCCCCATGTCTTGCGTAGGCTTCTTTTTCCCGGCACAGCACCATGCATGGCATTCCCTCTGGCACCGTCTTCAACCCACCCTGGAAAAGTCAAAGACTGGCAGCCAGCCTGTCTGTCTCCCTCTCAGCCTGTCGTCAGACTCACCTCTGCATCTCTCTGCTGTAACATCAAAACACGAGGACGGGCACGACGGGAGCAATGCATCGCAAAAACATTTACCCCTCGCAAGCAAATTAATCTCTCTACGTAAACCAAAGCACCCGTTGAGCAACAGCTACATAACTGTTGACGGGGAGTCAGCCGCAACTCACAATGATTACAATTGAGACTTCTTGGCTGGTGTCACTGAAACACTGCCTGTTCTCCCTTCCAATACACCGAAACTCGATCAATTAAACATCAATCACACCAACTACGTGGTTATTGTTGCCTAAACACCTCCCTGTGAAGATGTTTATCATTAAAAGACACTTTCTATGCAAGAGCGTCACAGTTTGAAGCTTGACCCAACTGCAATATTTAACCGGGGGGAAGAATGTGTTGTCAAAAACACTATCTTTGAAATCAATCATCATTTTAATGGTCAGCCTTATGAGACCTGAAAGACCTGCTTCTTGACCTTCAATTTGCTAACGACTCCCTTCACTTCCTGTCACCTCTTTACTGTCAAATCGTTCTACCAAATGCATAAAATGCCCCCCAAAAACAATACTTAATGGATGAAGTCTCCCCTTAATGGATTTGTTGTGAGACTTGGTTGGAAAGACATAAAAAATTCCTCCTCTGGTATGAATATGATGTCCCACATCTCGAGTGTCCTACACAGAATCATTGGTTTATGCTGCAAAGGGAAAAGTAATGCAGGAGCATTTTCTTTCTGCAAACAATGTGTGACACTGTTTATATACTGCAACGTAGTGGTGTGTAACAAAACAGCATTCATTGCATGCAGAGAAACCTCCTCTCCTCGGTGTTTTGACAAACGTTGGGTTTTCACTCAACGTGAGGGTACGATCCCAGTCGGTCAGCCTCGCCTCTCTCCGCTCGCTGCTGGCTCGGTCCGCTGGAAAGTCTGAATGCTTCAGACTAGTTCAAACAAACACATGAGCTCCGAAGGGGAAAATATGAGAAACACAGACAAACATCAGCACCTCGGCGTGAGCGACGAGCACCCATCGCTGCCTTGAGAGATGGCTGGTTTTTGTGCTGAGATGGCATCAGCTGCACGATCTATGATTAATGTAGTCGTGCTGCGTCGGTTTTCGTCCCGTGAAGCTTCTCTCTCATAAGTGCTGATTTAATTTTCAGTAGTTTCCAGAGTGGGTGGTGATTTCTTCCAGTCGGGTCTTATTTGCTCAGGGTTTGAGATTTCCATCCCTGAGATTTCTGTCTCGGCAGCAAGTTGGATGGAATTTTATTTGTGGCGCTCAAAGCACTGACAATTACATTTGCATCTCTTTTTCGGGGGAAATAGTGTTCCCTATATTCTGGATATCAACCCTTTCATTTCTTATAATAGGTCTCTGGAGCTCTGCATCTCGGCCCACATCATCCCAGATTTGTTTGGGTCTGGCATTGAGCACCTTGAAGACCGTCGCCCTGGTTGGAAAAACAACCGAGTCAATAAATGATGTGTAGGCGGGGATGAAGAATGTGGACATCATCTTTCTGTCCACCGCCACAGAAGCAGCCCATTGTTGGCTGGAGTATTTCTCCAATTCACATTAAAATGAGCCGTAGCAACAACCGGCGTCTACTGAACAATGATGTCAGTGTGATGAATACATAATTTAATTATGGGGGAAAAAAAATGAGGCTAACATGAATTTCCCGTCCGACAGACATGAAGTGAAATTAAATGACAATTCAGTCTGATAAGATAATTGATCATTCACTGTCATATCATCCATACTGTAATATAAAACATGTATTAATGCAGCTTTAAGCACCAAAACGCTCAATGCATGCACAAATCTTTAAGCCTGCACCAATGAAACATGATCTGCAGGGCTATAAGACTCATTAGAGGTAAGTGATTAAGGTCATTTAGAGAATCATCACCACCAGGAGCCTCCTTTGCTGTTAAACTTAGAAAAAGCAGCCCGCAAAAAAAAGAGACTGGAGTCTAATTTTGTGCAGTGGAAATGATAGATGGCAGCGATAAAGCAGCCGTGAGTTATGAGACGGACAGGCAGCTGAGAGAACATTGCATGGGCTGCAGTTCTCGTCCCTTAAAAAATGCTTTTGTAGGATAGTATCTAACTTCAAAAAGGAAGGTAGGTAGTTTAATTAATGAATGTTATGTCTGGACATGTAATACGCTGTGAAATACAGTCTAATCTTAGCTGCTGCCCTCTAATCATTTTCAGATTTACAGGAGGGAGCAGTTGCAGCCGCATGCTTCTGCCTCGGAGGGGCATCGTTAGAGCAGACCTGAGGAGTGTTTCCTGTTACTTGTTGTTCACATATTCTGCCGTGCATCATTCTTGCTTTTAAGCAAAGTGGAGTTTTTAACAGCAGGACAGAAAAGCTGTTTTTGACAACACTTTTGGGGTGAAATCCGTGACCTCATGGGCCTCCTGTCACTCTCCAGTGTCAGACTTTCAGAGTCCAAAACTGCTGCATCGCATCTGCTGATGAAACACTGTCACCCCTCTGTTGGCTCTGTTGAGAGTTTTATTTTACTGGTTGAACATATTGAAGCCTACGAAGCAAACGTGAATTGGACTTTATCAATTTAACATTTGCTTTTTTTTAATTTAAATTGCATTTCAAATACAAATGGAAGATGGAGTGTTTCTTTAGGCTTTCTAAAACCAAAACCAATAAAATCAACCTGTACATGAGTGTCTAGTATTTCTCCTCTGTATGGAAGGTGATCCTGCAGGCTACGGAGTGTGGCTAAGTAACCTTAGCAGCTCTGCTTTGTATTGGATTTAAGTAAGTTTACACTTCAGCAACCCCAGTCCACATTACATAATACTGTATGTTTGCCAAACGCATTACTTCTCACTGAATAAGCCTTTTCCCTTTAATATTAATATGAGAGATTAAAGCATAAAGCCTATGCTAAAAATAAAAAACAAGTTATGTATGCTGAGCATCAACATTTTATATATTATTTACAATGAGCCTGGAGCCCAAATGCTCTTTATTGATCCCCAGAAGAGTCCCTAGCATGAAATAGTATTAATTTTCATGGTCTCTGCAGATACACCACCACACACTTCTAATGGCTGATAAATGATGGAGAGATATTCTTTCAGTATTGTTGCATATTATACCTTTAAATCAAGCACCCATTGTTGTGTCGGTGCAGTAAATCTTCCTTATTTGGAAATAAAAATCTGACGTTTGATATCCTTTAATCAAAGCACACTAAAACTTTTTTGAGAACAAACATGCCTCATGTTTAAAACTCAAATTTCCAGTATATGTTGCGATAATACCCTTCTTTCTATGTTATTGTGGTCATAAACTAAGTGGTTAAATGTGCTTTCTGCCCATTGTTGTTGTATTGATTCTACATAGGCTACATATCCCCTGCAGTGGCACGGCAGACCATTAGTTCTGTAATGGCGCGTAAACATTGGAGACAATCACAAGGCAAATAAAAAAAACAAAAAACACACACAATCGATCGCCTCTCAGCCTCCAGAAATACGATCCTGCACCTGGACTCCGTCAAAGCACCTCCGCACCTCCGCGAGCAAAAAAAAAATGAGAGACAGTGTCCCTTTAAGGGATAACTCACAGAGGAAGAAGAAAAGCTGCAAAGAAGGAAGGAGAGGAGGTGTGTGTTGTGTTGTGTTTGTGTACATGTCACACTGACGGACACTTGGGAGAAAAGGCAGAGAGATAAGGAGAGAGACAAAGACAGAGAGACACAACATCGCATTAGGCACTTAGAGCCATACCTCGCTCGCTAAAGGCTAATGCAATTGCCACAATAAGAGTGTCTCGGTGGAGGCTGGGAAAAAAAAACTAGAGGGGAATGAAAGAGGAGAGGCAGGGAGGGAGGAGGAGGAGGAGGAGGAGGAGGGAGGACTGGCAGCTCTTCCTCCAGACTCTCATATGGACAGTGGATCTCATGGGACAACTGGTTGAGAGTCTCTCTCTGTCTCTACTGTTACTCCTGGCTGAGTGGGTCCCTGCTCTGCTGCGTCTCCAGGGGGATCTGTCAGGTTTGGGAGGGCAGAGAGAGGCGGGAGGTGGGAGGGGTGATGGAGGGAGGGGGGCGGGGGGGTAACTCCGGTTGTAGGCAGGCAGCAGTTACCAGCCTGCTGCCGGCTGGGTGTGTTAACTCCACATCTGACCTCTATGGGAACAGAGCAGCCTCCACTCCTCCCCTCTCCTCCTGGCAGCCTGTGGGAAACGAGCGGGACAGATCTTCACTTTACCTCTCTCCCTCTCTCCCTCTCTTTCTCTATCTCTCTCGCTCTGGGAAGCGGTCCTGGACTGAGGACCAGGACGTGACATGGACAGCGTTGGCAGCGAGAGCTCGCCGGGATGACTCTGGAGGATTTCGACTGTCGACTGATTCTTGGATCCGAGCTGGCACAGTTGGCACAGTCAGGCGGCCGTGCGATCGTCTCGCCAGTCATTAGCCAGTCAGAGGGGTTAGTTGGTCAGCCAGTGAACCGGGGGGAGCGGGGTCCTCTCCACATGGGGGGGGGTCAACTCTTCAACTTATCCTCATCTGAACTCTTGAGGTGACTCAGACCTACCGATAACACCCCCCCCCCAAAACAACACGGACCTGTGGGCACGGTGAGTGGCAAACACCCTTCTCTGTCTCTCTCTCCAGCTTTTCACACACATTTTTTCCCTTTGACTCGTTTCCTTATGTGGGTGTAGCGTTCCATTCCCAAATTTTATTAGCTTTGCTCTGTTCTGTGTGTGCCTCTCCTTTCTTTTTTTCTTTTTTTTTCATCCTTTTTCCCCCCCCTTTGGCAGCTGACACAACACAAGACAGCAGATACGATCAAAGCTTCGGTCTGATGTTATGGAGTTTATGCAGTTGTCAGAGTCTAGCTTTGATCATTCCATGATGCCACTTATGAAGACAGTGCTTCTCTGTTTTGTATGACAAATCTGTTTTACTGCCATCGTTGGCACGGCGGAGATATTTCACACGCTTGGTTTAATCTCGTTGTTTGTGAAGGCTGGATGAAAAGTAAAATCTTTAGACGAGGTTACTTCTGAGCGTTGTAATGCCAGATCAATAAACATAAAGACAAATATCTTATAAAAGTTGAATAAACCTGTATTTGATCGCTGTGAACAGAAATGCAGATAAAGTAGTATTCTCTCTTTCTCTCTCTCTATGTCTCTCTCTCTCTCTCACACACACACACACACACACACACACACACACACACACACACACACACACACATACCTGCATGACTTCTGGCTGCTGTACCAGCACTTTCTCTCAGCAAACTCATGACTGTGGGTTTTTTTTTTTTCCTGTAGAGCGACATAATCTCACCACTGTTCAGAACTGGAGTTTGATTTGATAAACTCACCCCTAAAGTCAAGTGCACAGAACATTTTTGGACAAGGCTTTATCTGCGGCTGCTAAATCACCGAGTTGTTCCCATGTGTGAGAAACGTGTTACACAATAGCAAAGGCCCGTTCTCTTCCAGACGTTTAATTGTCGTCCAGTGTTTGCATCGAATGCAGCGAAATAAACGAGGGATTGAGTGATAAATAGTTATTTCATGTAACAAAAACAATTACCACCCAGCTATGCAGCTGTATGCGTCTTTTAACTGTTTTGCAATTTGTTTATCTGTGCTTGCACCGAATAAAATGATAAATGGCATTTATATAATTTCCATATATACACAAGATAATATCATGTAAATAATCCCTCGCCTCCTAAATCCTTTTACGCATAGACTCTCCACCTAAAAGTCATTTTGTGTGTCATTAATTTTCCAAAAAACACAAAATAAATCCTTTCTTTCTGTGTCGTACATTGCACAGCACACGGTGAAATTTGGGGAGCAGTTTGGGGGTCCGGTGCCTTGCTCAATGGGCAGTAGGCAAACACTTTGCACTTGAACCACAACCCTCCAGTTCCCAAGCCAAGTCCCCGCAGACTTGGCTTGAGCTACTGCCGTAATATCGCGATAATATTGCTTGTTTCGGCCGTGATAATTGCCCTAATCGGATATCGTGACAACCGACCGTCAAAACATGAATCCCCAGATTTAAAAAGTGTAATTACGTGATGTTAGACAAACACCACGCAGGTAAAGTAAGTAAGTAAGTAAAAGCCCATGATGATGATTCTCCTCCAAACCAAAGCTAACGTGCACAACTTAATATTCTAAATAATTAATGCGTTTACATTTGTTCCATGGCCAAACATAAATCCGATGGGATGCCCATGTTACTGCGGTGTTCTGCTAAAAGGTCTAGAAGAAGTAAACCCTAATAGCTTAATGAAATGACGTCATGTTCTTCTAGTGATGAAATATCAGTTAACCCAGCTTTAAATCCCGACTCTATAAAGCAAACTTTGCATGCCCGCAGGCAGACGTCCACCTGGGCGTTGCCTTGAGAACAACAGATGTTTGTTTTAAGGGGTTTGCCTGCTAATTGAATGGAGTTTAAAGCGAGCGTGAGCACGTCTGTTTGTCTTCTTGCATGGCGTGCACCTGTGTGGCTTTCCTGTACGTCGGTGTCCTCCTCCTCCTCCTCCTCCTCCTCCTCCCTTCCCCTACGTTTGGTGCGTTCGCCGGCTCCTCTCGGATCAACTGCGGAGTGTTTAAGTGTACGGGACAGCATGGTTTCCCTCAGCTCTTTCAGCCCCGGTCATGCGTCTACCACAGAGAATCTCTGTCTGAGCCGAGGCAATTACAGCACACATCCAAAGCCATCTTAGCCAGGAACCAACTGAAGGAGCCTTTGATAGGCCCCCGACTGATGCATATTTACTTTTTATGACCAACCAAGTAGTAAACAGCTTGCCTTGTTGGCGCTGGAGTGAGACTTCCCACACAAACACACACACGTAAACACACGCGTTCACAAAGAGACAAATACTTTTAAGAAAATCAAGAGGAGAAAAAACACACATCTTCTTCTGCCAATTCAACCATGGAAATATTCACGACGAAGCGACACTGCCAGCTCGATCTGTTTGCCAGTTACTGATTTCATAATCAGGTTTGTCGAGCTACGCCTGGCTGTTTTCTTTTTTATGTGTTTTTTGTTTTTTTTCTCCCGGAGCTGCAGACACAGCAGCAGCAGCAGCAGTAGCCTTCAATTGAAGCCATGTGCGGTGGAAAAACAGGCCTCAGTTTGTGGAGAGATTGCATGCTTGGAGTGGGAGGGAGCCTGCCGGTCACGGAGGTCACGATCCGAACACGCCAACTCCTCCCGGCCTTCCCACACGCCATGCTGACGGACGCGTCCCAATAGTCAAATAGAAACCTCCTTCACTCGCTCCTCGCCGCTATCTGGATGCGATAAAAAAAAAAAAAGACGTATAGATTCTCACTATCTACCGTTATCTTAACATTTGATTTTACAACTTTTATGGGACGGCTTTTTTGAAATCAGACAAAGGAAGGAAGGTTCGTTGACAGGGTGTGTCACACGTAGAAGAAAAAAGCGGTCGGTTTAGTCGAGTCTGGTATGAGACCTTTCAAGAGTTCATAATAGTCGCATTGATACGCCTCGCTGTCCTCAGATGAACCTGATAGTCCGGTGTTGGTGCGTCTGATATAATTTCCTCCACTGTGACGTCACTATCAATTCTTTCATCTTTCCTATTTTTACTATCTTTTGCGTGCGTCTCTTCTACTTCTGCAACCACCTCCCTTTTCTCCCTGAGAGTCTTTCCATTCCACTCATAATGTTATCAGCGTGGCCACGGCTATTAGCTAATAGCTGAGATAGCTGCAACTATCAGATTCAGAGATGCCAGGATTTAATGCAGCTGTGCCATTTCCCCCCTCATGCATTACCGTGGATCATGTTTCTGTCAGCGCCGAAAGGCCCAGATCACTTCTTATTTTCCTCCATTGTTCCTATAAGAGGTGAGTCAGCGCCTCTTTAATGCAACATTCAAATGATTTAGTACTTTTTTTGACGTAAAATTCCCAAATCTGTTTAGTCTCGTATGTCTTATTCTGTTTCGTTTCCCAACAAAAGGGTTTGGTTGTGATTGATTCTGCATGAAATTACATCCCCCGTCTAAATTGCATTCATGCAAAGTGGATTATTGTTAATGGAACATGAGAAAAAAAGAAAAAAAAGCTCCTCCTTAATGGCTGCCGCCTTCATCTGTCACATGGCAGGGCTGGTTTATCCAGACTGAGGGATCTAATGAGCTAAATAATGAAGCTCAGACCCAACAAGCTCTGATAATGACTTTTTAATGCTCATGGGGTCTTTAGAGGTGTTATTGGTTCAGACAGGGGCCTCGTGGTTTTATCTCTGATCAATTCTTAAAACGGCCGGCGTCCGACCGATGCATCACCTCTCTGACAGAACCTCCGGTTCTTTTGTGTTATTTCCCTCCAGTCGCTCACCTTTTTCCCTCCACATTTTTCTGAAGCAGATTCATTAAACCCCGGGATAGACGGAAACATTTCACATCCCACGCAGTTTGCGCCCACGCGTCTTTCCATCATCTTTACACGCCAGTTGTCCACGTGTGCGCCTCTAAAGTTCTGTCTGAAGTTACAATTCTGCCGGATTCTCGGCGCCGCACCTGAACAATCACTGTTGGATTATCCGTTTTGTGATGTTCTCCTGGGGGGATGCTGTTTGACGGGGCTGAGAATTGCCTTGTTTAAAGCACACCGACGCCTTTAAGGCGGCGGCGGCGGCGGGGGAGGGGCACATGAAAATAACTACTTTTTGAAGGTGGGATTCGTGCACACAAGTAGTCACATTGTTGTAAAGTTTTACAACAGTAGTTTAAGAATGAGACTATTGTCGTAGTGATTGCTAAGTGGGCGAGAATGTCGGATAGCCAGAAATCGACAGAAATGATCGGTCACAGCCGGGGCGGGGGATGGGATGGGGGGGAAACAGGCGCCGTTCGGTGATGCACTCTGTCACTTTACGGCCAAGAACAGCATGACAACATTCCAGCCATCGAGGCTTTTTTCCAACGCTATTTGACTTGTACTTCTGCTCTCTTTTCTCACACGCACACATTCCCACATACTTCCATTTCTCTCCGACTCGCTCTCAACACGTCGCCTGTGTTTCGAAGACAGGCTGACAAATGACGGTGGCACCGACGTGCCAGATGCAGAGTGACGTCAGCGGCGAGCGGCGAGGGTTCACATGTAAAATCTGATCTGGTGTACAACTGATATTTGTGGGTATTTATATGAACATTAATGTTGCAGTTCATCTTTTTCGTTTTGAAGTTACCGACCGCTTGAGCTCCGGGATTATATTCGTGCCTCCTTCGGCCTTTCGCCCAACAAGCAGTTCCTCCAGGCTGCGTGAATGAGGTCATTTTGTTCGGCTGAGTGTGCAAACATTGCACTTTCTAAAAATGTGGTGACTTGTTCACACTGTCAGCCTTGTGGAAAATAATAACTTCCATCGAGTTGTAAATTATGCTCATTGGGGAATTACACAAGACACGACACAATGCTTTCACAGACAAGCGAGAGAGCGTTTAGTTGCTACGGACGTTTGGAATTCATGTCAAATGAGATGTTTGACAGAAAATGAAAATATTACTTTTACTACTCCTACTGTGACTATCCTTAATCATTCTGTCATTTTTCACATTTGATGTTTCCAGCTTCTCGTGAGGTTTTGCTGCTTTTCTTTGTCATATGATAATAAAATTCAGTTAAAATGACCATGTTTTCTAGGCAAAACCACAAATTAATTATTAACTATAGAAAAGTATGACGGTTAAATGACTGATTGCAGTTCTAATCTGCTGTATGTGTGTAATCACGCCACATCCCCTCTGTATGTCACCCTATAATCCACACATGTCACATCATCCCACCATTCATTTCAAGCCTGACAACAGAGTTACAGGTCAGTGATTTCCCATATCAAGTTTTCACACCCAGAAAACAAACACTGACTCACAGACAATGTCAGAGGGCATGACCACTCCCTTTGCTTTCACTCACACTCACCATTTTCTTCTTTCTTTCACACTTAACACGCTCCAACTCATGCATGCAAATGAACACACACACACACACACACACACACACACACACACAAGCAGGCAATCCCTCATTCCACTTTCCTACAAACTGTTCAGTGAAGCACAACTTTTACGTTCCACATCTCACAACCTAGATAAACATATTTATTCATGATTCCTACGCAGGGAGGGGCGGACTGTTAACGCCGGCTGACAGGACGGACATATTTCTCCGTCTGGAAGGATTTTGCACGCCTTCATTAGGTCGTACAACATGTACTGTGGCTCTGCACGTAAACACCACGGCTGCTGCCGGAGGACACGCAGTTCCTTTTTCACATGCTGCACACATGCCATTGAGATCCTGTCAGCAGACGCTTGTAATGTTTATTACGTACCTGCAAGTGGAGACAGGAATAGAGTTTTTGACATCTAAAGATCTTGTGAAATGTCTTTGTAATTATCGAGATTTGGAAATGCAGCGATGAGAGTTCTTTCATGTGGGATCTTCACTCCTCCAGCATTGATTATAGATGGAAGTCTGTCCTTCAAGCTCGTTAATCAACTCCTGACTGGAACGAGTTGTTTCTGTAGCCCGTTGGGTGATCGTTGGCGTGGATAATATGAGCTGGGGCAACAAAAAAAAAGCATAATTAAAGCACACAATTAACATCAAATAAATGCATTTATTAGATTTGTGTATACAGATTAGGTTACATGACTGAGACCTTCAAAAAGTGGCATCGAGACCAAGACCAGTCGCATTTTTTTTTTGAGTATAAAAAGTATAAAAAAAAATCAAAAGTATAAAAGTTTTTTTTTGTTTCCTAAGTTATTCCTGATGTGTTTTTTCTCGCTGGGGGTCGAAGAAACTCCAGATGTGGTTCTCAAATGATTTGGACTCTTAAATCAGGTGTAAGGGAGACGCAGACGATATACGAGAAGCAATGAAGGAGAGACTGTTGAGACTCGGCCCAAACCTCCTCCTACTCCTCACTGCTCAACAATCCTGTCATTATTCCTTCCCCAGCAGGGTGGGCCGGGAATTTTCCGTGCAAAAATGACATAAACAACAACAACAACAACAAAAGATAATGATACACGGTGAGGGAAGTTGTAAAGTTTGTTTTCTCTACGTCTGCCCTTGTTGGACCCACCCAGCTAAGTAAAGCCTTCTATAATGGAAACAAATCAAACAAACCTCTCCGACCTGAAAGCCGCTTATTTAATGGGAAACAGAGACCAAACAGAACTATGTCCATTTGTTATAGTTTGCTTATTATGTGCAAAAACAAGACACAAAAATCCCATTATGGTGCACATTCTCTCGGCGGTGTATTGATATCCAGCGGCGCCGCCAGACAGTTTGCATTGCCTTCACCATTTCAAAAGCAGTGTTACTTTAAACACACGGACCAGGTAGCTGGCTCTGCATGTCCCGAACCAAGACTCCACATCTGCTGCATCCTGTGCAGCACACAAGTCTGCAGAGTCATCCCTCACTTCCCACAATTTCACATTTTTAGATAATTTGTGTCATCGGTTTAAAGCGCATCATCAGGTCGGTTTGAGTTCGACTTTAAAGGTTTTGCTCGGACGAATAACGTGCGTCTCTCTTGCTTTCAGGTCACAGGTGCTCCACAGCTGCCGTGGCCGAAAGGTATCTGGAGCCCAGGAGGAGGTTGGAGAAGACACAGAGAGCAGAGAGAGGTGCATGTGGATCCAGCCTCTGCCCCGGCTGTGGTGGGGAGGGTTCCTGGCACCGTGATTTGATGCACAAAGAATAACAAAAATCACATTGCCAGGGATTTCCACTCCTTCACAGCTCAGCAGGTGACCCGCCTGTGTTATGTTTCCACAGTGGGGATGCTTTTGTGTGTTCTTCTCGGCTGTTCTGTTATGATCCGACACTGGATGTTGCTATGGCGTCCAAGGAACAAACACTGGAGAGGTTTAGATTGGATATCGTGATTCGTCCCCTCTCGGTGGACTTCAAGAGGTTAAGTTGCGGAATCGGTTTCTCACGCGGAAGAAAAAAAAAAAAAAACTGCGAAATGCGTTTAAGGCCGCAGTTAAATGCGCAGCTGTCTGAAATTTAAACTGTCTTCACTATTCTCCCGTTTCGAATCAGGCAGGAAGTCCATGTAAATGCACATGAGAGCCGTACACGACTTTACACGAACAGAACGAAATGTTTGGAGGCGGATCACGTTTCGGCTCTTGGAACTTAGATTTATAAACACGGGGACGGTTTTCATGTTTCCAATGAAGGCAAGGATCCTCTGTTGGCAACGCATTCTGAAACATGATACGAATGAGCCCCACGGAAAGGCGAAGCAGACCTCCACATCATTTGCATGGCAGGCTTTGAAAACCCGTCAAACTTCACCACCGAGCAGTCACGTAAAGGTCTGCATGAGTCTCTGTTCCCTCAAAAAACCAGCCACCCACTTGCTAAAGGCACAGAGCTTAGCTAATTGGTGAGCATTGATCCCTGCTATGTGTTGTTCACAGTGGCTAAGTTCAGTGCCTGAGGTGAAATAGTTGATTTCGGCGGAAGGGGATTCGTTCCGGTGAACGGAAAGATCTTGATGATCTCGGATGTGAAGAAAGGCGGCGAGGAGTGACGAGGAATTAGGCGGCGAGGGAGGCCCGGGAGATCAGACGACATGAAGACTTAAAGACCGGGGTCCCGTGGAGGAGCGTTGAATGTGTTGCTGCAGAATCAAACAGCAGCCCTTTTGACCCAGGTTTTAATGTGAACTGCCACAGGTTGTGTTGCCGTTTTAGGAATGCGGTGCTAAATGTCAGACCCGTCGGGGCTCGCCAGGTTCAAGTCCAACCGGGGTTTACCCAGGACAAGAAGTGTGTTGGTGCCGCCCGGACTGAAGAAACCGTACGCACCTTTACGACGCAAAGCAGTGATTGTCTAAGCTTAGCAACCGTAACTAAGGCAGGCCTGTCAGAGCTTAAAGCGGTGTCCGTGGGGCTACGGTAAGAGGGATAGACCACTAACTAGAGAGATTTGTGAATTGCCATTCTACCAGCGGTATCACTGTACCCTGGTGCCATAATATGAGAACACACAGCTTGACAGGCGTAGCAGGTGCCGGGCTTTGAGATATTCACTCTAACACTCAGAGATTGAGTGTTTGTTGTATCTGCTCTAGCTCGGCATCATATTATCCTGTTTTTTTTTCAACACCGTGCATTTCCTAAACGGAGCGATGTTGGGGCTGTATCCTCCCGTGCCTACTGAACTGGTATCAGTGTTTTACCTTAAAACTGGCTCAGTTCAGCAGGAACAGGAGTGGAGTCCACTATCTGGCAGGATCTGCACAGTATGACCCCGCGTTAAGAAGAGAACTGTGGCGCCGTCCTTTAAAACCGCCTCATTCACATGAACGGACAAGGGAGGACAAGAACTCTGGACTCAGTGAGTCATACATTTTACAACACTTGGACGTAATCTCTTAAATAATGGCTGTTTGAGTGTTTGACTTATGTCCACATCGCTTTCCAAATGTAAGTTGGCAAAAAGCCTATTGGGGCCCAATGTGGGACCCAGAAGTCGTTATTCCACAGTTTGGCTGCTGTTGTGAAGTTGTCTTTAAAGCCCAGCAAGCATCCAGGAGACTTTTAAACCTCACCCACCTCCACTGAACATGCAGCTTGATCCAGATCCAACAACTTTGCAGTGTTTAGTTGACCACACCCACCACGGAATAATGTGGGGAGCTCGGCCTCGAGTCATTGACCCTGATGAAAATCAAACCCGCGCCCTCCAACCTGTCAGGCGACGCGACTGAACCCCGAAGCGTATGCAAGGCGGTGCGGCTCCAACGCTTTAGATGGCTGTCCCCTTATTTTATTTATTTATTTTTTTGATAAAATATGAATGTTTCATAAGCAGATTTGCCATTTATTGCTTGATAGGTAGGCCCTGGCATCCCGAGCCATCGTGTGAATACTTACATACTGATGCCGCCGATCCTGTTGTTGTGCTCATGTTTATTTCAGCGTTCTTCCCTTGAAAAAGCTGCATGCAAGTCTCACTCTCGGTCCATGTCTCTCTCTGACTCCCCCCCCCCTCCTCCCTCCTGTCTTTCTGTGCTGTCAAAAAGGCCAGACTGAGACTGGAGTTTATTGTCAGGTAATCCCAGTGAAATGTCTGCTCTGTCTGTGTAATTGATGTCACCCAGCAGTCCCCATTATCAGTGACTGGGAATGTGTGCAATGCTGTTTCCTCCCCATTCTGCAGATAACTTGCAGCCGCCAAAGGAATAGTGCATCATCTTGAAGATTTCATACCCACGGGGAGAAAAAACCCCCCCCAAAAAAACGAAAGCTCATTACCAAGCGTGATGGATGTGCTCTTATCCAGCAACTCCACCGATCGTGTTTGGCACCACAGAATTATATTTCTGTTACGTTGAATATCAGCGGATTAATGCTCCGTTCACGCCTTGTAAGAGATTACACGAGGAAAGGTTAGCGAGTTGCCTTTTTCATCGTGTCAGCAGTGTGATATTGTCTTGGAGGCATTGTTCCAGCCAAACGGAACCACCGACAAGTTAGCTATGATTTGTGTGAACGTTTTAATCTACCTTAATGTGGACGACGGTGCGTGAAGCGCATTCATCTAAATGTCAGTGTCTTTCTAACTACTTTCATTTGAAGCATGATTTGTGTTTCATTTCATTACTAATCCAGCCGCGATTTAATTGTAATAAAGTTTCAATGAGCCTGAAAATTCTAACATTGTGTTGTTTTTTCACGTCATTTATCCCTGTGAGGGAACAAGGAATAAAAGGTAGTCGAAAAGGCAAAACTAATTGACATATTGATACATGTATTATCTTTCTGAATTATGAAACGTGGGTTTAATTAGGGATGATTTTCCAAATTGTTTTTATGGATTTATGGGCTTCACGGGTCAGACTGGGTGTTTGAGGAAGCTGGAGCTTCTTTATATTTTGAGATTTTATTCAGAGTGCACCGATAAATTTAAAATGATGGGATTTGGAACAGGATTTAGGAACCCTTGGCACTGGGTGTGATGAATGACTGGAGGTGAATGGGGAGGAGCAGCAGAGAGGAGAAAACAATGACAGCGATAATATTATGAATTTAGGATGGTTACGGCTAAATCTGGTTGGTTTAAACGAGTGAACGGCAGCTGATAAAGTTATACCCGGAGTGAGAGAGATTTGTGAATGAATGAGTAAAGAGATACTTTTCAGGAAAAAAGTAACATTGACAACCTTTCAGAAAATGGACAACATAAGCATTGTTTGTTCTTGTCAAAACCTGCAGTCTCCATTATGGAAACACACATCCACTGATGGATAAGCTTAGTTTGAGTGGGAGGCTGCTCTGTTGGCTATTAACAGGTTGATTATTCACTAAGCTGGTGAGTCAATCAGTGTAGCGTTAGATGTCAGGATAAGCAATATCCGGCCACCGCGTTCATTCACGACGGCGATCAACCTTAATTTATTACGGTGATCGTGACCGCTAATTATTAGACTTGTCTATAAAACGAATGCTTTTTTAACAAGCATAAATGCATACAAACTAGCCAAACACACCAAATTGCATTGACTTTTATAGGATCTTTGGTTTTCTGTTCCCCAAAAAGGGGCCGTGAGGACCTACAGACGTCTGGTAAGCTCACTTCTTTCTTCCTTTTTCCTTTTCAAACTCCAGCAGCCACAGGGTGACATCACTTGAAGCAATTTATTTAGCTTTTTCCCCCCCAAAACATATGCAGAATACTTCCCCAGGCATGTAAACAGACTTTCATGTTGATTCATGCGTTGATTATTAGGTTAAAAATGGATTGTCTGAAAAATACGTTGTCAGAAAGGCTTAAAACTACACTTTTTAGCTACATTCTTAGTTTGAGTGATGGTGGTTTCACAAGGAGGGACCTTTATTTTGAAAGGAATTCACCTATTTTAGTGTTTTTTTTACATTCCAAATAGACGGAGCAGTATTTGGTTTACAGTCTGGGGATGAGGGATTGTGATCTCAGTGTGAAGAATCATCACCAGTGTGACAAGAGTGTTTGCTTATTGCCTGCTTTGTACTTCGAACTGCAAAAGGTCAAAGGTTCAACTCTCCGTTCACGTTACACCCAGTTTCGAGCTGCCTGTCTCACAAATCTAAAAATCAAAAACATGACAATACGCAATTTGGAGTTCTCATGAAGACAGCCATCCCCGCAGCTGGAGGCGCCCCAGACCAGAGCCTCCAGCTCTCGTTTTAGTCTCCACGGCGATGTCAATATCCCTTTTATCTCCAAGCCTCAAAGGCTGACCAGATTTCACGATGTGGCTGCTTTATTGAGCCTGATCTGCTTGTGTTGCCCCCTTTGCCATTCAATCAGCATCCGTGCGGTTCTGGCCCGTGGCTGTGAGCTCGGCTGCGTAATTTGGTTTAGAGCTGAGCGGGAACATCTGTTCTACAAAGCTTCAGCTCCTTCCATTCCTCAGGCCTCATGGAAAAAAAAAACTCCAAAAAGAACCAAAGCCAGTCTTGAGGCCGCTGCTGCAGCGCAGGACCTCCAAACCTGCAAGTCCAAACCCTCTGGAGAGTTAAACCCAGCGATGAGAGACAGTGACGGGGCTTTGAAATGCGAGGTTCAAATGTGTGAAGTTGTGTAGGATTTATAGGCGGCTGATTAAGAACATGCTTTATTGATTTCATATGTGCAGAAGGAGGCTTGAGACTGTTTCATTCAGTCAGATGTCTCACATGGAATTGATTTACTTTGTGCACACAGAGTATCCCATTAATATGTTCAGTGTTCAGTGTGATTGGTATTATTTAGTCGGAGATCTGTGGTCGCAGTCATAACAAATGCACACGCATTAAACCTGGGATTTATGATATCCTGTACGGATGCTGGTTCCTGCAAATGAGTGGATTGTAATTAATTTTTTTTTGACAAATGGTGATAAACACCTTCAAAGCCTATCATTTAAAGGAATAGTTCAGCATTTTGAGACACATTCATTTGAATTCTTGGCAAAGATAGATAAGAAGAATGACCTCCACTCATATTCAATCAGAAATAAAGCTGGAGATCCATGGAAACCATGGGAAACAGCCAGCCTGGCTTTGTTCAGTGGCTAATAAAGAAATCCACAAGCAACCAGCAACTAAAAGCTCATTAGATAACATGTTGTATCTTGCATGTTCATTATAGGAATGCCCAAAGCATAATTGGAAGACGTTGTATTGTCATGAACCTTTGTACAGACATTCATGGCCTCCAAAGGATGAACTTTCCTCTAGCAGTGAAATATTTAAACTATTCCAACAAACACAGGACGGATTGTAACGCCCAATCAGCCTCAACTGCACTTTCTATTAGTGCTAATCAGCAAATGTGATGGTGATGGTGAAAATGGTCAACATCAGCATGTTATCATTGCCTATAGCATGCTAGTTAGCCTCATGATTTCTCAATGCAAATCAAACCAGCTAATAGGCTAACTGAAAAGCACCATGCTAGTCTCTAAGT